>NC_133513.1:12205000-12830000 GCF_049354715.1 Callithrix jacchus | reverse complement strand
GAGGCTAGGGTGGGAGGATCACTTGAGGCCTGGGAGTTTGAGGCTGCAGTGAGGTGAAGTTGTACCATTGCACTCCAGCCTGGGTGACAGAGAGAGATGCTGTGTTAAAAAGAAAAAGGAAAAAAAAATTATTGCCGGGCACGGTGGCTCATGCCTTTAATCTCAGCACTTTGTGAGACTGAGGTGGGCGGAGTACCTGAGGTTGGGAGTTCAAGACCAGCCTGACCAACATGGCGGAACCCCGTCTCTACTAAAAATACAAAATTACCCGTGGTGGCACATGCCTGTAATCCCAGTTACTCGGGAGGCTGTGGCAGAAGAATCTCTTGAACCCAAGAGGCAGAGGTTGCAGCGAGCCAAGATCGCACCACTGCATTCCAGCCTGGGCAACAAAAGCAAAACTCCATCTCAAAAAATATATATATATTTAAAAGAGACACAGCCAGGTGTAGTGGCTCATGCCTATAATCCCAGAACTTTGGGAGTCTGAGGCAAGAGGATGGCTCGAGGCTAGGAGTTCAAGACCAGCCTGGGCAATATAGCAAGATCCTATCTCTACAAAAAATTAGCCAGGCATGGTAGCACACACTTGTAGTGCCAGCTACATAGGAAGCTGAGTTGGGAAAATCACTTGAGCCCAGGAGTTCTAGGCTGCAGTGAGATAAGACAATGCCACTGCACTCCAACCTGAGCAACATAGTAAGATCCAATTTCTACAAACAAAATAAAAATAAAAAATTAGCCAGGTGCGGTAGCATGCACCTGTAGTACCAGCTACTCAGGAGGCTGAGGCAGGAGGATCACTTGAGCCTGGGAGTTTAAGGTTGCAGTGAGCCATGATCATACCATTGTACTCCAGCCTGGGCAACAGAGAGAGAGACCTTGTCTCTAAAAAATAAAAATGAAAATGGCCGGGCGCAGTGGCTCACCCCTGTAATCCCAGTACTTTGGGAGGCCGAGGCGGGTGGATCACGAGGTCAAGAGATTGAGACCATCTTGGTCAACATGGTGAAACCCCGTCTCTACTAAAAATACAAAAAATTGGCTGGGCATGGTGGTGCGTGCCTGTAATCCCAGCTACTTGGGAGGCTGAGGCAGGAGAATTGCTTGAACCCAGGAGGTGGAGGTTGCGGTGAGCCGAGATTGCGCCATTGCACTCCAGCCTGGGTAACAAGAGCGAAACTCCATCTCAAATAAATAAATAATAAATAAATAAATAATGAAAATGAAAGGGAAACTTCAGGTCACTTCAATAAATGGAAAATCATCAGCACTTACTGTAAGTAGAGAGTAGCTAGAAAGTAAATACAAGGAAAGCAGAGCCAGCCATTCAAATGCAGTCTGAGGCTGTGGCCTGCAGAAACTGCTTGATGCTGAAGCTGCTCTTTGTGAACCACACAAGATTTCCAAGGGCTAGAGAGACAAAGACAGGCTGGCACGATGTGTGGCCTCACGCCTGGAAACGGCCAGCAAGGTTTGAAAAAGAATTGACAAGGAGGTAACTGTCTCATTTCTCTCATCTAAAAACCAGGGAATGCAGGCAGGGTGTGGTGGCTCATCCTTGTAATCCCAGCACTTTGGGAGGCCAAGAGGAGTGGATTACTTGAAGCTGGGAGTTTGAGACCAGCCTGGCCAACATGGTGAAACCCCATCTCTACTAAAAAAAAAAAAAAAAAATACAAAAGGTAGCCAGATTTTGTAGTGCATGCCTGTATCCAGCTACTTGGGAGGATGAGGCAGGAGAATCACTTGAACCTGGGAGGCAGAGGTTGCAATGAGCCAAGACCATGCCACTGCATTCCATCCTGGGCAACACAGCGAGACTCTGTCTCAAAAAATAAATAATAAATAAAATAAAAATAAAAGCCAGGAATGTTGCTAGAACCTTCTGCATAGGATAGGTTTGATCCTACAATGAGATGATTAATATGTCTTGGTACAGGACTTGGCCTTGGAAAAGAGTCATGTGTGGCTTTGTCCTTGTTCCTCTGCTTACACAGGAATTTCAGGAGACCTAAAATGGTGCCTTTTTTATGGACTGTCCCCCACTCATGTGCTATACATCAAAGGCATCTAATAAATGTTTTTAACAGGAGATGGAAGGGACTTGCGTTCCTCTGACGATGAAAGTGAGTGTTCGTCTTGCTTGTAGTGAGCATTTATATGTGCTCGACAAATGTTTATTGTAGAAGGAAGCAAACAACAGAGTATGAAGTCCACTAGAATGTCAACTCCACGATGACAGGGTTTTCCAGCTGTTCTGCTTAAGCTGGTTCCACTGCCTAGAACGGTGCTTGGCACTGCGTAGGTGCTCAATGAACTATTGTGTGGACACGTGAATCAATGACTATGAATGAATGAATGAAGAAATGATTGAGTGCATGGATGAGTGTTAGCCCTTCCTTCCCCAGACCCAGGAGACAGACCTTCTATAAAGTTTCAGGTCCCCATCGCAGGCTGGCTGAGCCCTGAGCGTGGTGACCAGGGAGTGGAAAAAGTGAACAGAGAGAGACAAGGTGGCTCAGGTCACTGGTCTGAGACATCTTTAGATTTCTCTAGCAACCACCCCTACTGGTAGAGAGGAGCATCCTGGGAGCTGCCCTGGATGGGCTCAGGGTAGGGCACGGCCAATGAGTACCACGGCAGCTGCTGCTTTTTGTTTATTTGCTTATTTTTGAGACAGGGTCCCACTCTGCCACCCAGGCTGGGGTGTGGTGGCATGATGACAGCTCACTGCAACCTTGACATCCCAGGTTTAAGCCATCCTCCTGCCTCAGCTCCTGAATAGCTAGGACTACAGGTGTGTACTACCATGTCCAACTTATTTTTTTAATTTTTGCAGAAACAGGGTCTCGCTGTGCTACCCAGGGCGATCAAACTCCTGGGCTCAAGCGATCTGCCTGCCTCTGCCTCCCAAAGTGCTGGGACCACAGGTGTGAGCCACGCCCCCAGCCCACTGGCAACTTATCACCCACTGAACCCTCAGTAATGTCCCCTCATCCACCCCAACAATAGGCTCTTCAAGTAGGGATGCCTAGATGGTAGGGGCTGTTTTCCATGACAGAGCAAACACTGGGCAGAGTGGCACCAAGAAGCATTTTTCATCTATATAAGGCTCTATTTTCTTCTGCGCTGGGCTGAAGTGAGTACATTCTGAGGGTTGTTCATCCCACCCACTGCCCCCACAAAGGGGAGGTTTCTGAAGAAAATCCCCAGGGTTTCCAAGAGGTGTTCCCCCATTGAGTGTTTATGTGCCACTCACACGCTGGGCACAGAACATTCTTATGGGATAATGTTTAACCAGCATGTGGGCTGAGTTACTGTGGCTCACGGAGGACCAGATCGGGGGCTGGCTTCCCTCCTAGGTGGGCTCTGGAGGAGGCTGGGCCTCCCTGCCCTCCCGTAACCCAGCTTCCCGTCTTGACTCCACCAGTAGGAAACCGGCATCCTTTTGTCCTATTAAAGGAGCAAACTGCTGTCTATCTTTCCTTGTTTTTTTCTTAATCTAATAGAGAAGCCAGGACCTAATTCTTTGAAAAAATTCTGTTTTAAGCAATTTCTTGGTGCCCATGGGTGTGGACCCAACCTCACTAAGATAGTGATTCCTTGTATGTTAAGATTTGTGCATGTTGTGAATGTTTTACAGCTTATGAGAAATGAAAAACACAAAGTGATTGTAAAATCCTTGAAAGCAGGGACTGAGTGTTATACTTGCAGTCCCTTCAGGAGCAATTGACTGTGTAATCAGTTTTCCTGTATCTTTGAATCTGAGATGGGTGGGACTCTATTATTTTTAGGGCAGATTGTTCCCAAATTTGAGTGTGCACAAGAGTCACTGGGGGGAAGCTGGTTAAAAATCTAGACTTCCAGCCGGGCGTAGTGGCTCAAGCCTGTAATCCCAGCACTTTGGGAGGCCGAGGCGCGTGGATCACGAGGTCAAGTGATGGAGACCATCCTGGTCAACATGGTGAAACCCCGTCTCTATTAAAAATACAAAAAATTAGCTGGGCATGGTGGCACATTCCTGTAATCCCAGCTACTCAGGAGGCTGAGGCAGGAGAATTGCTTGAACCCAGGAGGTGGAGGTTGCGGTGAGCCGAGATTATGCCATTGCACTCCAGCCTGGGTAACAAGAGCGAAACTCCGTCTCAAAAAAAAAGAAAAAGAAAAAAAAAATCTAGACTTCCAGATCTCCCTGTGATTCATTTATTCATTGATGTTTATTGAGCTACTACCATAAGAAGGGTTTCCAGATTTGGCAAAGACAAATACAGGATGTCCATTTAAACGTGAATGTCAGATCAACAATTTTTTTTTTTTTTTTTTAGACAGAGTCTCACTCTGTTGCTCAGGCTGGAGTGTGGTGTAGTGTTGTGATCACAGCTCAGTGTTGTGATCACAGCTCAGTGCAACCTCGACCTGGGCTCAAGCAATCCTACCTCAGTCTCCCAAGTAGTTGGGACTATCGATGTGCATACATGCTTGGCCAGTTTTTCATTTCTTTCGTAGAGAGGTGGGTCTCGCTATGTTTCCCAGGCTAGTCTCAAAGTCCTGGGCTCAAGGGATCCCCCTACCTTAGTCTCCCAAAGTGCTGGGATTACAGGCACTGAGACACCATGGCCGGCTAACAAATTATTTTATTATATATTTTATTTTATTTATTTTTTGAGACAGAGTTTCACTCTTGTTACCCAGTCTGGAGAGCAGTGCTGCGATCTTGGCTCCCTGCAACCTCCACCTCCCGGGTTCAAGCGATTTTCCTGTCTCAGCCTCCCAGTAGCTGGAATTACAGGCCCCCGCCACCACCCCTGGCTAATTTTTGTATTTTTAGTAGAAATGGGGTTTCACCATGTTAGCCAGGCTGGTTTTGAGCTCCTGACCTCAGATGATCCATCTGCCTTGGCATCCCAAAGTGCTGGGATTATAGGCATGAGCCACTGTGTCCGGCCAAATTATTATTATTATTTTTGAGACAGGATCTTGCTCTGCTGCCCAGGCTGGAGTGCAGTGGTGCATCACGGTTCACTGCAGCCTTGACCTCCTGGGCTCAGGCAATCCTCCCACCTCAGCCTCCTAAGTAGCTAGGAACACAGGTACATACCACCATGCCTGACTAATGTTTGTATTTTTTGTAGAGATGGGTTTTCACCATGTTGCCCAGGCTGGTCTCAAACTCCTGGGTTCAAGCAATGCTCCCACCTTGGCCTCCCCAAGTGTTAGGATTATAGGTGTGAGCCACTACATGTGGCCTACAAATCATGTTTTAACATTAGTATGTTTCATGCAATAACAGGGGTTTTGCCTCTGAGCATTCATGCTGCTATAACCAAGTACCATAGGCTAGGTGGCCTGTAAGCAATGCAATTTATTTCTCATGGTTCTGGAGGCTAAAAGTCCAAGGTCAAGGTGCCAGCGTGATTGGGTTCTGGTGAGGGCCCTCTTCGGATTGTAGACAGCCGACTTCCTGTTTTTTCTTCACATGGCAGAAAGAGAGCAAAGTAGCTCTCTGGCCCCTTCTTATAAAGTACTAATCTCCTTCATGAGAGCTCCACTTCATCACCTAATCATCTCTCAAAGGCCCCACCTCCAACACACCAGGACAGATTAAGCATTCAACGTAGGAATTTTGGGAACACAAACATTTAGGCAGTCCGTTATAGAACATCGATGAGAAACTGCTTTGTTCTTTATATGAAATTCAAATGTAACTGAGAGTCCTATAGTTTCACTGGTAACCCTAATGCTACACCACACACTGCTGTAGCCGTTGGGAAAACAGCATGAACAAAACACAGCCCCTGATTTCTGAGAGTTTATGTTCTAGAGAGGAAGCAATTTCCTGGTGCCTATAAGGGCTGGAGACAAATCAATCCATGTGGACAAACAGACACAGGAAGGAAGGGGGAAACCATTCGAGGGGTGGCGTGATGGAGGTGGCTGTCCATTTTGAACAGAGTGGTCAGGGAGCCTCGCTCTTTGGAGGAAACATTTAAACAAGGACCTGGGGAGGTGAGATTTGGATGCAGTAAGTGTGTAAGGCACAAGGATCTGCATAGATAATAAGCCCTTCTGGAAGAATCAGATGTAGGGGTCTGTGGATGCTACTTTAAGAAAAATGACTTTAGGGTTTCAAGCCTCACGTCCACCTCTGAGGATGCACTTAGCTGTTGACAGCCCCTCTCTGGGCCCCAGTTGACTTCATATGTGCAATGGGAATAGTAGTGATGGACTCACTTTCCCACTGGGTTGTTGTGGGTATCAAATGATGTAAAAGATGGGAAAGGACTTTATCAGTTCTAAAGTGCTCAACAGGGTCTCAATGAGTGCCATCCAGTAGAAGCACAGTGCAAGCCCTTTGTGTTATTTTATTTATTTATTTTTTGAGACGGAGTTTCACTCTTGTTGCCCAGTCTGGATTGCAGTGGTGTGATCTCAGCTCACTGCAACCTCCACCTCCCAGGTTCAAGCAGTTCTCCTGCCTCAGCCTCCCAAATAGCTGGGATTACAGACATTTGCCACCACGCCTGGCTAATTTTGTATTTTTCGTATCTCTAATTTTGTAGAGACGGGGTTTCTCCATGTTGGTTGGGCTGGTCTCCAACTGCCGAGGTCAGATGATCCACCCGCCTTGGCCTCCCAAAGTGCTGGGATTACAGGCATGCGCCAGTGCACCCAGCCGCCCCTTTTGTAATTTTAAAGTGTCTAGTAGCTGCTTGGAAAAGTAAAAAAGGCAAAATTGATTTTATTTTTTGAGACAGAGTTTTGCTTTTGTTGCCCAGGCTGGAGTGCAATGGTACGATTTCAGCTCACTACAACCTCCGCCTCCCAGGTTCACGTGATTCTCCTGCCTCAGACTCCTGAGTAGCTGGGATTACAGGCACCCACCACTGTGCCCAGCTAATTTTTTGTATTTTTTATAGAGATGGGGTTTCACCATGTAGGCCAGGCTGGTCTCAGACTCCTGACCTCAGGTGATCAACCTGCCTCGGCCTCCCAAAGTATTGGAATTACAGGAGTGAGCCACCATGCCAGGCATGAAATTGATTTTAATATGTTTTATGTAATGTAATATATCCAAGGTATTATTTTTATATGTGTTCAATATAAAAACTACTACAGAGATTATTTTATAACATTTTTCTTGTGTCAAGTCTTCTAAATCTGGCGCGTATCATGTGCTTACAGCTCATCTCAATTTGGAGTAGCCACATTCAAATACTTAACAGTCGTGTGTCACCCGCAGCCTCGTGTTGGACAGCACAGACCATACCATGAATATTATGTGAAGAGCTGGCCTCATTGTTTTAAAACATAGTGTGTTAGTGGAAATTTTTAGGTATGGGGTGTTGCTCTGTCACCTGCGGCACAATGGTGCAGTCACAGCTCCCTGGAACCTCATACTCATGGGCTCAAGCAATCTCACTTCAGCCTTCTGCATAGCTAAGACTATAGACATGAGCTACCAGGCCCAGATAATTTTTTTTTGTAGAGATGGGGTCTCACTATGTTGCCCATGCTGGTCTCAAACTCCTGGCCTCAAGTGAGTCTCCTGCCTTGGTATCCCAAAGTGCTGGGACTACAGGCATGACACACCACGCCCAGCCTTTATTTTTTAAATTGACACAGTAATTGTGCATATGTTTCAATGCATACCATGTATAGTGATCAGGGTTAATTTGCATTTCTTTCATCTCAACTATCACTTCTTGTGTTGGGAACATTCACTATCTTCGTTCTGAGGAAGGAGACCCTTAATCCTCTTAAGCTTCTAAGAGCCCTTCCCCCTAGACTTCTACGTTGCATTTCATAGGAGAAGTAAAGGCTGGTAGACCACGTACACCACCCTTAATCGCATTCCCGTAGAGGCAGGCGTGGTGTGGAGGAATCTTTCCTCCGAAAGGCATTGTTTCAAGCCCCACCTAAGTCCTGTACCCCACGCCTACTCCATGGATCAAGACCCTTTCGCGTGTAATTTCTGGACTTGCAAGCCTTTAAAAGCGCAAGGATTTTCTTTGCTGGGAGCTCAGCTGTTAGGCATCTATGCTCCCAGCCAAATAAGTCACCACTTCCTTCCCAGTTCCGAGTTCGAGGTTTGTTTTGCGGCCTTTCCTGCTTTACTTATAGCTATTTGGAATTTATGTTATAGTTATCCTACAGTGGTATAAAACACTGGAATTTTGTGATCTTTTTTATTTTTAGTTTTTTGACAGAGTCTTGCTCCGTCACCCAGGCTGGAGTGCAGTGGCACCATCTTGGCTCACTGCAACCCCTGCCTCCTGGATTCAAGGAATTCTCCTGCCTCAGACTCCTGAGTAGCTGAGATTAAAGGCAGCTAAGTTTTGTATTTTTAGTAGAGACAGGGCTTTGCCATGTTGGCCAGGTTGGTCTCAAACCTCTGACCTCAGGTGAGCCGCCTGCCTCAGCCTCCCAAAGTGCTGGGATTACAGGCATGAGCCACTGCACCCGGCCCAATTTTGTGGTCTTTAATAACTCTCTATCCCCCACGCTTTCCCTTCCCCTTCTCAGCCTCTAGTGTTTTCCATTCTATTGTTTACTTCTCTGTGATCAACACCTTAGCTCCTGCATATGCGTGAGAGCATGTGGTGTTTAACTTTCTGTCCCTGGTTTATTTCTACAGTGGAATATTGAACAGTAAAGTGAAACAGACCAGTGACACAATAATATGAATGATTCTTACAATAGGCTAAGTAAAAGAAGCCAGACTAAGGGCAGCAGATCAGCAGATGATCACCATGGAAAAAATAGTTCCCGTGGTGGGAGGGATTCCACACCACAGGGGTCCACATGGGGAGCATTGGGGTGGCTCAGGAAGGAGGGAGGGAGGGGGAGAAATGTGAGCCGGAGCTTTTGTTATGGTTTCTGTGGGAAGGGCTGGGTGGGGCAGAGTAAGAGGCTTAGGAACGGCTAATGAGGATCCTTTCAGTGGGCTCCAGGGCATAGGGACTGTCCCTAGTTGAATAGTACCTGGCCTTGGGGTGATTAGAGCAGGTGTACTGTGGCCTGGTGGACAGGGAGTGCACAGTAAAGGATTGGTGGTTGGACTGTGAGCTCTGGGTTGGTTGCTTTGCTTTTGAAGAGTGTGCTCCAGAGTTAGTTGTCTGCTTACCTCTAGGAACTGGCTAACCCTGGGAGGGGCAGTGCCTCTAGAGTCAACAAGGCCTCAGATATCAAAGCTCCAGAACACAAAAGATGAGTGTCATGCACTCCTACAGCTAGAGGTTTGGCCAGGGGCATGGCAATCCAGATTGGTTTGGGTGAACATCAGTAGCTCTGTCATTTCTCGGCCCTGCCAGCCTGTGGCCAGCCCCTTAGCTTTTTCTAGGAAGAGAGACTTCAGGGAATGGCCTGAACTGAGCTTTTCTAGAGCTTTTTTTTTTTTTAATCACTGCAAATTTTATTTTTAACTTTTCTGAGTACATAGTGTAAGGTCTGACTGTGCATGGAGGGCATGGCGACCCCCGTGACCAGCACCTCCGGATGGCCTTCAACCTATAAAACCAACTCCTATGCCACCACCCTTGGCTGACGCCCTTTTTGGTCCTAGCCCACCTGCACCCAGGTGAATAAACAGCCGTGTTGCTCACACAAAGCCTGTTTGGGGGTCTCTTCATTCAGAGTGTGCGTTTTAACACACAGTAGGTATGCTAATACTTTTCGAGCATATGATGTGTGTGGTTGTGTCTTTTAAAGTAGAATGCACCGTATATACAGCCTTGTTACTGTGGTTTTTAAACTCGGTTTTTATCTTGGGTTTCTTTCCTGTTGTTGGCTTATTTTTGTAATCCATGACTATTCTCTGGAGCTAGTCTTGTGCTAGAAGTTGTGAAGGCTTTGCTTAATTCCAGTTGAGACAGTCAACGGACAGGATCCCTTTCTGCTCCTTTCGTGTGATTATTTATTTATTTATTTATTTTGAGGTGGAGTCTCACTCTGTCGCCCAGGCTGGAGTGCAATGGCAAGATACCAGCTCACTGTAGCCTCTACCTCCCAGGTTCAAGCGATTCTCCTCCTGCCTCAGCCTCCTGAGTAGCTGGGATTACAGGCAGGCACTACCACACACAGCTAGCTCATTTTTGTATTTTAGTAGAGACAAGGTTTCACCATGTTGGCCAGGCTGGTCTCGAACTCATCACCTCATGATTTGCCTGCCTTGGCCTCTCAAAGTGCTGGGATTACAGGCATGAGCCACTCCACCCAGTCTATTTATTTATTTTTGAGACAGTGTCTCACTGTATCACCTGGGCTGGGGTACAGTGGTGTGATCTTGATTCCCTGCAGCTTCGACCTCCCATGCTCAAGCGATCCCCCTGCCTCAGCCTCCCATGTAGCTGGGACTACAAGCATGCATCACCATGCCTGGTTAATTTTGTCTATTTTTTGTAGAGATGGGGTCTCACTCTGTTGCCTAGCCTGGTCTCAAACTCCTGAACTCAAGTGATCCTCCCACCTCAGCCTCCCAAAGTGCTGCAATTACACACCAGGCCTCCATGTTATATTAATGCCCAACTCCAAACATGGTGGGGTCTGGGGGAGTTTGGGGGCTTCTAGGGCCTGCTGATAATCACCTAAATGTATTGGGAGATATCAGAAGTGATATTTTCCTTTCTCTTGGAAATACCAGGCCCCTCTTGGCTCTAACACCTCAGTGGCTGGTGCTTGTAGACCATAGGAGGAGTGTGGGGATAGGAGCCTCTTCTGGTTAATATCATCTGTGATTCTCACCCCTCAGCTTCCACCCCCTCTCTGCCCACCTGTACCTCCTGGGCTAATCCACATGCTTCTCTGAAGACCTACTTTTCAAAGAGATAAGCACAATGCAAATTAAAACCACAGTATACCATTTCATATCCACAAGAATGGCTGAAATTAAAAAGACTGACCACACTAAGTGCTGATGAAGGTGTGGAGCAACTGGCACTCTTGAATACTGCTGGTGGGAATGAAAACTGGAAACTGGGAGCAAAACTTTGACAGTTTCTTAAAATGTGAAACATCAACCATCCTTTGATCCAGCTATTCCACCCTTAGGCATTTACCCAAAAGAAATGAAAGTATATACCTGCCCAAAGACTTGAATACAAATGCTCATAGCAGCTCTTAATTGTAATAGCCCCAAAGTGGAAACAACCTACATGTCCATCAACAGGTGGCTAGAAGGCACCCCACCACCTTCTTTCTTCTTTATTCACTGATCTAGTCACTAAGAGGGTAAACTCTGGATTTGTTTAAAAAAAAGAAAATGGGCTGGGTGTAGTGGCTCACGCCTATAATTCCAGCACTTTGGGAGGCTGAGGCAAGTAGATTACTTGAGGTCAGGAGTTTGAGACCAACCTGGCCAACATGGTGAAACCCCATCTCTACTAAAAATACAAAAATCTGCCAGGCAAGGTACCAAGTACCTGTAATTCCACCTACTTGGGAGGCTGAGGCAGGAGAATCACTTGAACCTGGGAGGCAGAGTTTGCAGTTAGCCAAGATCATGCCACTGCACTCCAGCCTGGGTGACAGAGAAAGACTCCATGTCAAAGTACTTAATAATAAGAATAATGGAAAATACATACAGATCCAGAATTTACCTTCTTAGTAATTAAGAAGGTAATTATTGGCCGGGCACGGTGGTTCATGCCTGTAATCCCAGCACTTTGGGAGGCCGAGGTGGGTGGATCACACAAGGTCAGGAGATAGAGACCATCCTGGCTAACATGGTGAAACTACGTCTCTACTAAAAATACAAAAAATTAGCTGGGTGTGGTGGCACATGCCCGTAATCCCAGCTACTTGGGAGGCTGAGGCAGGAGAATCACTTGAACCTGGGAGGCAGAGGTTGCAGTGAGTCGAGATCGTGCCACTGCACTCCAGTCTGGGCACCTGGGCGACAGAGCAAGACTCCTCAAAAAAAAAAACAAAAAAAAAAAACCAAGAAGGTACTTACTAAGAAGGTAAACTCTGGATCTGTTTGAATACATATGTATGTATTCTTATATACAAATGAAGTGAAGCTGGCTTAAAGACTGGCTCCTGTTGTGAACAGTCTCTGTTAATCTGAAAGGCCTGCCTTCTTCCTTCTCTCCCTCTTCGTCACTCCCTTCCTTTGCTTTCTTCCTACTGAATACTGACTGGCAACTCTAATGGCTTTTGGAGATTCAGAACAAAAACTACCATGGTACTGGGCCATCTTCCACATCCACAGTGCCCTGGTGACTAGTCGTGCCTGAAGCAGCTTCTCAGGGTTTCTTAGGAAGGGTGAGCTCCCTTCCCCACAGGTGCTCAAGGCCGGGGAAGGGCTATCTTAAGTGTCTAGCTGGAGGCTGACCTAGTTGACTTGAGCCCCATCCAGGCCCCCAGCCAGAGGAGGTCAGGAGGGCCTGGTGGGTGGTGACTGCTGTGTGTTCCCCACAGACACTGCAGGAGATCTTCCAGGCTGAGAACACCATCATGCTGCTGGAAAGGTCCATCATGGCCAAAGAGGGCCCGCTGAAGGTGGCCCAGACAAGGCTGGAGTGTCGGACCTGGCGCCCCAACATGGAGCTGTGCAGGGACACCCCGCAGTTCAAGTAAGTGAGGGAGGCCAGAGGAGGTAGGAGAACCCCTGGGAATCCAGGAAGCGGGAGGGGGGTCTCTGGAGCTCCGAGGTGCACTGGGTCTGATAAATGGACCCACAGACAATTAGGACATCCAGTGCCACAACTCAACAGACTGCAGGGTGTGGGTAGAGTTCTGAGATGCAGCTCGGGCTGAACCACGGCATGGCTTCCTCTTCACTGGGAGCCCCACCTTGTGCGCTGTGGTTTTCTCACCTGCCTAAACGAGGGGTGGTTTTGTAACTCTGTTGTGCTCTAGAAACCTTCCTGTTTTCCCTTGAAAGCCAAAGAGATGGTAGCCTCCTGGGCGGTGGCTTCACCTTCTCTCTCCAGGCTCCCATGAAAGAGGCACATGGCTCATTCCTCACTCATTTCCCATCTCCCTCTTTGTAAAGTTCTCACCATGAAGCCCTGGAAGAGCCTCATGAGCTCCTCACTGATGGATCCCACCCATCCTGCTGTGCTAAAAAGGCTGGCATCTATAGACAAAGGGCTTTCTCAGAGGAAATGGGGTGAAAAGCTCATGCCAGCCCAGAAAGGAGGTTTGTAGGGGGCAGAAGGGCATGGATAATAATAGGATGATGGCCAGGCCAAGAGGGAACAAGTCATTAGACATGAGGATTATTTCCCATAAATGTCCTGTCTGGCTTGGGGAAAACCACTTGACCATTCCGTTCCCCCATGCTAGAAGCATTATCTTAGTTGTCTATTGCTGTGTAATAAATTACCCCAAGAGGTCGTGACTTGAAAGAACCATATCTGTTTCCTCAATTTCTGTGGGTTAGGAATTGGGCTAGGTTCCTTGCTAGGTTCCATGTGTTAGGGTCTTCCACAGGTTGCAGTCAAGGTGTTGGCTGGGGCTGTGGTCTTATCACGAGGCTAGACTGGGGAAGGTTCCACATC
Organism: Callithrix jacchus; assembly: GCF_049354715.1. Taxonomy (NCBI): domain Eukaryota; kingdom Metazoa; phylum Chordata; class Mammalia; order Primates; family Cebidae; genus Callithrix; species Callithrix jacchus. The sequence continues at coordinate 12,816,495 of NC_133513.1, read as the reverse complement.
CAAGCTCACTTTCATGGTTGTTGGCAGCAGTCAGTTCTTTGCGGGCTGTTGTCTGGCAGCCAGCCTCACTTCCTTGCCCTGTGGGTCTCTCCAGCATGGCGGCTTGCTCCAACAAAGCATGCAAGCCAGAAGGACAATGACGGTACTGGCAGCAAGGATGTCACAGTCTTTCATAACCTAACCATGGAAGTGACAGCCCATCACTCTTTCTGCATACTTTTCTTTAGAAGCACATCACTAGGTCCAGCCCACACTCAAGGGTATGCTACCAAGAGGTGGGGATCATTGAGGGTCATCCTTGGAACTTCCTCCCATGGGCACTAACAGGGCTTCTGGTGGAGTGGGAGGAGTGTGAGTTTGGCCCCATTTCAGCAGCTCATTTACTCCATAAACCTTATTCTGCATTCACTGTGCCCAGGGCTGTGCTCACCTGGTTTCATAGCAGTACTTCTCTTTCAACAAGACACTGAGTTGATACCCCCAAGAGAAGAAGATGGAAAGGATTATCCTCAGGCTTCCTTGGGCACATTATTTAAGCACTAGCTTATAGAAAGGGAAGTTCACCCTGATGTCTAACTGCAATCCCTTGAGCTTATTTTGAGTTCTTTCCCCTTTAGCCTTACTCCTAGGGGAGTTGGGGAGTCAATTATTCCTACTTTTGTCAAATGGGAAGATAAATTGAGGTCCAGAGACGGTGAAAAAGCTGTCCCAGTCACACAGCATTAAAGCCAGGGCTTCACTGGGCAGGGAGTGCGGGTCTTGGTGTAGCGATGGACGCTGCTCCCTACATCCTGGTGTGTAGACCTCACTCCTAGAAGTGGAGAGATGTCAAGAAAAGAGATAGGAGTCAGGAGAAGGAGACAGATAATCAAGAAAAAGTACTGGGTGATTCCCAAGTGATGAGTTTTGCACAGCCTCAGTTACCACCTAGATAACCATTTAGGAAATGGAAAAAGCAGGGTATGTGTTGGGGTGGGGGTGGAGGGGCAGGCAAAGTGATCCGAGGCTTTGAACTTGAGGACCCGCGGTTTCCCACCACTTTGGGAGGATGAGGCAGGAGAATCACTTGAGGCCAGGAGTTTGAGACCAGCCTGGACAACACAGCAAGATCCCATCTCTACAAAAAATACAAAATTAGCCAGGCATGGTGGCATGTGCCTATACTCCCAGCTATGTGGGAGGCAGAGGTGGAAGGATTGCTTAAGCCCAGGAGTTGGAGGCTGCAGTGAGCTATGATTGCACCATTGCACTCCACCCTGGGCAACAGCAACACCCAACAGACCTGCTGCTGGCTTGTAAGGTCTTCAGCCCTGGAAGTGGGCTGGATGGGTCTAGGTCCTGGGTGCAGGAGAGTGGGGGCTGGTCTCTGCTGATCTGTCTTCCACCTGCCTCTACTTCTTAGATGCTCAGGCTGAGCCCCAGCACCTCCTGGGGTGATCCCTTTGCCTCCCCCATGGGACTTCTTCTTTTTTTTTTTTTTTTTTTGGAGTCTCACTCTGTTGCCTAGGCTGGAGTGCAATGGCGTGATCTCGGCTCACTTAAGCTATGCCTCCTGGGTTCAAGCAATTCTGCCTCAGCCTCCCAGGTAGCTGGGATTACAGGCGCGCACCACCATGCATGGCTAATTTTTGTATTTTTTAGTAGAGACAGGGTTTCACTATGTTGGCCAGGCTGGTCTTGAACTCCTGACCTTAAGTGATCAACCTGCCTCAGCCTCCCAAAGTGCTGGGATTACAGGCATGAGCCACTGTGCCCAGTCCCCCGGGGGACTTCTACAAAATAGGGGCTTCTGGGGGGAGTTGCCAGATGTCCTGGAGGACTTACTGCTTTGGGGCAAGCTCTCTGCCTTTCTGTTTGACAGTCATACCACTAAGGAGGACAGACAGAGGGCAAGGGGGCGGCGCATGTTTGGTTCAGGAGCTGGGCTGTGTGTGTGTCTGCATCTGTGCATGTTGTGTTTTGGTTTGTGTGCATGGCTATCTTGGGAACTGAGATCAAAAGACTCAGGCTGTCTTTCTTCTCCCGTGGCTAAATTGTCCCATTTGTGCATGATTGTCCGTGCCCCCATCCCCTCCATTCCTGCCTTTGGGCCATCTTTTTCCTTTTCCTCTACAAGTGGTCTCTTTTCTTCTGACCTACTCCAATCACTGGGGTCCCATCCATACCCATCCCCCAGAAAGAAAGTCCATTTAAAATTGAACTTTAAAGGCTGGGTGGGGCAGTTCATGCCTGTAACCCAAGCTTTTGGGAGGCTGAGGTGGAGGATTGCATGAGGCCAGGAGTTCGAGACAAGCCTAGAAAACATAGCAAGACCCCATCTCTACAAAAAATATAAAAATAGACCAGGCATGTGTCTGTAGTCCAAGCTACTCCGGAGGCTGAAGCAGGGGGATTGCTTAGGCATAGAAGTTGGAGGCTGCAACAAGCTATAATCGTGCCACTGTACTCCAGCCTGGGCAACAGAGCAACACCTTGCCAAAAAAAAAAAAAAATTGAATTTTAACCAAAATTAAATACAGTTAAAATCTCAATTCCTTATTCACACTGACCACATTTCAAGTGCTCAGTATCCACATGTGGCTAGGGTCTACCGTATCAGACAGCATAGCACAGAACATCTCCCTTGGTCTAGAAAGTTCTATCGGACAGTGCTGGTAGAAGTTTCCACGCTGCTTCTGTCACTTCTCTTTGCTTCCCTCTAGCCCAGGTTTACCATGGGGAAGTTTGCCCAGCTTCATGTCCTCCAGTCCTGAGCACAATTTCATTGTCTCTTCTCCCCAGAGGTGGGACCTGCAGCACAGTCCCACAACCCAGCCACTGTCACAGTCCACCTACTGCCTTCATTTTCTAGGGCTCCTATCACAAATTACTCTAAACTGGGGGGGTACAGACAACACAAGTTTATTCCCTTACAGCTTTGGAGGCTAGAAGTCACAAATCAAGGTTGCTCTTCCCGGAGGCTCTGAGAGAGGCTGTTCCTTGTCCCTCTCCCAGCTCTGGGGGCTGTCAACAGTCCTTGGTATCCCTCAGCTTGTAGCCACATTGCTCCCATCTCTGCCTCCATCAAAACATGGCTTTCGCCCCTGCCTGTCTCCGTTGTCTCAAACCTCCCTCTCCTTCTAAGATCAGTCATTGCATTTAGGCGTCACCCTAACTCCAGGATGAACTTGTTTGAAGATCCTTAACTTTATTACACCTGCAAAGACCTTACTTCCTACCGGCATCACAGGCACCAGGGGTTAGGACCTGAACATATCTTCCGGGGGAACACCGTCCAATCTGCTCCGTGCCATACCATAGTAACCTCCTAACCTTTCTCCTGCCTCTACTCTTGCCCCCCTCCAATCTCATCTTACACAGCAGCCTAGAGGTTATCCCGAAACTTGAATCAGCATGTCATTCTCTTGTTTCAAACTCCCTACCCCCACCCCATTGCTTCCCATGGCTCTGAGAACAAACCTGAGCCCCTTAATTTTGCATGTGCTTTTCTGTTTTTTTTTTTTTGAGACTGAATTTTTCTCTATTGCCCAGGCTGGAGTGCAGTGGTGCAATCTTGGCCCACTGCAACCTCTGCCTCCCTGGTTCAGGCAATTTTCATGCCTCAGCCTCCTGAGTAGATGGGATTACAGGCACTTGCCACCACTTCTGGCTAATTTTGTGTTTTTTGTTTTAGTAGAGATGGGGTTTCACCATGTTGGCTAGGTTGGTCTCGAACTCCTGACCTCAAGTGATCTCTCTGCCTCAGCCTCCCAAAGTGCTGGGATTACAGGCATGAGCCACCATGCCAGTGACTTTTCTCTTTAAAAATGCACTCAGTGTCCAACTCAGTAGCCATGTGTGGCTATTTAAATAATCTAAAACTAAATTCATTAAATGTATTTATTTATTTTATTTATTTTTGAGACAGAATCTCTGTCACCTAGGCTAGAGTGCACTGGCGTAATCTTGGCTCACTGCACCCTGCACCTCCCTGGTTCAAGCCATTCTCCTGCGTCAGTCTCCCTAGTAGCTGGGATTATATGCATGTGCTACCATGCCTGGCTAAATTTTGTAGAGACATGGTTTTGTCATGTTGGCCAGGCTGGTCTTGAACTCCTGACCTCAAGTGATTCCCCTGCCTCAGCCTCCCAAAGTGCTGCAATTACAGGCATGAGCCACTGTTCCTGGCTGATTTATTTATTTGTTCTATTTTTTTTTTTTGAGATGGAGTTTTACTGTTGTTACCCAGACTGGAGTGCAATGGCACGATCTCGGCTCACCACAACTTCCGCCTTCTGGGTTCAAGCAAATCTCCTGCCTCACCCTCCCAAGTAGCTGGGATTACAGGCATACACCACCATGCACAGCTAATTTTTGTATTTTTAGTAGAGACGGGGTTTCACCATGTTGACCAGGATGGTCTCGATCTCTTGACCTTGTGATCCACCCGCCTCAGCCTTCCAAAGTGCTGGGATTATAGATGTGAGCCATCGTGCCCGGCCTTATTTATTCATTTATTTGTTTTGAGACAGTCTTGCTCTGTCACCCAGGATGGAGTGCAGAGGCATGATCTGGGCTCACTGCAACCTCTGCCTCATGGGTTCAAGCGATTCTTGTGCCTCAGTCCCCCAAGTAGCTGAGATTACAGGTGTGCACAACACTCGGCTAACTTTTTTTATTTTTAGTAGAGACGGCATTTGCCATGTCGGCTGGGCTGGTCTGAAACCCCTGACCTCAAGTGATTTACCCACCTCAGCCTCCCAAAGTTCTGGGATTACAAGTGTGAGTAATTTTCACCCAGCCAAAATTTAAATTTTAAAGTAATACAATTAAAAATTTAACGTCTCAATTGCATGGCCACATTCAAGTATTCATTAGCCTCATGGGGCTGGTGGGTACCATATTGGATGGTGCAGATATAGACCATTTCCATCTTCACAGAAAGTTCTGCTCCATGGCACTGCTGCAGTGTACTTTCTCTCTTGGTTTTCGCATGTCCAGCTCAGTCTGATCTTTCTTCTCTGCTCCAAGTCCTCGCCTGGGAGGCTGAGGGAGGAGGGTCACTTGAGTCCAAGAGTTTGAGACTAACCTGGAGGCAAAAAAGAAGAAACCCCATCCCTATAAATTTTTTTTTTTTGAATAGCCAGGTGTGGTGGTGCATGCTTGTAGCCTCAGCTGTGCAGGAGGCTGAGACAGGAGGATCTCTTGAACCCAGAGGTTTGAGGTTGCAGTATGCTATGATGGCACCACTGCACTCCAGCCTGGGTGACAGAGGGAGACCTTGTCTAAAAAAAAAAAAAAAAAAAATTAAAATCGGCCAGGTGCAGTGGCTCACACATGTAATCTCAGCATTTTGGGAGGCTGGCTTAGGCAGATTGCTTGAACCCAGGAGTTCAAGGCCTCCTGGGAAACATGGTGAAACCTCATCTCTACACAAAAAATAAACTTAGCCGAGTGCAGTTTTGACCACCTCTAGTCCCAGCTACTTGGGAGGCTGAGGCTGGAGGAACGCTTGAGCTGAGGAAGTTGAGGCTGCAGTGAGCTATGACTGCACCACGGCACTCTGGCCTAGACAGAGTGAGACTCTGTCTCAAAAAGAAAAAAGAAAAAAAGTCCTCAGAAAGTTCTAGAAAAGCAAAGCCTCAGAAGGAGAGGTGTGGGGAAGTAGTACGGGGCAGCCCAGCTTAGCTGACTCTCCAAGGGGCTCCAGACCGTGAATTGCATCACGCAGATGTCTGCACCTGAGACCCTTTGTACCTGAGTCAGCCAGCCATTGTCTGTGGCCACCGGCAGGGACTCTCTTCCCAGGTGAGGTAGCTGTGATTGGCGAAGCAACGTAATTCTCTGGACAAGTGCGGATCTGTGGGCCTTTAGCAGCCAAAACTGACTCAGCAGCTGGGGACAGTGCCCTGGACAGTAAAGGAGACAAAGCTAGCCCTGTTATTGTGTCTATTAAAAAAAAAGTGTGATAAAGTAGGAGTAGCACAAAATTTACCGTCAGTGACATTTAGGACATTCACGCTGTTATGCAACCCTCACCACTCTCTAGTTCTATTGTAGCAGGAAAGGCCGCAAAACAAACCTCTTGAACACCGAACTGGGAAGGAAGGGGTGATTTATTCGGCCAGGAACAGCGACCACAGCATAGTTGCCTAACAGCAGAGCTCCCCTAACAAAGAAAATCCCTGCCCTTTTAAAGGCTTACAACTCCAGAAATTACACGTGAAAGGGTCTTGATCCATGAAGCAGGTGTGGGGTATGTGACTTAGGTGGGGGTGTGATAGTGTTTAAATAAAAACAATGCCTTCCAGAAAGATTCCTCCACACCATGCCCGTGATCTGCAGGAGTGCGATTAAGGGTGGCGCCCTGGTCTGCCAGCCTTTACTTCCATTGAAATACACTGTAGAAGTCTAGGGGGAAGGGCTCTTAGAACCCTAAGAGGATTAAGGGTCTCCCCCCAAAAGGAAACCCGTATCCATTAAGCAATCTTCTACATTCTCTGCACCCCCTGACCCATGGAAGTCACCAGTAACTTTTGATCTGTATGACTTTGCCTATTCTGGATGTTTCTTTTAATATATATATATATATATTTTTGGAGATGGAGTTTTGCTCTTGTTGCCCAGGCTGGAGTGCAATGGTGTGACCTTGGCTCACTGCAACCTCTGCCTCCTGGGTTCAAGCGATTCTCCTGCCTCAGCCTCCCAAGTAGCTGGGATTACAGGCATGTACCACCACACCTGGCTAATTTTTTGTATTTTTAGTAGAGACAGGGTTTCTCCATGTTTGTCAGGCTGGTCTCGAACTCCCAACCTCAGATGATATACCCTCCTCAGCCTCCCAAAGTGCTGGGATTAGAGGCAAGAGCCACTTCGCCTCGCCTGTATTCTGGATGTTTCATGTGAATATAATCATGCAATTTTTGTTTTTTTTTTGTGTGTGTGTCTGGCTTCCTTTGTTTAGCATAATGTTTTTTTGTTGTTTTGTTTTTGAGATGGAGTCTTGCTCTGTTGCCCAGGCTGGAGCACAATGGCATAGTCTTGGTTCACTGCAACCTCCATCTCCTGGGTTCAAGTGATTGTCCTGCCTTAACCTCCCAAGTAGCAAGCACTATAGGCAACCGCTGCCATGCCCAGCTAATTTTTGTATTTTTAGTAGAGACATGGTTTCACCATGTTGGCCAGGCTGGTCTCGAACTCCTGACCTCGTGATCCATCTACCTCAGCGTCCCAAAGTGCTGGGATTACAGGCGTGAGCCACCGTGCCTGGCCCGGCATAATGGTTTTCAAGGTTCATCCATGTTGTCACTAATAGGTATTAGTATTTCATTCTTTTTTATTATAGCTGAATAATATTCCATTTTGTGGCTTGATTACATTGTGCTTATCCACTCATCCATCCATGGACATTTGAGCTGCTGCCACCTTTTGGCTATTGTGAATGGGGCTGCTGTGAACACTGATGTACACATTTTGGTTTGAACACCTGTTTTTCATTCTTTTGGGTGTACACCCAGGAGCAGAACTGCTGGACTGGATAGTAAGTCTATGTCAAACTCACGGAGGAATCTCCAGATTGGTTTCCTGTCCTGTTCTATCATCCTTATTTCTTACTTTGTGTACATTATCCTTGACAGCTGTCTCATGTATTTCCTTGTCTACCTGTTCTGCCTCTACCTTCTCCTGGAGGGCTAAGCCTTGCCTGTCTCTCAGTGCCAGGCACAGTTCCCAGTACACAGTGAGTGCATCTAACTTGAACAGCTGAATAACCTGTGTCAGGTTGGGCACAGTGACTCAGGCTTATAATCCCAGCATTTTGGGAGGTCAAGGCAGGTGAACTCCTTGAGGTCAGGAGTTCAAGACCAGCCTCACCAATTTGGTGAAAGCCCGCCTGTACTAAAAAAATACAAAAATTAGCCGGGCATGGTGGCTCACGCCTGTAATTCCAGCACTTTGGGAGGCCGAGGCAGGTGGATCACGAGGTCAAGAGATCGAGACTATCCTGATCAACATGGTGAAACCCCGTCTCTACTAAAAATACAAAAAATTAGCTGGGCATGGTGGTGTGTGTCTGTAATCCCAGCTACTCGGGAGGCTGAGGCAGGAGAATTGCTTGAACCCAGGAGGTGGAGGTTGTGGTGAGCCGAGGTCGCGCCATTGCACTCCAGCCTGGGTAAGGAGCGAAACTCCGTCTCAAAAAAAAAAACAAAAAAATACAAAAATTAGTTGAACATTGTGGTGTGTGCCTGTAATACTAGCTACTCAGGAGGCTGAGGCAGAGGCTGAAGTGAGCTGAGATCATGCCACTGCATTCCAGTCTGGGTGACAGAGCGAGACTGTCTCAAACAATAATAAACAGCTTTCCCAGGTGACTGCCGAAGATGACAGAGGTGCGGGTCCTGGTGCTCCACGGCCGCGGCCGTCTCCTGGGCCGCCTGTAGACATCGTGGCTAAGCAGGCACTCCTGGGCTGGAAGGCAGTGGTCTTATGCTGTGAGGGCCTCAATATTTCTGGCAATTTCTATAAAAACAAGTTGAAGTGCTGGCTTTCCTCCACAAGCGGATGAACACCAACTCTTCCTGAGGTCCCCAGCCGCATCTTCCGGCGGACGGTGCAAGGCGTGCTGCCCCACAAGACCCGTCGAGGCTGGGCCACCCTGGACCACCTCGGGGTGTTTGACGGCGTCCCACCGCCCTACGACAAGAAAAAGCAGATGGCGGTTCCCACTGCCCTCATGGTCGTGTGACTGAAGCCTACAAGGAAGTTGGCCTATCTGGGACGCCTGGCTCAGGAGATTGGCCGGAAGTTCCAGGCAGTGACAGCCACCCTGGAGGAGAAGAGGAAGGAGAAAGCCAAGATCCACGACCAGAAGAAAAAACAGCTCATGAGGCTATGGAAACAGGCCGAGAAGGACGTGGAGAAGAAAACCGACAAATACACAGAGGTCCTCAAGACCCACCGACTCTGGTCTGAGCCCAGTAAAGACTCTTACTTCCTCATGCTTGGCCTGACCTGCCCTTCCTCCATCATCAGGAACGTGCGGGACCCAGGGGCAGGCAGCAGCGTTGAGGTGCCACAGGCAGCCTGGGACATAGGAAGCTGGGAGCAAGGAAAGGGTCTTCGTCACTGCTTTCTGAGGTTACTTGAAAGCACTCGGAGAATTCTGTAGGTATAATTTATCTGTGATCAGTAGGAAGAGCAACCAGTTACTATTAGCAAAAGGGAGCCGGAAGACAAGTTGGAGGGGCCCTTCCTTGTGAGTGGTGAGTCTGTTTAACTTTCCACCTGGTCATATACTATACTCTGCAGCTGTTAGAATATGCAAGCCATTGGGGACAGTGTGAGCTTGCTATTGTACAAAGGGTATTTATAGAAGCATAGACGGGAAAGATACATAACCAAGGGGTTACAGGCATTGCCCATGCTCCTGACCTGTATTTTATAATCAGAATCAAATCAATTACTTTTAAACAAAAAAAAGGTCAGGCGGAGTGGCTCATGCCTGTAATCCTACACTTTGGGAGGCCGAGGTGGGTGGATCATGAGGTCAGGAGATCAAGACCATCTTGGGCAACATGGTGAAATCCCATCTGTACTAAAAATACAAAAATTAGCTGGGTGTGGTGGCGTGTGCCTGTAATCCCAGCTACTCAGGAGGCTGAGGCAGGAGAATTGTGAACCTGGGAGATGGAGGTTGCAATGAGCTGAGATTGCACCACAATACTCCAGCCTGGCAACAGAGCTAGACTCTGTATAAAAAATAAATAAATAAACAAAATAAATAAACGAATAACCATAGCTTCTCCTCTGCCCTCACTGCAGGCTGGTGAATGAGGTGTTCACCATCGATGATACCCTGCAGACCCTCAAGCTGCGGCTGCGGGAGACACAGGACACACTGCAGCTACTGGTCATGACCAAGTGCCGGCTGGAGCATGAGCTCGCCATCAAGGCCAACACCCTCTGCATTGACAAGGAGAAGTGCATGGGCATGCGTAAGACTTTCCCCTGCACCCCACGCCTGGTGGGCCACACCTGAGCACCACCCCTGCCCTTGGCGCCTCACTCCATGCTGGCATAAAATTGGAAAAGGTGGAGAAACAAAATAAAATGGTATTTTGTTTGGAAGGGGCAAACTTTCTCTCTTTTTCTATCTGTTTGTTCTCTGAATTTCTTTGTTTTTTGTTTTTTTTTGAGACGGAGTTTCACTCTTGTTACCCAGGCTGGAGTGCAATGGCATGATCTCCGCTCACCGCAACCTCCGCCTCCTGGGTTCAAGCAGTTCTCCTGCCTCAGCCTCCTGAGTAGCTGGGACTACAGGCGCGCACCACCATGCCCAGCTAATTTTTGTATTTTTAGTAGAGACAGGGTTTCACCTTGTTGGCCAGGACGGTCTCGATCTCTTGACCTCGTGATCCACCCACCTCAGCCTCCCAAAGTGCTGGGATTATAGGCGTGAGCCACCACGCCCGGCCCTTTCTGCATTTCTTTCTTTCTTTCTCCCTCTCTTTTTCTCTGTTACCTGTTTGTCATCTTAGGAGCACAGTGTAGATGAGGGTGTTTTAAGATTAGTCATGGCAGCTCAAGATCTAGAGCCCAGCTCTGTCGCTTAGGAGCTGTGTGGCCTCGAAGAGGCTTATAACCTGTGGTCCTCATCTATTGAACGAGGGCAGTCCTAGGTGCAGGAGATTGTCAGCAGTGTGGGGCAGAGAAAAACAAAAACAAAAATAACCAGGATTTAGAATCAGAAGTTCTGGGGTTGAATCCCAGCCTTGGTAGTTGGAGTGTTTGTATGTATGTATGTATATATGTGTGTATTTATTTATTTATTTGAGATGGAATCTCACTGTGTCACACAGGTTTGAGTGCAGTGGGGCACTCTCGGCTCACTTCAACCCCCGCCTCCCTGATTCAAGCAGTTCCCCTGCCTTGGCCTCCCCAGTAGTGGCAGTACAGGTGCCCACCACCACACCTGGCTAATTTTTGTATTTTTAGTAGAGATGGGGTTTCACCATGTTGACCAGGTTGGTCTAGAACTCCTGACCTCAGGTGATCCACCCATGTCAGCCTCCCAAAGTGCTGGGACTACAGGTGTGAGCCATCACATCTACTGATGGAGTATTTTAGAAATAGCTATGGGAGGCCAGGTGTGGCGGCTCACGCCTCCAATCCCAGCATTTTGGGGAGCCCACGTGGCTGGATCACTTGAGGCCAGTAGTTCCAGACCAGGCTGGCCAATGTAGGGAAGCAATGTCTCTACTAAAAATACAAAAATTTGCCCAGTGTGTTGGCGCAAACCTGTAGTCCCACCTTCTGGGGAGGCTGAGGTGGAAGAATCACTTGAACCTGGGAGGCAGAGGTTGCAGTGAGCCAAGATTGCTCCACTGCACTCCAGCCTAGATAACAGAGCAAGACTCCCTATGAAAGTAAAAAAATTGCTATAGGAGAGAAAGGAGGCAAAATTCATTCTGTGGGCTGGGTGTAGTGACTCACATCTATGATCCCAGAACTTTGGGAGGCTAAGGCAGGGAGATCACAACGTCAGGAGTTTGAAACCAGCCTGGCCAACATAGTGAAACCCCGTCTCTATTAAAAGTACAAAAAATTAGCTGGGCATGGTGGCTCATGCCTGTAATCCCAGCTGCTCGGGAGGCTGAGGCAGGAGAATTGCCTGAATCCAGGAGGCGGAGGTTGCGGTGAGCCGAGATCGTGCCATTGCACTCCAGCCTGGGTAACAGCAGCGAACCTCTGTCTCTAAAAAAAAACCAAAAACCAAAAAACAACCAAAGTTAGCTGGGTGTGGTGGTGCATGCCTGTAGTCCTAGCTACTCAGGAGGCTGAGGCAGGAGAATCACTTGAACCCGGGAGGCAGAGGTTGCAGTGAGCTGAGATTGTGCCACTGCACTCCGGCCTGGGCAACAGAGCAACCCTCTGTGTCAAAAAAACAAAAACAAAACCAAAAAGCCATTGTGTGGGTGGAATAGGAATTGAGGGAAAGCTCTATGGGGAAGTGACATTGCCTCAAAAAGTAGTTAAGCATAAAATTACTCTATGACCCAGCGATTTCACTCTTACGTGTTTACCCAAGAGAAGAGAAAACAATCCTCAAATACTTGTACATGAATGTTCAAAGCAGCACTGGTCACATTAGTCAAAAGGTGGAAGCAACCTAAATGTCTATGCCTGGAGAAATAGGAAAACAAAACGGGCTGAATCCTCATCGTGGAGTGTGATTCAGCCTTAAAGTGGAATGAAGCACTGAGCCACAGTACAACGTGTGTATACCTTGGAAACAGGATGCTCAATGAAAACCAGACACAGATGCCACCTAGAGTATGATTCTGTTCATATGAAATGCCCAGAATAGGCAAATCCGTAGAAAGAGCAGATAGAGTTGCTGGGAGAGGGCAATGGGAGTGACTGCTTAGTGGGTACGGGGTTTTATTTTGGAGCGATGGAAATGTTTTGGAACTAGAGAGAGGCGGGTGCACAATATTGTGAATGCACTAAATGCCATAGAATTGTTAATTTTTGAATTGGAGTTTCTCTCTGTCACCCAGGCTGGAGTGCAATGGCATGATCTTGGCGCACTGCAACCTCCACCTCCTGGGCTCAAGGATCTTCCTGCCTCAGCCTCCTGAGTAGCTGGGACTACAAACATGCACCACCATTCCTAGCTAATTTTTTTTTTTTGTAGAGGTGGGGTTTTGCCATGTTGCCCAGGCTGCTCTTGAACTCGTGGGCTCAAGCAATCCTCCCACCTCGGTCTCCCAAAGTGCTTAGTGTGCTGGCATGAGCCACCTGATGGGGCCTCTCTTTCTTAATATACCTCTTCCATAAGGGATCTCACTCCTTCCCCTCTTTTTTTTTTTCTTATTTGAAATGGAGTTTCGGTCTTGTCACCCAGGCTGGAGTGAGTGGCACAGTTTCAGCTTGCTGCAACCTCTGCCTCCCTGGTTCATGCAACTTTCTTGCCTCAGCCTCCTGAGTTGCTGGAACTATAGGCACACATCACTGCGCCAGGCTAATTTTTTGTGTTTTTAGCAGAGATGGGGTTTTACCATGTTGGCCAGGCTGGTCTCAAACTCCTGACCTCAAGTGATCCACCTGCCTTGGCCTCCTAAAGTGCTGGGATTACAGGTGTGAGCCACCACACTTTCCCCTCCTTTTAATCCCATTCATCCCCCACTGACTCCCAAATTTCTGGCTTCGAAATCCAGGCTCCTGAACCCAGCTCCTGATGACAATTCTAGCTTCACCTGCCCAGCTCCAGGCCATCCCCTGTTCCTCCCTAAGCAAATGCGCCACCAGCTGATCCCCAAGCTTGGAGCCATCCTTGATTCCTCTCTGTCTCCCACACCCCAAATCTAATTCATCAGCAAGTCATGTACGTACTACCTTCCTAATTTTTCCCGTGTTTGGCCACTGCTCGCCTTCTCCGCTGTTACCATCCGAGATAAGCGCCTACTATGTCTCACCTGGGCAACAGGTAGAGTGGGGAATGAAGATGAGTCAGCTTGGACTGTGACCCCCAGGCGCTTACAGGTGCTACTAGGAGACACAGAGCCTCTACACTACCAGATGCAGCTACATTTAGGCAGACGGGGATCAGTGATCTCTCAGGAAAGATCACCTTCAAAGTCAGGCACTTGAGTTGGAAGGTTCCTGTACTTCAGTGAGCCTCAGTCTCCTTGTCTGTATAATGGTTCGTCCCACAAGAAGATGTCTGGGAAAAGCTCAGCATTGTCAGGACAGGATCTTTGAGCCCACGTGAGCACCAGAACACGGGTAGAAAAAATAAGTAATAGATCTCCAATACTTCTTAAGCTATTGTTGAAATGTTCGTGGATACCGTTGGGTTCAACCAATACATACTGAATTGACACTGGCCTCCTGTTGTTACAGGTTTTCTTTGACAAATCCTGCAAATATGAAGAAGGAGGCCATCTAATCTCATGTGGAGAAGGGGTCCTCCTCTGTTGTTGTTTAAAAGAGGCGGTAGGGCCGGACGTGGTGGCTCACGCCTGTCGTCCCAGAGTTTTGGGAGGCTGAGATGGGCGGATTACCTAAGGTTGGGAGTTTGAGACCAGCCTGACCAACACGGTGAAACCCCATCTCTATTAAAAATACAAAACTAGCTGGGTATGGTGGCGCATACCTGTAATCCCAGCTACTTAGGAGGCTGAGGTAGGACAGTCACTTCAACCTGGGAGGCAGAGGTTGTGATAAGCTGAGATTGCACCATTGCACTCTAGCCTGGGCAACAAGAGTGAAACTCCTTCTCAAAAAAAAAGAGATGGTGGGATAACATGGTCAAGAGCCCCTCCCTCACTCCCTCTTTCCCTCTCTCCCTCCCTTCTTCCCTCCCTCCCTCTTTCCCTCCCTCCCTCCCTCCCTTCCTCTTTCCCTCTCTCCCTCCCTCCCTCCCTCCCTCTTTCCTTCCCTCCCTCCCTCCCTTCCTCCCTCCTTCCCTCCCTCCCTTCTTCCACAGGGTTTTGCCATGTTGCCTAGGCTAGTCTTGAACTCCTGGCCTCAAATAACCCTCCCTCCTCAGCTTCCCAAAGAATTGGGATGTCAGGTGCTAGCCACTGATCCTGGCGTGAGCAGAATTTTCACACTGGGTCTAATTCGGCTCCACTCCCCATTAGCTGTGTTGCCCTGGAAAGTCACTGAGTCACTGAACCTTAGTTTCCCTATCAAAGGGGGCCGACATTCATTTCCCCCATTCATGGGTGATTGTGAGGACTAAGGTAGGATGATAGGACGAATTCTTCCATATCTAAGAGGTATTCAGTAATATTTGAAGAATAACAGCTCATATTTACTGAGGATTTGCTCTGTGCCAGGCAATTTAAAAAGTACCATCTCATTTTAATCATCACTCATTCCTGGAACATGGAAATGGAAATTAAGGCACAGAGAGGTTAAGAAATTTATCCGTAGTCACACAGTCTCCTTATCTATGTAATGGTCCTCCTAAGTGAGGATTTTTAAATAATAAATGACAGAGGCAGGATTTTAAGTCCAGTAATGAGAATCCAGAGTCTGAAATACTTCTGCCCACAGCTTCCCAAATAAAAAACTATTGTTTAGGGTGGACCCACAGTCCAAAAAGGGTCAGGCAAAGACCAGCCCCATAGGGGCATCTAAAGGAGCAGAGGACCCCATAGGCCTGTCCTTAGAGGGGCTGATCTGATTAAACATTTCTCCATTCTCTGGAGGAGAGAGTAATAATAATTGGAGGCCAAGATGGAAGGATTGCTTGAGGCCAGGACTTTGAGATCAGCCTGAGCAACATAGCAAGACCCCATCTCTACAAAAAATAAATTAGCTGGGCACAGTGATATGCACCTGTGGTCTCAGATACTTGGGAGGCTGAGGCAGGAAAATCACTTGGGTTCCGGAGTTTGAGGCTGCAATGAGCTATGATGGTGCCACTGCACTCCAGCGTGGGTGACTGAGCAAGACTCTGTCTCTTAAAAAAAAAAAAATCAGAAAACAACTGTAGCTAACAGCTTGAATGCTTGGAAGTTGCCAAGTACTCTATCTCAGATAATCCTCATGCTCATACCCACTTTACAGATAAGGAAACTGAGGCACAGAGAGTCTAGGTCTTTTGCCCACAGATACACAGCTAGGATGGGCTGGCCCTGGTCTTCAGCATTTACACACCCACCACCCAGGTGGCCACCCACTGGCGATTCTGCCCCGACTCCTCTACTCCCAGCCAGTGTCAGTGACAAGGCACTGCCTGCTGGGAGGGAGGCGGCTGCATTTTTTGCCTTGTCCAGAAATGTCAGTGCGTCACTGTCACACAAAGTCCTGGCTGTTCACTCCTGTGATTCCCAAGGCACTCTAGACAAGAGTCCCTGCTCCCAGGGTTGGGGGACGGGTGAAGGAGCAGCAAATGGGAGGCAGGCTCAAAGCACACAATTAAAATTCCTAAGGGGCCATATGGAGTCTTATTCCACATGCAGAACATTCTTGGTCTCCATATGGCATTGGGGGCTGGGCTTTAAGCCTCTTGCCACACCTTCTCCCATCCCATGTAACACCTGACGTGCTTCGGGTTGGAATTCTCTGTGTCCCCAAGACAGCTGGCCCCTCCCTCCCTCCACCCAGCAGGGCTGCTTGGGATTCCTGGCGCTCCTCTGGGGGCAGGCACGAGTGTGGGCACCCATGGGCCACAGAGCCCTGGACACACTGAGTCAGGGATATCCAAGGGCCTGCTGGCTCAGGCCACACACCTAATAGGTCAGCACCTGGCATGTGTGTGTGTGTGTCCTGGGAGGGAGTGTCCACAGCTCCTGGCGGCCCTGGGCTGTTGGTGGTCTCAGAGGATAAGGGAGACCAATCAGCTGAGGTTGTAAGGAAGAGAGAGCTGCCTTCACCAGGGGTGTGGGCTCCTCTCCCAATAAGGGACTGCTCTTATCTAGGAGCTGAGAGCAGGTAAGGGGCTGTCCTTATCCATGAACTGAAAGGCAGATCAGGGAGGACACCAGGAGTGCCAAATCTAAGGAGTCTTCACTTTGGGTTACTTAAAGTTTTTTCTCTCACCTCTTTTTTTTTCTTTTTTTTTTTTTTTGAGACAGGGTTTCACTCTGTCACCCAGGCTAGAGTGCAGTGAGTGGTGTGATCATGGCTCACAGCAGCCTCCAACTCCTGGACTCAAGCAATTCTCTGCTTTCAGCCTCCAGAGTAGCTGGGACCACAGGGCCACAGGCATGCATCACCATATTCAGTGAATTTTGTTTATTTCTTGTAGAGACAGGGTCTCACTCTGTTGCCTAAGCTGGTCTCTAACTCCTGGCCTCAAGTGATCCTCCTGCCTTAGCCTCTTAAAGTGCTGGGATTGCAGATGTGAATCATGGTGCCTGGCCTCACTTCACTCTTAATGGTCTGGGGAAAGGGAGAGGGGAGCAACTGCACAAGGGCACATGATCCCCAGTTGGTGTGAAAATGTTTTGGAACTAGATAGAGCTGATGGTTTTACAACATTGTGAATTCACTGTGAAGATCCCTGGACACTTTAAAATAGTTCATTTTATGTTAAACTAATTTCACCTTGATATGTGTTTTTTTATTTTGAGATGGAGTCTCACCCTGTTGCCCAGGCTGGAGTGCAGTGGTGTGTTCTCAGCTCACTATGAACCTCTGCCTCGTGGTTTCAAGCGATTGTCCCACTGTGTGATGTCTGAAACCACTCTGCCTGGATTTAAATCTGGGTTCTTCGGCTGCCCCTCTGAGTGCTTTTGCAACTCATTTAAACGCTCCAAGCCTCGGTTTTCTCATCTGTAAAATGGGGACAATGATAATAGTCTCAACTCATAAGAGCTTACTTAGCAAGGGTTGTTTGAGTGAATGTATGCAAAGTCTGGGCCACAGAAACTGGCACACAGCAGGCGCTCACTAGTGGGTCCTGCTTGCCTAGAAGCTGTTAGTGACACCCTGCTTCAACACAGAGAGCTTCCTGGCAGGTGGGAGACCCTGCAGGGGCCTTGTCCATGTAGGTCTCCCTGACTTGCACTCAGATTTAGCAAGACAGTGGTGCATGCTGGGTGAAGGGGGCTTCTCACTCACCGCTGCCCCTGGAATAAGAGAAGAGTTTGAGGACCCCAGCAGGGTGACGAAGACAGCAAATGACCCTTGGAATGGAAGGGTGCAGAACACGCTGTTGGGATCTGACCCTTTCCCTACGCACCTTCCTACTGGTTTCCCAGAAATCCCAGTGGACTTGATTTTTTTCCAGAAACAGAACCAAAAGCAGTATCATTAGTTTGCAGGGTAGGGTTCATTCTGTCCCCAATCCCCATCTATCTTCCCTGGATTCCAGGAATTTGGTTCAGGAGCCAGCATTAACTCTAATCAAAGAGGAGATAACGAGGCTGGGCAGGGGAAAGTCTGGCTGCTGCAGAGGTGGTGAGATGGCAATTCAAGAATTATAGGCGGTCTGGCCCCGCCCCTCACTGTTGTATGCAAATGAAGCCACTGCAGCCCGGCCCCTCTGCAGGCACCATGGCTGCCACACCCCTGTGCAGACCTCGGGCAACCTAACCAACTCTGCGCCAGCCCAGCCCAGCCCACCGTGTGCACTACCCACCTGCTCCCTCCACTGCCACTGCCTTCTACCCACCAGCCTCTGCGAGACTGAGAAGTGGCTGGGGACCTCCTTGTTCCCGTTCGTTCCCCTAGACTTTGGAGCATATGAGGTGGTGGTGGGAGTACAGGGCTGAGTCAGGTACAGGGATGAGAAGCCTGCCCGAGGGGCCGCTCCTCTGAGCGCCCCATACCCATCTTTTAGCGTTTTGCCAGGTGATCCCTTCTGGGCTGGAGGGGGTGGGTGGAGTGTGTCAGGGAAGGGGGAGACGTCCTGATATCACCTTCTGGAGAGGAAAGGGGATGTTCTCGGTTGGAGTGCCAATAGGTTCCCTAGGGGGTGCCCACCTACCACTGGGTCTGGGGGGATGCTGAGGCAAACACAACCGCTGGGAGATGCCAAAACCCACTCTACAGCTTTCTGTCTGCCAAAACCAGGAGAGGAGCTGAGGCCAGGCCTCCAGGCCACCTGGGCTCCCCCTTCTCCCTCTGCCAAGGCCCTAAGAAGCGGGCTAGCCAGGGCGCGACAGGAAGAGGGAATGGGGAGAGGAGCCTGATTCTGCCAGAACCTGGCACGGGGCCTGTACAGCTCAGTACAGGCATCTGCTGAATGAGAAACCTTTTCAAAACAACAAGCAGAGCAGGCCTCTTGCATGAAGCCTTCCCAGGGCTCCTCAGGGCTCCTAGGATACCCCCTCTCCAATTTCAACTCACACCCACCTCTCCCCCTCTCCAGCTCGGGAAGCTGCACTTTCCCACCCCAGGGTCTTCACATGTGCTGTTCCCTCCTCCCAGAAAACTGATCCCTGTCCCACCTTCTTTCCCCCAGTTCACAGCTTTGTGCTAAGGTCACAGCTGTCACTCAGTTTCCCAGGAAGGCCTTACCAGATCTCACTGGTGGGTCTTCTCAGCTTCTTTTTTCCCCCGGTCCAGTAGATTTCCTTTCCTTAGGATGCAGTTTACCAAACTGCCTTGAAAATAGAGTCATATGAAATACTCTGTTTTAGAAATGCAGATTCATTGATCCTTTCCTATCCCTAGAGTCAGAAGCTCCTAGAGAGGGAGCTGGGTGATACTGAATCACCGCCATGGGCTGGCAGCAGAGGGATGCCCCTACCCTAGATTCTGGGCACCAGGAGGTGGGCACCACCATTTCTTTATTGTTGCAGTCCCACCTCCAGCACAGCATCTGGCATGGGATCCGGCTCAAGACGTATTTATTAAGTGGATACATGGCTATAGAATGAATGAAAGTCACAGTAACTGATTTAATTCTGAGCATACTGTACTTCTTACCCTGCCTACACAAGACTAGCCCACAAGAAGAATGCCAAGGTAGATGATGTGGGTGCTAGGAATTGGAGCTGAGAGAGAGGACAGGATGTCAATAAAACCCAAGTGGGTTCGGGATAGAAGCGAGTATGGGAAGAGGACTCTGCCTGCGTAGGGAGCCCGGAGCGGAATACAGAAGTACCTGATGTAGGTAGCTGGACTCATCCCACCGGGAGAGCATCTCTCCCCTAAGTCAGGTGGAGGCAGAGAATCTGTTACACCTGTGGGAAACTGAAGACCCAGACAGGACAGGGTAACAGCAACAGCAATGCAGGTGTGGCTTTTGGGCATCTGGATGATGCTAGGCACTGTTTTGAGCGCTCTGCCTGTCAGGTCCTGCAGTCTAGTAGCTGTACCCGCTCCCTCTCAAGTTCCTGCCATGTGCCGCTTTCCTCTCTTTTCCCTCCCGCTCTAGTTCCTCCAAATGTGAAACTTGGAACTGAAGTATCTCCTTCCACCATGGGATGTCCTGGATTTCAAACAGCTCCCCTCTCCCTGCCAATCTCTCCATCAGAGCCTCTCTCTGTCTGTACGTGTTGATTTTGGGTTCTGCTCTGGGGGCTAGGTGTGGTGGTGGGGTTCCTCCATCTGCTGCGAGAGTATAGGGGTGAAGGGAAGAGGGACGGGGGTAGCAGAGGGAGCCAGCCTGTTTCCCCAGCTCTCCTGCCTCTTGGCTTCCTACTCTGCAGCCAGGCCGGCACCCACAAGAGGCTGCAGCCTGCATTTCAGGATTTCAAGCTTGGCAGCGTGCCGGAGGGGGCAGGAAATGGAAAGAGAGGGAGGGAGGAGCCAGAGGCTTTCCCAGTGCCCTGCCCAGGCTGGGATGGACAGTATCTCTGAGATCAAAAAACCAACTGGCCCACACCCTGCAGAACAGGCCTAGTCCGTGCCCCTTAATAGGAGGAGAGGGCCGGATCTGCAAAGTTGGAGGAGTGTGAGTTGGGGGTGCTAGGGAGCCGGTGGCCCGTGCTGTCACTATGCCCCAGGGGTTACTGTCAGGCCCCACCCCCGGGAAGACAGAAAGGACGCATTTCAGAGCTGGGTGGGCTGTGCTGATACTGAACGCTTGTTTGTCTGCCGCCCACACTCTCTGGGAATCGCCTGTGTGGTCGGGCACCCCAGGCGGGGGTTGCTGCTAACACCAGGCCTGTGCCCGTCAGTTCCTCTTCCCCAGAGGGGCAGCTCTGAGAGTGCCCCAAAGGACAAAGGATGGGACTCTGGGTGGTGACCTTTGGGGCAGGACAGGGAGAGACCAGGGTAAGCCAGAGCCCTGAACTCTGCCAGGCTTGGTAAACAAAACACCCAAAGGATTTAAAAAAAGGCTCTGAAATCTGCCAACATCCACCCCTCCCCCCAGGAAAGCGTGGCCAACTGGGTGATTTGAGGGTACAGGGGGAGTGGGCGAGAGTGTTGGACAGGCCAGGGCTCGCCCCTGCTGCTGCGGGCTCCCTGGAGCAGGCGTCCCAGGAAACCAGAAATTCTCAGCCCACTCCTGAGCACAGTTCTCAGAAGCAGTCTGAGCTCTGCCTTTCCTTTCTCCAGGCTTGGCCCCCAGCTCACATGGGGACCAGTAAGAAGCCCCCGGCTCCCTGGAAATTCTGGACCCAGGATTTCACAAGACAGCCAGTATCAGGGCTCTACAGAGCATTTCCTGAAGGTTTTTTTTTTCAAAATGTGCCCCAGGGCTGGAATTCTCTGGGGGCAAAGAGTTGAGATGTATTCTCAGCCAGGAGGTCATGGCACTTCTGACTTGACTCGGGTGGGGTGGAACAGATTGGGTAGTTGGTGTCCTGGATTCTGACTTTGCCCTCTTAATCCATGGTCTTATTTGAGGCTGATTTCATGGACATTAAACCTGTACAGTCGCACAAGGACCCACCTTCAGAATCGATCTGTACAGTCACACAGGGACCCACCTTCAGAATCCACCTACACAGTCACACAGGGGCCCACCTTCAGAATCGATCTGTACAGTCACACAGGGACCCACCTTCAGAATCCATCTACACAGTCACACAGGGGCCCACCTTCAGAATCTACCTGTACAGTCACACAGGGGCCCACCTTCAGAATCTACCTGTACAGTCACACAGGGGCCCACCTTCAGAATCTACCTGTACAGTCACACAGGGGCCCACCTTCAGAATCTACCTGTACAGTCACACAGGGGCCCACCTTCAGAATCTACCTGTACAGTCACACAGGGGCCCACCTTCAGAATCGATCTGTACAGTCACACAGGGGCCCCCCTTCAGAATCGATCTGTACAGTCACACAGGGACCCACCTTCAGAATCTACCTGTACAGTCACACAGGGACCCACCTTCAGAATCGATCTGTACAGTCACACAGGGACCCACCTTCAGAATCCACCTACACAGTCACACAGGGGCCCACCTTCAGAATCTACCTGTACAGTCACACAGGGACCCACCTTCAGAATCCACCTACACAGTCACACAGGGCCCACCTTTAGAATCTACCTGTACAGTCACATGGGGACCCACCTTCAGAAGGGCTTCAAACTCTATTTAGTGGGTACCACCTTAAAATTCTTTATAATATTGAACATGAAGCTCTGTGTTTTAATTTTGCACTGGGCCCTGAAAATTATGTAGCTGATCCCGGTCTTAAAATACAAAGGGCTGGGCATGGTGGCTCACACCTGTAATCCCAGCACTTTGGGAGGCCAAGGTGGGTAGATCACCTGAGTTCAGGAGTTTAAGACCAGACTGACCAATATGGTGAAACCCTGTCTTTACTAAAAACACAAAAATTAGCTGGGTGTGGTGGCGTGTGCCTGTAGTCCCAGCTACTCGGGAGACTGAGACAGGAGAATCCCTTGAACCGAGGAGGCAGAGGTTTCAGTGAGCTGAGATCATACCACTGTACTCCAGCCTGGGCAACAGAGTGAGACTCCGCCTCAAAAAAAGAAAAAAAATTAGTGGCTCTAAAATGTTTATTTAGGAGAAGCTTTGAAGTAAAAGTCTCATTAGAAGTGAGGTCTAGACAATTTATTCTGAAGCTGTACTTGGATGATAATAACAGCATATTCTTATAGCACTTATTATGTACCAGTCACTATTCTAAATGCTTTATGTGAGGCCAGGCTCAGTGACTCACACCTGTAATCCCAGCACTTTGGGAGGCCAAGGAGGGAAGATACTTGAAGTCAGGAGTTAGAGACCAGCCTGGCCAACATGGTGAAAACCCTGTCTCTACTAAAAATACAAAAATTAGCCAGACATGGTGCCGGGAGCCTATAATCCCAGCTACTCGTGAGGCTGAGGCAGGAGAATCTCTTGAACCCAGGAGGTAGAGGTTGCAGTGAGCCAAGATTATGCCATTGAACTTCAGCCTGGGCGACAGAGCAAGACTCCTTCTCAAATAAATAAACAAACAAATGGCTTTATATGAGTTAGCTCATTTACTCCTCTTTCTTATAGCATATCAGTTATATACTTTTTCATCAGAACTACTATTCCCATTTTACAGAAAAGGAAACTGAGGCTTATTAAAATTAAAGAAATGGTCAGGTGTGGTGTTTCATGCCTGTAATCCTATTACTTTGGGAGACTGAGCTGGGAGGATTACTTGCGTCCAGGAGTTTGAGACCAGTCTGGGCAGCAGAGTGAGACCTTGTCTCTAAAAAAAAAAATCAAGAAATTATCCAGGCATGCTGACGTGCACCTGTGCATCTGTAGTCTCAGCTACTCAGGAGGCTGAGGCAGAAGGATTGCTTGAGCCCAGGAGGTTAAGGCTGTGATTGCACCGTTCCACTTCAGCCTGGGTGGCAAAGCAAGACGCTGTCTCAAGAAAAGAAAGGGAGGAAGGGAGGAAGGAAGGAAAGAATTAAAGAAGTGGCCTAATAAATCCTAGGCAGTTTGGCTTCACAGCCGTTCACCTCTGCTAGCACTTCTGCTTGTATTCAAAGGGGGTTTCTTGTGGATAACATATAGTTGGGTCCTGATCTTTCTAGTCCATTCTGAGCTCTCTGTCTTTAATTGGTGTTTTTAGACCATTCACATTTAAAGTGCTTTTGATATAGTTGGATTAATACTTACCACATTTGTAACTGCTTTGCATTCAGTGCACTTTTTTTTACTTTTAAAAAAATCTTCTCCTCTTTTTCTGCCTTCTCTTGTTTTGAGAGTTGTATGTGATTCCATATTCTCTCCTTTCTTAACATGTCAATTATACTTTTAAACAACTTTTCGGTGGTTGACCTAGAGGTTTTACAATATATATTTACTATCTATTTGTAAGTAATCCGAGTCCCTTTCCTCCCTTCCTTTCTCTCCCTCTCATTCCCCCTCCTCCCTTCCCCTCCCCTCCCCTGCCCTCCCTTCCCCTCCCTTTTTCTTTCTTTCGAGATAGAGTCTCACTCTGTTGCCCAGGCTGGAGTGCAGTGGCACAATCTTAGCTCACTGCGACCTCCGGCTCTGGGGTTCAAGTGATCCTCCCACCTCAGCCTCCTGTGTAGTGGAATTACAGGTGCTCGCCACCAGGCCCGGCTAATTTTTGTATTTTTAGTAGAGACAGGGTTTCACCCTGTTGCCCAGGCTGGTCTTGAACTGCTGACATCAAGTGATCCTCCTGCCTCGGCCTCCCAAAGTGCTGGGATTACAGGCATGAGCCACTGCACCAAGCCCTGAGTCCACTTTCAAATAACACTCTAGGGCTTCACTGAGTATCCGCAGTGCCCCCTCCCTGCTTCATAATGTTGCTGCCATTCACTCTGCATATGCTGTCATCACCCATCGACACCTAACACATTGCTGCTGTGATTGTTGGTTTACAGCAGTTATTCATTTCTTGAATCTTCACACAACCATCTTAGGTGGAGACAGTCCTCGGCCTCATGTTACGGGGGTCTATGGACAAAGTTTCTTCAAGTCACAGGGTCACACAGTCAGCAAGTGGCAGAGCTGAGCTTTGAACTCAAGCATCCCTCACACTGCAGGCAGGCAGTCTGCTTTTGTTTAGGTGAAATGCTACCTGTCTTCCAACAGAGCAAAGTTTACTAAAGAGAGTTTTTATTCCCCTCCTCTCCTTTTATTTTGAGGCAGGGTCTCATTCCATCACCCAGGCTGGAGTGCAGTGGCGTGATTTCAGGATAATACTTTTTCATACACTTGAGAGTGGGCAAGACTTCCTTGGCATGCCACTAAGTCCAGAAGCTACAAATGGAAAATACTTGCAGATTGACTTCCTGAAAACAGAAGCCTGTATAGCCAAAGACAGCATAGAACAAGTTGAAAGGCCAACAGTGACTGGGAGAAAAGATTTACAACATTGCAATGGACAAAGGTAAATACTCCTAATTACAGAAAGAATTGACCATCAATAGGACAAAAGGAAAAACCACTTATGCTGAAACTGGGCAAAGGACATGAGCTACCAAGTCACAGAAAAATAGATCATTGTTCACTCCTAGAAACACTGATCAAAAGAAGCATTCGGGGGAAGGGATCAGAAGTGATGTCATGCACAGAATTGTTGAAGGAATGGAGAATATTTAGTGTGGAAGGAAACAGGTTAGTGCCACACAGTCCAATAAAAACAAAACGCCAGGGGCCAGGCGTGGTGGCTCATGCCTGTAATCCCAGCACTTTGAGAGGCCAAGGCTGACAGATTGCTTGAGCGTAGGATTTCGAGTCCAGCCTGGGAAACATGGCAAAACCCTATCTCTAAACAAAACACAACAAAAATTAGCCAGGAGTACCTGTTGTCCCAGCTACCCTAGAGGCTGAGGCAGAAGGATCACTTGAGCCCTGGGGGTTGAAGCTGCAGTGAGCTGTGACCACTGCAATCCAGCCTGGGCGACAGAGCAACACTGTCTCAAAAACACCTAAACAAACAACAACCAAATAGCTGGCATATAGAAAAGGAGTTAAGCCTGCTAAGCACAGTGGAGAAAAAAAAAAAATCAACAGATAAAAATAGCAGGGAGTTACATTTTAATTTCGCAGAAGAATAAACGGTAATTTACACTTGTACTATCCAATACAGCAGCCATTAGCGCCAAGTGATCACTGAGCACTGGTCTAGCTGGTCTGGTTGAGAAATGGTGACATGTAAAATACACACCAGATTTCTAAGATTTAATACAATAAATATGAATCTAAAACATCCCATTCAATTTCTGAGTTTTTTTTTTTTTTCTTTTTTTTTTGAAACTGAGTCTCACTCTGTCACCCAGGCTAGAATGCAGTGGTGCCATCTCGGCTCACTGAAACCTCCACCTCTCAGGTTCAAGAGATTCTTCTGCCTCAGTCTCCTAAGTAGCCAAGATTACAGGTGCCCGCCACTAAGCCCAGCTAATTTTTTGTATTTTTACTAAAGACAGGTTTTACCATGTTGGTTAGCCTGGTCTGGAACTCCTGGCCTCAGGTGATCCATCCGCTTTGGCCTCCCAAAGTGCTGGGATTACAGGCATGAGGCCACCATGCCTGGCCTAAATCTCTCTTTTTTTTTTTTTTTTTTTTTTATATGGAGTCTTGTTTTGTAGATAAGGCTCAAGTGCAGTGGTGGGATCTTGGCTCACTGCAACCTCCGCCTCCCGGATCCCGGTTCAAGCAATTCTACCTCAGCCTCCCAAGTAGCTGGGATTACAGGCACAGCCACCATGCCCAGCTAATTTTTGTATTTTTTAGTAGAGATGGGGTTTCGCCATGTTGGCTAGTCTGGTCTTGAACTCATGACCTCGTGATCTGCCCACCTCAGCCTCCCAAAGTCCTGCCTAAATTTCTAAATATTAATTAACATGTTAACATGATCATATTTTAGATCTATTGGGTAAAAGGAAATATTAAAATTAATTTGACTTGTTTCTTTTTACTTTTTAAATATACTTTAAAAAGTAATGTTAACATGTTCACATTATATTTCTGTTGGGTAGCACTGATTAAAACCTCTGTCACAATGGGATAGAATGCTTTGTGGAGTAGTGAGCTCCCTGTCCTGAGAGCATTTCAAGCCGAGGTTGGATGATTGGGAAGTAGGGACAACACATGATGACTTCAGAGTTGTGAACTCATAGATTTCTTTAGCTCCTGGGGCTCTTTGGTGTGCAGGGGCTATTCACAGCTAAGTGAATAGCTAGAGGGCAGTGGCCTAGAAAGCAGCTCTCATCCCACACAGCAGGATTCATCTCTTCTTAATGGGAACCCAGCATGACCTACTGTTGGTTCAGGGGGCAAGGACTGGCAGAATGAGAGCCAGACCCTGCCTGCCTTCTGTGCCCTTGTGGCTTAGTCCAGGTCTAGGGGCAGCCCCATGAGGCCCCCATTTTCAAATGCTCCCACACAGTGTGCAGAGGGAGGACCCCTGATCGCTCTCTGCTCAGCCTCAGGTCCTGGGCAGAGCTCCCACACAGGAGAAGCTCTCGGCTGCCTGGGTGTGGAGAGGCCCTTAGAGTAGGTAGCTTAGCAGATGCAAAGCTGGAAACAGCCACTTCCCACTCCCTACTGACCAGACTGTTTCCTCCTTGCAATCTGTGTCTCACTGAGCAAGGATCAACCCAGCACCCCAAGAGTGGGCTGGCCAGGCCCTGATGCAAGCTGTGCAACCAAGAACCAGTGTGCATTTTAGTTAATAATAGAAACCCATGAGCAGCAGGATGGCATGGCCAAGGCTCAGAGCCTAGAGGCTCTATTCTGGCCCTGGTGTTCCCCATTTACAATGAGACCTTGGGAAAGTCCCTTCTCTTCTGCTCATTCGTCAGACAAGGGAGGGGGACACCAAGTGGGCTTCCCAACTCTGAAATCCTAGGGTCGTTTGATGAATCATCATCAGCTCCTCATGGCTCTCCTCTGTGGCATTCTCTTATTTCTCATTGCTAAGTTTATCTGTCCCAACTGGATGAATGAAGGCACGTTTGTTGATTGCAGCTCTGGTGTTTTTTTAGTTTAGTTTAGTTTCGTTTAGTTTTTGAGACAGAATCTCCCTCTGTCGCCAAGGCTGGATTGCAGTGGAGCCATCTCAGCTCTCTGCAGCCTCTGCCTCCTGGGTTCAAGCAATTCTCCTGCCTCAGCCTCTCAAGTAGCTGGGATTACAGGCATGTGCCACCATGCCCAGCTACATTTTTGTAGAGACAAGTTTTCACAGGTTAGACAGGATGGTCTTTATCTTCTGACCTTATGATCCAAAGTGCTGGGATTATAGGCGTGATCTACTGCACCTGGCCTGCAGCCCTGTTTTATTTGCATTTGAGTTATCCAGTCTTCCCCATCACTTTATGAGGTCGAGACCATTATCTCTGTTTCATAAAGGCAGGAATGAAGAACTATTGGGCCGGGCGTGGTGGCTCAAACCTGTAATCCCAGCACTTTGGGAGGCCAGGCGGGTGGATCACAAGGTCAAGAGATCGAGACCATCCTGGTCAACACGGTGAAACCCCGTCTCTACTAAAAATATAAAAAATTAGCTGGGCAGGGTGGTGTGTGCCTGCAATCCCAGCTACTCGGGAGGCTGAGGCAGGAGAATTGCCTGAACCCAGGAGGCGGAGGTTGCTGCGAGCTGAGTTCGCGACATTGCACTCCAGCCTGGGCAACAAAAGCGAAACTCCATCTCAATTAAAAAAAAAAAAAAAAAAAAAAGATCAACTCCTTACGTAAGTTTGCTACGACTGCTGTAACAGCACTGGGTAGCTTAAACCAGCAGTCCCCAACCTTTTTGGTACTAGGGACTGGTTTCGTGGAAGACAATTTTTTCACAGATCGGGGCGGGGGGGATGGTTTGGGGATGATGCAAGTGCATTACATTTATTGTGTACTTTATTTCTATTACCATTGCATTGTAATATGTAATGAAATAATGAGACAACTCATCATAAGGTGGAATTAATGCAAGCCCTGAGCTTGTATTCCTGCAACTAGACGGCCCCATCTGGGGCTTATGGGGGACAGTGACAGATCATCAGGCATTGAATTCTCATAAGGAGCACACAACCCAGACCTCTGGAATGTGCAGTTTCCAATAGGGTTCACGCTCTGACAAGAATTTTTTTTTTTTTTTGAGACAGAGTCTTGCTCTGTCATCAAAGCTGGAGTGCAGTGGCATGATCTCAGCTCACTACAATCTCCACCCCCCGGGTTCAAGAGACCCTCCCACCTCAGCCTCCAAGTAGCTGGGATTACAGGCGCTTACCACCACTTCCAGTTCATTTTTTTATTTTTAGTAGAGACGGGGTTTCGCCATGTTGGTCAGCTTGGTCTCAAACTCCTGACCTCATGTGATCTGCCTGCCTCAGCCTTCCAAAGTGCTGGGATTACAGGCATGAGCCACCGCGCCCAGCCAATCCCATAAGAATTTAATGCCACTGATGATTTGACAGAGCTCACTGGGGCAGAGCTCAGGTGGTGGTGCGAGTGATGAGGAGTGGCTGTGAATGTAGATGAAGCTTTGCCTGCCTGCCTACCTCTCACCTCCAGCTGTGTGGCCCAGTTTCTACCCGGTCCCCTGGGAAGTTGGAGACCCTGGCTTAAACCACAGAAATGTATTTTCTCACAGCTCTGGAGGCCAAATGTCCAAGATCATGGTGTCAGCAGGGCTGGTTCCTTCTCTCCTTAGCTAGTTGATGGCCTTTTTCTCCCTTTGTCCATCGTCTTCCCTCTGTACGTGTCTGTGTCCAGATTTCCTCTTATAGCGACACTGGTCATACTGGGTAAAGCCTGCTTGAATGACCTCACTCTAACTTACTTACCTCTTTAAAGACACTCTCCAAATACAGTCACATTCTGAGATACTGGGGGCAGGACTTCAGCTTATGCATTTTGGGAGTGATATAATTCACCCCATAACACTCTTCAGGTAGGGAGAGCCTCCTCCTTTTTCCCTTGTAGAACTGGGTGGGGGTATAATAGAGATCCTTAGATGATCTTTGGTAAAAATAAAGCTTGAGGGAGTTGGGGGCAGGGGAGGACTCAAGGTTAAGGGCTCCTCCTCAGGGTTCCCAGGTCTACTCCATAATATGCAGCCAGGGGCTCAGACCCCTCTCTGCCCGTTTGTGGTACTGACAGCTAGATGAGGGAAATGGTTAAGTGAACAGAAATGTCCTCCTCATCCTGGAAGAGCATGACCCCACTGGAGAGGTCAAGAGGCTTCCTGGAGGCGGTGTTATGGGAGGACGAGAATGCAGCCAGGTGAGAGAGATTTCTGAACAGAAGGAGCAGCTGGTGGGCATGAGAGCGTGTGTTTCATGAAGAGGGCTCCAGGCAGCATCAAGTTCAAAGCTGGGAAGAAGGGGGCAGTCAGCAGGGGCAACCAGGAAGGTCTTGAATGCTAAGGAATGTGCTTAGGAGCTAGGGATGCTGTTAGGCGTGGGAGTGCAGCCCAGGGAATTTATCATGAGCAGGAGCTTTGTGATGCAGTGTGGGGGTTGCACCAGGTGGGTGGGTCAGCCAGAGCCTTCAGCCGCTTGCTCTGTGTTCCCTGCCACGCCTCTAACTCACTCACATCCCTTTCTTCCTCTTCCCCTGGGAAGCCAGGGGGCCCCTCTCATCTATTGTTCAGCCAAGACCCTGAGCCATTCAGCTTCCCAAACCTTGATCTTGAACAATCACTTTGCAAACATGATTTGGAGGAGGCTACGCCTTCAACACATCAAAACCGCGATGTAATCTCTGTCTTTATAAGTACCTTGCTGGGACCCCCACTGACTGGTGAGGGTGGGTCAGGAAGAAGGATCTCCTCTGGCTGAGTCTCCATAGGAGGCGGAGAACCCAGTAATGCAGTGGGAAGCCCGCTGGAGGCTCAGAGTGGGCTAAACTTTTTTTTTTTTTTTAAGACAGTTTCACTCTTGTTGCCCAGGCTGGAGTGCAATGGCTGGAAGTTGGCTCACTGCAACCTCCACCTCCTGGGTTCAAGTGATTCTTCCAGCTAGCTGGGATTACAGATACACGCCACCACACCCGGCTAATTTTTTTTTTTTTAAGTAGAGACAGGGTTTCTCCATCTTGGTCATGCTGGTCTCAAACTCCTGACCTCAGGTGATCTGACCGCCTCAGCCTCCCAAAGTGCTGTGATTACAGGCATGAGCCACTGCACCCAGCAGAGAGTGAGCTAAATTGAGAATATCCTGTAACACAGAACATCCCCCTTCAAACTGCTTTGGTTAGTAATAATAATAATAGCTAATATTTACTGGGCACTTATTTTGTGTAAGTGAATTACAAAATTAACTCATTTACTCTTCAAAGCAACTCTATGCAGTAGGAACTATTATTGTCTCTCTTTTACAAATGAAGAAACTGAGGCATAACGTCACTAAGCCACTTCTCGAAAGTCACTGGTTGAACTACTTGAATAAAGGAGAATGGGAGTCTTTTGCTGAGTATGGAATATGAAATCTATCTACAGCTTGGAGATAGTTACACCATCAGATTTTGCTTCAAAAAATTAGTACAGGCTGGGCGAGGTGGCTCACGCCTGTAATCCTAGCACTTTGGGAGGCTGAGGTGGGTGGATCACCTGAGGTCAGAGTTCAAGACCAGGATGACCAACACGGTGAAACTTCATCTCTTAAAAAAAAAAATAGTGCAAACTGGCATCTTCAGTTTTTCCACACAAGGCTTAAGAAATTAAACATCAGATGCTACTGTTTAAATTGAGATATTTGGGCAGGGAATAGTGTCTCACAGACCACTGGGAGGCTGCAGAGGGAGGATTCGCTTGAGCTCAGGGGTTTGGGACCAGCCTAGACAACACAGCAAGACTCCATCTCTACAAAAAATTAGCTAGTCATGGTGGCATGCACCCGTAGTCACAGCTGCTTGGGAGGCTGAGGTGGGAGAATCGCTTAAGCCCAGGAATTTGAGGCTGCACTGAGCAATGATTGCACCACTGCACTCCAGACTCAGTTACAGAGTAAGACTCTCCTTC
The DNA here is from genome assembly GCF_049354715.1 of Callithrix jacchus. Taxonomy (NCBI): domain Eukaryota; kingdom Metazoa; phylum Chordata; class Mammalia; order Primates; family Cebidae; genus Callithrix; species Callithrix jacchus. The sequence goes on along the minus strand of NC_133513.1, from coordinate 12,785,205 downwards.
TGAAAAAAAAAAAAAATGAAAATAAAATAAAAATTGAGATTTTTTTGATATAAAAATCTAGCTTTTGGGTTTTCCTCTTGGAAAACCAGAAATTCTGGTGCCCTGGGCCAGTACATGGCAGTAGTAGTCTAAAGGAAACAGCAGCTGCCTTCCTTACTGGACAGACGCATCCACACTCTACTGGGCTCACACTGCCTGGATTGTGCACACGTGGCAGCTTCCTGTCCCGGGGGACATCGAGTTTTTCTCCTCTGGATAAATGCCACCATGGAAGGTAGGGTTAGAAAGCCCTTTAGAAATGGACTTTTTTTTGAGATGGAGTCTTGCTCTGTCACCCTGGCTGGAGTGCAGTGGTGCAATCTTGGCGCACTGCAAACTCCGTCTCCCGGATTCAAGTGATTCTCTTGTCTCAGCCTCCCGAGTAGCAGGGACTACAGGCACATGCCACCACACCCAGCTAATTTTTGTACTTTCAGTAGAGACAGGGTTTCACCATGTTGGCCAGGATGGTCTCGATCTCTTGACCTTGTGATGCCCCACCTTAGCCTCCCAAAGTGCTGGGATTACAGGCGTGAGCTACCATGCACAGCCTGAGTTTCTTTTTCTTTTTCTTTTATTAATCATACATGGAAGTTGAGCCCCAAGAAAATAACCATCTGTGATCACATATCAAATTACATGCAGAAAATCTGTGTATTTTTGTATGTAAAATGTCAACATGCTAAAGATCACTCTGGGGAACTAGTTATAATGCAGCTTCCTAGGCCCCATCCCCAGAAGTTCTGATTCATTAAGTTTTCCCTGAGGCTGGAATACAGTGGTGCAATCTCAGCTCACTGCAACCTCCACCTGCCAGGTTCAAGCAATTCTCCTGCCTCAGTCTCCCAAGTAGTTGGGACAACAGGTGCATGCCACAATGCCCAGCTAATTTTTTTCTATTTTTAGTAGAGGCGGGGTTTTACCATGTTAGCCAGGATGGTCTTGGTCTCCTGATCTTGTGATCTGGCTGCTTGGCCTCCTAAAGTGCTGGAATTACAGGTGTGAGCCACCGTGCCCAGCCAAATCTTTGTTCTAACAGACATTCCCCCAACCCTGTCCCCTCAGTGAGGGGATTCTCTCACTGGTGATCCTGGGACCACACCTTGAGAAATATTACTTTAGTCCCTAGATACTCAGAGTAACTGCATGGTGCGTTAGCCAGCACCATTGGACTGGGGAGCCCGAATTTTTCTTTAGAATTTTCAAGTTTTCTTTGGTTCAGAGTGACCATGGCCAAATCTGTCTTCAGCTTATTAAATTTAAACATCCCCCAACACCAAGACTATATATGGGGGCTTTCTTTTTTTTTCCTGGAGCATTCAGCTAAGCCTCAGTCACCTGGATCTGGGCCTGAAAACTTGACGGATGCCTCAGCTCTTCCCTGCAGCTGACAGTGCCAGGTCTGTGTGGAACCTGTTTCTGTGCTTGCTGCACGGGTTTGGATGAAACAAACTTCAGGGTGGGATGGGTTTTAAAGGAGGCAACTTGGCATTCAGTTCTCCCCAGCGCCCAGCTTGACACAGCCCACCCAACCCTCCACCACCCCCTCATGACACAGAGGGCTGGTCTGTGATCGTGTACAAAGGCTTGCAGGTAAGCAGTCCTACTTACCAGCCTGCCCAGGCTGTGGCTGGGCGACTGCTCATACAAGCATGGAAAGGGAATTGTCCATTCCCTACTGGGCAAAACACACCCCATGAATGAGGAATCAAATCAGGGATGTGAGTGGGGATATGCTGGGTTGCAGACCCCTTGAGAGGTGGGGCACGGCTCTCACCCATGCTGTGCTCCCTGAATGTGCAGATTGGTCCCTGGTGGCACAGCACCTGCACATGATCACTATTTGTCACCAGAGAAGCCTCTGAAGAGGAGGAGCTGCTAACCTGGGGAAGGCTTTGGCCACCAACTGGGGAAGAGAACTGAAGATACCATGGGACCACCTCTCCCTAAGCATTCTCTTGTTCTTGCTACTCTTTATGTTCAGCCCTAAGTCTCACCACAAAGAAATTACATTAGGCTGTTTAGAGGCCATTCACGTAAGTCAGGCCAAATCCTCACAAAGCACACAAAGGGAGATGAGTCCATCTCCTGGATGGGGAAATAGAGGCTTAGAACTCATAAGGGGCCCTTCAGAGGGTGGCCCCTGAATTTTTTTTTTTCGGTGAGATGGAGTCTTGCTCTGTTGCTCAGGCTGGAGTGCAATGGCGTGATCTTGGCTCGCTGCAACCTCTGCCTCCTGGGTTCAAGCGATTCTCCTGCCTCAGCTTCCCAAGGAGCTGGTATTACAGGTGCCTGGCACCACATCTGGCTAATTTTTGTATTTTCTTAGTAAAGATGGGGTTTCACCATGCTGGCCAGGCTGGTCTCGAACTCCTGACCTCAGGCGATCCACCTGCCTTGGCCTCCCAAAGTGCTGGGATTACAGGCGTAAGCCACCACTCCTGGCCCTAAATTTCTTTCTTTTTTTTAAGATGGGATTTCACTCTGTCACCCAGACTAGAGTGCAGTGACATGATCTCAGTTCATTGCAACCTCTGCCTCCCAGGCTTAAGTGATCCTCCCACCTCAGTCTCCTGAGTAGCTGGGACCATAGGCACGTGACACCACGCCCTGCTAATTTTTGTAGTTTTGGTAGGGACAGGGTTTCACCATGTTGCCCAGACTTATCTTGAACTCCTGAGCTCAAGCCTTCCGCCTACCTTGGCCTCCCACAGTGCTAGGATTATAGGCATGAGCCATTGCACCTGGCCTGGATTTTTAGAAGAATCTTTTATATCTCAGTGAGTTTTATTTTACAAGACTCATGGTCCTCCCCTGACACTCATCACTGGTCAAAGCATGCTGTATATTCTGGCAAGTTTTGGTAGCTTTGACCCTTAGAGAGAAGGACTTGTCTGTCTTATACGATAGCTGTGCTGTCCAGTCCGGGAGTCACATGTGCCCACTGATCACGCAGAATGTTGAAATTGGTATGTGTACTAAGTGTAAAACACACCACTGGGGTTTGAAAACTTAATACCAGGGGATAAAAAGGACGTAAAGTGTCTCATTAACATTTTTCGTATTGATTACAGGCTGAAATAATAATATTTGGAATATATTGGGTTAAAGAAAATACATTACTAAGATTAATTTCACCTGTTTCTCTACTTTTTAGTGTGGCTACTATAAAGTAAAAAATTTCACGTATGACTCTTATTGTATTTCTTTTTTTTTTTTTTTTCTAATTTTGAGACAGAGTCTCACTCTGTCACCCAGGCTGGAGTGCAGTGGTGGGATCTCAACTCACTGCAACCTCCATCTCCTGGGTTCAAGCGATTCTCTTGCCTCAGCCTCCTGAGTAGCTGGGACAACAGGTGCATGCCACCATGCCTGGCTAATTTATTTTATTTCTTTATTTATTTGCTTTTGAGATGGAGTCTCACTTTGTCACCCAGGCTGGAGTGCAGTGGTGGGATCTCAACTCACTGCAACCTCTGCTTCTTGGGTTCAAGCGATTATCCTGCCTGAGCCTTCTGAGTAGCTGTGATTACAGGCATGCGCCACCAGGCCTGGCTAATTTTTGTATATTTAGTAGAGATAGGGTTTCACCATGTTGGTCAGGCTGGTTTCAATCTCCTGACGTCATGATCCGCTCACCTCGGCCTCCCAAAGTGCTGGGATTACAGATGTGAGCCACTGCACCTGGAATTTGTTTGTTTGTTTTTTTTTTTTAGTGGAAATGAGGTTTTACTATGTTGGCCAGGCTGGTCTCTAACTCCTGACCTCAGGTATCTGCCCATCTCAGCCTCCCAAAGTGCTGGGATTACAGGCGTGAACCACCAGCCTCTTACTGTATTTCTGTTGAGCTCACTTCTACATTAATGAGTACAGACTCATATATGGGCAAATGGAGAAATCTCCAGTTAAAGAAAGGTGGTTCAGAGATGAGATGATGGGCAGCCAGAAATAGAAGAAATGCCCCGGACACACCACTCTACAGGTGAGAAAACGGGGGCACAGAGAGGTTGAGTAACTTGCCCAAGCAACACAGCTAGAGATGGTGGAGGTAAGATTTGAATCCAAGCTGTCTGGATAAAGAGCTGAGGTCTATTGGTTGGGAAGGGTTTGGACAGTCCCTGACCCATAGATTGGGGGCAGTGTCTCAATTGCTTCCCTTCCCAAAAGCTTGTGAGCTCCTTGTGGAAAATTTCATAACTGCAATCCTCACCATCTTCTATTTTATTTTTGAGATGGAGTCTTGCTGTGTCACCAAGCTTGGAGTGCAGTGGTACAATCTCAGCTCACTGCAACCTGTGCCACCCAGGTTCAAGCAACCCTCCTGCCTCAACCTCCAGAGTAGCTGGGATTATAGGCACTCACCACCATGCCCAGCTAATTTTTGTATTTTTAGTGGAGACAGGGTTTCATCATGTTGGCCAGGCTGTTCTTGAACCCCTGACCTCAAGTGATCCGCCCACCTCAGCTTTCCAAAGTGCTGGGATTACAGGCATGAGCCACTACGCCCGGCTGTCACCACCTTTAAATTACACATCACAATTACAATTATGATTAAATTATAATTAAACATCACAGGGAAGAAAAGATGGGCAATTCATCTTCATTTGCCTACAGAGCCCATGTTGAAAAGTATCACTAGCACTCACTCCTTCCCACAATCCTGTCTTTGCTGTTCATAACAAGATTAATAAAAAGGAAACTGCACTCATCTCCCAGGGTTGCTGTAACCACAATCTAGGAGGTTTAAAACAACAAATACGAATTCTCTCACTGTTCCAGAGGCCAGAAGTCCGACATCCAGGTGTCGGCAGGGCTGGTTCCTGCAGGATACACTGAGGGAGAATCTGATCCAGCTCCTGGCGCTTGCCAGCAGTCCTTGGCTTACAGATGCATCACTCCAACCTCTGCCTTCATCTTCACGTGGTCTTCTCCTGTGTGCTTCTGTCCAAATTTCCCTTACCTTATAAGGAAACCAGTCACTGGAATGGGACCCACCCTAATCTAGCCTGGCTTCATCTTAATTACTAATTCTATCTGCAAGGACCCCCATTTCCAAATAAGGTAATTTCCTGAGGTTCTAGGTATATGTGAGTTTTAGGGTGACACCGTTCAACCAAGTACAGAGACCTACTTGAGTAAGGCACCAAAGGTCTTCTTCGTGACGACCTGTTCTGGTGAATAAGAGGTAAATAGAGGCTATATCTTGGGCTTGGCCAGTAGACAAGGGTTTGCATCAAGTCTCTCAGTGACTGATGGGTCACTCTCAGGATGCCTGGCAGGCCAGACCTGCCCATAGTGGCTGTGGGGGAAGAAATTAACAGAAAGTTGGGATACTAAGGGAAGATGTCAGTTCTGGGGCTGCAAGGCAGTGGATTCTAAGACCTGCCCCATCAAGCCCCCCATGGCTGCCCCAGGAAATTGACCAAGAATATAGCAGCCACATGCAAGGGCTGGCTGTGTCACTAACTAGCAGGGACCTAGAAATCCCAGATCTACTCCAGTTAGGTATGTCTGGAACTGGGGATGTGCCCCTGCATCAGGAGCCTCAGTGCTTCTCAGTCTCCACTGAAGTTTCCAAGGGGAAAGGGGCTGCTCCTAGCTGCAGTAGCCCCAGCTGCCATAGCATCTTCTGTAGCAAACAGGTCTTGTTTCAGATGCTGCACTCAGAGAATGGAGCCCTTTGGCATGTGGGTCAGATGTCCTGGTTTTATTTCTGGGAGGTGAGTGACTGACCCTGGGACCTAGTACAACCCCGGGGTTCTTCTTCTGCTGCTGCTTTTTCTTTTTTCTTTTTTTTAAGATGGAGTCTCACTCTGTTACCAGGCTGGAATACAGTGGCACGATCTTGGCTCACTACAACCTCCGCCTCCCAGGTTCAAGCGATTCTCCTGTCTCAGCCTCCTGAGTAGCTGGAACTACAGGTACACGCCACTATGCCCAGCGAATTTTTGTATTTTTAGTAGAGACAAGGTTTCACCATGTTGGCCAGGCTGGTGTCAAACTCCTGACCTCGTGATCCACCTGCCTCAGCCTCCCAAAGTGCTGGAATTACAGGTGTGAGCTACTGTGCCCAGACTCTTGTGCTTCTTAAAGGAGAGGGAAGCCTCAGAAAAGTAACTTGCCTGCAAGCAAGGCTGTGTTCTAGGACCCAGGCAGAGGACACTGTCCCCATACCATAAAGCTGGACACCCCAGACATAAGGAAGATATTCAAAGAGCTGGGCTGACTTCCTCTTGACTTCCCACCAAGCCTGTAGGAGGGTTTGATTTTCACGACACCACCATGAGGTAGATATTACCATTTTCCCCATGGATTTGTTAAGGGTCTTGGTTGCAAATAGCGGAATTTGGGTTAATTTAAGCAGCAAAGGCTTTTTGAAAACAGGCAGCTCTCTGAATTCAGGGTGAGGAGACAGAAAACTGGGTCTGGATGGTAGGTAGCAAGAAGTAACCCCCAACCACTCTACAAGGGATGCTTTAGTGAGCGTGCAACTGCTTCTACCAACACATGCATTCAGCCATTGATGTCCCCAGAGAGCCAGTTGTTCCCGCCATCATGTTCACCAAAAATAAGACAGTGCTCGAGCTAGTGGTCTCTCTCCATGTAAGTCCTACATGGTTGCACCAGATTGATGGGATCGAACTGGGGTTGGGAAATTGAGTTCTGACTTCTACCTGAATGAGTACAGACTCACACTGTGGGCAAATGGAAAAATCTCCAGTTACAGAAAGGGGATTCTGAGACAATGGGCAGCCAGAAATAGAAGAAATGCCCCCAACATGCCACTCTATGGGTGAGAAAACAGAGAGGTTGAGTAACTTGCCCAAGCAACGCAGCTAGAAATGGTAGAGGTAAGATTTGAATCCAAGCCATCTGGATACGGAGCTGAGATCTATGTGTCGGGAAGGGTTTGGTCAGGTGGAGGAGGGAGGTGGAGGGACTCTGATCAAAGGCATAGAAGGAGGGGCAGCTGCTTGCAGAAGGAGCTATTGCTCCCCATATCCTGCCAAATAAAAGGGCAAAGAGGGAGGGGCTGGAAGGCGTGGGTAGAGAGGTACGAGGCCCTGTGGAACTCCTGCTGGCTGCCACCCATCTGCTTATGCAATTCCAGGGCCCAGAGTGACAATGTTCCTGGATTGGGGTCTGTAACAAGGGGATCCTGAAGGGGTCTGGAGGGCCCATGTGTGATCTGCTCCCATCTCTCCTTCTCATGTCCCCCGCCAGCCCCCAGCAGGCCTCTGGGAACTGGATGTTCTCCCAGTCAGATTGACATTGATGATAAACAGAGACATTCCAAACCTGCAGGAATTGGAACAATGTGGCCAGGGCCTGAGGACTACTGAGGTGACCCTGGGGAAGGCCAATGGGCTGGGGCTCCTTCCAGACCAGCTGAGGACCCTGCATGTGCTTAGCAAATACTGAGTGCCTACTGTGTGCAAGACGGGGGTGAGGCATTCCTGGGACCCCACCCAGAAACAGAGGGGGCTGGGTCAGCCCACTCTTGCTGGAGTGGAGTTTCGATCTCATTCTCGTCTCCAGCTCCTTGAGGGCCAGGGAGGGGCAGGGTGGGGCACTCTGAGATGCCAGCTCCCTGAATGCTGGGCCGGGATGGTATCACCACCCCACCCCTGTCAACAGCCTGACGCCTGGCAGGTGGAAGCCAGCTGTCACAGCTGGGTGCAGAGAGCTACAAGGGCCTCCGACACTGCCTTCATGTCGTGAGTGTGCATTCCTCCTGGACTGGAATGTGCACTAGAAGGGACAAGGCAAACATCTCAAGAGGAGTTTAATGACTCTGGGACAAAGTGGCATGGCGATGACAAGTGTGGAGTGGTGCAAAACTGCTCCCTCCCCCAAAGCAGGTTCTCCTAACTGTGAGAAGGACCAGGAGATGTGGGTGGAGCTGGAGGAGTTCCCCACTCCTGCCTGCCTGTCTCCTGTGGTTTGAGGACGGAGGAGATTCCTTCTCCTACTTCCCAGCCCTGGCTCTTTACTGTTGGGGGACACAGGCTTGTACATCAGGCCCCCGCATTGCTGGCTGCCCTTCATCCCTCCAATGCCCAACCTCTGGGCAGGTGTCAGGGCCCTTGGAGCTGCCACCACCCACCCCCACCCATCCTGGGCCTTGGTGTATCCAGATCTGCACAGCTCAGCGTGTGGCCTGCAAGCTGTTCACAAACAGTTATCTGTTCTCAAAGAGCGGAGTGCAATTCCCAGAGGAAGGATTTGGAAACATACATAGCAATTAGCCACTGCTGCAACATGTAGGCACAGGGGGGGTTTAATGGTAAATTGTGAAAGTATTGGTGCATGATGAATCAGCAATTGAAAACAGATGACTGGTCCTTCATTACAAATCATTTGAAAAACACCGAGCTGAGGGACCTGGGGGAAGACAGCAGGGAGTTCGTTTCCTTCTGGGAGCTGTCGGGATCACCCTGCCTCACCTCCTTCCTTCCATCTCTCTGAGCTGAGACCCTCCAGGAACTTCCAGTGGACCTGCCAGGGCTCCTTTGAAGGGCAGGGAGTGGGCATGGCCTGGCTGAAGTCTGGAGGACCCAGGCATCCCTCAGCGGATGCCAGGATCCTGGGATGGGATGCATAAGGCAACTGGCTCAGGGTCTCCTCTTTGCCCTGGGCCCTTCCCCTCCCTATCAACCCTCTCCCTCCCACCCCCTCACTGGCCCCACAAACCTGTCTGGTGCACTGTGTTAGGCTTCAGATCTACAAGGTCACTGCCTTTCTGAGTTTAGGTTCTTGTGGCTTCAAATTGGAGGTGGGTGCAGGAATGAACCCATGAGTGAATGAACCAGATGATTTCAGGTGGTGTCAGAAGCTGTGGGGAAATACAACAGGATCAGTCAAGAAGGGCTCAAGAAAGGTGGGCTTGGTGGGTGCAGCATATCAAGAGGGGACTGGGCTCAGGGAACATCTCTGAGACTTTTGAGTGAAAGAAAGGAGTGAATGGGCAAAGCTGTCTTTTTGAGAAAGAGCCTCAGAAGGTGGGCCACGCCTTCGTTGGGGAGACTGGGTGCAATAACCTTGCTGCATTTGCCTCTACTTACCTGGCCACAGGAGGGGACCATGAGAGGGTAGTGGTGTTTTAAATAGCCAAGTAAGGACAGAGAGTCATCTCAGAAACCTTCAAGGGAAGAAAGAAGGCGGTCCAAGAGGAGAAGAAATTGCAGGGGCTCGGCTCTGTAAGTTCAGCATCGGCCTTGCCTCTTAGCTGCCCACACCCTGGCAGGAACCAGCCGTCTCTGGAGAGACAGCAGCAGGGCCATCCTTTTTCTGATGCCATTCCACCTCCCAAGTGCAGGAGGAGGCGAGGCCCTGTGCACAGGGGTTTCCATTCCTAGCAGCGCCCCAGATCTTATCCCCAGCGTGGGGTAGAGTCTATGGCATGAGATTGGTTTATTGCAGGTGTCCCAAGCCTGTGCCCTCGCTGTCGCCTCCTGCCTGCAGATCGTGGCATTCATGAACTCTTTCTCTGTGCCGTGTGCCCAAATGTGTTGTGAGATGTGCAGAGATGAGACGGCGTCAGGGAGGGGGCTGGGCAGCAGCAGGAAGAGGCATGTCTTGGCCGTGGTTCCTGGCTGTGCTTCCTGCCCACCTGCCCGCATCTGTCCTCTTGGCTGAGCTGTCTGCCTGGCCTCCTTGGTAACAAGGCTCCCCCTTCCCCTCCCCCTCCTCTCCAGTCCTTGGAATTTTCCTCCTTTCCAGGTGCTTTGAGGGAAACCTTGTTTCGAGGTCTGAGGGTCAGGGTTCTACACCTTCTTCCTGAGCTAAAGCAGCATTTTGGTGTTCTGCGACTGTGGAACAAATCCCCAAAAACTTAAAAGCATGGTGGGCCTGAGCTCTCTGCTCTGAGCCTCTTATCTGGAGGCTCTGGGAGACAATCCACTTCCAGACTCATTAGACTGTTGGCAAAATCTCGTTCCTTGCAGTTGTAGGTCTGACGTCCCCACTTCCTTGCCAGCTGTCATCAAGGGCCACTCTGTTCCTAGAGACTGCCCAAATTCCCACTTATGTGGTCGCTTTCCATTTTCAAAGCCACCACCCAGCACACCAAGTCCTTCTCAATGATCACTTGAACTTAAGTGCCTGATTTGTACTTCTGCCACCAACCAGAGAAAACATTCTGCTGCTTTTTTCTTTTCCTTTTATTTATTTATTTTTGAAACAGGGCCTCACTCTGTTGCCCAGGCGGGAGTGCAGTGGTGCAACCTCAGCTCACTGCAATTCAACCTCCTGGGCTCGAGCAATCCTCCCGCCGCCAGCCTCCCAAAAACTAGAGCTACAAGTGTGTGCCATTATGCCCATTTAATTTTTGTATTTTTTTTTTAGAGACGGGGTTTCACCATGTTGCCCAGGCTGCTCTCGAATTCCAGGGCTCAAGCGATCTGCCCACCTCTGCCTCTCAAAGTACTGGGATTCCAGGCGTGAACCACGGCACCCGGCCATACACTACTTCTATAAGACTTATGTAATTAGGTTAGACCCACCTAGATAAGTCTCTTTTGATGAACTCAAAGTCAACAGATAAATCCCTTTTACTAAATAAGATAATAAAGGTAATATCGTGACAGGAGCGATAGCTTGGTATATTCTCAGATTTTGCCCTTCCTCAATGGGGGCTTACAGAAGGGTCATGGGGCTGACTCTTACAACCACAGTAGGCAGTGGGTCCCTAGACCACCTCCATCAGGGCTGTGCTAGCCTTCGGTATGAAGTCTTGGGTTTGAACTCCACTTGCTGCTGTGTGACCCTGGACAAGTTGCCACTTTCCTCTGGCCTCAGTTTCCCTATCTGTACACCTATGAGACTGGACTCACAGAGCTTCCCCACCTTGGGTGCCCTTGGGAACCACCGATGGGAGCTTTTTAAAAATACAGTGCCCAGGCTGGGTGTGGTGGTGCATGCTTGCAATCCCAGCATTTTGGGAGGCCGAGGCAGGCAGATCACCTGAGGTCGGCAGTTTGAGACCAGCTTGACCAACATGGAGAAACCTGTCTCTACTAAAAATACAAAAAAAAATGAGCTGCGTGTGGTGGCACACTCCTGTAATCCCAGCTACTTGGGAGGCTGAGGCAGGAGAATTGCTTGAACCAGGGAGGCAGAGGTTGCAGTGAGCCGAGATCATGCCACTGCACTCCAGCCTGGGCAACAGAGCAAGACTTCGTCTCAAAAAAAAAAAAAAAAAGAAAGAAAGAAAGAAAGAAAGAAAGAAAGAAAGAAAATGCCAGAATAAAGGAGGAAGTGGAGACAGGGAGAGTAAAGTGTCCTGGGTCAGCCCCAAAGACCCCTCTGTGGAACTGTTGTCTTCCTCCAGAGCTCCCCAAAGGCACTGAGAGAAGCTCACTTTAGGACAGTACCTTAAACCTGTCAATGCCTCTGTGTTCTGCTCTTTGAAACGAGGGCTTATTATGCCCCAGTTTCACAGGATGGAGGATTAAAAGTGATCATGCCCCTTGACTTGAGGTCAGGACTTCGAGACCAGCCTAGCCAACATAGTAAAACCCCATCTTTATTAAAAATAGAAAAATTAGGCAGACCTGGTGGCAAGTGCCTGTAATCCCAGCTACTTGGGAGGCTGAGGCAGGAGGTTGCAGTGAGAAGAGACAGCACTGCTGCACTCCAGCCTGGGTGACAAGAACAAAACTCCATCTCAGAAAAAAAAAAAAGTGCTCATGCCCCTGAGTGCTTAACGCACTGCCCCAAGAATGGCATTACATGCCAACTCTTGGAAGTTCCTCAGGGCAAGGCAGAGGATGCCCAACCGAATCAGATCTCCACAGCCCCAGGGAAGGAAACTGAACTTCTCTGCCACTGAGATCTCAGCTCCAGTGCTCCCCTTTCAGCCCTGGAAACCAGGCCCCAGCCCTATTTTAAGCGTGGCCACTGATCATTCTGCACCATTTCCTTCCAAACAAACAGCTTCCCTTTGGGGAGATTATCGGTGTGCAGCCCAGGGTGGGCAGGGCCGGATTTCTGCCCTGGGCACTCCCCAGAGGTGGGAGGGAGGCCAGAGCCAGGGCCCTAGCAGGGCTGTTGGAACAAGACTGATTTCTGGCCAGGCGCGGTGGCTCACGCCTGTAATCCCAGCACTTTGGGAGGCTGAGGCAGGTGGATTGCTTGAAATCAGGAGTTCAAGTCTCGGTTTTATGATTCTATGAAGTGACAAATGGGTGCCACCCACCATCCTGGAAACTCCTGGGGTGGGCAGGAAATGGTGGCGAGTGGGGCTCGGGCAGCAGAGAAAGGCATCGGAATCTAGGTGGGAGATGGGGTTCAGGTGGAGACGGGTGCACAGCTGTGGCTTCTGTTTGCCTGTGCCCAGTCCCCCTTTCTCTGCTAGCTGGATGCGTTCCCTTTTGGGAACTACCTTTTGGCCATGCCATGCAGATCTGGGACAGGAGAACTGTGACACTCTAATAAGGGAGCCTGGCTTCCCCATGGCCATGGGGGTGGACACATGACCCAACCTAAGCTGATCAGATCTGCTCTCCAAACAGGAGCCCCAGGCCCAGAGAACTAGGTGTGAAGGGGGAAGGTGGTCTCCATTCCTGGGCCCCTCCCAAGTAATGCAAGACCCTGTGTCTCCTGTGGCTGGGGAGGCCCTTGCCCCACGAAGAATCCTCAGAGGGCGGCCCCACAGGCTTCCGCCCCAGCCTTTCCCTCTGACCTCATTCCTGCCACTTTCCTCATCATGTGCCACCTTTCAGCAACACTGTCACTCTTTTATGCCTCAGACAAGGCAAGCTCCTGGCCACCCCAGGGCATTTGCACTTGCTGACTCCTCGCTCAGAACATTCAGCTGCAGACCTTCCTTCCCACGGTGGTTCTTTCTGGTTATTTCAGCCTCTGTCAGTGGTGATCTCAGAGATCCTTTGCCCTGCCCCTGTGGTCAGTGTCTACCACGTCCTCCAGCTGTATTTTCTGTTGTTGTTTTTGAGACGGAGTCTCACTCTGTCACCAAGGTTGGAGTGCAATGGCATGGTCTCCATTCACTGCAACCTCCACCTCCCGGATACAAGCAATTCTCCTGCCTCAGCCTCCTAAGTAGCTGGGACTATGGGTGTGTGCCACCCTACTTGGCTAATTTTTGTATTTTTAGTAGAAATGGGGTTTCACAGCTGGGCGTGGTGGCTCACGTCTGTAATCTCAGCACTTTGGGAGGCAGAGGCAGGCAGATCATGAGGTCAGGAGTTCGAGACTAGCCTGACCAATGTGGTGAAACCCTGTCTCTACTAAACATACAAAAATTATCCAGATGTGTGGCATCCACCTGTAATCCCAGCTACTCAGGAGGCTGAAGCAGGAGACTCGCATCAACTGGGGAGGCAGAGGTTGCAGTGCATCAAGATCACACCGTTGCACTCCAGGCTGGGCAACAAGAGAGAAACTCTGTCTCAAAAAAAAAAAAAAAAAAGGAAAGAAATGGGGTTTCACTATGTTGCCCAGGCTAGTCTCGAGCTCCTGACCTTGTGATCCACCATCCTTGGCCTCCCAAAGTGCTGAGATTACAGGTGTGAGCCCCTAGGCCCTGCCTCCAGCTGTATTTTCCTCAGGGCATGTATCTCGAACTGGGGTTGCTTGGCTGCCTTATTAGTTGACTTTTGTTGGCTTCCTCCGTTTTGTGTGAGCCCTTCTCTGAGTGTCGTGCCTCCCACTATCTTCCCGGACCAGGCAGAGCCCCTGGAACTTCGCCAGTGCTTCCAAAAAATGATATTTGAGGCCAGTCACAGTGGCTCACACCTATAATCCTAGTACTTTGGGATGCTGAGGCAGGTGAATCACTTGAGTCCAGGAGTTCGAGACCAGCCTGGCCAACATGGTGAAACCCCATCTGTACTAAAAATACAAAAGTTAACCAGGCATGTTGGTGCACACGTATAATCCCAGCTCCCAGCTACTCGGGAAGCTGAGGCAGGAGAATTGCTTGAACCTGGGAGGCAGAGATTGAAGTGAGCCAAGATGGCATCATTGCACTCCAGCCTGGTGACAGAGTGAGACTCCATCTCAAAAACATAAAAAAAAATTTTAAATGATACAAAATTAAAAAATATTTGAATAAATGAATAAATTAATGGGGCAATGGAGTATGTGTAACGCCAAGTAATCCTCCTAGGGAACACTTTAGAGAATTACAATGAGGGAATTCTTTGTCCTATTTTCAAATGGGGAAACTGAGGCCAGGCAAGAGACAAGGAAGCCATATCAGAACGTCAACCTGGCCTTCCATCCCCTTGGAGAAGAACTTCTCTAACCTCCTTCCACACAGGAGTACTTGGGCCTTGGGATCACTTCCCACAAAGGGGAACCCGGCACCCCAGGGGCGGGCATCCCAGCATTGAGCCTCCCTGAGCTTCCAGGAAACAATCTGTTTCTCTTCTTTGTGAGACACACACAAAGCGCTCTCAGGAAGGAGGGGCATGTGCTCGGAGGAGCCTTTGAACATCTGGACCCGGGGCACCTGGGAGGTGGGAGGATGGGAGGAACCCAGCAGCCGAGGACCAGCAGCAGACAAGCTGGGTCATGCCTTGCGCCCGTCGAAACGGATCCACCTGGCATGTGGGTGGTGCGGTCCAACTGGTTGGGTGAGTGTGGGGTGTGAGCTGGCAAGGGTGCCAGCAGTGAACTATGACACTCTTGCCCTGGAAAAGGGGAGGCACCTGGTCTCCCATTTTCAGAGCAGCTCCAGTCTGTGCTGACCCTGGGTTTGAGACCATCCACTCAAGGGACCCAGAGGTTCCCCAGCATCTTTCCAGGAACCAGGATGTGCTGGGCACAAGGTCACTTGAGTCTGGCTTCCGGAGAGCGTCTCACCTCCTGGTGGAGGGAAAGGAGGAATTATTCAGGGCGGGAAATGAGGTAGACGTTGGGTCAAGACAAATGCATGAAGAGGCCAGTAAGGAGAGAAACCTGGAGGGGGACACCAAGACAGTTGACTGTGGTCATTAAGAATTTGGAGCGGCCGGGCGCGGTGGCTCAAGCCTGTAATCCCAGCACTTTGGGAGGCCGAGGCGGGTGGATCACGAGGTCAACAGATCGAGACCATCCTGGTCAACATGGTGAAACCCCGTCTCTACTAAAAATTACAAAAAGTTAGCTGGGCACGGTGGCGCGTGCCTGTAATCCCAGCTACTCAGGAGGCTGAGGCAGGAGAATTGCCTGAACCCAGGGGGCGGAGGTTGCAGTGAGCCGAGATTGCGCCATTGCACTCCAGCCTGGGTAACAAGAGCGAAACTTCGTCTCAAAAAAAAAAAAAAAAAAAGAATTTGGAGCTCCTTGGAAATTCCAATTACCCTGATTTGACTATATGAATGTATCAGATTATTACATGTACTCCAAAAATATGTACATCTAATATATCACTAAAAATAAATACATTAACTTAAATGAAAAAAATAATTTTGGCCATGCATGGTGGCTCATGCCTGTATTCCCAGCACTTTGGGAGGCCAAGGTGGGAGGATCACTTGAGCCCAGGAGTTCAAGACCAATCTGGGCAATATAGTGAGACCCTGTCTCTAAAAATAGTAGCAATAATAATAATAATTTTTTTTTTGAGATGGAGTTTCGCTTTTGTTACCCAGACTGGAGTGCAATGGCATGATCTCGGCTCACCGCAACCCCCGCCTTCTGGGTTCAAGCAATTCTCCTGCCTCAGCCTCCTGAATAGCTGGGACTACAGGCGCGCACCACCATGCCCAGCTAATTTTTGTATTTTTAGTAGAGATGGGGTTTTACCTCGTTGACCAGGATGGTCTCGATCTCTTGACCTCGTGATCCACCAGCCTCGGCCTGTCAAAGTGCTGGGATTATAGGCGTGAGCCACTGCGCCCGGCGACAATATTTTTTAAAAGAATTTGGAGGCCGGGTGCAGTGGTGCATGCCTGTAATCCCAGCACTTTGGGAGGCCAAGACAGGCGGATCACTTGAGATCAGGAGTTCCAGACCAGCCTGGCCAACATGGAGAAACCTTGCCTCTACAAAAAATACAAAAAAATTAGCTGGGCGTGGTGGCACATGCCTGTAATCCCAGCTACTCACGAGGCTGAAGCAGTGAAATCGCTTGAACCCAGGAGGTGGAGGTTGCAGTGAGTCGAGATAGCACCATTGCACTCCAGCTTGGGCAACAAGAGCGAAACTCCGTTTCAAAAAAAAAACCAAGAAGAATTTGGAGTTCCACAGAACTTGAGTCTTGGCTCTTGCCACCTACTTAATTAACCTGCCTGAGCCTCTACTCCGTCTTCTGTAAAACAGGGGTCATAGCACTTACTTCCTAGTGTGGTGAGGATTAGATGAGCCAGGGAGTGTAAAAAGTGTTCAGTACTTAGTAGGTGTTCAATAAAGTGGGCATAAGGAAGAGAATCTTACCCGGGGGATACTGAGGACAGTCTGGTGTCTGTTAACACTTACAATGTCTCCTTCCTCTCTCACCTAAGTTTAATTTTCCCTTCTTAGAAGATGCAGGGATGGGCCCCACCCCTCTGGATTCTTCCCACTCTATGTTCTGTTTTGTCACTTTGGAAAGCTGGTCACTCATGGCTCTAGCTAAGGTGCTAACAGTTGATGTGTAGCTAATGTGATAATGACTGATAATGGCTTCTCGGGGTTTCTCATCTAAGAATTTCTATATTTTACCCAGTGACACCTCGAGAAGCCAAAGGAACATTCTCTGCAGAGCCTTGCACAGAGAAGGGGATTCGAGAGGGGGATTTGGTTTGAAGGGGGCTTCTTGGGCCCTTCTATGTCTGCTGTGTCCTTAGACCCAGCCCTGGGTTATTAAATAGATGGGCATTGGATAGAACTGCAAAGAGGAAAGACAGGAATTACAGAATATTTTTGGGGGATCCTTTAACTTCCCCTTTGGGGGATGCAAAGGGGCAGGATCAATAGATGTGCCACGAGAGATCTGGGGGCTGCATGTGGGAAGAGACCCCAAGATTCACTCTCTACTCCTCCGTGTTATTGTCCTTGATTTCCTAGATTTATGCTGGAACAGAGCTCTGAATTTGGTCATCCCAATACCACCTTCACAGTTACTGCCTTTTCAGTACCTCCTACCTATATTATTATTTCGGAGTTTGCTCAGTTGCTGCCTATGGGTCAAAAATGATCCCAAGTCGGCCTTTGTAAATAAAGTTTTATTGGAACACAGCCAGGCCCGCTCATCTATAGTTGAAACGTATGGCCTGCAAAATTAAATGTATTTGCTATCTGGCCCTTTATAGAAAAAAGTTTTGTGACCTTTGATTTTACTTCATTAAAACAAAAAAAATCAACTTATGTTTTTGGCTTAAATTTACTTCAAAATGAAAAATTTTTTTTTTATCACTACCATAAACAAAAAATCAGAATCTCTAGCCTGAATGGAAGGAAACTAGAAAAATAGAACCAAAGCAAAATAATGTGTTGTAATTCTATCTGGAGTTCGTTGCCTAACCAAACTTCTGAGTTGAGGCCTGTGTTCTCTTTTCTTTTTTTTTTTTAAGACAGAGTTTCACTCTTGTTGCCCAAGCTGGAGTGCAATAGCGCCATCCTGGCTCACTGTCAAGTGAGCTCTGCCAAGTAGGCTCACACGTGTAATCTCAGCACTTTGGGAGGTTGAGGCTGGTGGATCATGAGGTCAGGAGTTTGACACCAGCCTGGTCAACATGGTAAAACTCCATCTCTACTAAAAATACAAAAATTAGCCTGGTGTGGTGACCAGTGCCTGTAATCCCAGCTACTCAGGAGGCTGAGGCAAGAGAATCACTTGAACCCAGAAGGCGGAGGTTGCAGTGAGCTGAGATCACACCACTGTACTCCAGCCTGGGCTACAGAGTGAGACACCACTTAAATAACAAAAAGAATCCTGGAGCAAGGAATGAGCCGGGGAGCCTCAGCCTCCATTCTTCAGCACCAGGCTGAAGAGGGCTGGGTTGAAGAGGATCCCATGCGTGCAGATGGAAGGGATGAACTTATAACCTTGTATGGTCAGCGTTATCTGCTTCTCCAGGAATCTTAAAATCTGAGCTCTGATGTTTCAGGTTCTAATTCACGTGCATGATCTGGGACAAGACCTGGGTGTCCATTCTAGAATCTTCCAAGTCCTTTGAGGATCACCCACTTTCTATGCTTTTTTTTCCTTTTTGTTTTTGAGATGGAGTCTCACTCTGTCACCCAGGCTGGAGTGCAGTGGCACAATCTCGGCTCACTGCAGCCTCCACCTTCCAGGTTCAAGTGATTCTCCTGCCTCAGCCTCCTTTTCCATGCTTAAAAGACATGTCTCTGCCAGGCATGGTGGCTCACACCTGTAATCCCAGCACTTTGGGTGGCCAAGGAGGGTGGATCATGAGGTCAAGAGATTGAGGCCATACTGGGCAAGATGGCGAAACCCCATCTCTACCAAAAATGCAAAAATTAGCTGGGCCTGATGGTGCACGACTATAGTCCAAGCTACTCAGGAGGCTGAGGCAGGAGAATCGCTTGAACTGGGGAGGTGGAGGTTGTGGTGAGCCGAGATCGCGTCACTGTACTCTAGCCTGGCAACAGAGCGAGACTCCATCTCATCGGGGGCTGATCAAACATGGCCCCACCTTGTCTGCCCAGGATCTTGCCTAGGAGGGAGAGTAGCTGTTCCAGGGCTGGAAATGTTAACCCTTATCTTGCCAGTTCATCATCATTCTCAATGCCATGTTGACCATGCATATCTCAGCAGTTTACACACTTAGGCTGGTTATTCTGGTATTCTGTGTGCCACGATACCTCACTGGCAAAATATGACTCCTACCCTAGCCAAGGACTCACACAAAGCCCTCTCTAGCAGCAGAGAGATGCAATTGGTCAAGGTAGTTCAACTGAGCCAGTGATGCTCTCCTGTGAGCCACCTCTGTGGAACTATAAGGTGGCTCTCCATCAGCCAAGAAAACCTTTCTCAATAGGATGTCAACTCACCACGGCACCTAGGGTGTCAGGGGCTCCAGCTTAAATTTGAATCTCAATTACAATGGCCGCATTTGCTTGAAGGATTAAAGCTAAAGCAGTGTTTCTCAAAATGCGGTCCATTCATGACCTATATCAGAATCACTTTGCAGGGGAGGGAGGCTTGTTAAATATGCAGATTCCTGGGCTTCACCGCAGATTAACTGTACCAGCACCTTGGGAGGTGGGGCCCAGAAATTTACATAGTTACTGTGTTTCCCCAGGTGAGTCATAGATGCATTCACCTTTCCAAATCTTTGGGCTCCTGTATTTGCTTCCTCCACCATCTGTGTAGTTTGTATTGCTTTTGTGTCAGCTCTATTGTGCCTGTGTCTTTGATGGTAAGCTGCCTTAAGCTTCCCTTTGGAAGCCAGAGAGGTAAATACATGAAGCTTCGTATGTGACTGGGCATCCTAGGAAACCACTCCTGTCCCCTGCTCTCTAGCCAACTAATCCGTCATCAAAGTGCAGCTCACATAGAAGCTGCCCAGTGAATTATTCCTGATTACCTGAATTAGACCATCCGATTTCCAGAGCCCAGCATGTCTCCAGCACTTTAAGAAACAGCTGTACCATCAGACACTCCAATGCACCAAGCCCTTCACATATGGTCCCCAGAGAAAGTGCCCATTTCATCTGACCCACAGACTCTTCAGTCCTGTAAATATTGTGGTTTTCTCTAAACATCTCCCCAAAGGGACCTCTGAGTCCCCTTTGGGTTACTCTTCACCCAGACTAAGCATCATTCTGCAGTGTGAAAGAAATGTTGAATTTCAAGTCACTATCATTTCTCATCTTGTTATTTCTCCACCTGAGCCCATGCCTTCCCTCCCCAACCTTTTCCACACAGCAGTCAATCAGATCATGTTGCTACTGATTTAAAACCTTCTGCCAGGTATGGTGGCATACGCCTGTAATCCCAGCACTTTGGGAGACTGAGGCAAGCGGAAAACTTGAGGTCAGGAGTTTGAGATCAGCCTGGCCAGCATGGAGAAACCCCGACTCTAGTAAAAATATAAAAATTAGCCAGGTGTGGCGGTGGGCACCTGTAATCCCAGCTACTCGGGAGGCTGAGGCAGGAGAATCACTTGAACCCAGGGGACAGAGGTTGCAGTGAGCTGAAATTGTGCCACAGCACTCCTGCCTGGGTGATAGAGCGAGACTCTATCTCAAAAAAAGCGAAAAAAGGCCGCGCGCGGTGGCTCACGCCTGTAATCCCAGCACTTTTGGAGGCCGAGGCGGGTGGATCATGAGGTCAAGAGATTGAGACCATCCTGGTCAACAAGGTGAAACACCGTCTCTACTAAAAATACAAAAATATTAGCTGGGTATGGTGGCACGCACCTGTAGTCCCAGCTACTCTGGAGGCTGAGACAGCAGAATTGCTTGAACCCAGGAGGCGGAGGTTGTGGTGAGCCCAGATCGTATCATTGCCCTTCAGCCTGGGTAACGAGCGAAACTCCGTCTCGGGGGGGAAAAAAAGGGAAGAAAAAGAAAAAGGAAAAACTTTCAGTGGTGTTCCATTGCTCCTAGAATGAATTCCCCAGCCTTCCCATAGCCGGACCATCCTTCTTGCCTCATCCTCACTCTGGCCTTTCTATCTGGAATGGCTTCTTTCAGGTCCTCCTGCCCTTCATGTTTCCATCCATAAGGCCTTTGCAGGAGCTGCCTCCTCCACGTGGCGCAGTCTTCCATTGCTTTCTGCCAACCAACTCCTACTTACCATTTAGGTCTCAGGCCTAAGCTCTAGCCCCCTTCTTCAGGGAAGCCCTCTTGATGTCTCTGCTTGGGTCAATCCCCTTAAGGTAGATTTGCAGAGCGCTGGGTTCCTCTTCCATCGTAGCACCGGGTCACGCTGATACAGTCACATTTAGATGAGGAATTAGTTTATTATAGTTAGAGCGATTGCACATTCCCGTCTCCCTGGGAGAGTTCTAGGTGTGCTTACCGTCTCACTGCAATTAGTAACAGCACCATTTTCACTCTCAGAGGTGTCCTACTGGCCGGGTGAGGTGGCTCACGCCTGTAATCCCAGTACTTTGGGAGGCTGAGGTGGACGAATCACAAAGTTAGGAATTTGAGACCAGCTTGGCCAATATGGTGAAACCCTGTCTCTACCAAAAATACAAAAATTAGCCAGGCATGGTGGCGGGCGCCTGTAATCCCAGCTACTTGGGAGGCTGAGGCAGGAGAATCACTTGAACCTGGGAGGTGGAGGTTGCAGTGAGCTGAGATTGCACCATTTCACTCTAGCCTGGTGACAGAGTGAGACTCCATCGCAAAAAAAAAAAAAAAAAAAAAAAGAACTGTCCTACTTTGGATGATACACGTGTGGCCATCCTCTTCTTTTTCTTTTTCTTTAAAGATGGGGTTTCTCCATGATGGCCAGGCTGGTCTTGAACTCCTGACCTCAGGTGATCCACCCACCTCGGCCTCCCAAAGTGCTAGGATTACAGGCGTGAACCACCGTGCCCTGCCTTCATGTGTGGCCATCCTAACAGCAGTGCATCCCACCAGCCTGTAAACTCCATGCGGCCTTCAGCTGTTTGTTTCCACTCATCACTATAGTCCCAGTGCCTGGCTCAGTGCCAATAAGTAGCTGCTCAGTACATAGGTCCCCCAGAGAACCAGACTGAGCATGCGTGGTCTGTTATGACCTAGCCTTGGGAGCCACATACTTGCTTGCACCATATATTATTGATTGACCGAACACCAATCAATGGCTCCAAAGCGCTCAATAGTTTGAGTGTCATAGGATTTTTAAAAACCACCACATAGGTTGGGCGTGGTGGCTAACGCCTGTAATCCAAGCACTTTGGAGGACAAGGTGGGCGGGTCACCTGAGGTTGGGAGTTCAAGACCATCCTGACCAACATGGTGAAACCTGGTCTTTAAAAAACAAAAGCAAAAACAAAAAAACACCACACATCCCCCAAGGATTTGCCATTTCATTCATTGACTCATTAATTAATTTTTTTTTTTTTTTTGTAGAGACGATGTTTCACCATGTTGGCCAGGCTGGTCTCAAACTCCAGACCTCAGGTGATCCACCCGCTTTGGTCTCCCAAAGTGCTGGGATTACAGGCATGAGCCACCATGTCTGCCCTCATCATATATTTCTTGGTTCTCACGCCCCTTCCTCTTACATAATTTGTGCCCTACACAAGGATTCCTAGCCAAGAAGTTAGAGGGTGAATCCAACCTGCAGACTTCACCAAGCCATATGCCTGGCTTGGGTTTTTTTCTGCTAGAGAAGGGAGCATTTTTTTCCCTTTGCACCAAGGTGCCATCTATTTGTCAAGCTATCAAGCAATCTGATTTGCAAATCATTGGCTCAGAAGAGGCACCTTTTTCTAGTTTTCATCTAGGTGTTGTAAAGACTAGTGGGGTTGGGTACAGTGGCTCACACCTGTAATCCCAGCATTTTGGGAGGCGGAGGTAGGAGGATCGTTTGAGGCCAGGAGTTTGAGACCAGCCTGGGCAAAACAGTGAGACTTTATCTCTGCATAAAATAAGAAAATTAGCCGAGCATGGTGGCACCCACCTGTAGTCCCAGCTACTCAGGTGACTGAAGCAGGAGGATCACTTGAACCCAGGAGTTTGAGGCTGTGGTGAGCTGTGATCTCAGCACTGCATTCCAGCCTGAGCCACAGAGCGAGACTTCCATTTCTAAAAGACATTTAAATTTATAGGATTAATAGGAACGCTGATTGTTCATCCACTATGTGAAGACATTGGTGGGAAAGCCATGGGTGAGACAGGAAATCTCTGCTCTCGGTAAGCTTGTGTTCTACTGCGGAATCACGACAGTGGGTAAGAAAGCACACCGTTGAAACATAAAAATCTAATTACAGATTGGAAACAGGATTATGGAAGAAAAGCCCCTCAAGTGAGCAGGTACACTGTGCTGGTTGCTGAAGGCAGAGGTGGAGTCTGGAGGCTGAGGCTGCCTTATCTGGACTCCCACCTCTCGGAGAACATCAAACAAGGGAGGAACCAACAAGAGCAAATAGACAGCCTGTGTCCAAAAGGATTTGGATCCCACATTAAGAGGGAATTCCAGACTGTCAACGTATAAGGCCTTTAAAATCAAGAATCTCATTCATCCAGAATAGTTCACATACCTTCCTGCCAGGAGGAGAGAACCGGGAGGAATTCCTAGGCCTCCTCCTGCCACGTCATTCTTTGAAATTTGAACTGTTGGACCGTGCATGGGGCTGAAGGGTAGAAGTGGAAGACTTCCTCACTTCCCCACATCCACAGATTCCTAAGGATGCAAGAGTCTGGCCAGAGTCCTAAGGCTGAAGTTGCCTGCGGGGGCAACTGCGGTCACCGGGATTAGGAGGCTATTTCCATGGTGTTATAGCCTAAGAGACAACTCACAAAAAGGTACCCAGTAATCTTAGAAAGAAAAATAAAACATAAACCAGTATGAAGTAGGATAATGAGCAGAACTGACCAGGGTTGGTTATCGAGTTCCATGAGATAAAGGGGGTTTGGGGACAAGTTGGTTCACTCATTGCTATATTCCCGATGCCTCCAATGGTGTCTGGCACACAAGAGATTCAAAATGTGTACACATTGAGTAAATAAGTGAAAAAAATTACTTTTCTGGCAGAAGAGAAATAACTTTTTGTAAAATTAAAAAATATACATTTAGAAACGTACAAGGGTGGTGTGGTGGCTCACACGTGTAATCCTAGCACTTTGATAGGCTGAGGTGGGGAGGATTGCCTGAGCTCAGGAGTTCAAGACTGGCCTGACCAACATGGTGAAACCCCATCTCTAACAAAAACATAAAAATGAGCCAGGTGTGGTGGCGAGCACCTGTAATCCCAGCTACTCGGGAGGCTGACACACAAGAGTTGTGTGAACCAGGGAGGTGGAGATTGCAGTGAGCTGGGATCATGCCACTGTACTCCAGCCTGGGCAACCAAGCAGGATTCTGTCTAAGGAAAAAAAAAAAAAAAGAAATGTACAAGGATGCTCCCATAGACCAAAGGATGGCATTTATGACTGTGCTTGAGATCCTGGGAAAATGACGGCCCACTCCTGGGACATTATTAACAACAAGAACATTTTTCTTCTTCCTTGCAAAACTTTTCAGTGCCAAACTATAGTCTGCTCTTTTCAGAAGACAGGCCAAGAGAGCTGGCCTCCGTCCTCCTTGCCACTCTGGGGACACCTGGGGACTTTCTTCTGTGATTTGCCAAGAACATCCCATGAGCCACCCTAGGTTCCAGATGTTTGGGTAGTAATGACTCTGGTGTTGGAGCACAACCCCCACCCCCTGCTTCCTGTTATCCTTTCTGACCATATTTCTGGGGAATTCAAATCTGGGAGAGCTCTGAAGCTCTATCCCTGTGGTTCCAAGCCTCCTGATGAAAAGAGAACTAGAGTCAGAGAGCCAGATGTTTCTATTCTGGGAGAAACACAGGCACAGCCACTTACCTTTGTTCTACTCACAGACGTTGGCATTCATTTCATGGGATGGCTTTAGGAGATACAAAACGGCCTAAGACAGCATGGTTTTCAGCTTCTCCATAACTGGAAATTCTGTGGTTGCTGTCTTTGGTGCTTAGTCAAACCCTCTTTGTCGTAAGTCAAACGGATACTATTTGTACTGTTCATTCTTATTGCATTTGCAGGATGCGTTATGACAGTGGTTTGCAGGTATTTCTGTGACAGAAATCAGAGATAAAAGGAGGCAGGAAAGGTCAGACTCAAAAGGTATGGCTCTACCCCCTAACTCATGGGGAGAAGCCATGAGACCCAGAACTCTGAGCTTCAAGTTGCATGATAACTAGGGCTTGAAATCATTGTCTCCATCCTGCCTCCAACCCAGTCTGCAGAGGTAGGCGACAGGGAGGAAATGGCCTCAAGAAAGCATGTTTCTCAGGTTCCACTCAAGGGAATTCAGATTTCCTGATTCTTCATACAGTAGGGAAGAGTCTACCCAACCATCTGTCTCATACCAAGATGGCAGCCAGCTGAGCTGCCCTTAGAAGTGCTTTCATGGCCAGGCACAGTGGCTCACGCCTGTAATTCTAGTACTTTGGGAGGCTGAGGTGAGTGAATCACCTGAGGTCAGGAGTTTGAGACCAGCTTGGGTAACATGATGAAACCCCATTTCTACTAAAAACACAAAAATTAGCCAGGCGTGGTGGCAGGTGCCTGTGATCCTAGCTACTCGGGAGGCTGAGGTAGGAGAATCAGTTGAACCCAGGAGGCAGAGGTTGCAGTGAGCTAAGATTGTGCCACTGCACTCCAGCCTGGATGACAGAGTGAGACTCCATCTCAAAAAAAAAAAAAAAAAAGAAGCAAGTCATCAGGTGCAGCCCACTCTCAAGGGGAGAGAACTACACAAAGGCATGAACACTGGGAGGTGCAGGGGCTCGGGGTTATCTTAGCAGCCTATGTATCCAGTTTGTTTTCAAAGGAAACAGCCACTGAATGGAAGTTAGTAAAACCCCTGGAAGCTGTTAAGATTCAGCTAACCAGCCAGCCAAAAGTGGATTATGATGGTTGAATCACATTTATATGCAATCTATTCCCATCAGGAGTTTGTATATTTTTGATAAAAACTCCATCCTTCTTAGCAAGAGTCCACGTTGTCTTCTCCGTGACCTATGCTGCTACAACTGTTTGGTTCTCTTAAGGTTGAGCATCTGATTTGCACCCAGGCATGGGCACCCCTAGTCATTCCTTCTAAGACAAGGAAAGAGTGAGCGGGATCCAGTTACAAGAGACTGCAGAACCCCAAAATGTTCAAGCCAGAAAGACACATGAGAGATCACCGTATAATCAGTCATCTTCTATCCCCACCCTGAACCAAGCCCCCAACCCCAGTGACTTTCCATGCCTTCAAATGCCTTCCTTACAGTTCTTTATCTCTCTCTCCATATAGACCAGCTACTACTGTGAAAGAAACAGCCATGAACCGCAGTGGCATGCAACAGTTAGCATGTATTTCCCATTTACATGTCTGCAGTTGGCTGGAGCAGCTCTGTGTGTCTGACAGAAATTCTGTAGGTCCTCTAGGGTAGCTCTACTCCACATGTCTTTCATTTTCTGGGACCACTATGCTCATGGAAATGGCAAAAGAGAGAGAGGGCAAATCCTACTGTTCAGGCACCCTTCCATTCTTTGTGTGTGTCATCTTTGCTAATATCTCATTGTTCAAAGCAAGTCACATGGCCAACCTCAAGATGAAGTTGAAGAATATACTTCTCCTGTCATGAGGCTATGGCTAGGGTAGGGGTATATATACTACCACTATAAGGGGCTGCAGGACTGGGACCAGAACTCAATCAAACACACTCTTACTTTCCCCCACATCAAGTTCATTATTGAAACACCAGAAGCAGGGATACAAGCAGGTATGAGGCAGGTTTCTGTTTCTCATTTTCCTGGATGGACAAGAGCATATTTAAAGACAGAAAACAAAGAACAGCAAGTAGCAGGTGAACAGGATAGACAGGTGGGGCTATGGAGAGGGTCTGGAAATGAGGGAGAGGAATAACTGGCCCATTCCTTTCTCTGGGTCTTGGAGAGGCATCTTGGGGTCTGGCCAGGTTCTTCCCAGTTGGGACACACTCCACCAGCTGGTGGCTTCGGAGATAGTACAGGGAGGAGGCATCTCTTGGCTCTGAATCAGAGTGAGAACATGACTCTCTTTTCCAAGGATCTTGAAATCGTTCTGAAAGCAACAGGGGAAAGACTTCTCTGTGTCAGCATGCTTTAAAAAATCTTGCTGATCACCCCCATGAATGCTTTTTAAGAGACAGGTCTTGCTATGTTGCCTCGGCTGCCTCGGAATTCTTAGGCTCAAGTGATCCTCAACCTCAGCCTTCTGAACAGCTGGGACTACAGGTAAGCACCACCACACCTGGGTCCCTTTTTAATAGACCTAAACCTCACAGGCGCACTCTTTCAGACAACAGTATCTGGCTGCAATTTGTTTTCTTTCAATAGTGTTTATATTCATAAGTTTGTCTCCTATTTTTGGCAGATAGCACTGGTTTCCTGTTTACCATGGCAATACAGGGCTTTCTTTTCAAATAAACATACAAAAATAAACAGTTAATTTAAATAAAACAATTAAGGGAACACTAGTTCAGGTGGAAGGTGGATATGGCAAAAATTAAAGCTCGAGTGTGGTTAGCATTTGGTCAACAGTGATAGAGTGGAAAGAGGAGAATGGGGTTTCCTGAAGCGAGTCTGGGTTCAAATCCAAACTTTATCGATTGCGTAGATCCTTTGGGCAACTTACTGATGCAGCTTCTCTAAGCCTTAGTTTCTTCATGATAAAATGAGGGTAACTTGCCTTACAGGGCTGCCATGTTCTATTGAAGGTTATGTTTGTTAAGTAAGTGGCACACACTGAGCCCTCAGCAAATGCAGAAACCTGCCTGCTCCATCCCTTACCTGGCCTTACCCTTCTGGGAGACTTTGGGGGTTTCTCTGTCCTCCACTTGGCCATGGGCAGGTGGGTGGGCCCTCTTGGCCCTCCTCTATAGCAACCACAACCCACTCTCCTCCCCTTTTATGGAGGAAGAAGACTCAATTCATATTAGTGCCTTCCTGTCCCCTCTCCAGCTCCAAACACACACACACACACACACACACACACACACACACACACACTCTTGGGGAATGAGAGTCTTGTCTTGGTTAACCGTAGAAATCCAGGAGATTTCCCCAACTGGGAAGCCCAAGGCCTGGGGGACAGGGTAGCCCTCTGGAGGGGATCTCAAATCCCCCAAGGATCTCTAATTTAGACCCAGCAAGGCCCTCTCCTGACAGAGCTCCTCAGTAGGATTAAAAAAAGATGCTCAACAGAAAATATAAACATGGAGTCCAACCAGAGCACATGATTGCACAATAAAGTAATACTTCTTTTTTTTTTTTTTTTTGAGACGGAGTTTCGCTCTTGTTACCCAGGCTGGAGTGCAATGGTGCAATCTTGGCTCACTGCAACCTCCGCCTCCTGGGTTCAGACAATTCTCCTGCCTCAGCCTCCCGAGTAGCTGGGATTACAGGCAGGCGCCACCATGCTCAACTAATTTTTTGTATTTTTAGTAGAGACGGGTTTCACCTCGTTGACCAGGATGGTCTCGATCTCTTGACCTCGTGATCCACCCGCCTCGGTCTCCCAAAGTGCTGGGATTACAGGCGTGAGCCACCGCGCCCGGCTATAAAGTAATATTTCTTAAAAGGGCTTCTCAGTCTCTTGTCAGTGGCACAAGTCAATTTTGTATTTTAAGAACTGTTAAATTAAAAGTCTTAAAATATACTGTTGTACGTATTTTAAAAGTATATTATTCAAGTATTTAAGTATACTATTTTAAGACTTGTTAAAAGTCTTAAAATATACTTTTATATATTGTGGCCCTGTTTGGGAATTTCTTCAATTTAAAAAAAATGCACTGACTCCCACTCCCTCCTTTCACACACCTGATGATGGAGATCAGGTGCCTCTGGTCTCCTCCCCCATCTCCCAAGACCATCTAGAGCAGATCAGCCCTCTCAGTTTCCAGATGGGGAAACTGAGGCTGAAAAGAAAGGCAGTTCCTTATCTTTTGATGTCATTTCCGGGGACACTAAATTCCAAGACTGTGAGTTGAAAGGCTGTGGTGAGTGGTTTGTGTGAGAGTGTGTGCGTGTGTGTATTGATGGGGGAGTGATAGGGGATCCTGGAAGAATCTAAAGACTGGTTGCTGGCCATCTCATACCAAGGCCAGGACTCCAGGTGAGATGATACAAATAACAATGGCTGACGTCTCGGGGGCAGGTTCCTACAATCATACCCATTTCCAGAAGAGGAAACGGAGGCAGGAGAGATTATGGACGAGCTTGTAAGCTCATAAAAGGCCAGCAGAGAAGGCCGGGCGCGGTGGCTCAGGTCTGTAATCCCAGCACTTTGGGAGGCCGAGGTGGGCGGATCACAAGTTCAGGAGTTCGAGACCAGCTGGCCAATATGGTGAAAGGCCGTCTCTACCAAAAATACAAAAATTAGCTGGGCGTTGTGGTGGGCGCCTGTAGTCCCAGCTACTGGAGAGGCTGAAGGAGTAGAATCGCATGAACCTGGGAGGCAGGCGGAGATCGCACCATTGCACTCCAGCCTGGGCTACAGAGTGAGACTCCCTTTCAGAAAATAAAATAAAAGTCCAGAGAAGGGGTTCTAGAGCAGGAAGCCCGGATTCCAAAACTCCTTAGGGAGGAAGAAGAACAGGGAGGAAGAGGAGAGGAAAGAGGAAGAGAGGGATGTGGAAACCTGCAGGGAAGGGAGCCTCCCTTTCTCCCTCTTCTTCCCCTCCTCCCCGCCATCCTCACCCCCCTCCTCCTTGGCCCTTGCCACCGGCTCCGCCCAACTTGGCCAAAGAGCCGCCGAAAAGCGGACGGGGACTGGGGGGCGCCTGGGCGCTCCGGGGCTCTGCCTTTCCCTTAAGGCACCACTCCCTTCGCCAGCGGCCCCTCCCACTCGGCTCTCCCGGCTCCTGACGTCACAGCGCGGGAGGCGGGATCGGGGAAAGGAGGGACAGCGGGGGAGGAGGCTCCGCGCTGCCGAGAGGGTGGAGGGAGGCCGCGCAATCCCAGCCCAGAGCTTCAAAACAGCCCGGCGGCCTCGCCTCGCTACGCAGCCCGTCAGTCGTTCCAGCCGCAGGCGCAGCCGCCAGCGCCAGGTGAGTTGGGGGCGCGTCCAGGGCGCGGGGCGACATCAGGGGTCCCCAGGATTGCGTGCGCCGGGGCAGCAGGGACGCGACTCCTCCACTTACTGGACCAGGAGCGGCCCCCGGAATTGGTGACTGTAACGGGGGTGCCGAGGCGCCACCCATGCCGCCGACCTTCAGTCTACGCCGCGCTCGCTCGGGCCCCCGAATTCCACTTCTCCACCTCGGGACAGCTTCCCACGCGTTTTGCGCGGAAACGGGCGGGAAAAGTTTGGGGAGGAGTCAGGGCACCTCCCCCTCGCCCTGCTGGACGCATTCCCGGGGCTCAAGTAGTCCAGGGCGATCCCTAGGTCGCGTGAGGGACCCCCGGGCAGCGTCCTCAGCCTCGCCGCGCGGGCAGGACTGGTGCGCCCAGGCCGGGCCAGTGGGTCCTCTTGGGCTGCCTGCACCCCTCCCGGCCCTTGCTGCTGCTCCGTCGCGCCCCCGAGCGGCGAGGAGCGACTTCTTGGGGGTCTGGAGTGGTGGGTGAGCCTAGAGGTGCTGCTGGGATGACACCTCTCTCCCTGCCAACTCTATTAGGGCTTGAGGGGGCTTTAAGGAGTCAAGACCACACCCATGGGTGCCAGAGGGAGGGGAGGCTGCAGCTCGGGGTGTGGATCCTATGTCCTCCTCCCCAAATCCAGAGACCTGAGCGCACTCCAGGGAGGTCTTTTGGTGAAGATGTGGGGCTGACACGGGGACTCTGAAGACACCACAGGGCAACGCTCTCCTCCAGGCTCAGAGTACAACGCCTGCCAGCTTCAGATTTGGGGAAGGGAGCACTGCCTCTCCCAAGCTCTGAAGCTGTGTGTGTGTGTGGTGTACATGTGTGCGCACCTTGATTTTATAATTCAGCTGTGTCTAAGTAAGGGGCTTGGAGAGGGACTTAAGAAGCCTGCAATTCAAGTGGTGTGATTCCACTTTTATGAGACACCAAGAATAGGCAAATTTTATAGACAGAAAGTGGAATGGTGGTTGCCAGGGTCTGGGGTGCCTGAGAACGGGAAGTTACTGTTTAATGGGACAGAGTTTTTGTTGGGGAGGGTGAAAAAGTTTTGGGTATACATAGTGGCAAAGGTTACACAGCATTGTGAAGGTATTTAATGCCACTGAATTGTCTGCTTACCATCGGTTAAAATGATGATTAGGATATTATGCAATTTTATCATGAAATTGTGTTTAAAAAACACCTCCAGCCACATCTGCACTCCAATCTGAATCAGAGAGAAATCTTAGAACCAACACACCACTGCTGGGCACCTCTTCTTGGAATTTGGTCGTCCAGTTAAGAAATCTTAAAGAGGATGAGGAAGGGTACAGGGTCCTGTTTTCCCAGGAGTCACACAAGGGAAAGGATGGCGACCTGAGCTGCTGGAGGTTTGCAGTCGCTGGTGCTCGCCCTCGTCTTGGTTTCTCCCTGGGAGCCTTACCCCTGTGCTGTTTCCAGCACACTTCCCTGCTACAAGTGGGGAAATTCAGGCCAGCGATCCAAGTCAGCTTGCTCAAGGCTGCTGAGCTGGTAAATGCAAAGAACTAGACCTTGAACCTCCATCTGCCTCCCAAGCCCTCCCCTTCTTTCCACCTGGAGATGCCCTGCTGGTCTGCAGGGAATGAGGGGAAACCCTTCTGGGGAAAACAGGGCGTGGATGCCCATGGGGGCCTTGGCAAATGCCAAGCTCACAGCCCAGGGAGAGGC
The DNA here is from genome assembly GCF_049354715.1 of Callithrix jacchus. NCBI lineage: Eukaryota > Metazoa > Chordata > Mammalia > Primates > Cebidae > Callithrix > Callithrix jacchus. Next base: position 12,753,786 of record NC_133513.1, on the reverse strand, counting down.
ATGGGGGTGGCAGGAAGGTGCAGAACCTGTTTTCCCACTGAGGATTTTTGAATTTCACCACCTCCACCCCCGTGGGGAACCGGGGAGTCAGTTGAGTAGGAGACAGAGCACTGGCCACATAGCCTGGAGCCTCCTCTGCCGCTCAAGTGGAGAGATTGAGATGTGCCTGAAATCCAGTGAACGTGTTTGTGTTGGAAACCATGGAGCTGACCAGCTGGGTGGGTGAGGGCAGGGCCAGGCGTGAAGAGGGTGGGGCTTGGGGCTGACACTGCCCCACCCCTGGTGGGAGGAGGGGGTGAACCCGCTCTGGCTGGCATCACCCCAGATTAGGGTCTAGCTAATGAGGAGCTAACAGGGGTTGGTGGCATTTGTGGCTAGGAGCACATCCCTTTAGCAACCCCTCCCTGCTCCCCTATACCCACCCCAGTAATGGCACTTAAATCCTTTCTTCCCTGAATGGAAGTGAATGTTTCACCCCAGTTTCTTTTCTCTGCCTCTCACATAATATTTTCATACTAGGAGCTAAAACCACATGCCAATGTGCACAGACTCCTCATTTTCCAGCAACAAGTAATTCACAGGGAGGATCAGCCAGCCCATTTTTCACCCTAGGCATAGAGTGACACTCCCTTGCCCTCACTTCTGCTCTGCGGCCTTCCTGGTTGGTGAGGGCACAGCAAAGGCCACTTCTTTGTCATAGTAAACTCGGCCAGACATGACCAGATGGGGAAGTCTGTCGGGATGAAAATACATAAATGTCTCTTCAGGCCAGATGAGGTGGTGCCGGACTGCTGGCTGATAGGTGAGGTTTGTTTGGGAAGCAGGAGTCCAGCCACCCTCCGGGGGTTGGGGGAAGTGTGTGTGTGTGTGTGTGTGTGTGTGTGTGTGTGTGTGTGTGTGTGTTGCAACATGTGGCTGCTTCCCAGCTCTGTGGCCAAGTGGGAACTCTGGCACGGGCTATGGGAGCTAAGGTGGGGACGGGACGGGGCGGGACTCTCCATCCAGAGGGGAGGTTGCAGCCTTACCTACCCAAAGGTGGGGTAGGGCCCCAGAAACTGGGATTGATGGGGCAAAGCTCTACCAGAGGAACGAGTTAAAGGGCCCCCCTTGGGATGCCTGTGCAGAAGGGGTGTGTGTATGTGGGTGTCTCAGGAGGGCAGGTGATTGGCAGCAGCAACTGGAATGAAGGAAGAGGGTAGTTGGCATCATAGAAAGGACCAGAGGCCTGACTTTTGGGTGATGGCCTCAGCATGTGCAGGGAAGGAATGGGGATTGGTGTGGTGGCTGCGGAAGAGGAGGATCCCCTTCTCACCCCAGGAATGGTGACGTCTGGCTCGCTGCAGAAGTTAGCCAAAGTATGCAATTTCAGCAGCACTGTGGCAGGAATCAGATGCATGTGGCTCTTGTTAGGGACAGGCCAGGGGGGAGTCTAAAAATATCAGAGGGAGAGCTGCCACCCAGCGAGAGTGGCGGGCTGGTAACCTGACACCTGGGTGGAGGCTGGCGGTGGTGATGAGGGCACCGGGTCCTGCTCCACCCCCCAGGTACTCAGCCTCCTCCGGCGCCTGAAAGGAAGGGTGAGAGCTCACTGCATTCAGGGCACCCCTGGGCTAAGATTGGAGAATTTTAGGGTGCAATGATGTTAGAAAGCCCCAGTGTGACACTCACAGCCAGGGACACTTGGAGAGGTGGAGTGTCCCCAGGTCACACAGCAATTTGGCAGCTGACCCAGGACTAGATCTAGGTCACAGCTGAGGGGAGTTCAGTGGGATTTCACGCCCATGTCCCCAGGATCTGGGACCTTATGTCATCTGTCCAGGATGCTGGATTTCCGTGCTCCCGTGCTGATGGGACAGTGGTGGCCAAGAGCTCTGCTCAGGCAGTAGGTCACTTCCTATTGAGAGCTGGGTTGGTCTTGGGCACAGCTGTTGAACCCTGGGAACGCTGGCCCATCTTGGGGCAGGATATAGGGAGGAAGGCGGCTGGAGGAGAACCGGCCAAATGAGTCCCTCCCTTCTTCCCGTGCAGCGACACTGTTGGTTTTGTTCATGGAGTATCTCCGGTGCTTAATGAGTAGTTGTTAAAGTGAATAATTGAATTCCTGGGGCCCTCATCTTCCTTGGCAAGTCAGGCTTCTGATGATCTAAAAGGGACTGAGGGTGAAGAATAGACTTCTTCAGTTCCTGCTCTTTAGGGACAGGCTAGATGACATCAGCTTCCTAGAACTCTAGGTCCAGAGCTGAGGGAGGGGTCACCAGGGGAGTATGTGGCACCAGGATTGTCCTGAGAAATCTAGGATGCAAAATAGCCATCACCATGCAGGATATGAACACAGACAAGCAAGCTCCTCAGTGTAGACCACTCATAATCTAAGATCAAGCAAGTTTTCCCAACAGCAAAGTCATGCGCTTTGAAGATTTCTCTTTCTGGTCATCTGATCGCAAACTTCTCTAAACTGTCTTTCCTCAAAATGCAATGAATTTTAAAAATTTGCAGTAAATAAATAAGACCGAAAGTTGTCTCTTTCATCTTATGAATGCTTTCCAAAGCATGTGACCGCTGCTGGTGCACAAGATAATTCTCAAAGGCCCGTGGCATAAAAACTAAAAGGCATAATTATGTCTTCTTCTTGGTTGGTGGTGGGGAAAAAAAATGTAAGTTTTACCCAAACCCAGGGTTTCACGGTACTTCTGTTTAGGCTGAAACAAAAGTTGATGCTGTAAATTTTAAAACATTCTAAGATACTTAAAGAATATAGTTAATAAGCACAGTGGTCCTTGGGTTTGGCAAAAGTCTGAGTACTAGAGTGCCTGCTTTTTGGGAGATGATTTGTTTTGAGATGGAATTTTGTTCTTGTTGCCCAGGCTGGAGTGCAGTGGTGCAATCTGGGCTTACTGGGTTCAAGTGATTGTCCTGCCTCAGTGTCCGGAATAACTGAGATTACAGGCATGCGCCACCACACCTGGCTAATTTTGCATTTTTAGTAGAGACAGGGTTTCTCCATGTTGGTCAGGCTGGCCTCGAACTCCCAACCTCAGCCTTCCAAATTGCTGGGATTACAGGCATGAGCCACCACCACGCCCAGTGGGAGATGGTTTTATAAGAGGGGCCAGAATGGACGTGTCTCACTTTTAGAAACATACCTCATCAGGAAGTATCTGACAGACCCCAGCTCAGGCCCCTCTTTTGCAAAGAGGCCTCTATGTTCAGCTTCAGACCGAAACCTGTCACTTAGCTTCCCTCATCTTTAATGAGAGTCATGATTCCACTCTGATGACCTTTGCTGGTTGTCTCAGGATCAGAGGAAATGATAGATTGATGCACATGGAAGTGGCTTGATTTGTTTGTGGTTTGCTTGAACCAAAGGAAGGCCGAGGGAGAGGCTGGCTTCCTCACTTTAATCTTGATGGGTTATTATTAAACAGCTCTGTGCAGTCAGCTGCTGCAGGCTTTGGCAATACAATGGGGAATTTCCCTGTCTTCAAAGGAGGTTATAATCTGGGATGGGGGTGATAAGTCCAAGAATGCAAGCTCCAGGACCAGGGCCATCAGTTGTGGGAAAGCCCACAACCTTTGTATGTGGTATATGAAGGTTTCCTTAAGCCTGTTGGGCTGGAGGTGGGCTTGGGAGGATCTTTCAAATTCCCCAAGCAGAGATGGTTCGAGAAAGGTCAGGCAGCAGGGAAGAGTGAGAGAGTAGGCAGAGTTTAGCGGGTGTGGTGGCACACACCTGTATTCCTGGCTACTTGGGAGGCTGAGGCGGGAGGATTGCTTGAGCCCAGGGCTTTAAGGCTGTCACCTCGAGGCCATTGCCACTTTGAGGCTGCTGAAAGCTATGAATGTGCCACTGCACTCCAGCCTGAGAGACAGTGAGACCCATCTCTTAATTTTTTTAAAAAAGTATGTATAATTTTATTATTATTATACTTTACATTCTGGAGTACATGTGCAGAATGTGCAGGTTTGTTACGTAGATATACATGTGCCATGGTGGATGGCTGCATCCATCACCCCATCATCTGCACTGGGTTTTTCTCCTAATGCTATCCCTCCCTCTTTTCCCCCCGATTATCCCTCCCCTAGACCCCCAACCCCCGACAAGGCCCTGGTGTGTGATGTTCCTCTCCCTGTGTCCATGTGTTCTCACTGTTCAAAACCCACTTATGAGTGAGAACATGTGGTGTTTGCTTTTCTATTGTTGTGTCAGCTTGCTGAGAATGATGGTTTCTAGCTTTATTCGTGTCCCTGCAAAGGACATGAACTCATCCTTTTTAAAGGCTGCATAGTATTCCATGGTGTATATGTGCCACATTTTCTTTATCCGTTCTAACATTGATGGGCATTTGGGCTGGTTCCAAGTCTTTGCTATTGCGAACAGCACTGCAATAAACATACAAGGGCATATGTCTTTATAGTAGAGTGATTTATGATCCTTTGGGTATATCCCCAATAATGGGATTGCTGGGTCAAATGACATTTCTATTTCTAGATAGTTGAGGAATCGACACACTGTCTTCCACAATGGTTGAACTAATTTACACTCCCACCAACAGTGTAAAAGCATTCCTATTTCTCCAAAAAAATTTATGTATGATTTTGAAAAGGCAGAGATTATGAGCCGGGACCTTGCTTGAGGAGTAGTGGGTGCCTGGCTTGTCTTCAGTGTTGGGTATGTGAAGGGAGGGATGAGGGAGGCCACAGTGTGGAGTTGGCTTCCCTTCTATATCCCCAGGAACCTGGCTAAGGAGGCAGGTGTGAGGAGTCTCACAGAGCATTGTTGGAATAGAATATCCAGTGATAGATAAGAAATTAAGAAAAGGAAAAATGGAAGCCACCTTAATATTCATCAGTTGTTTTGCAGAATATTTTACAGCAGTTAAAAAGAACAAGGAGCCTGGCACGGTGGCTCATGCCTCTAATCACAGCACCTTGGGAGGCTGAGGCAGGTGGATCACTTGAATTCAGGAGTTCAAGACCACCCTGGCCAACATAGTGAAACCCCATCTCTATTAAAAATATAAAAAATAGTTGGGCCTGGTGGCACACCCCTGTAATCCCAGCTGCTTGGGAGACTGAGGCATGAGAATTGCTTGAACCTAGGAAATGGAGGTGGCAGTGAGTCGGGATCATGCCACTGCCCTCCAGCCTGGGTGACAGAGCAAGACTCTGTCTCAAAAATGAAAACAAAAATACAAGGTTTATCCATTGTACCAAGATGGGAAGAGCCCTATGGTATTACTGAGTTTAAAAAAAAAAGAACAACCAGGAGAGGTATATGTGGAAAAATGTACTGTTCATATAAACAGAAATTCTTGTCTTTTTTGTGGCCTCACATGTTTACAGGAGGAACAATGTCTGGAAGAGACATCCCAGCAGATCCTCGCGGTTGCCTCTTGTGGGAGGGGAGGGAAGGAACTGGATTGAAAGCATACAGTCTTATCTCAAGTCTTATCTGTAACCGGGAGACTGTCTTCATCAATTACTACTTCAGTAATAATGCACTCATTTTCCCTGAGCTTGGCAAGTGATGGAGGTTGTGCAGGTGTGAGGGTGGGGAGCTGGAGATGAGGAGTTGGGCCGTGGGGTGTCAGAGACTCCATGGATGGCCCAGTTAGGGACTGTTTTGGAAATCCAGAGACAAGGCAATGGTGAGCAATCTGAGCAGGGGTCGTCCAGTGCCCACGGAGCATCCCCCTTGGGACCTCACATTGTGGATGTCAATAAACATAATGTGTTTCCAGCCTGGGTGCTGTGCACGGGGTTAACAGTGGCCAGGTGTGGTGGCTTAGGCCTGTAATTTAGAACTTTGGGACGCTTAGGCAGGATTGCTTGAGCACAGGAGTTTGAGACCAGCCTGGGCAACATAGTGAGACCCTGTCTCTACAAAAAAAATAAAATAAAAATTAGTGAGGCATGGTGGCAGGCACCTGTAGTCCCAGCTGCTCTGAATGCTAAGCGGAAGAGTATCGCTTGAGCCCAGGAATCTGAGGCTGCAGTGAGCTGAGATTGCCGCTGCACTCCAGCCTGGGCAACAGAGCAAGACCCCCACCTCTAAAAAGAGAAAAACAGGCCGGGCACAGTGGCTCAAGCCTGTAATCCCAGCACTTTGGGAGGCCGAGGCGAGTGGATCACGAGGTCAAGAGATCGAGACCATCCTGGTCAACATGGTGAAAACCCGTCTCTTCTAAAAATACAAACAAATTAGCTGGGCATAGTGGCACGTGCCTGTAATCCCAGCTACTCAGGAGGCTGAGGCAGGAGAATTGCCTGAACCCAGGAGGTGGAGGTTGCGGTGAGCCAAGATCGCGCCATTGCACTCCAGCCTGGGTAACAAGAGTGAAACTCCGTCTCAAAAAAAAAAAAAATAGAAAACAAAACTAACAAAAACAAAAAAACCGGGCAGACACGGTGGCTCATGCCTGTAATATCAGCATTTTGGGAGTCCGAGCAGGAGGCGGGTGGATCACCCGAGGTCGGGAGTTCCAGACCAGCCTGGCCAACATGGTGAAACTCCATCTCTACTAAAAAAATTTAAAAAGTTAGCCAGGCCTGGTGGCAGGTGCCTGTAACCCCAGCTACTCCAGAGGCTGAGGCAGGAGGTTCACTTGACCTTAGGAGGTAGAGGTTGCAGTGAGTCAAGGATGTGCCGCTGCATTCTAGCCTGGGTAACAAGAGCGAAACTCCATCTCAAAACAACAACAAAAACCATGCTGACTCCTCCCTTTCACTCTCAAGTGAAGGATTGTTTCTCTCATAGAAGTGATGGAGGAGGCATTTTGGGGTCCCAGTTTTCTTGTAGTGGACATTTGTCTTTGGGGTGGGGTTGGGAGCTTCTCTAATTCATCGCAGTGTTCCAACCTTGAGGTCTACATCTGTCCCAGAGTGTGAGCTTAGTAATCGTGGCATGAATAAAATGGTGTCTGCTGAGGGGTGACAGGTACATTCTGAAGACATTAGGCAGATGCCTGTGGATTGTGGGGGCTGCAGGGGGTTGTGTACAGACATGTGGAGGGTTGAGGGGGTGCTGTTTGCAAACTGACTCCCAGGCTGTGACATTTATTCTGGAGATAATCCTGAATTCCTGAACTCAGGAGTTCTGAGGTAGGTCATCTATGCTGATTGATTCCTCATGCGTTCATTCTAACATTTACTGGCTACCTACTATGTGCTGGGCAGTGAACAAAAATAGACTTGGCTCCTGTAATGAAATTTATCTAGCAGTGGGTGAAGGATCATCTGTGGGAGGGTCAAGAGAAACCCAATTTATTTTATTTTTTTTTTTGAGTTAAGACCTTGTTGGGTTGCCCAGGCTGGAGTGCAGTGGTGCAGTCACAGCTCACTGCAGCCTCAAACTCTCAGGCTCAAGTGATTCTCTGTCCTCAGCCTCCTGAGTAGCTGGGACCACAAGTGCACCCAGTTAATTTTTAAATTTTTTGTAGAGACTAGGGCTTTGTTGCCCAGGCTGCTCTCAAATTCCTGGCCTCAAGTGATCCTCCCTCCTCGGCCTCCCAAAGTGCTAGGATTACAGGTGTGAACCACTGTGCCCAGCTAAAACCCAAATCTTTTAAGGGCCTTTGCTTGCCCTTATCTGTCTAGGGTACAGAAGAAAAATGAAAAATCCTCTCTTTGTCCTGCTCCCTCATTTATTTTTCTGAATATATTTAGATAATCAGATGATAAAATCTTTTGAGTAAAATGAGGCAAGGTAGCCTTGAGTCCTCTCTCTTATTCATGGGGAAAGTGTCTTGAAATTCAAATGGATGGTCACGAGCCCTGAAGCCCAGGGCCTGGAGTCCAGGAAAAGCCGACAGCGGTGGACCAGGCTGGTCTTTGCGCCAACAGTGGTGGTCTCTTAGTACACACCACCACCACCCATCACCAGCTAACACTGAAAGCCGGGAGCGGTCCTCTTTCTCTTCACGCAAACCTTCAGTCCTTCTGTAATCCATCCCCTCTTCATCTCAGTCGCATCTGTCTTGGCCCAGACTGCTGCCATCTTTTGCCTTGACAATTACACAAGCTCCATGACCTCTGTCCCTGCAGTCGCTCTGGCCTTGCGGTCCATTTCCCATATGCATCCAGAAGGATCTTACACAGACACAAAGCCGACCAAGTCCTTCTTCTCCCTCCCCACTTAAAATTCTTCAGTAGTTTAAACTGCTCGTTAGCGAAAACCAGGCCTTGCATGATCTGGCTCAGAGGTCCTTGGCTGGCTGCCCATCAGAACCTCCTGGGGAATCTAGATAGAATGCCGATGTCCAGGCCCCACCTGAAAGTAATGATATCAGAATTTCTGGAGGCAGCGGCCAGGGCACAGGGTGTTTTAGGTGCCTCAGTGTAGTTGGGGGTGAGACATTCTGGTGTAACCCCTTCTCTGGACTCATCACTGTCCTGTTGCTTTCTATTCTGGCCTAATCTTTTTTCCTTAGTTCCTGTACCTCTTAATTCTCTCTCACCACTGCTTCTACCTGCTCTTCCCTTGCCCTTCTTCTTCCACATTCCCTTCCTCTGTCTGTCCAGCTAATTCTCTTTATCCTTTAAGACTTTTAAGGCTTATACCAGGCCAGGCATGGTGGCTCATGCCTATCATCCCAGTGCTTTGGGAGGCCGAGGCAGGAGGATTGCTTCAGGCAAGGAGTTTGAGACCAGCCTGGGCAACATAGTGAGACCCCATCTCTACAAACAAATAAAATAAAAATTAGCCAGCCATGCACGATAGCTCACGCCTGTAATCCCAGCACTTTGGGAGGCTGAGGCGGGTGGATCACCTGAGGTCAGGAGTTCGAGACCAGCCTGGCCAACATGAAGAAACCCTGTTTCTACTAAAAATACAAAAATTAGCCAGGTGTGGTGGCACATGCCTGTCGTCCTAGCTACTTGGGAGGCTGAGGCAGGAGAATTGCTTGAACCCAGGATGTGGAGGTTATAGTGAGTTGAGATCACGCCACTGCACTCAAGCTCTGGGTGACAGAATGAGACTCTGTCTCAAAAATAAAATGAAATAAAAATTAGCTGTGTGTGGTGGTGTACACCTGTAGTCCAAGGTACTCTGGAGGCTGAGGTGGGAGGATTGCTTGAGGCTAGGAATTCAAGGCTGCAGTGAGGTGTGACTGTACCACTGCACTCCAGCCTCGGTAACAGAGCAAGACTGTCTTTAGAGAGAAAAAAAGACTCAGCTTTTTTTCAGGGATACTTTCTATCCCTGAGTTAAGTCAGATTTTCTCCTCTGCCGTTAGTTCTGATGGTATTTGTTTAGGCCCAGCAAGGGCTGGTAGGCACAGGGACCATCACTTCCCATCTGATAGTTCACCAGGGCACCCCAGTAACCATCAAGATACATCCCCAGCATCTCAGCAGAGCCAGAGGAGGAGTGAGAGAAGAGCGATCCCGAGCCTTGGGTGAGCCCTGAGCTGGAGGCTGCAGGGGCAGGGGGTTTGGAAGCCCTGAGAGGTCACTAGGGTCAGGCCAGCTGTACCTTCTCCCTCCTGCAGTTGGCTCTGTCTGGAGTCACATCAGGCCTGAGTGGCATGATCAGTATCCTTTCATACCAGTGTGACATGGGGTCACATTCTTCCAGACCAGGGCCTGAGAGAGGCTTAATCATTGACACACCCAGAGTGGGGCCTGCACACCCGCAGGCATTTGGAAATTGACTTCTGTAGCATACGGGAGATGGTAAAGATGCTCATATGCATGTCAGCATACTACTTAAGTGTCCCTTGGCGAGCGATGCTGATTTTCCATTTACAGTGTAGTGTATGCTTAAAAATGAATCGGGCTGGGTGCGGTGGCTCATTCCTGTAATCCCAGCACTTTGGGAGGCCTAGGTGGGAGGATCACTTGAGTATAGGAGTTCAAGACCAGCCTGGGCAACATAGGGAGACCCTAATCTCTACAAAAAATTTTTAAAAATTACCCAGGTGTGGTGGCATGCACCTGTAGCCCCAGTTACTCTGGAGGCTGAGGCAAAAGCATCACCTGAGCCCAGGAGGTCAAGGCTGCAGCAAGCAGTGATTATGCCACTGCGCTCCAGCCTGGGCAACAGGAGACCCTGTTTTACAAACAAAAAACAAAACAGAACAGACTTTTGAAAAATGAATCAATTTGGCCATGCGTGGTGGCTCACGCCTATAATTCCAGCCCTTTGGGAGGCCGAGGCGGGTAGATCACGAGGTCAAGAGATTGAGACCATCCTGGTCAACATGGTGAAACCCTGTCTCTACTAAAAATACAAAAAATTAGCTGGGCATGGAGGCGCGTGCCTGTAGTCCCAGCTACTCAGGAGCCTGAGGCAGGAGAATTGCCTGAACCCAGGAGGCGGAGGTTGCAGTGAGCCAAGATTGCACCATTGCACTCCAGCCTGGGTAACAAGAGTGAAACTCCGTCTCAAAAAAAAAAAAAAAAAAAGAATCAATTTAAGCTTAATGTGTTTTAAGGAAAACTGTGAGTAATGAGTAGAACAGGTGGTGCACACACAGAAATGATCACAGTGATGTGACTGATACTGGGAGCCCACCTAGGTCCCCTTTGCTGGATCGTGTACCTGTCTCCTCCAGCTGTCATGAGTGTAGACTTCGAATGACTTTCTTCTGGGTTTCACCCAAAAGCCTCCCTTAGAAAATCCCTAGCACAGCCAGGCAGGGTGGCTCAAGCCTGTCTGTAATCCCAGCACTTTGGGAGGCCAAGGTGGGTGGATCACCTGAAGTCAGGAGTTCGAGACCAGCCTGGCTAACATGGTGAAACCCCCATCTCTACCGAAAATAAAAAAATTAGCCGGGTGTGGTAGCAGGTGCATGTAATCCCAGCTACTCAGGAGGCTGAGGTAAGAGAATCGCTTGGACTCAGGATCGTGATTAAGCCTTTTTATGTTATCTGTGTCTATAGCTCTGGGCTATAGAATGAGCTAAGTTGACGGTGAAGGGTATGAGTGTTCCACTCCCAGCTCTGCCACTTACTGGGGGTGTGACCTTTGGCAGGCTGCCTAACCTGGCTACCCCTCCGTTTTCTCATCTATAAAACCAGGATTGCTGTGAACCTAAGCAGACAATACTCTGATGGAAACTATCTCAAATGCCTCCATTATTCCATTTTCCCCTTGCTCTTGTGGTATTTTGTGCTGCACACAGCAGAGTCCATGTACAGCTCTGGCAGGATGTGAATCAGGAAGAGCTTTGGTTTGCTGTATGAGGGTGGGGTGACCCTGGCAGTCCTCTTGCGGGGAACCCAAGTATCCCCACTTTGCCTTTTCCTCAGGGGATCTTAGGGCTCCTGGAGAACTAGTGTCCCGTCCTGCTGAAGCCCCACCTTGGACTTGACCCTCCACACCTGGCTTTACCTTGAGCTTCCTGGCCCTCTGTCCTTCTCCTTCCCTGGGCTGTGGACCGAATGCCTGGATCACCCACCGAGGTATGTTCCAGAGCCTGGTCTGAGCCCCTATTCCCCTTGCTGCAGGCATTTTCACTGGTGTTTCCAAGCAGTCTCCAAGCAGATCATGAGCCTTGGAATTTTTCATACTCCCTGCCCTCAGAGGAGTCAGAGAGCCAGAGGCTATGGGGCTGTCAAGGGGAAGAGAATGCTATACTGACATCTTGATACCCCCTCACTGGAGATTTCCCTGCCAGCCCTGGAGGCTTGAGGCTTCTTGGTGAGACCTGGAGTGGGGATGAGAACACCCTTGAAAACAGCATTCCTCACTCCACTGTTAATGACTTGAATGTCTGCTGTGGGCCAGGCACTGTGCTGGGCATGGGGGACAAAGCAGTGATGAGACAGACAAAAACACCTGCCTGTTGGGAGCTTCCACTCCAGAGAGGCAAGACAGAAAGAAGAAGTGCGCAGAGATAAATAAGAAAACAGCAGATGATGCTTAGTGATTCAAGAGCTGAAGGCAGGCAGCTCATGTAGACTAGAAAATTTGGGGAGGCTTCTCTGCTGACTTAGGAGTTGGGGCTGGATGAAGAGAAGTCAGTTACACCAAGATCTAAGAATGTTCCATCCAGCAAGAAGGAACTGAACATGCAAAGGTCCCACTATCCCGAGGGGTGGGAGATGAGCTTGTTTTGTTGTGGGGAAAAGAAAGGGCACTGGTTTGGGCATGAAACCAACCTGACAGTTCTTTTGAGCGCTCTTTGAGGGCCAGGACCCAGTGGTCCATGTCTTCCTGTCCTCCCACAGTGCCTGCAAAGAGCCTCACATGCTCTGTGTATTCAGTGAACACACTGATGGACAGGTAGCCACCTGTGAAAATGGGGACACACATGCCCCACCTCTTGGGGCATTCAGAGAAGTGGAGAACTGGCTCTGTCCCAGGCCCTGGGGGGTAGCTGATCACTTGTAGCTGTGGCATGGTCTGAGGGTTGAGAGGGATCCTGGCCCCGACCAGCCCTTTAACTCAAGACCGTGGCTCCTGACCCACGGTTTCCACCCTCCCTCCCACAGCAGGGGCGACAGAGGGCCCTTTGATCAGGGTGTCCTTCTTGCATTAGACCCAGGGGGACAGAGGTATTAAAATACCAGCTTCCAGTGAACTCATAACTTCCTGGTTTTTAAAAATTTTTGTTTAAGGAGGTTTTTTGTTTTTTCAGATTCTTTTTGTTGTGTTCCTTTTTTTTTTTTTTTTTTTTTAATTCTGAGACAGAGTTTTGCTTTTGTTGCCCAGGTAGAGTACAATGGCATAACCTCAGCCACTACAACTTCTGCCTCCCAGGTTCAAGCGATTCTCCTGCCTCAGCCTCCCGAGTAGCTGGGATTACAGGCATGTACCACATGCTCAGCTAATTTTACATTTTTACTACAGATGGGGTTTCTCCATGTTGGTCAGCCTGGTCTCAAACTCCCAACCTCAGGTGATCTGCCTGCCTCTGCCTCCCAAAGTGCTGGGATTATAGGTGTGAGCCACTGCACCCTACTTTTTTTTTTTTTTTTTTTTTTAAATTTAAGAGACAGGGTGTGCTCTGTTGCCCAGGCTGGAGAGTATGGTGGCTCGATCATAATTCACTGCAGCCTCAGACTCCTGGGTTCATGCAGTCCTCCTGCCTCAGCCTCCTGAGTAGCTGGGACTACAGGTGTGTGCCACCACACGTGACTAATTTTTCAATTTTGCAGAGATGGGGTCTTGCTATGTTGCCAGGGGTAGTCTCAAACTTCTGGCTTCAAGCTATCCTCCTACCTCTGCCTCCCCAAGTGTGGGGATTATAGGGATGAGCCACTGTACCTAGCCTGTTTAATGAGTTTTTGAAAGCATACTATTCATTATATTTTCATGTATTCACAGATTCCACCATCACCACAGTCAATTTTAGAATATTTTCATCACCTCAAGAAGAAGTTGTATACCTTTTAGATATCACCTCCCCTATTTTCCTGTTCTCCTTCAGTTCTAACCAGCCACCAATCCACTTTCTTCTATGGTTTTGTCTCTTCTGGACAGTTCATCTAAGTAGAATCATAGAATATGTGGTCTTTTGTGCCTGGCTTCTTTGACTTAGCATAATATTTTCAAGGTCCATCCACAGCGTGGCATGGATCAGTGCTCCATTCCTTTTTATGGCTGAAAAATACTTCATTACATGGATGCACCTATTTCATGTATCTATTTATCCGTTCATGGATGTATGAGTTGTTTCTATCTTTTGGTAGTTGTGAATAATGCTGCTATAAACATTTGTGTACAAGCTTTTTGTGGATATATGTTTTCATTTCTCTTGGGTGTATGTCCAGGAGGGAAATTGCTGGGTCATAGGGGGACTCTAGTTTAATTATTTGAGGAACTGACAGACTTTCGCACAGTAGCTGCATCATTTTATCTAACGACCAGCCATCTGTGAGGGGTCCCACTCCTCTGCTTCCCAGGGTTTTAATTTAATGCCTCTCCTGGTGCCTAGCTCCTAGGAAGTGTCCAGTGGTGAAATTCTGTAGGAATAGACCAGGTTCCTAGGGGGCCAGGGCTCCTGGGTCTAAGCTAGGCCCTGCCAGAGGTTCTGGGACAGGCTGGGGCCAGGGCAATGGGCTGGGTGAGGTGGAAGGAAGTGAGGGCATCTGCTTTGTGGCTTCCTGGCTTGAGACCACTGAAGACAGAACTGGAATGAATGGAAGAGAGATCCCTGTTTAATGCTGTTTTCTGCACAGTGGAATTCATGATGCTGGAGTGATTTTAGATGGCTCTGTCTTTAAGTGATGTTAAATCACTCAGTGGGAAAGCGATTTCCTTTTCAGTTCTCTTTCAGTTCTTCTGATTCCATCAATGGGGCAATCTTAGCTGAGGCTAACATGTTTAATGTCTCTTTAACTCTAGTTTCGCTTCTTTAACTTAGAGCAGGTCTGCAGCTTAGTTTCTATGGCAGGCAACAGCCTTGAACCAGAATTTGTGAACTTTGGAGGTAGGGGGTATTTATTTTCACAATTATTTTCTATTTATGGCAAATGATGCTGATTTTCCATTCCCAGGGAGCCAAAATATTTCTTTTTAAAATAAATGTATTTATGTTAGAAAGTGGGTTGATTTAAGGACAATTATCAAGGAAAATCTTCCAGCTATACTCGAGAAGGTGGTAGACAAATGACTGAAGTTTGGGAACCCTTGTTCTAAAGTTTAGGGTCCAGTAATCAGATGTGGTCACGGCAATGGTGAGGTCCCCAGTCCTGGGGCATGTTCGGATGGAAACTGGATGCTAGAAAAATAATCCACACAGCAGCCGGGGGCGGGGTGTTCTCATGATCACAACAGTGCCTTTCAGCTGAGACTGCATGAGCGCACGATTCTCATTTTGTTGAGTCAGTTTCCCGGTTCCGCAGCCGGACAATGTCATTAAGCAGATGCAGCATCATCAGAAGCACTCCAGTGGGAGGGGCGAGGGGTTTGGGAGGACTGCCTTTCTTTCCAGCATGGCCACCTCGTAGCCCCCTAGGCAGCTGTAGGGAAGTGTTACTTTGAAATTCCAAGTTCCTGGGAATGGGTTTCCATGGTGCTGGCTCAGGATCTGCCCTGGTGTTGGATTTTTCATGGTGGTGTCACTTCCTGTTGGATTCCCCCCACCCCAAGCCCCCAGTTAAGGGGCTCAGCCTTCCAGCTATCAGGCTGGTGAATCCATTTAGGCTGGCTACCCTGAGGGCGCGATGCTGCGTTAGTCAGGTTCTGCAGAGAAAGCAACAGGGTGCATATATAGAGAGACAGTTTTTTTTTTTTTTTTGCCTAGATGCCTATTCATTTTTTTTTTTTTTTAACAAAGAATCAGGTGTTCAGAGGAATGTATTGAGTAGAGGTGAGGAACTAGGATGTTGAACAGTAAAAAAAGGAGAGAAGGAGAGGAAGAAAGAGGAAGAAAAAGAGGGAGAGAGAACAGGAATATTGCTTCATTCTAAAAATGGGCATTAATAATGGCCAATCAATATTTTGTGTATTTAAAATGGAAAACTCTATTTATTGAGTTTACTTGTTCCAGATCTGTGTTGAAGTCTGGATATCCTTATTAATTTTCTGTCTCGTTGAGTCTAAATCTTGTTATGGGTCTTATATATCTGGGTATTAAGATCTCTTATTGTTGCATTGAGAGATAGTTTGTTTAGGGAATTGGCTCATGGGATTATGGAGGCTGGCAAATTCAAAATCTGCAGGGCGGGCCAGCAGGCTTGGAGACCCACGGATGAGCTGATGCTGTAGTTCTAGCCTGAAGGTTGTTTGCTGGCAGAATTCCTTCTTGCTCAAAGGAAGTCAGACTTTTGCTCTACCAGGCCTTCAACAGGTTCGATGAGGCCCACCGCATGAGGGAGGGCAATCTGTGTGATTCAGAGTCCACTGATTCGAATGTGAATCTCATCCCAAAACACCTTCACAGAAACACTGTGACCCAGGCGAATTGACACATTAAGTGAATTAACTGAAATGCTTTCGTTGGAGCAGACACATAGCATTAAATAACATAGAATTCCTTACAAATCACTGCCTTTTATATTCTCTTCCACCTCTTCAAAGAGGAAATCTCAGTTTTGTGCTAATGTGTCTTTAAAACTTCCCAAACGGGTGACATCCTGTTTTAGTAAAGAAATAGAAACCCAGCCTTGGACTCAGAGCTTTTGAGCAGCAAGAGCTTGGAGCTGGAATTTAATAACAATGTTTTATTTTCATTGTATTTATTTTTTTTCCAGTACCCTCTATTTATGGCAGGTGATGCTGACTTTCCGTCTCAGTTGTGATATACAGTTTCCTTTTATAAAAATGTAGGTTTAAAAGTGAGTAAGCTAAGCAGGAATGGCAGATTTGGGATAACATCATCATAAGCGAAGCTGGGACAGTGCCTGAAGTGTCCCCTGCTTGTCCACATGTCCTGAGCTGCCTGTTGCCTGTTTGCATTTCCTGCCCTTCTGGAAACTGCCCTGGTGGTTTATTTCCATTTGGTGGCTTCCTCTCTGAGACTGGTGGTAGTGGATGGGAGGAGAGAACACTGGCCCTCTGGGGAGGAGAAAGGCGGGGCGGGGGGGGGGGGCTGTTCTATGACAGACTCCTTAACTGCTATGCTAGTGATGATTGGTAATGAGGCAGCAGGTGGCACTGGGAGGGAAGGCTCACATGTCAGACCACCAGACTAGCTAAAATAGGAACAGGGCAGAAGTACCTTTTTTTTCGGAGACAGAGTCTCACTCTGTCGCCCAGGCTGGAGTGCAGTGGTGCGATCTTGGCTCAATGCGGCCTCCACCTCCTGGGTTCAAGCAATTCTCCTGCCTCAGCCTCTGGAGTAGCTGGGATTAAAGGCACCTGCCACCACGCCCATCTAATTTTGCATTTTTAGGAGATACGGCGTTTCACCGTGTTGGCCAGGCTGGTCTTGAACTCCTGATCTCAGGTGATCCACCCACCTCTACCTCCCACAGTGTTGGGATTACAGGCATGAACCACTGTACCTGGCCAGAAGTACCTTTTCATAAGGCATGTTCACACAGAAGTGACTGCTCCTTTCCAATGCAACTGCCTGATGCCTCCCTTTTCCTAGAAATTTATGTAGACTCTACCCCCTAACTTGTATCTACTTAACAGTGGGTATAACTATGACTGCTGAACTGCCTCTGGACATACTGCCTATGGGGTACCCCTACCCCCCAAGGAGTCCCTCTGCTGCTGCTGTACACTGCCACTTCAATAAAAGTTGCTAACACCACCAGTTCACCCTTGAATTCTTTCCTGGGTGAAGCCAAGAACACTCCTGGGCAAAGCCCCAGTTTGGGGGGCTCACCTGCCCTGTGTCAGTAACACTTTGTAGCATTTGCTACGTGCTAGATGCAGTTCCAACTACGTTCACTTCATTATCTCCTAGCAGTCCAGGGCGTAGGGATGCCATTGTCATCTCCACTTCAGAGATGAGAGGAGAAATACGGGCACTGTGTGGTTAAGTTGCTAGTCTACAGTCCAGTCAGTCTGGCTCAAGTCTGTGCTCTTACCTCATTTTGCTCAAATTACTTCCTGCTACCCAGTGGCCCCTTCCTATGTTAACTCTCAGATTAATCAGGTGGGGCCCTGGTTTCCTAGTCCTGAGACTCCTTCGGCCTGGCTGAGTTGTAGACACTGATGCACAGCCTTTGACTTGCCAGCAAAGATCCATCCACAAAAATGATACGTCTTGTTACTTAACGAAAGAGGAAGAAGTGGCTGGGTGCATGGCTCATGCCTGTAATCCCAGCCCTTTGGGAGACCAAGATGGCTGGATCATTTGAGGTCAGGAGTTTGAGAACAGCCTGGCCAATATGGTGATACCCCATCTCTACTGAAAATTCAAAAGTTAGCTAGATGTGGTAGTGCATGCCTATAATTCCAGCTCTTGGGAGACTGAGGCAGGAGAATTGCTTGAATGTAGGACACGGAGGTTGCAGTGAGCTGAGATTGTGCCACTGTACTCCAGCCTGGGTGACAGAGTGAGACTCCATCTCAAAAAAAAAAAAAAAAGAAAGCAAGAAAGAGGAAAAGCTATTAAACTAAGAGTGACTGATGGCCTGGGGATTACTTGAAAGTCATCGAGACAAGGTACTCTCTGAAGGAAAGAACATTCCTAAACTAATGGGCGTGAAGGTGGGGAACACCCTGCATTTGACACCTCCCTCACCCAGAGCAACTTAATCCATGTCAACCTCAGTCTCATGCTGACATGCTGTGTGCCCGTAGGTATATCATTAACCCTCTCTGGGCTGCATTGTGGTTTTACTGGGTGGCATAATTATAGGAGCTCCTTGGATGACAGCAGCCAGCGGTGAGCTTGTTAATTGACAGGGTCAGGCAGCAGTCATTGGCGGGATGGCAGTTATTAGCTGCTCTGCGAAAGCCGCACAAACTAGCAAACATCTAACAAGGATTTGCTGAGCAACCTTGGGCCCTGAGGAAGGTGAGTGAGTCATGGTTTCTGTCCTTGAGGAACTCTGAATCAGATAAAGCAGTATCTCCACTGTGTCAGTTAGCTCTTGCTGAGTAACAAACCACCTCAGAATATAATGGCTTAAAATAAAAAACACTGATTTTGCTGATGAGTTCGTAGGTGGGGAATTGGGGCTGAGCTCAGCTGGGTGGTTTTTCTGATCTCAGCTGGGCTCATTCATGTGGCTGTGGTCAGCTAGTGGGTCAGCTGGGGGCTGGCTAGTTTAGGGTGTCCTTCATTTGTAAACCTTGTCTTTCTTCCAAGTGGTCTCCTATCTTCCAGCAGGCCAGCCTGGGCTTTTTCACAGTTACTGCGCAGGGAGAGAGAGTGGATATGCATGAGGCTTCTTGCAGCTTTGGCTCAGAATTGGCACAATGTCACACTTCTGCTACCTTTTATTGACAACAACAAAAAAAAGGCAGGGTGCAGTGGCTCACTGCTGTAATCCCAGCAGTTTGGGAGGCCGAGGCAGGCAGATCACAAGGTCAGGAGTTCGAGACTGGCCTGACCAACATGGGGAAACCCCGTCTCTACTAAAAGTACAAAAATTAGCTCAATGTGGCACACACCTGAATCCCAGCTACTCAGGAAGCTGAGGCAGGAGAATCACTTGAACCCGGGAGGCAGATGTTGCAGTGAGCAGAGATTGTGCCACTGCACTGCAGCCTGGGTGACCAAGCTAGACTCCACAAGGCCAGCTGGGGTTTAGTGGGTGGAGAAATAGAGTGTACCTCTTGATGGGAGGATGTGATCTGCTAAAATTTTGTCTAAATTTTTTCCACTTGTGCACTTGAAGGGATATTGGTCTGTCTTTTCCTTTCTTGTGTAATGTCTTTGTCTGGTTTTGGAATCAAGGCAATGCTGGCCTCACAGAATGAGTTGCGGGTGTTCCCTCCTCTTCAGTTTCCTGGAACAGTTTGTTTAGAATTGGTATTATTCTTCCTTAAGTGTTTGGCAGAATTCACCCGTGAAGCCATCTGGGCCTGGAGTTTCTTGTATGAGAAGGGACTCCAGGCCCTGGATAAACATTTTTTTCTCCTTTTATTGCCAGCTTTTAAAGAAAAGTCTAGCTTCACTTTTTTTTTTTTTTTTACTTGTTATTAGCCCTTTAGCTCCCTGAAATCGGGCCCCTTTAGTCATTCATTCAACATGTTTCACTGAGTGCCGTCTATCAGGAAGACGTGTTCTAAGTGCTGGGAATACCGTCCTGCAAAAACAGGGCAGGCCCCAACACTGTAGCAGGCAGATACATCATAGCCAAGTAAACAACTACAAGGTAACATCAGACCCTGAGAGAGGCTACAGGGAGAAAAATAAAGGGCTTTAGTTTCCTTCTCTAAAATTGTGGTTGCCGAGTTGGCTGATGACCTAATCCTCCCTCTTTGTCCCTTTTTTCTAGTCTCTTCTCTCTTGGCTTTTGGGTCCCACCATGCGCTCTTGGTTGTCCTCCCGCCTCTGTGCCCACTCCTCTGTCTCCTCCCTGGCCTTCTCTCCTCCACCCTTTCTTCTCCCTTAATGCTTTCTCCTCACGCAGGATTTCATACCTACCAGTGGCTTCGTCTGCCATCTGCGTACCTATGACACCAGGATTTCCGTTTCTAGCCCCTGTTTTCTCCTGAGTGACAGTCCTGCCTCTCTTTCCAGACACCTGAACGTATTTCCACCATGTCACCAATTTCTAAAACCAAATGAACTGTTTCCCTCATCCTTCAAACGTGCTCCTTCTGCTCCCATCCCAGTTGGATCATGGCACTAGAATCCTTTGCCCCATTCTCCAGCTCATCGTCGAGTCCTGCTGCTTCTGTTTCTGGAGGCTTTCTCGGCTCTCTTCCTTCTGCCCACCCCTCTGCTCCCACCTCATTTGAGACCCTCATCATTTCTCAACAGGGCTGCTCCAACAGCTTCCCCAGATCTGCCTCCTGCTACTCCATCCTTCTGACTGTGGAATGGTTTTCTTCTAGAAGCAGATCATGCCATTTCTGCTTACAAAGCTTTCCTAGCCCTCATGGCCTCCAAGATAACATTCACTCTCCTTCATGTGGTCTCCAAGGGCCTTAAGCTTCTTGCCCAGTGGAGAGTCCTGGTCGATCTTGGGGCCCAGCCTGGTACATGCCCTCCTCCCAAGGGTGCCACTCTGCACCATGGGGTGTCCCGAACCCCTTGCCTGTGACACCCTCTCTGCACCACTGCACCCATCCTTAGAGACCCGGCTCGAGTGTTGCTTCCTCCATGACGCTTCTGATGCTGCTCCCACCCCAACACAGGGCCAGTCACAGCACAAGTGTCTCCCATCGCATGCATCACGATCAGTCGATACATCCTTGCGCTTTACAGACCCAGCAGTTTCAGGGCACACAGTATGCCATACTCATGCCCAGTACATAGCAGGTGCTCAATAAATGCTGGGTAACTAACTGCTCCGTTTTGTAAAGAATGGGCAATGGGCTAGTGATCAGAAGGCTGGGATTGGAGCCCTGGCTCTTCTGCCTGCAAATTGGATGATGTGAACAACCTCCTTAGCTTTGATTTCTCACCTGCAAAATGGTTCATAGTCCTCGCCTGTCCTTCTGACAGGGCTGTCCCCTCACTGACAGGTATCTCCCCTGCATGCAGTGGTGGGAGGAGCCATCTGCCTGGAGGACTCGGGGGTGGCCTGTGTTCTCTGCTTTCTTTGTCCCCAGTGTGCTTTGCAAAGCATATTCCCAGGATGTGGGACCTGGAGGAGCAGCTTAGCAGTGGCCAGCATCTGAAGCGACATGTGTGGTCCTAGGACTCTGGCTAGCTCCCTGATCAGCTTTTAAAGTAAGAGGACCCCAGAAGGGAATGGAAATTCAGATTTAAGCAGGCTACTTAATGGTTTCTCTGGTGCCAGGCTGCTTGGGCTCAGATGCCATCTCCAGCTCTTGTTAGCTGTGTGACATGGGGAAAATTGTCCAATCTCTCTGGGCCTTATTTTCTTTACCTGTAAGACAAGGCTGCTGGGCACAATGGCTCATGCCTATAATCCCAGCACTTTGGGAGGCCGAGGCAGGCGGATCACATGAGGTCAGGAGTTTGAGACCAGCCTGGCCAACATGTTGAAACTCCATCTCTACTAAAAATAAAAAAATTAGCCAGGCATGGTGGCAGGTGCCTGCAATCCCAGCTACTCAGGAGGCTGAGGCAGGAGAATTGCTTGAACCTGGGAGAGGGAGGTTACAATGAGCTGAGATTGCACCGCTGAACTCCAGTCTGGGCAAAACAGCGAGACTCTGTCTCAAAAAAATAAAAATAAAGCAGGGCTAATGAAAACAGCTCCATCACAGTGTTTTGGTGAATAATGAATAAATTAATCCAGGTAAAAGGGCTTGGAACAGTGCCTGGGACACACCAGGCAATAAATGTTGGCTATCATCATTGTTGAAATTGTGGTTGTTATTATTCCAAGAGATTGGGAGACTCAGGGCTGCACAGACAGAGTGATCCTCAGTGGCTTCTGCCCTGGGGCACTGCCAAATTCCAGTGTCCCGCCTGTTGCCATTTCCGGAGAGAGCCAAATGCTGACTTTGTGCCAAAAGCTGTAGCCGCAGTGAGCATGGAGCTGGGCTGTGCAGGGCACATGGGCTCCTCCTTCCCCGTGGCATCTCAAACGCCTGAATATTCCTGGCTGGATGGTGTCCAGATACTAGGGCAGGAGGCTGGGCTGACCTCTGTCTTCCTGAAAACAGAGGCCAAAGCCTCCGTCCCCTTGGAGTGCTCTGGGCAGTGGGAGGGGCCTGGGCTCTGGCCAGCATGGGGTTGACCCACCAGCCCCACAGCAGTCCTGGGAGTCTTTCCAGGGTGGCCTGGTGACTGCTCACCAGCCCGGCCCTCCCCAGGGTTCTGGACCAGAGCCTCTCTGGCATTTGGAGCAGAAGCTGTGGGTGGAACACTTCTGAGTTGGGGGATTGGCTCGGACCTCTAGACGCCAAACATGTCAGGTCTGTATTGAAAGGTTCCACACCTCGGGATTGTGTCCTTTTGCCTGCAATTCCGGGAAAAGACTCCAACTCAGGCTAAGAATCGGCTGTGGTTTAAATAGTAGGAAGAGCTCCGAGGGTGGGAATGGAGTTGGGCGGACGGAGCGGTCATCTTAACAGCACGTTCTCCCTCTGCGGGAAGCCGGCTGGGCTCTCTCACTCTTGTTTCCTGGCACGTAAGGGAGCATGTGCCAAAGCGACTTCCTTTGCCAACAGCAAGCCGGGGATGGGGCTCACGGGTGGAAATTCATGGTTGTTAAGAAGGAGACGATGGCCAGGGGAGGGGGTCCCTGACCCCATCCATGGGCAGATCCCATAGCCTTTTATTTATCCACGAGACCCTCATGGTGACTTTCCACGAGCAACAGCAAACCAAATGTGCTTCTGGAAGAGGGAGGGCCAGTGAGCCTCTGGAAGGTTGCTTGTGTTTCTCCACACCCAAGGCTAGACGTGCAACACACACACACACACACATACACACACTTTAAGCAAACATTGGACTAAGGCAAAGCAGGACAGCACCTCTGTTTAGGAAAGAGTGAGGAAATGTCAGTTCTCTTTGTTATCTGAGATCAGGATAGACAGTTCTAGAGCACTGTCCTTCCTGTCAAACTACAGAACTTAAAACTCCAGCTGGGCACCGTGGCTCATGCCTGTGATCCCAGCACTTTGGGATGCCGAGGTGGGAGGATGGCTTGAGGCCAGGAGTTTGAGACCAACCTGGGCAACACAGCAAGACTCCATCTCTACAAAAAGTAAAATTAGGTGGACATGGTGATGTCCAGCTGTAGTCTCAGCTACTGGGGAGGCTGCGGCAGGAGGATCACTTGAGTCCAAGGGTTCGAGGTTGCTGTGAGGTGTGATTGTGCCACTGCACTGCAGCCTTGGTGACAGAGATCCTGTCACAAAAAAAAAAAAAAAAAAAAAAGAAACTTACCAAACCAGACCACAAATGTTCCACTTTGTGTGCAGAATTTCCATAATGCCACCCACACTTCCCAGTGCCTCACCCCTTCCTCCTCCCTCTTTTTCTTCCTCCTCAGCCCCACTCTCTCCAGTTCTTATGCCTGGAGGATGCTTGCTGCTGCTTGAAAAAGTCATCTGCGGTTCTCCCACCCTGGTTATGGGTTCTTTAAAAATAAATTTAAGTTGGTTCACCCCTGTAATCACAGCACTTTAGGAGGCTGAGGTGGGCAGATAATGAGGTCAGGAGTTTGAGACCAGCCTGACCAACACGGTGAAACCCCGTTTCTAATAAAAATACAAAAATTAGCCGGGCATGGTAGCGCATGCCTATAATCCCAGCTACTCTGGAGGCTGAGGAAGGAGAATTGCTTGAACCTGGGAGGTGGAGGTTACAGTGAGCCAAAAGGAAGGAAGGAAGGAAGAAGGGAAGAAATTAATTTAAGTCTGAAGTTGTAATATCCTGTGTTCTGTATTATTTTATGTGATTATGGGTATTTCACAGAATGGGAAGTATTCAGGGCTTTAATCTGAAGACAGCTTACCATGGTACCTACAATGCACTGAATTAACGTTGGGGTATCCAGGCCATTATTGTACTTAGTGAGATCCACCTCACCGAATTTCTGGATACCCAGAAAAGGTGATTAATTTAGAATTAATTTCAAAAACAGAATTGTGCCCACTCTACCACATGTGCATAATTCCTTTTAGATATTAAGGAAACACTTTATCCATAATCCAAACCAGTCTCAAAGTTAGATCAATGAAGACAGCAAGCACTTCAGCTTGGCCAGTGAGCTAACAGGATGAAAAATGCAGCCAACCCTATGAAGGCTAAAGCATGTTTTTTTATTTGTTTTTTTTTTTTTTTTGAGATGGAGTCTCACTCTGTCACCCAGCCTGGAGTGCAGTGGTGTGATCTCAGTTCAATGCAACCTCTGCCTCCTGGCTTCAAGCGATTCTCATGATTCTCCTGCCTCAGCCTCCTGAGTAGCTGGGTCTATAGGCACCTGCCACCACGCCCTGATAATTTTTGTATTTTTAGTAGAGACAGGGTTTCGCCAAATTGACCAGGCTGGTCTTGAACTCCTGTCCTCAAGTGATCCATCCACCTCGGCCTCCCAAAGTGCTGGGATTATAGGCATAAGCTACTGCACCCAGCCTAAAGCATGGTTCTTAATCAGGCCCTCTCTTAATTAGCCCAGTCATCTCTCAACCTTAGAGAATGGGCCAGTGCAGAGAGAGGCTGCCTTCGCAAATTCCTCCTGCCTGGTACTGCATAGTGCTGTCTCGCCTGATCTTAATTAAGCTGATGTGTGGTTTTCACCAGGCCTTAAGCATGTGAGTAGGAAAGAGAGTTGTAGAAAAATGCCCTGTATTTGGAACTGGAAAACTAGTGAATTCCAGGGCTGTGAATTTTGGCAAATCACCCAGAGCCATTTTAGGAGCCTTGATTTATCATCTGTAAAATGGGGATAATGACACCTTGCTCTGCCAGCATCATAAGGTTGACATGAAAACTCCATGCAGGATGTGCTGTGTATTTTTCCTGATCTGAATCATGACCTTTTCCTGACCTTTAATCATGAGGAGTCTCCTTTTCATGTGGCATAACCCCTATGGGCACCCATTCCTCAGGGCTCTGCCTTATCACCTACACATCTTGGGGTTATGTTGAACCCCTGTGCCCTGCCCAAGGTTAGAAGCAAATTTGCTATCTTCTCTGAAAAGTGCCAGACGTGGATGGCTTGTCCTACTTGTCCTATGACAGCAGGAGTTGCTGAGGCTTCACCTGGCAGACAGCAGGGAAAGGCAGAGCCAGGAGAGAGACTACTAGCTGGAGAATGTGCACTGTGAAGAATCAGGCTAACCACAGGCTTGTAACCAAAACCATGCATGTGTTGCATTTGGGATTCTGCAAGAAGTCTTGAAATGACTAAAAAAAAAATTGGAAGGAACTGAAGAAATATGGAAAATAGATGGAACCACACACAGTGAGGGAGGAAGAAATGATGGAAGAAAAGAAAGAAGTAAACTAGAAATGCTAGGGAAAAAGGAGTTTCAATCTTAGTACACTACTTGGCTCTGTAGAGTACAATATTTATATAGCAATCATGTAAATGCCAATTATTGCTCTAAATGCAGACTGTATTGAAATGATGGAAGGAGGGATATAGGGGGGCAAATGATGATGAAAAAGAGAAACTTAAAGCAAGAAGTTAATAATGTTAATCAAGAAATAGCAGTGCATGAATATTGTTTGGAAATATGGAGATGAGAAGTCGAGTAGAAACAGCTGAAAAGATTAAAAGTGGTTGCTTCCAGGTTGCAGGACAGCAGTAAGACAAAGACTTTTCACCATATGCCTTTTGGTTCTATTATCTTCTTTAAAAAATCATCATTTTATGTAGAGCAAAACATTTTTGAAAGAGAAGTTCTGCAAATCATAGAACTTTGATTTCTACACAGAAACTTGAACATTTCCTCCAGGTCAGTCTCCTACCTTCAGGTGGGTAAACGCCCAAACTCAGGTGGCCTTTTAGAATGTTCTGCTTGGCCCCTGAAGAAATTGAAGAAGGAAAAAGACACAGTTTGTATTCCACAGTGAAAGTTATGCTTCAAAGTGACAGAGGCTTTTGGGGAACATCACGGACTCTTGAAAGCTTGTCATGGGCCTTCTGAGGGGTCTCCCACTGAGATAGACAGGGTGATTGGAGTCGTAGCCGGGAGACCCTGGTCTAGTCTTGAGCTTGTTCCTGCTTTGCTGTGAGATGGAGCAAGTCTTGTCCTCCCTGGTTTTCATTAATGCCTCTGGACAATAGGGCTTTGAGTTTTCCAAGGGCCTTTACTGCTCTACATTTCTAGAACTAGACAGTGATAGCAAACAGCTGTCAGAGGAGGAGATAGACAACAAACAACTCAGCGAATAAGATGCTTTCAGACTGAGAGAGTGGGACGTCCGGCTTCTGAGCGGTAACCTTTGTTGCGCTAACGACGAAAAAGAATTAAATATGAGTGATGTTGAGAAAGGCAAGAGGATTTTTTATTCAGAAGTGTTCCCAATGTCACACTGGGGAAAAGGGAGGCAAGCACAAGACTGGGTCTAATCTCCATGGTATCTTTGGGCGGAAGACAGGTCAGGCCTCTGGATTCACTTACACTGAAGCCAATAAGAACAAAGGCATCATATGGGGAGAGGATACACTGATGGAGTATTTGGAGAATCCCAAGAAGTATATCCCTGGAACAAAAATGATCTTTGTTGGCATTAAGAAGAAGGGAGAAAGGGAAGACTTAATAGCCTATCTCAAAAAAGCTACTAATGAGTAATAGTTGGCCACTGCCTTATTTATTAAGAAACAAATGTCCCATGACTTTTTATGTGTACCATACTTTAATAGAGCTCATACACCAGAATTTACAACATGAATGACAGAATATTTTGTTGGGCAGTCCTGATTTAAAACTAAGACTGGCTTGTGGTTAAATGAATATGTTCAGTTTTTGGATTTTAATAGTAATTCCAATTTAGTAAATTCTATCTGTTCACCCCTTCTAAAGATATTAGACTTCGTTAGTAATGTCAAACTTTTCACAAAGATAGTGAGTGCCATCTTAAAACTTACTGGAGATTGGTTTTATATTTAGATTTATATAACTGGTTATGTGAATATATTTAAATATGGGGGAAATTCCTTCACTGTCTCAGAACCAAGCAAGATTCACTGTGTTTCATGTTCATTTGCCCTTAAAGGCAAGGGTTGAAGATAAATGGGTAGCAATGGCTACTTTATATTTTTGGCCTTAACTATGCCAATCCAATTAGAATTCCCTGTATTTAAAATGGTTCCTTTTACTTGTTGAAAGGCATTTTGTGTGGTTTACGTGTAATATGAAAAATTATTGAGCTGGGTGCAGTGGCTCAAGCCTGTAATCCTAGCACTTTGGGAGGCCGAGGCGGGTGGATCACGAGGTCAAGAGATCGAGACCATCCTGGTCAACATGGTGAAACCCCGTCTCTACTAAAAATGCAAACAATTAGCTGGGCACGGTGGCGTGTGCCTGTAATCCCAGCTACTCAGGAGGCTGAGGCAGGAGAATTGCCTGAACCCAGGAGGTGGAGGTTGCGGTGAGCCGAGATCGTGCCATTGCACTCCAGCCTGGGTAACAAGAGCGAAACTCCATCTGAAAAAAAAATTATTTAACACTTCACACATTTTATAGATGATCTATAAGGTCACATTCTTTTAAAATAGTAGCCAATTGAACTTCACTCTTGGATTCTTTACAATCTAAATCAAACTACGTTATAATTTAGGATTGTCTTTAAACAGCCATTCAGAAACAAAACTGTACAACTGCTGTGTATTTGTGACTGGGAATGGTGCTTTTGCCAACTTAAAAGGATTAAAGTAGCGGAGATATACACAAATTTCAAAATGATTCGTGATCATAAGACTTAAGATAATTAAAAAGAAAACCACAGATCATGACCAAAAAAAAAAAAAAAACAAAAAAGATGCTTTCAGACCAAGCTAATCCTCCAAAGAAACTAAACCGGATGGGCTAGATTATGCCGGAGGGGGCGTGGCTACTTTACGTGGTATGCTCAGGGGCGCTTCTCTGGGGAGGTCATTTAGAATTGAGACCTAGACAGTGCCAGAGAGCCAGCTGAGGGCGAAATGGAGAGATTGCTCTGGGGAACTGAGACAAAACCAGTCCCCCTAAAGCGGCAGAGCACTGAAGCCTGCAGGCACAAGGGTGGGTGTAGGGGTTGAGGTGTGGTGGGGAAGGAGATGGATTCTTATTTACTATTACATTTTTTGAAGGGAGAATAACTTTTTGTGAATGTCAAGGGTTAATTCTGATGCCACCTTGGGCTTGGTGGACCAACCTTCATCCAACACACAACCCGGGGAGCTGTTTGTTCTTTCATATCATCAGAGAGGGCAGGATGAAACACGGGTGTATGGTGGCAAGGAGATAGCACTACTTGGAAAAGCCCTGGGGATGGTGGAGGCTGGTCTCTACGGACCAGAATTATGTTTCTTGGGGGCAACTTATGTCATGTTAGGAGTCAAAAATATAACATCAAGGCTTTTCTGCCCACCCACATAAATGCTTAAGAGTTGGTTCAGTGCTTGGCTGGCTGCAGTGGCTCATGCCTGTAATCTTAGCACTCTGGGAGGCAGAGGCCGATAGATCACCTGAGGTCAGGAGTTCAAGACCAGCCTGGGCAACATAGTGAAATCCTGTCTTTACTAAAAATACAAAAATTAGCCGTGCATAGTGGCGCACGCCTGTAACCCAGCTACTCAGGAGGCTGAGGCAGGAGAATCGCTTGAACTTGGGAGGTGGAGGTTGCAGTGAGCTGAGATTGTGCCACTGCACTCTAGCCTGGGCAACAGCAAGACTCCATCTCAAAAAAACAAAAAAAAAAGTTGGTCCAGTACTTGATACCCTCTGAAGATCAAGGCTGATGCAGTATGAACAGTGTCCAATGTATAAGGCAGTAAATGAAATTGTTTAAATTACAAGCAAAATAAATGCACATACTCTTTGATTCAACACCTTCACTACTAAGAATCTGCCTTTCAATGTATTAATACAAGGTGTGTGCAAAGAAGTATAAGTGGAAGGATGCTCGTTGGCAGTACCGTGTAGAGCAGCAGAAAGTCTAGAAGTGACCTAAATGGCTGCCAGTAGGGAACTAGTTAAGTAAATTGTAGTGTAGCTGCACAGTGTAACAGCAGGCAGCCATTCAAGGAATGAGGTGGATTCGTAGGCACAGGGAAAGATTGCTCTCTCAGGGGAATTATTAGAAAAGATGATTGGAGGATGGGGCTTAGACTGTGGCCAAAGGAGCTTGCTGGAGCTCCCAGTTCCACACTACTGTCCCCTACTAGCCCCCAGCCCCTCCAGCCAAGGAAAGTTGACGGGCTCAGTGGGAGCAACCATGCCTAGGAGGAGGTGCAGGGAAGGGCAAAGCATTGCACCGGAGCCTGGAATAAATGCGCTGCATCAATCCAGAAAGCGGACAGTGGCGCTTCCTCCAATCAGGAGTGAAGGAATGAGTGAGGGGCGGGACAAGAGGCCTGGAGTGTTACTCTGGTACAGCTCCCCTCACACGGAAACGTGAAGAGTGAAGAATAAGTGTTCTCCCAATAAATGTCTCTGGATTAAGGCACAGGAAACTGAGAAGCGTGGTTTCCTCTAAGACACTGGCAGGTTGGCTTCGGGGATGGCGCAGAAGGGAGACTTATTTTGGTATAGAGATGCAGGAGTAAAGGGTTATTTTTATAACCTCTTAATCGTTGGGGATTTCCGCTTCCTCCAAAGCCTCAGATGAAGTCACCAGCAATGTTCTGGGTTCACAAGACCTAAAATTGAGCTACCCCGTTTTGGTTTTTACTGGAGATCTGAATTCCAGATGTCATTACCAGAAAGTACTAAGTAGGAGAGCTTTACTTCTCTATTTCCTTACTTTTTGAAGTGCCTAATGGTTCAAACCAACCTCTAGCCGCCTTTTCCGTTACACTGGACTCAAAACCTTACGTGACTTCTCATGAAAACCTATCCCTTTCTCTATACAAGCCTGTTTCTGATGTCTGAAATGTCCAAATGAAACCATTCCCAGAGCTTAAAGCAGTACCCCTCAGACATCAGCATTTGACAGCTCCCCTCAGGATTTCTGCGGACACTGAGGACCACTTGTCCTTTTACTTCCATAACATTTTCCCTAAATTATTCACTTTTAAAGCTTCAATAACTTGGTTTTAAAATGATGCTTTATGTCACTACTTTGAGTAATGTTTCTTCCTTATAATAAAGGAGCTTAAAAATAAATGTAATGAACTCAAAATTATATTATTAAATTTTAGCTACAAATATGGTCTAACCAAAGATCTGCTTTCTCTTTTTGTTAAAAAGAAATTAGCAAGTATTAGAGACTGACTAGAACCAAATTGGGTCTTTTCTTTGGTGAACCCAGAAGGATTGGAATGGGGACTTTTGCACTATATGGTTCAATGTTGCTTATACCTTATCAATGCACTATCCAAAATCATGCCTTATAACATTGGAATTCCATCTGTTGCAAAAGAATGAGTTAAAACCTTTTTAAAAAAATTTTTCTAGAAAGTTTTAGTTATACTTCCATATGCATTTGTAGCCCTGGTGAAGTTGGCATTTGGGCATTCCAGCTGATGTTAAAGTAACAGGGCATTCAGCATGGTACTTGAGCCCTTTTCTCCCCCAGGGTCAGAAATGCATCTACTAAAAAAAAAAAAAAAAAGGAATGCATCATTTTGAGAGGCAGCAGCATATGATGGTAGCTAAGAATAACGCAGGCCTAAACAAAGGGGAGTTTGTCCTTTTTGAAAGAATTAG
Organism: Callithrix jacchus; assembly: GCF_049354715.1. Lineage (NCBI taxonomy): Eukaryota > Metazoa > Chordata > Mammalia > Primates > Cebidae > Callithrix > Callithrix jacchus. The sequence goes on along the minus strand of NC_133513.1, from coordinate 12,723,038 downwards.
AAGAATCTCTAAGTTGGTTCACTGGGTCCTTCTAAATGGTGATGTACAGAGTCACAGCCAGGACCTCTCAGAACTGAGTTCTGCAGACATACAGCTCCTGCCTATGGTTAATGAGTCCTATGTCTCAAGGAGTGGCCCCTGTGTGAGCCCATGAGACTTGATCCATTCTGTGGGGGGACATTGCAAGTGAGAATGATCACAGTTAGAGAGGAGAGCTGTCAGTGAAAAGGTGGAGGGTTTGTGCAGGCAGCGCATGTCCACTAGAGGAGGGGGAAGAGTTGGTACCAGAAAAAGGCTTTTAAAAATAATCCTATTTTGAGCCAAGCATGGTGGCTTATGTCTGTAATCCCAGCACTTTGTAGGGCTGAGGCAGGCAGATCACCTGAGGTCAAGGGTTCAAGACCAGCCTGGCCAACATGGTGAAACCCCGTCTGTGCTAAAAATACAAAAATTAGCCGGACGTGATAGCATGTGCCTGTAATGCCAGCTACTGGGGAGGCTGAGGCAGGAGAATCGCTTGAACCCAGGAGGCAGAGGTTGCAGTGAGCCAAGATCATGCCATTGTACTCCAGCCTGGACAACAGAGCAAGACTCTGTCTCAATTAAAAAAAAAAAAGATTCTGTTTCAGAATTATCAGTGAATGCTTAAACTCTGAGTGAAAGTTGCATGAGAGATAGGATCTTTACGTTATCTCAGAATTCCTTCCCACACATGCCCAACATGGATGGACCTTTGAAACACTATGCTGAATGCAAGAAGACAGATACAAAAGGCCACATGCTGTTTGAGTCCAATGATATGAAATATCTAAAATAGACAACTCCATAGAAACAGCACATTAGTTGTTGCTGGGGGTTGGGGGAAAGGAGAATAGGGAATAGCTGCTTATTGAGTACAGAACTTACTTTGGGGTGATGAAATGTTCTAGAACTGGATAGTAGTGATGGATATACAGCATTGAGAATGTAATGTGTCTCATTTATACTAATAGTAAATTGTATGTGTATTTTACCAAATATCTCCTCTACAATTTTTTTTTTTTTTTTTTTTTGAGATGGAGTCTCACTGTCGCTCAGGCTGGAATGCAGTGGTATACTCTCAGCTCAATATAACCTCCACCTTCTGGGTTCAAGCAGTTCTCCTTCTTCAGCCTCCCCAGTAACTGGCATTACAGGCATGAGCCACCATGCCTGGCTAATTTTTGTATTTTTAGTAGAGATTGGATTTCACCATGTTGGCAAGGCTGGTCTCAAACTCCTGGCCTCAGGTGATCCACCCACCTCGGCCTCCCAAAGTGCTGGGATTACAGGCTTGAGGCAGCACACCAGGCCTTACAAATTATTTTCTAATGACAAAGGGGGAAATGTACAGTGAAAGAATCTGGCAGAACACAACCCAGTGATCAAAGTTAGCATCACCACGATGAGACACACTGGCATATAGAACCTCCTGGTGGAATCCATTGAGGGATCTATTGAGGGATCTTGTGCCATTCCTGCTGAAAAAAAAGCATAACCTGAATTGAATCATGAGGAAACATCCAACACAAATTTGAGGAACATTCTACAAAATAAATGGTTAATATTGTTTTTTGTTTGTTTGTTTTGGTTTTTTGAGCCAGGGTTTCACCATGTTGGCCAGGCTGGTCTCGAACTGCTGACCCGAGATGATCCGCCCTCCTTAGCCTCCCAGAGTGCTGGGATTACAGGCTTGAGCCACTGCACCGGCTGGTCAATATTCTTAAATAATATCAGTGTCATGAAAAATAAAGACAGGCCTGAGGAAGTGTCCCAGATTAAAGGAGACCAAAGAGACCTGAAACTGACATGCAGTGTATCATCTTGGACTGGATCCTGGGGCAGGGAAAAGACAGCCATATAGAATATTATTGGGATAATTGGAGAAATTTGACTATGGGCTGTAGATATGATAGTTATATTGTATCATGTTAAATTTCTTCATTGTTATCATCATAGTGTAAGAAAATGCCCAACAGGGAGCAGTGGCTCACGCCTGTAATCCCAGCACTTTGGGAGGCCGAGGTAGGCAGATTACTTGAGATCAGGAGTTCGAGACCAGCCTGGCCAATATAGTGAAACCCCATCTCTACTAAAAATACAAAAATTAGCCAGGCATGGCAGTGGGCATCTGTTATCCCAGCTACTCGGGAGGCTGAGATAGGAGAATCACTTGGACCTGGGAGGTGGAGGTTGCAGTGAGCCGAGATTGTGCCACTGCACTCCAGCCTGAGTGACAGAGCAAGACTCTGCTCCAAAAAAAAAAAAGTTCTTGTTTTTCAGAAATACACACTAAAGCATTTAGTTATAAAGAGATATGGTTTAGGCAACTTACTCTCAAGTGGCTCAGAAAAAAATATGTGTGTGTGCATTAATCCATTTAGACTGGGGCTATAATTTCATCCCGGTGAACAGAAAGTCTGATTTGCACTGTACTTCAAAACATTAAACTGCAAATTAATTTTTTTCCCCAAAAATGTAGTAACTATCTGGTCACAAATTATTGTAATGAAAGATGAACCAAGTGTTGATTTTAGGAGGCTGCATCTTCCAGACAGATCATTTGGTGTGACATCTCTTGACATTTGAGTTTTGTTGACCAAGATTATGGTCATAAAATACTCAAGGATGTTACCAATTTTCCCAAGTGTGACTTTCAGTTGTTTTATATTTAAATCAGTTTTTGAATGCCTTTTCCTCATTTATTTGGAACTTGTCCAGCTCAGACAAGTCCTCATGTCTTCATGCCCTCAGTGGCTTTTCATCTGTTCTCCCTCAACATTTTCATCAACTGTGGACAACTGGAGTTCTGTTGTAAGATTTCCAATTCAGCCAGGCGCAGTGGCTCAGTCTGTAATCCCAACACTTTGGGAGGCTGAGGAGGGCGGATCACCTGACGTCAGCAGTTCGGGACCAGCCTGGCCAACATGGTGAAACCCTGTCTCTACTAAAAACACAAAAATTAGCCAGGAGTGGTGGCGGGCACCTGTAGTCCCAGCTACTCAGGAGTCTGAGGCAAGAGAGTCACTGGAACCTGGGAGCTGGAGGTTGCAGTGAGCTGAGATCATGTTGCCACACTCCAACCTGGGAGACAAAGTGAGACTTTATCTCAAAAAAAAAAAAAAAGATTTCCAGTTTGACTTTGCAGTTGCTTCCTGTTGCATATCATTCAAACCGTCCTGCCAGAGTAAAGCATTACCCTGAAATTTCAGTGGTTTAACATCCAGAGGCTTATTTCTCCAATCATTATATCTATCCAAGGTGTGAGGCTTCAACCTACTATGTGGCTGCACCATCCCCAGCTACCTCCTTAGGGAGTGTGGAGAACTCATACCTGCTCTCCTGTGCCTCAGCTCGGAAATCATCGTGTTTGTGGTGCTGGCCCACTGGTTAGAACTAGTCACGAGTTCCTAATCTAACTGCAAGGGAGTCCAGAAAATGTAGTCTTTCTGTATGATCCGAGAGGGGAAAATGAAATGGCAGCTTTCTGTCACATGTTGCATTTTTGGGGGGTCCACTGTTGTTCAAATGGGAATAGATATTAAGAATAATGGTATCTGAGTGGGCATTTATTTTATTTTTATTTTTATTTTTTTGAAATGGGGTCTTGCTCTGTTGTTACCCAGGCTGGAGTACAGCGGTGAGATCATGATTTATTGCAGCCTCCACCTCCTGGGCTCAAGCAGTCCTCTGCCTTAGCTCACCAAGTATCTGGGACCACAGGCATACGCCACAACACTAGGCTGGTTGTTAAATGTTTTGTAGAGATGGAGTTTTGCTCTGTTGCCCAAGCTGGTCTCAAACTTCTGGGCTTAAGCCATCCTCTTACCTTGGCCTCCCAGAGTGGTGAGATTAGTCATGAGCCACCATGCCCAATTGGGGAATCATTTTATGCATGGTCAGATTATCAGGAAATGTTTCTGTATTGTGATCACTTTGGCTTTGTTATGAAGTAGGGGCTCTGATCAGCAATCCTCAGACAATGAGCTTCTGGGGCATAGGGAATCAGGAACAGCATCTTAGCACACACCGAGCTGCTCCTTCCTTCCCAAGAGGCGTGATGCTTTTCTGAATTAGGGATTCTAATGCATCCTCATTCTCCTCCTCCACCAGGAATATTTGGCTTCTGGATGCAGCAGCAGACAGCCCCCGTCATGCCACACTTTTGTCCAGTAAAGTCTCCAGGCGAGAAAAAATGGGGAGAGCTGGTTTTGCTTTTCTAAGACCCCATGAAATTTTTTTTTTTTTTTTTTAATTTAAGAAACAGGGTCTTGCTTTGTTGCCCAGGCTGGAGTGCAGTGGTGCAATCATGGCTCACTGCATCCTCAACCTCCCAGACTCAAGCAATCTTCCTGCCTCAGCTTCCCAAGTATCTGGGACTGCTGGTATGACTACTGTGCCCAGCGAATTTTCTTTCATTGTTTTTAGAGAGAGTGTCTTATTATGTTGCTCGAGCTGGTCTCAAGCTCTTGGGCTCCAGTGATCTTCCTGCCTTCTCCTAAAGTTCTGGGATTATAGGCATGAGCCACCACGCCCAGCTAAAAGGTGTTTATTTTTTATTGTAATTTTGTTTTGTCATTGACAGATTTTGAATTTCTCTTTCTTACCCTCTTCAGCACATCCTGCTCTGGGCTTTAAACGTGACCCCTCTCCTCGGCCTGCCCTGTGAAAATGTTGGTGCTTCTTGCTTTCATCATTGCCTTCCACATCACCTCTGCGGCCTTGCTGTTCATTGCCACCATCGACAATGTAAGTCTGCTTTCCTGCCACTCACGCAGAACCCTGGGTCCTGGAGTTAATAGAAGTGGGTTCTATTGGTCTGTTCTCATGCTGCCTATGAAGGCATTCCAGAGACTGGGTACTTTATAAAGAAAATGAGGTCTAATGGACTCATAGTTCCACAGAGCTGGGGGTCCTCACAAATCGTGGCAGAAGACAAAGGAGGAGCAAAGACATGTCTTACATGGCAGCAGGCAAGAGACTGTGTGCAGGGAAACTGCCCTTTATAAAACCATCAGCTCTTGTGAGACTTACTCACTACCATGAGGACAGTATGGGAAAAACCCGCCCCCATGATTCAGTTACCTCCCACCGGGTCCCTCCCATGACATGGAAATTATGGGAACTACAATTTGAGATTTGGATGGGGCCACAGCCAAACCATATCACAGGTTGAGAACCCTGCCAAGGTGATCACGATTTGGGGTTGTCCTCCCTGCGAAGGCATGACCAATCTTCTGAGCCAAGGCCTCAGGACTCTTGGCCTAAATGTGAAGGTTCAGGGCATCCCATGTTCAGGCTTTGGTGGCAGGTCCTGGCAGGCAGGGCGTTTGTCCTCCCATCCATGATTCTTCCATAGAGCCTGGCTCTAGGAAGCCCTTTGAGGACGTTGTGTGACTTCAGCTTTCCTCTAGATCAGTGTTCTCAACCTGGTCACAATTGTCATTTTGCGCTGGATGATCCTTTGTTAATGGGGGCCTCCCTGTGTATTGCAGGAAGTTCAGCAGCATCTCTGGCCTTAATCCGCTAGATGCAGTAGCACCCTCACTCCTGGTTACGACAATCCAAAATGTCTTCAGACATTGCCAAATGTCCTGTGGAGAACGAAATCACCCTCTGTTGAGGACCGCTTCCCTAGATCTCCCAGGTGACCCATCCCAGGTGGCCTCTGCCCCAACCCCTGATATCTCCTTACCAACAAAGGTCCCTTGCTGCTAGCCCTCCCAGCCATGTCCTCCCCAGCAGAGCTCAGGCCTGGAACTTTCCAGACTCTACCTATGCTCCTATGAAAAATTTAACATTTTCCTTTAGTATCCAGCTTGCAGCAATATGGCAGGAATGTATTGGAAAAATAAATAACCTATTGTCATAGATTAATATCCCTCTAAGCAGGGAGTGGTATTAGGGAAGCTTCTTTTTATTTTTTTATTTTTGAGACAGAGTTTCACTCTTTCACCCAGGCTGGAGTGCAATGGCGCGATCTTGGGTCACTGCAACTTCCATCACCTGGGTTCAAATGATCCTCCTGCCTCGGACTCCCGAGTAGCTGTGATTATAGGCACGCTCCATTACACCCAACTAATTTTAGTATTTTTAGTAGAGATGGGGTTTCTCCATGTTGGTCAGGCTGGTCTCAAACTCCAGACCTCAGGAGATCCTCTCACCTCGACCTTCCAAAATGCTGGGATTACAGGCCTGAGCCACTGTGCCTGGCTTAGGAAAGCTTTTTAACAGAGCTTCTCTAAGGCCTATATACCGATCCAAAGAGCTGGCTTCCATCCTGCTCATTGTAAACTGCAGAGATAATTAAAGGTCAGAAACATTGCTCAGAAAGCCGAAAAGTGCACCATACGAGTGGTCACCAACTCTGCCTGCATATGCGGCTCCTGTTGAGGAATCATCATGACAGTAATAACATAAACGACAACACCTGTCACTTAGTGATCACTATGGCCAGGGCTCGTACAAGCCCTTTTATGGATGTCATCTCAGGTGATCCTCATACCAGGCAGGGTACCAACATCTTGCACTGGGTTACAGGTGAAGGAACTGAGCCTCAGGGCAGGCACTTGGAAGAGTTTACAGTGCACTAAGCAGCAGAGCCAGGATTTGAGCCATTCCAGAGGCTCCTGGTCCTAGAGCCTGTCAGGGTAGATGAGTGCAGTCATTGAATTTGGGTTCTGGAGCTTCTTGCCGAGCTGCTGTAAGTGGCGTGGGCAGAGACCACATTGATGCTGTGGATTATAGCAGTGGTCCCCAACCTTTTTGGCACCAGGGACCAGTTTTATGAAAGACAAATTTTCCATGGATGGGGGAGAGGACATTGCAGGAGGATGGTTTCAGGAGGATTCAGGTGCATTCCACTTATTGTGTACTTTATTATTATTGTTACTCTTTTCTTTTGAGAAGGAGTTTTGCTCTGTTACCTAAGCTGGAGTGCAATGGCGCAATCTTGGCTCACTATAACCTCTGCCTCCTGGGTTCAGGCGATTCTCCTGCTTCAGCCTTCTGCTGTGTGGCCTAGTTCCTAACAGGCACGTGCCACCATGCTCAGCTAATTTTTTGTATTTTTAGTAGAAACGAGGTTTCACCATGTTGGCCAGGCTGATCTCAAACTCCTGACCCCAGGTGATCTGCCCTCCTCGGCTTCCCAAAGTGCTGGGATTACAGACATGAGCCACTGCACCTGGCCACTTTATTGTTACTACATTGTAATGTATAATGAAATAATGATACAACTTGTCATAATGTGGAATCAGTGGCAGCCCTAAGCTTGCTTTTCTGGACTAGACAGTCCTATGGGGGGGGTGATAGGAGACAGTGACAGATCATCAGGCATTAGATTCTCATAAGGAGCGTGCAGCCTAGATCCCTGGCATACACAGTTCACTGTGAGGTTGACACTCCTATAAGAACCTATTACCCCTGCTGACCTGCCAGGAGGCAGAGCTCAGGTGGTGATGTGAGTGACGGGGAGCAGCTGTAAATACAGATGAAGCTTCCTCTGCTGGCTGCTCACCTCCTGCTGCGTGGCCTGGTTCCTAACAGGCCACAGAGCAGTACCAGTCCATGGCCCATGGGTTGGGGACCCCTGGATTATAGTATTTGGACTCACCATTCCCAGAGCTCACTGAAATAAATGCGACCCAATGTTCTTTCCAAATCTCCTTTTTCTGTTTCTTCCCATCTAGTCCTTTGGGATTCTGAAAAGATCCCAGACAGTGAAAAGGATAGACAGACATTAGGGACAGGAAAACCATCTGCCTTAGTGAATCCTATCCAGCACCCTCAGGGCATGGATATTATCATGGCACATTCTGAGAAGACACAGGTGGACTTTTTGTCCATCAATGAGCCTGAGTGTATTCGTTATGAGTTTGGAATTGTGGCTGGTCGCGGTGGCTCATGTCTATAATCCCAGCACTTTGGGAGACTGAGATGGGTGGATCAGAAGGTCAGGAGTTCGAGACCAGCCTGGCCAACATAGTGGAACCCTGACTCTACTAAAAATACAAAAATTGGCCGGGCATGGTGGCAGGCGCCTGTAATCCCAGCTACTTGGGAAGCTGAGGCAGGAGAATTGCTTGAACCTGGGAGTTGGAAATTGCAGTGAGCCAAGATCGTGATACTACACTCCAGCCTGGGAAACACAGTGGGACTGTCTCCAGAAAAAAAAAAAGAGTTTGGAATTGTGCTTGGCATTATGGCTGGCACACAGTGGGAGCTCAGGGAATGTTGACTGGATGGATGGGTATGGGGAGTCTAGTCTGGGTGACTGGAAAGTAGAAAGAAGGCCGTCTTGGGCAGTTGGGGCATGGCAGCAGCCACCAAAGCACAGAGGGAAATGAATGCTTTGGGCTGAAGACAGGAGAATCCTCTCTGGTCATCTCATCCATTGCAGTGTTTGTTTGTTTGTTTAAACAGGGTCTCTCTCTGTCACCCAGGCTGGAGTAGTGTTGTGATCACAGCTCACTGCAGCCGCTACTGCCCAGGCTCAGGCGATCCTCCTACCTCAGACTCCTGCGTAGCTGGGACTACAGTCATGCATCACCACCCTTGACTAAATTTTTTGTCGAGACGGGTTCACCGAGCTAGTCTCAAACTCCTGGGCTCAAGCAATCCTCCCACCTTGGCCTCCCAAAGTGCTGAGATTACAGGCATGAGCCGCTGTGCCTAGCCCTGTCTGTTATTATTTTCACCAACTCAGCATCATCTTTTCTCCCATGCTCTCTGAGGGCCTGGACCACCTCTTATCCTTTGGCAGACATTAGCAGGGCATCATCTGAAGCTGGTTAGAAATGTAGAATCCTAGCCGGGCGCAGTGGCTCATGCTTGTAATTCCAGCACTGTGGGAGGCTGAGTCAGGCAGATCACCTGAGGTCAGGAGTTCAAGACTAGCATGAAAATATGGTGAAACCCTGGCTCTACAAAAAATGCAAAAATTAGCCAGGCATGGTGGTGTACACCTGTAGTCCCAGGTACTCAGGAAGCCGAGGTGGGAGGATTGTTTGATCCCAAGAGATGGAGGCTGCATTGAGTCAAGACTGCACCACTGCCCTCCAGCCTGGGCAACAGAGCGACACTGTCTCAAAAAAAAAAAAAAGAAACAAAAAGAAAGAAATACTGAATCCTAGGCCCCTCCCCAGACCTCCTGAGTCAGTCTGCAGTAGAACAAGCTCCCCAGGCGATTCTCACGTGCGCTGCAGTTTGAGAATCCCAGAAGCCCACCGTGCCTTGTGCCTAATTAGGAGTCAGTGTTTGCATCATTAATGGACAGCCTTTCTCTCTGTTTTCATTTTGTGTTATAGGCCTGGTGGGTAGGAGATGAGTTTTTTGCAGATGTCTGGAGAATATGTACCAACACCACGAATTGTACAGTAATCAATGACAGCTTTCAAGGTGAGTGTGAATGAAGGAAGCTGACTGAGAAACACTGAGGAAGGAACGCTCCGGAGGGAGGCTTCGGGTTCTCTGATCCCACACCCTCTCCTCTAGTCGCTGGAGGGTGCCTGGCCACATTTGCTTGGTGTGTGCTAGAGCAAAGGACAGCACAAGCTGGAGAGGGCAGAGGTGTAGAGAAGCCGAGACTGGAGGGGGACCAAGTCCGTTAAGTTGAGCCTCATCCCTTCTCTGTCTCTTGGAAACACAGTTTCCCTTCCTCATCCTTTCTCCAGCTTCCACTCTCATCTAGAATTTTCCCTACCCTCCTTTTTTTAATCCAAGTCTCACCTCTAAATAGGCTCAGAGACCATAAGTTACTCTCTAATAACTTTTTCCCCTCCAGCAGTAAGAAATCTGAGATCTGGCTGGGTGCAGTGGCTCATGCCTGTAATCCCAGCACTTTGGGAGACAGAGGTGGGTGAATCACTTGAGGTCAGCAGTTTGAGACCAGCCTGACCAATATGGCAAAACCCTGTCTCTACTGAAAATACAAAAAATTAGCTGGATGTGGTGGTGCATGCCTGTAATCCCAGCTACTGGGGAGGCTGAAGCAGAATTGCCTGAACCCAGGAGGTGGAGATTGCGGTGAGATAGTGCTGCTGTACTCCACCCAGGGTGACAGAGTAAAACTCTGTCTCAAAAAAAGAAAAAAAAAAAAAATGCAAGATCTGGCTTCTGTTGTTAGGAACGAGCCATGTGGCCTCACATTGGGCTGGTCAATTTCAGCATCCTCAGCCATAGAACAGAAGTGTTGATGCCCTTGCTGTGCCTAACTCTTCAGTGAGCTAAAATACGTGAAAAGGCTTTGAAATACAGAAAATCCATTCAAAAACATGCTGGCCACTGTCTTCCATTATGAAGCAAATGGTTCTGTTTTTCCTCATAGAACTAACAGAATAGATCCCAGTTGCCTGATAAAATACAGTATACACAGTTAAATTAGAGATTTCAGATAAACAGTAAGTACTGTTTTTAGTATGACTATGTCCCAAATTTTATTTTATTTTTTTTGAGACAGTGTTATTCTGTCACCCAGGCTGGAGTGCAATGGTGCGATCTTGGCTCACTGCAATCTTCATCTCCCGGGTTCAAGTGATTCTCCTGTCTCAGCCTCCCAAGTAGCTGGGATTACAGGCGTACACCACCACACCCAGCTAATTTTTGTATTTTTAGTAGAGATGGGCCCTACGAGATTTTGTATTTTTAGGGGTTTCACCATGTTGGTCTCTTAACTGTTGACCTCAGATGATCCTCCCACCTCAGCCTCCCAAAGTGAGGGGATTACAGGCATGAGCGACCATGCTCGACCTGACTGTGTCCTGAATATTATTATAACATGAGACATATTTATATTAAAAGTTACTTTTTTTTGTTGGTTGATGGGGAGGTTAGTCTTTTTTTTTTTTTTTAACAGGGTCTCTTTCTTTCACCCAGGCTGGAGTGCGGTGGCGCCATCATGACTCACTGCAGCCTTGACCTCCTGGGCTCAAGTGGCCTTCCCATCTCAGCCTCTCAAGTAGCTGGGACTACAGGCACTCACCAAATTGCCCCACTAATTTTTGTATAGATGGAGTTTCACCATGTTGCCCTCAGGCTAGTCTCGAACTTGTGGACTCAGGCGATCTGCCTACCTCAGCCTCCCAAAGTACTGGGATTACAGATGTGAGCCACCGTGCCTAGACTAAAAATTATTTGTTTTCTATTAGCTATTCATTTACTGAGCACCCTGTCTTGTTTGTTTTGGTTTGTTTGCCAAATCTAACAATCCTGTTAGGGCGCAAAGGAGCCTATGCCCTGGGTCCGAGATTCCCACCACACTCAGTAGCAATACCCATATTCATCATTAAACAGCAAAAATGCCAGTAGAAGGCACCATTTACTTAAAGTTTACTGTGAGGCATGGGTCTAAGTCCTTTACATACATGATCTCATAGCCCTATCAGGCAGGGACCATAGGCCCCATTTTAAAATGGGGAAACTGAGGCATAGAGCAGTTAAGTTACCCAAGGCCACATAACCAGGAGTGAATGATGGAGGCAGAGGATTCCAGTCTAGATGTGACCAACTCTAAAGCCTGTGCCTGTAACCACGAAACAGCATCAGTCTCCCTTCCATCTCAGTCTGTTCATCGGTCATGCTAACCTCTGGCCCTGGGACAGCCGTCCTTCCCTGTGCTCTGCAAGTCCCAGCTGTCGCCAGTGTGCGAGGCCAGCTGGGAGGGCTTGCTTGGCTCCGTGGCTGTGTTTCCGAGCCTCTGTGTCTGCATCTTCCACATGGGATTATTTACTTACTTTTCCTTGAAACAGGCTGGTGAACCTCTGGCCAAATTCAGTCCAGGGCCTATTTTTGTTTGGTATGAACAGTTTTTACATTTTTAAAAGTTGTTTAAACACACACACACACCCTTAAAAACAAAACAAAAAGAACATTTGACAAGAGACCAAAACCTAAAATATGCACTGTCTATCCCTCTACTGAAAAAGGTTGTCAACTTTTTTTACTTTAAAAAGTTTACTTTTAAAATAGCCCACTTTCTGTACATAAATCTACTGTGTTTATTTATGTAGTAGAGACAGGGTCTTGCTATGTTGCCCAGGCTGGTCTCGCATGCCTGGCCTCAAGTGATCCTCCCACCTTGGCCTCCCAAAGTGCTTGGATTTATAGGCAGGAGCCACTGTGCCTGCCCATAAATCTATTTTATTTTTTGAATCAGGGTCTCACTTTGTCACTCTGGCTGGAGTGCAGTGGTGCATTCATGGCTCACTGTAACCTCTGCCCCCCAGGTTCACGTGATCCTCCCACCGCAGCCTCCTGAATAGCTGGGACTACAGGTGTGTGCCACCACGCCCAGCTAATTTTTTGGTATTTTCTGTAGAGACAGGGTTTCACCATGTTGCCCAAGCCAGTCTTAAACTCTTGAGCTCAAGCGATTCACCTGCCTTGGCCTCCTAAACCATAAGTCTACTTTAAAGAGAACTTCACGTCCTTCCCATGAGTGATAAACTAGTATCACTTGACATAAAAGAAGGGAAGCTTTCTGAAAATACTAGATTGAAAGCCCAATGATGTTTAAAGTCTAGTCAGACACACTTCCCTCCTGAAGCCTCCTGAAGCTTCTGGTCCTTTCCGTGTTAAAAAACAAACAACCTAAAACACCCAGATATTAGCAAGTGTTTTTAAAGTGCTAAAGCAGCCGGTGGAGAAGGACCTCCTTGAGGTCCTTAGAGGAAGTGGAGAACTCCTCTTTGAGGTCCTTAGAGGAATTTATTTATTTGAGATGGAGTCTCAATCTGTCACACCTACACTGGGATGCAGTGGTGCGATCTCTGCTTGCTGCAGCCTCCGCCTCCGGGGTTCAAGCTATCCTCCCGTCTCAATGTCCTGAGTAGCCAGGATTAGAATTGTGTGCCACGCCAGGCTAATTTTTGTATTTTTATTAGAGACACGGTTTTTTCCATGTTGGCCAGGCTGGTCTCGAACTCCTGACCTCAGGTGATCACCCGCCTTGCCTCCCGAAGTGTTGGGATTACAGGCATGAGCCATTGCACCCAGCCCTCAGAGGAATTTAAACAGAGTAGAGTGAGCATCCCTCTCATTCAGTGAATTTTTGTGGTTTCCCATCTTTATTGCATTCCACACACACTGGTCTCAGGGGCTGCCTTGTGGGCACATCCTGCACCCCCTCCCAGCTTTGAGAAGCCCTGTTATAGAAATATATACATCCTTTCCCCTAAAGGCATGTTTTTCCCATTTGCCCCATCATGGGTCACTTGTTGCTGAAAATACAGATTCCTGGTCCCCACTCCAGGGCAATGGTAGCAGAATCTCCAGGGGGAGAGGCCTGGGTATCTGTATATTTTTTTTTTTGAGACAGAGTTTCGCTATTGTTACCCAGGCTGGAGTGCAATGGCACGATCTCGGCTCACCGCAACCTCTGCCTCCTGGGTTCAGGCAATTCTCCTGCCTCAGCCTCCTGAGTAGCTGGGATTACAGGCATACGCCACCATGCCCAGCTAATTTTTGTATTTTTAGTAGAGACGGGGTTTCCCCTTGTTGACCAGGATGGTCTTGATCTCTTGACCTCGTGATCCACCTGCCTCGGTCTCCCAAAGTGCTGGGATTATAGGCGTGAGCCACCGCGCCCAGCCACGGGTATCTGTATTTTTAATAAGCAATCCCAAGTGATCCCTGGGACTGGGCAGATTTGGGAAGTACTGCTCTAAGCCAGAGGGTCACCATTTGGCCCCACATTGGAATTTCTCGGTGGCTTTATGAAGCCCCGATGCCTGGTCTCCATGCCCGACATTCTGATTTATTTAATCTCAGGAGAGCCTGCTGGGTTTTCTTTCTTTCTTTTCTTTATTTTTTAATGGAGTTATAATTTACAATCAAGGAAATGCAGCCTTCTTAGGGGCTCAGTTTGATGGGTTTTGACAATTGTATAAACACCCATGTAACCACCATCCAAAGGAAGACAGAGAACATTCCCAACTCTCCAGAAAGTTCCTTGGGCCCCCTTCCACACTGTTGCCACTGCCTTCTGCCCCGAGGGCAACTACTTCTGACTTCTGTCACTATCACTCACTTCCACCTGTTCCTGGGCTTCATAGGAATGGGGTCATGTGGTATATGTGATAGAGGGGAGCTGGTCTGGCTTCTTTTGCTCCCCATAAGGAATTGGGGGAGAGGCTAGATGCATTCCAAGTAATCATAATGTACAGCCAGGATCAGTTAAATCCATGGCTCTGAATGTTTCATAAGCCCTTACAAATTATGTTTGATCCAGTGAGTTTTCAGGCAAAACTGCAAAATTAAAAAAAAAAAAGTAAAAGGAAGGTGTGTCCTTAGATTTTCTGTGCTGCGTGGACACTGTTCCCTCTACTTATCTTCTGGCCTCATCCTGGAGGTAGCATTCAACATTCAGCTCTTTTTTTTTTTTTTTTTTGAGATAGAGTTTCGCTCTTGTTGCCCAAGCTGAAGTGCAATGGCGGAGTCTCGGCTCACCACAACCTCCGCCTCCTGGGTTCAGGCAGTTCTACTGCCTCAGCCTCCCAAGTAGGTGGGATTACAGGCATGTGCCACCATGCCTGACTAATTTTGTATTTTTCTAGAGATGGGCTTTCTCCATGTTGATCAGGCTGGTCTCGAACTTCTGACCTCAGGTGATCCACCTGCCTCAGCCTCCCAAAGTGCTGGGATTACAGGTGTGAGCCACCACGCCTGGCCCAACATTCAGCTCTTAAACAGGACTCCCACCTTGCCTGCACCATCTAAACCCCCTTACGTAGATGAGTTTTCCCTCCCTTCCCAGCCCGGTGAGGGAGGATCTATTAGTGTCCCCATTTTAGAATTCAAGATCAGTGCGAGCAACATATCAAGACTCCGTCCCTACACTATTTTTTTTAATTAGCCAGACATGCCTGTAGTCCCAGCTACACAGGAGGCTGAGGCAGGAGGATCACTTGAGCCCAAGAGTTCAAGGCTGCAGTGAGCTATGATTGTGCCACTATACTCCAGCCTGGGTGTCAGAGTGAGACCCTGTCTCAAAAAAAAACCCAAAAAGTATTCCCATTTTACAGGTGAGGAAACTGAGGCCCACGAAGGTGGCTGTAACCCATGTGCAGGACACTTTCCCTATGCCACATAGCTTTCTACACATAGCTTCACTGTGACCTGCCCCTAGGTGATACCCTTCACTCCACACCTCCCTTCTCCATTGAAACTTCTCTGTATGAGCCCCAAACTCTCACACCCCAGTCTGTGTTAAGGCTGACCTGAAAGAAAGGAGCTCTCCTCCTCCCATAGGTAGTGACCCTGAAGATCAGTCTTTGATACCTGCAGGCTACTATGGAGTCCACAGAGCACTTCCACAAGGTCACTCAGTCTCATGAGCCCCAAGTCGGTGAGAATCCCTCTCTAACGTGGACCCCTAAGGCCCCATCCTGAATTCTTGAGTCAGAATCTACCACATTGGAACCTGGGATTTGTACTTTAAAAGAATCCCCTGGTCAGGCATGATGGCTCATGCATGTAATCCCAGCACTTTGGGAGGCCAAGGCGGGTGGATCACGAGGTCAGGAGATTGAGACCATCCTGGCCAACGTGGTGAAATGCCGTCTCTACTAAAAATACAAAAATTAGCGGGCGTGGTGGCATGCGCCTGTAATCCCAGCTACTTGGGAGGCTGAGACAGAAGAATAGCTTGAACCAGGGAGTTGGAGGTTGCAGGGAGCCAAGATCGCGTCACTGCACTCCAGCCTGGCAACAGAGTGAGACTCCATCTCTCTCTTTTTTTTTTTTAAAGATAGGGTTTTGCCATGAAGGCCAGGCTGGTCTTGAACTTCTGGCCTCAGGTGATCTACCCACCTCGGCCTCCCAAAGTGCTAGGATTACAGGCATGAGCCACCGCGCCCGGCGACTTCATCTCTTAAAAAAAAAAAAAAGTATCCCCTGTACACGACTCAAGTGTTTGAAGGCTGTGACCTGACCAGGAAGCACCAGAACAGGTGGTCTTCTCGCTCTGTCTTCCAGATAAGGGTGTCGAGGATTGTCCTGTCAAATGGGCACTGGAGGCAAGGGGCAGGGGGTCTGGAAGACTCTTTGCCTGCCCTTGTGCTCAGACCATGTAGATGACAGCCTGAACCCCTGCCTGTTTGCCTCCTGTCACCCCCACTCTGGAGCTGCTGTGGTCACTGTGTACCCCACAGTGCTGGCTGGCCAAGGTCCTCAGTCCTGCGCCCCCGCCCTTTTCCCACAGAGTACTCCACACTGCAGGCGGTCCAGGCCACCATGATCCTTTCCACCATTCTCTGCTGTATCGCCTTCTTCATCTTCTTGCTCCAGCTCTTCCGCCTGAAGCAGGGAGAGAGGTTTGTGCTAACCTCCATCATCCAGCTAATGTCATGTAAGTAAGTCGACGGGCTTCCCTAACGAGGGGCTTTCTGGAATAAGCACTCCCTTCCCAGCCACCAGGAGGGAATCAGGAGGAGGGAGGATTTGGAAAGGAGAAATTGGCAGCCGAGCAGTGCTGTGTGCTTGTGTATATGTGTGTGCACACGTGCATGCTGTACTGTAGTGGGACGTTTTATATGCGGGAGTTTGGATTTAGTTGGGAGTCCAGGGAAGGCGTCCTGCGGACCTGAAGCCAGAGGATCTGGAGGGTGAGTACGAGTTGCTGTCCACAGTGTTCTGTTTCAGTACAGAGAGGAGGGAACAGCGTCCTGGGTGGAGGGAACAGCATGATGGAAGCCCTGTGATGCAAGGGGTAGAGAGCTGCTCACTGGGGCTGCAGTGCAGTGGAAGTGGGAAATGAGCCAGCAGGGCCACACCCCATGGAGTCTTGCAGGCCTTAGACAGGATTTGGGGTCTTTGTCCTAAGCTGATGGGAAGCCATCAACAGGTTTCAAGCTGGTGGGTGACAGACGTGCCCACGTTGCACCAGGCCCGTGCTGGCTGCAGGGGCTAAAGAGATGAACAAGGCACTGCCTCTGTCCTAGAGGAACTCAGAGGAAGCAGAGATCTCAGAGACTTTTTTCTGCTTAGGAATTCTAGCAAGGCTGAAGTCAGATCAGAAGTAAGAAGCCAAGCATGATCATTTGTTGTTTCTCAGTGATGATTTAAAGCGTTCTGATCACAAAAGGCAGAAGTCCCTTGTAGGGTGCTTTTCAATCAGGAGTTAACAGGTGGCTTGATGAAGGCAAGTAATCTGGGTGTCAGAGCCAACTTAGGCTGATTGGCTGTAACCACCATAACTGCCACCTCCGTCCAGCCCTCCACTTCCCAGGCTAGGGTCAAGTCCAAACCTGCCATGCCCTCAGGATGACCCTGAGATGTGTCATCAGCGCAGTGCAGTGATGACTTGTTCTAATTTGCCTGGGACCATCTGTTTTAAACCAAAAAGTCCTGACCAGGTGCGGGAGCACTTTGGGAGGCCGATGCAGGAGGATTGTTTAAGCCCAGGAGTTCAAGACCAGCCTGGGCAACATAGTGAGAAAAAAAAAAAAAAATTAGCCATGCATGGAGGAGCACAACTGTAGTCCCAGCTACTCAGGAGGCTGGAGTGGGAGGCCATCTAGCCTGACAGGTGGAGGCTGCAGTGAACTGTGTCCATTCTCACACCACTGATAAAGACATACCGAGACTGGGTAATTTGCAAAGGAAAGGGGCTTAATGGACTCACATTTCCATGTGGCTGGGGAGGCCTCACAGTTCATGGTGGAAGACAAAGGAAGAACAAAGGGACTTCTTCCATGGTGGCGGAGAGAGTGTGTGCAGGGGAAATGCCCTTTATAGAACGCTCCAATTTCGTGAGACTTACTCACTACCACGAGAACAGTCTGGGGGAACCACCACCCCTGTGATTCACTTATCTTCCCTGGCCCAGCCCTTGACATGTGGGGATTATTACAGTTGAAGGTGAGATTTGGGTGGGACACAGCCCAACCACATCACCACTGCACCCCAGCCTGGGGGACAGAATGAGACTCTGTCTCAAAAAATAAAATAAAATAAACTGAAAGTCTTGGATCCTAGGAAACCCCAGTCCAGGGCAAAGTGGGGTGGCTGGTCACACTCAACGTTCTCTCCCCTTGGGACATCTTAACTGGACATCCGGATACCACCCCTTCTAGGTACAGGCAGAGAATGAAAGTGTTTTCAAGTGCAAAAGACTCCCGAAGGTTACTTGATCTTGAGACCCCCCTCTCCTCTCACTCCGCCAAGTCCGCCACAGCCCTTCTGGGGGCTTTTCTAAAGTGCAGACTCCCAAGGCCCCAGCCTGCCTTCTTGAATCAGTCTGCAGGGTTAGAGCCTGGGGATTTGTACTCTTGTCCCTCAGCCAAGCGTTGGAGAACAATAACCCAGGCCAAATGAGGCCTAAGGGAGAATGTGACCTTCCCGAGGACACCGGGTGAGGTAGCGAGGAGGTGTCTGATCCCCTCCTTTACTGTCTCTGTACCTGCCAGTTAGAGGCTCCCTCCACCCTCACCGACCCCATTAGAGGCAATTGAATCCTGTCATTTAAGTTGTGGGGAGCAAGGGGGCTTAGGCAGTTACTAACTGAAGTCTTTTCTTTTTTCTTTTTTACTTTCTCTCTCCCTCTTTTCTTTTCTTTTCTTTTGACGGGATCTCTCTCTTGCCCAGGCTGAAGGACAGTGGTGAGATCACAGCTCACTGCAGCCTCAGCATCCACGGTTCAAGCAATGCTCCCACCTCAGCCTCCTGAGTAGCTGGTACTACATGTGTTTTTTGTAGAGATGGGGTTTCACCATGTTGCCTAGGCTGCTCTCGAAATCCACCAAGGTCAGCCTCCCAAAGTGCTGGGATTGCAGGCATGAGCCGCTGCACCCAGCTTCTGAAGTTTATTTTCTGTTATTGTCTGTTTATCTGTAAGGCCACGTAGCTCAAACTGATTACCCTAATATATATATATATATTTAGGAAGAAAATTCCCCCTGCATTTTAACGTGAAAGTCACATCTCCTCATTTTGCTTCCATAGCATCCCCTTCTCCCCAGCGTCTTTGCCCATTTTCTGGTCCAAAGACCTGGGCTTCCCAGTTCTGCTTCAAACTGCAGAGTGTTTAGATGCCGTATCGGGCAGGGAGTTTTAGACACAAGCAGCAGATACTGGAACGCATGTGAGAGATGGAATTCCGGGGGTAGCTTGCAATAATCAAAGGAAAAGGTGAAAAAAACCAGGTCTTGGGAAGAAGACTCAGGCACCAGCAACTGACAGGCAGTGGCTTTAGGGAGATTCAGAATCAAGGAACCCTGAAAGGGTGACTTTATATTCAAGTTTCCAGGAGTGAGAGTCTGATTGATGGAGACTGTCTACTCACTCGGTCCCTGGCCAGAGAATATCTGGGCATCTTGAAGGACAGTCTCACCAAAACTGCTCAACCAGGAAAGGGCAGGTCTCACAAGGAGAACCACAGCACTTAACCTCATCTTAGCACTCATGTCTCTAAATATTGGGACTGCAAATATTTCTTTTTTTTTTTTTATTTTTTGAGACAGGGTCTTGCTCTCTTGCCCAAGCTAGAGTGCAATGGTGTGACCTTGGCTCACTGCAACCTCCGCCATCTAGGTTCAAGTGATTCTCGTGCCTCAGCCTCCCAAGTAGCTGGGACTACAGGTGTGCACCATCACACCCAGCTAATTTTTGTATTTTTAGTAGAGACGGGGTTTTGCTATGTTGGCCAGGCTGGTCTTGAACTTCTGGCATCAAGTGATCTGCCCACCTCAACCTCCCAAAGTGCTGGGATTACAGGCATGAGCCACTGCATCTGACCAAGAACCACAAGTATTACAATTAGGTTGCTTTTGGCTGCATCCAAGAGAAAATCCAATTAACTGTGACTTCAGCCGCAAAGATAGTTACTGTTTTTACATGACAAGTACTCTGGAGGTGGAAGGTTCTAGAGCTGATTTAGCAGCATCAACGTTAAGCACTTCCACTCATTCCATCCTTCTGTTCTGTCATCTTTAGTGTTGGTGTTGACCTCTTCATGGCTCCAAAAGTGCTGCTGCAACTCCAGACATTTCATCCTAATCCGACAATATCTAAAGCAGTCAGCAAGAGAAAATAAAGCAACTTAAAAAAGCTTTATCTTCCCTCATCTCTCTCTTTTCAGGCAGTCTTTTTTTTTTTTTTTTGAGACAAAGTGTTTGCTCTTGTTGCCCAGGCTGGGGTTTGATGGCATGAACTTGGCTCACTGCAACCTCTGCCTCCTGGGTTCAAATGATTCTCCTGCTTCAGCCTCCTGAGTAGCTGGGATTACAGGCACCCACCACCATGCCCAGCTAATTTTTTGTATCTTTAGTAGAGACAGGATTTCACCATGTTGGCCAGACTGGTCTCAAACTCCTGACCTCAGGTGATCCACTGGCCTTGGCCTCAAAAAGTGCTGAATTACAGGTGTGAGTCACCATGCTCCGCCCAGGAAGTTATATTTTTCACTCAAGATTTTCTGTGGTCAGAACTGGGACACATAGTGACCCATCTGTAACAAGTATAAACAGGAACCAGATTGCCAAGAAGAAAGTTGGCAAACTATGGCTTATAGGCCAAAACTGGCCTGCCACGTGTTTTTGTAAATAAAGTTTTATTATAACACCGTTACGACCACTTATTTTTGTATTGTCTATGGCTGTTGTGACTCTTTTGCGGCAGACGTGAGTAGTTTTACTGTGGCCCGCAGAAAACCTAAACTGCTTACCATCTGGTCCTTTGCAGGACACGTCTGTAGACCTCTGCTTAGACCAGTTACGTTCACCCTCCAGGTTGGTGACGCGGCTGCCCAAAAAAAACTGGGTTGAGTTAGCAAGAATGGGAAGCACAATAGCTACGGGGTAGGTGGCAATATTCTGCCACAAAATATCAGTTGTAATTTTTCCAAGAGACTAAAATAAATACCTATTAATAAGAGCTTAAGGCTGCACACAGTGGCTCAGGTCTGTAATCCCAGAACTTTGGGAGGCCAAGGCAGGAGGATTGCTTGAGCTCAGGAGTTCAAGACCAGGCTGGGTAATATGGCAAAATCCTGTCTCTACAAAAAAATAATAAAACATAAAGAATAGGCCAGGCATGGTGTCTCACCTGTAATCCCAGTACTTAGAAAGGCGCAGGCGGGCAAATCATGAGGTTAGGCGTTTGAGACCAGCCTGGGCAACATGGTGAAACCCCGTCTCTACTAAAAAAAATACAAAAGAAATTAGCTGGGCATAGTGACAGGCGCCTGTAATCCCAGCTACTCGGGAGGCTGAGGCAGGAGAATCGCTTGAACCCGGGAGGTAGAGGTTGCAGGGAGCCGAGATAACGCTATTGCACTCTAGTCCTGGCAACAGAGTGAGACTCTTGTCTCAAAAACAAACAAACAACATAAAGAATAAAAGCAGAAGTTCGTCTTCAACTCTGGCTGTACGTCCCTGGGTGCCAGGGTACACTCGGTCTATGACTTATTCAAAATGCACCTTTCTTCCTGACAGGTCTGTGTGTCATGATTGCGGCCTCCATTTATACAGACAGGCGTGAAGACATTCACAAGAAAAACACGGAATTCTATAACCTGACCGAAGGAGGCAGCTACGGCTACTCCTACATCCTGGCGTGGGTGGCCTTCGCCTGCACCTTCATCAGCGGCCTGATGTACCTGATACTGAGGAAGCGCAAATAGAGTTCCGGAGCTGGGTTGCTTTTGCTGCAGTGCAGAATCCACATTCAGATAACCATTTTGTATATAATCATTATTTTTTTGTGAGGTTTTTCTAGCAAACGTAATGTTTCCTTTAAAAGCCAAAAAAAAAAAAAAAAAAAAAAAAAGAAAAGAAAAGAAAAAGAGGAAAAAATCCAAAACAGAGAAGAGTTTTTGCATTCTTGAGATCAGAGAATAGACTGTGAAGGCTGGTATTCAGAACTGCTGCCCACTCAAAAGTCTCAACAAGACACAAGCAAAAACCCAGCAATGCTCAAATCCAAAAGTGCTGGGCAGGACATTTCTTAACCATGGGGCTGTGATGAGATGAGGGGCCGGGAATGTGATTCCTATAGGTCTCAGCTGGCCCAAGCCCCTCTGGAGTCTCTCTGCTACTGGTGGGGGGAAGGGGGTGGGGTGGAGTGCAGGAGAGGAATGACAGCTTCCTGAGAGGTGTAGCCCAAGTGCCACGTGAGAAGCAGGTGTAGCCGCTGGTCTTCTGTCTGTATCCACATCAGAGCCCAACCAACCCTCCGGTATAGGGGTGGGTCAGAAGAAGTCTCACCTAAATTTGCCAAGTGTCATCTGCTTGCCTTAGGAATGGTGACCCTTTACCTGCGTGCCAGATTTAGACTCACCCTTAGGCAAAACCTACAGTGAACCCCCCCGCCCACCCCAGACCTACAGAATCAGTCTTCAAGGGATGGGGCCAGGGAATCTGCATTTCTAATACGCTCCCTGGGCAACGCTTCATATGCATTGAAGTTGGGGACCATAGTCCCTGGGCCAGGTGAGCAGAGCTGCCTCATAAATACTAGGATGTCATCATGTGGAGATGGGGAGGTGGGTGTCCCCCCTACAGCAAACCAAAACCTTGGCCTCCATCACCACTGCTATCTATTTCCAGGGCCCCCAAACTCCATTCCTGGGCCATGTGAACTCATAGAACTTCAAGGAGTGGGGTACAGCATCCTTCCCATCCTATCCCAGAAAGCCTGTCCCTTCTTATCCATCACCTCATGCTATACCTGGCTGGCCTCTCACCTCTATTCCTAGAGCCTCAGAGAACCTGCCCACCATTCATTCATTAATCAACATAAAACATGACTTGTATGCATGTGCCAAGCACAGGGGATACCCTCTCAAGACAGTCTCCTGCTAGGGCTCATGGCCTAGTAGAGGAGACAGATTAAAAATTAATTAGAAAAACTGGCTGGGCGCGGTGGCTCACACTTGAATCCCATTCTTTGGGAGGCCAAGGCGAGTGGATCACCTGAGGTCAGGAGTTCGAGACCAGCCTGGTCAAAATGGTGAAACTCTGTCTCTACTAAAAATACAAAAATGAGCTAGGCATGGTGGCACGTGTGTGTAATCCCAGCTACTCAGGGGGCTGAGGCAGGAGGAGAATTACTTGTACCCAGGAGGTGGAGGTTGCAGTGAGCCGTGATCATGCCACTGCACTCCAGCCTGGGTGATAGAACGAGACCCCATCTCAAAGAGAAAAACTATACACCATAATGGAGGCTGCTGAGAATACCATAAAGAATTCAAAATCGAGGCCTGTGGCATGGGAGGGGCACTGCTTTATGCGTGCCTATTTTTAAATGCTCCTGGAAGCATCTAGGCATTTAGATCAGTCTAAATATAGTTCCATTCAGTTTGTGCATATGACATTTATTGGGCAGTACTCATCTGTGTAACACCCAGAGAACACGTCCATGGAGGGGCCCATGGTCCCGACAGCAAATGTGGTGAGAAGGTCCTATAGAGCCGGGGTTCTCAGGCTTTAGGGGCTCCCGTGCCACTTGGGACAGGCTGATTAGCGGGTCTGGGTGGTTCCCAGGTGATTATAAGACTGCGCTGAGAAATAGAGCTTTCAGGGATCTGTCCTGCAGGGTCAAAGCATGATGTGCGTGTGGCAATCCATGCAGTCCTCCCAGAAACCATCCCAGGATAGAAGCTCTTTGGACGTCATTGTCTGTTACCTCTTAGTTGGAGCAGCATGTGGAGGCTGTCCTGGGAGGAGTGTGAGACTTTGTGCTATTTAAATCCTTTTGCACTTGACCTTCTGCTTAGTGGAGTGATCGTTTGCCATCAGCTCGCTTTCAGTGGAGCTTCAGAGACATCTGGTTTGAGTAGTTTTAGGGCCACCATGGATATCTTGTCAATGCAGGATTGGGTCTTTCCTTCTGCTCTTTCGTTCATTTGTTTTTGACAAATAGTGTTAAATGTTTACCATGTTCCAGGCACTGTGTGAGGCTCTGAAAATACAGGGTGAGCAAATCCAGATATCCTCCCTGCCCTCATGAAGCTTGCAGTCTATGAGATAGGACCCCCCTCCCCCATGGAGAAGCCACCAATCAGTACAGGGTAGCCTGGGGCCAGAGACAGGACAAATGTCACCTCCTGCCTCCATGAGAAACCATCACTGGGCATGTTGTGTTCAAGAACATGTTTACACCCCTGGGGCTAACAGGATGCCGCTAACCAAGCTCATAGAGGAAGTTGAATGTTAAGTTCCCTCGAAACTTTCTACCTTGGTGGCTTTTCTATAATTTTCTGACAGTCACAATGGAAACGAACAAAGTACCTTAGAACCAGAGATCAACTCCCAAGCAATACATGAATTCCCTTCACAAAAAACGTCAGGGCTGGCCAGGTGTGGTGGCTCACGCCTGTAATACCAGCACTTTGGGAGGCTGAGGCGGGTAGATCACAATGTCAGGAGTTCAAGACCAGCCTGGCCAAGATGGTGAAAGCCCGTCCCTACTAAAAATACAAAAATTAGCTGGGCTTGGTGGCAGCACCTGTAATCCCAGCTACTAGGTAGGCTGAAGCAGAGAATCGCTTGAACCCTGGAGGTGGAGGTTGCAGTGAGCCGAGATCGCACCACTGCACTCCAGCCTGGGCGGTAGAGTGAGACTGCTGTCTCAAAACAAACAAAAAAACCAAAACGTCAGGGCTATGTGAGTATCTTGTTGCATGCAGTCTGAAATGATCCTGTGGATTTTCCCGGCTGGCTGCCACTACTGTACAACATTCAGTGCCCACATCCATCTGTGCCGTGAAGGTTTTCTGAGGCATGAGTGATGCCTCTTCCCTGCTGTATGACATGCATTTGGGAAGTGGGAAAGAAACCGGGACATCAGGGAGAAAACATCCAACCTTCTTCCCTGTAGGTAGAATCAGCCCCCACTTGGTGCTTACTACCAGCTGTTCAAGAGCAATAACAACAAGATTAGTCGACATCCAGGAAGCAAATATTAGGACCAAAGAGCATCAGCCGCATTTGAAGGAACTGTAGTTTGCGCATTTTATGACATTTTATAAAGTACTGTAATTCTTTCATCGAGAGGCTATGTGATGGAGACAGACTAACTCATTTTGTTATTTGCATTAAAATTATTTTGGGTCTCTGTTCCAATGAGTTTGGAGAATGCTTGACTTGTTGGTCTGTGTGAATGTGTGTGCATACACCTGAATACAGGGACGTCAGAGACCTTCTCACTCCCACACACTGTGCTATAGTTTTCGTGCTTTTGTGCACACCCCTCATGAACAGGCTGAAGTTCTAGAACACTCTGTTCGTTGATGATGAAGAAACCTAGAACTTCAAGCCTGTTTGTAAACACACTAAACACAGTGGCCTGGATAGAAGCTGTATCGTAGTTTAAAATCTGTCTTGGGGGGTATTACTAAACTCACTAATAGTTTAAAGGTTACTGATGATGGAGCAAGTTGGACAATTTCATGGTGTTGGGGAAATGCTAGGGCAAGGCCTATAGGTTGACTTTCAATTTTGGTTTGGGGAGAAATGTGATTTTAGGGTAGTTAGAAACTTTCTACTTAATGTACCTTTAAAATAGTCCATTTTCTATGTTTTGTATAATCTGAAACTGTACATGGAAAATAAAGTTTAAAACCAGATTGCCTAGAGCAAGACTCGAATGTTCCAACGATGATGACATCTAGGGGAGAGAGCTGTCATTTTGGATGGCAGGGGGTCAGTCAATTTCTCATCAAGATCACAATGGACGGTTTTTACAGCAAGCAATTGATAAATGGATAATTTGTCACTGGACGATCTCTGCTTCTTTTTTTTTTTTTTTTGGGACCTGTCACTTCTGCTTTTCCACTCTTTTTTTTTTTTCTTTTTGAGGGAAAAAGAGAAAAAGAAGGGGAAAAAAAGAAAAAGAGGGAAAAAGGAATATTACTTCATTCCTAAAATGGGTTTCAATAATGGCCGATCAATATTTTAAGTGTTTAAAGTGGTTAATGCATATTTTATGTGTTTAAAATGGAGACCTCTATTGTGTTTATTTGTTCTGGCTCTGAGTTCAAGTCCTGGATATCGTTATCAATTTTTTGTCTTGTTGAATCTAAATCTCGTTATGGGTCTTATGTATCTGGGTGTTAAGATCTCTTATTGTTACATCAGTCCTTTCACCCTTGTATCCCTGTAGCTTTGAAATCCATTTTATTAAGTATGAGAATTGCAACTCCTGCTTTTTATTTATTTATTTTTGCTCTCCATTTGGTTGGTGAGTTTTTTTCCATCCCCTTATTTTGAGTCTTTGTATATCTTTAGATATATCGTTAGATTTTGTGGATAATGTATATTTTGTGTGTTTAAAATGGAGAGCTCTATTGAGTTTATTTGTTCTGGATCTTAGTTCCAGTCCCGGATATCGTTATCAATTTTCTGTCTCGTTGAATCTAAATCTCATTATGGGTCTTATGTATCTGGGTGTTAAGATCTCTTATTATTACATTAATCCTTTTATCCTTGTATCCTTGTAGCTTTGAAATCTGTTTTGTCAAATGTGAAAATTGCAACTCCTGCTTTTTATTTATTAATTTTTGCTCTCCATTTGGTTGGTACGTTTTTTTTTCCAACCCTTTATTTTGAGTCTGTGTATATCTTTGGATATACCGTTAGATTTTGTCTGTATCTTTTGATTGGGAGATTTGGTTGATTTAAATTTAGGGTTGCTGCCATTTGATATTAACTGGCTATTTTGTCCTTTCGTTGATGAAAATTCTTCTTTATGTTAATGCTCTTTACTTTTTGGTGTATTTTTAGAAAGGGTCATACTGGTTGTTCCTTTCTGTGTATAATGCTTCTTTTAGAAGTTCTTGTAAAGCAGGCCTGGTGGTAATAAAATCTCTGAGTACTTGCTTGTTCCTAAAAGATTTTATTTTTCCTTCAAATGTAAAGCTTAAATTGGCAGGATATGAAATTCTGGGCTGAAAGTTCTGTTGATTAAGTATATTGAATATTGGCCCCCACTCTCTTCTAGCTTGTAGGGTTTCCGTTGAGAGATCTGCTGTAAGCCTAATAGGCTTACCTTTATGGGTAACTTGATCTTTCTCTCTGGCTGCCCTTAATATTTTCTCCTTCGTTTCGATCTTGGTGAATCTAACGATTATGTGCCTTGGGGTTGGTCTTCTTGAGGAATATCTTTGTGGTGTTCTCTGTATTGCCTGGGGTTGAATAGTGTCCTGCTTTGCTAAATTAGGAAAATTTTCCTGGATAATGTCCTGGAGAGTATTTTCCAGCTTGAATTCATTCTCTCCGTCACATTCAGGTACACCAATCAAGCGTATATTAGGTCTTTTCACATAGTCCCATATTGCTTGTAGACTTTGCTCATTCCTTTTTATCCTTTTTTCTCTATTCTTGTATTGTCGTTTTGTTTCATTAAGTTGGTCTTCGACCTCTGATACCCTTTCTTCTGCTTGATCCATTCGGCTGTTTAAGCTTGTACATATTTCACTAAGTTCTCGTGTTGTATTTTTCAACTCCGTAAGTTCATTTGTATTCCTCTCTATATTGTCTATTCTTTTCAACATTTCATCTAACCTTTTTTCCAAGTTCTTAGTTTCTTTACATAGGGTTAGAACAAGTTCCTTTAACTCCCAGAAGTTTCTTATCATCCACCTTTTAAAGCCTACTTCAGATAATGGAACACAGTCCTTTTCCATCAGGGCTTGTTCGGTTGCTGATGAGTCCTTTTCCATCAGAGCTTGTTCCGTTGCTGATGGGTTCTGACTTTGAGTATACCCGGCCTTCTCAGGCTTTTTCCCTTCATTGTAGATGAACCGCCTTTCTAATTAGTTTTCTGAGTCGACGTCCGACTTATTGATTCCCAGTGTTGGGATCTGAGCAACACACTGTGGCAGCCTAAATAGCAGCGATAAGACTGATGGTGCTCTTCTGCCCGGGAATCTCTGGTCTGGCTTCCCTCTTGAGTCCGCAGCAAGCGGCTCTGACTTCCCGGAGCTCCAAACTCCGGTCAGTAGGGCAAGCAGTCCCGTTGGCTCTGCATGAAGAGCTGCTGCACCGAGACGCCGGCAAAACCGCTGCGGCGGCCACAAGAGTCGTGCTGGCGACCCGTGGGGCTCCTCCACTGGAAATTGGCTGATCGGTGAGTGACGAAAATTCGTCTAAAGATGTGGCGTTGTCTCGTTCTCTGAGCTTTCACTGGGAGCTACAATCCCGAGCTGTTAGTGGTCGGCCATCTTCGATCTCTGCTTCTTTAATGGGGCTGGCTTTGCCGTCCTGCGGACTGTAGCCACACGCAATTCCATGCATCCAAAGTCCCCATGCTTGGGAGAATGATCTGCTAGTGCCACTTTAAATGAGTTCATATCTATATATTTCTTGTAGAGACACAGTCTTGCTATGTTGCCAACGCTGGTCTGGAAGTCCTGGCCTCAAGCAATCCTGCTGCAGCCTCCCAAAGTGCTGGGTCGGCAGGTGTGACCTCTCACTGTGTCCGGCATAGAGTAGAACAATCTTACAAGAAATAAATGTTTCTTAGTCAGGGAGGAGAATGCTCCTAAAATCTATGTATTCATTCATCCATCCATTCATTCATTTATAGAAGGGGTTCTCTCACTGTTGCCTATGCGGGTTTTGAACTCCTGGGCTCATGTGATCCTCCCACTTTTGCTCCCCAAAGCGTTGAAATTGCAGGTGGGAACCGCTGCACCCAGCTTTAAAGTTCTTCATATTTGAACAAGCAGCCCCATATTTTCACTTCTCAGGGATCCCCCCAAATGACCGATCCTGTTCTTTTTTTTTTTTAACCTTCCTGTTCATTGTTAATAGATCATGTTTTTTCATTTCACTTGTGTTTAAAAAAGACCTCTGCTTTAAAGTATGAGGTCATGATGGAATCAGATGATTTTATACCACAGACTGCTGAAAACTGGAAAATTCAGCCAGAGGGTGGGGGGGGGGGGAAGAGAGAGAGAGAGAACCCTTTAGTTTTTATCTAAGGAAGGGCAAAGGTGGTAAAAGCTATCTTTGTATTTTGAGAACACTCATTTCCTTACTGCCACAGAGGGTTTTCAAACTAAAATCCCCAGAGGCTGCTGTCTGCATTCTTTGTGTTTCTAGTTTGAATTTTTGTTTTGTCCATGTGGCTGGTGGATGGTGATCATCCCAGAACACTCAGTTTCATATTTCTGCCATTCAGAAAGTCAGCCTCTCATTCATTCATTCATTTGTTCACTAAATATTTGCGTAGCCGTAATGGTACAAGCATTGTGCTAGGCATTATGTACAATGTGATGAACTTAGTCCCTGCCTTGATCTGGATGATATCAGTCTCAGTTTCAAGTTTCCAGGACTAGATTCCGATGGGTCTGTCTTGGGTAACACAGTCACTCATCCTTGCCCCAATACTCGGCAGGAATCAGGAGTGAGACCAAATTATATAAACATGAGGGGCTGGGTGTGGTGGCTCATGCCTATAATCCCAGCACTTTGGGAAGTGAAGGCAGGAGGACCACTTGAGGCCAGGAGTGTGAGATCAGCCTGGGCAGCATAATGAGATTCCCATTTCTATAAACACTAAAAAATCAGCTAGGCATGGGGGTGTGCTCCCGTAGTCCCAGCTACACAGGAGGCTGAGGTGGAGAAGTGATTGAACCTGGGAGGTTGAGGCTACAGTGTGCTGTGATCGCGCCACTGCACTCTAGCCTGGGCAACAGAAACTCTGTTTCGAAAAATGAAAATTCTTACACATTCATGAAATGAACTAACCCTTTCCCAAGAGGGATATAACCTGAAGTCTCAACCAGTTTCCACTTCCAACTCCCACTCCAGGGCCATAGGTAATGTGCTGTGATATCAGTCGGGTCCAGCTGGGGCTCCTTATGGCCTGGCAGTGGGTGGCTAAAGGTTGAATCATGTCCTCCCAAAAGCCCCTGGTAGGTAATGGAGACAAAGGCCCAGGTAACGACCATGAATTGTCTCCTTAGAAAAGGGACAGGCAGAGCATCAATGTCCAGTGGCCACAGGTTCATTATTGGTCATAAATACCAGGAAGCCCCTTCCCTGGCAGGAGGGAAACTTGTGGCTGCTCCATCCATTGCTCTTGGTTCTGCCCAATGAAACCATGTCCTTCATCTGCTGTCCCATGTGGGCAGATTTTGGAGGAGGCCCTTTCTTTCTTCCTCTGGGTGTGAAGTCTAGTGTCTCAGTGTTAATTCAGGGATGGATGCAAGCTCTTCTCAGTCACAGATGGGGTTCCTTTGACCGTGCAAGTTCTTGTCTGGACCTAATTTCTTTAAGTGTTTTTCAGATTATCATAGAGGTTTTGATAGTCAAGAATCCAGTAGTGGCTTTTCTGGGTAGTTCTGCCTATGGCTTTTATGTGATGGGTCTGATAATTTGAGTTTAAGAATTCCTGGCCCCGTGCCTCTGAGCTTTGAGGCAATAACTGCAAAGCCCTTCTAATCTGAGCTGTCTCTCGAGGCTTGTCCCTCTGTCTGATGAAAAATGCTAACGGATCTAGCATGTCTTTTGCTGGAATCCCATGCATCTTATCTTCTGCTTAGCTTTTTGCCTTCACACTACTGGTCGTTACTTCATAGCAGGGCTTAGCAGATTACTTGCTTTTACATGGCGTACAAGCTGAGAATTTATCTTGCATTCTTAAAAAGTTGTGTAAATGGTTGGGCACAGTGACTCATACCCATAATCCCAGCACTTTGAGAGGGTGAGACAGGAAGATCTCTTGAGCCCGGGAGTTTGAGACCAGTCTGGGCAACATAGCAAGATTCTGTTTCTACAAAAAAAAAAAAAAAAAAGCTGTGAATGGTGGCACAGGCTATGGTCCCAGCTACTGGAGAGGCTGAGGCAGGAGGAGTGATTGAACTTGGGAGGTGAAGCCTGCAGTGAGCCGTGATTTTGCCACGGTAGTCCAGCCTGGGCAACAGAGTGAGACTGTTTCATCAAAAAAAAGAAAAAAAAAAAGTTGTAGGCCGGGCCCAGTAGCCCACTGCTGTACTCCCAACACTTTGGGAGGCCAAGGTGTGTGGATCACTTGAGGTCAGGAGTTTGATACCAGCCTGGCCAACATGGTGAAACCCCATCTCTACTAAAAATACAAGAATTAGCTGGGTGCAGTGGTGAGCATCTGCAATCCCAGCTATTTGGGAGGCTGAGGCAGGAGAATTGCTTGAACCAGGGAGGCGGAGGTTGCAGTGAGCTGAGATCATGGCACTGCACTCCAACCTGGGCAACAGAGCAAGACTCTTGTCTTTAAAAAAGAAAAAAAAAAAAATGAAAAATAATGCAAAGAAGAAGATACAATGAAGACCTCATGTGGGCCAGGCACGGTGGTTGACGCCTGTAATCCCTACACTTTGGGAGGCCGAGGCAGTTGAATCATCTGAGGTCAGGAGTTTGAGACCAGCCTGACCAACATGATGAAACCCGTCTCTACTAAAAATACAAAAAATTAGCCAGGCGTTGTGATGGGCACCTGTAATCCCAGCTACTTGGTAGGCTGAGGTAGGAGAATAGCTTGAACCCAGGAGCCAGAGGTTACAGTGAGCCAAGATGGTGCTGCTGCACTTCAGCCTGGGTGACAAGAGCGAAACTCAGTCTCAAAAAAAAAGACCTTATATGGCCTGCAAAGCCTGAACTATGTCCTATCTGGCACTTCATAGAGAAAGTGTGTCAACTCCTGGTCTAGCAATTGACTGGTCCATTTCTGTAACTCTCTAAATCTTTGGATTCTCCATCAATGTAGATTGCAGGCTTCAGGCAGAAAGAATCTTAGCAAAGCTGCATTTTCTTCCATTTTGCCATTGGACCATGTTTGGCCCAAGATTTATTTTTCTTGTTTATTTACTGAAGGCTGTAATAAATTGAACTTACCAACATCCTGATATGTTTCTACAGTTTCTCCTGATACTACAACATCCACAGGGTTGTGGTCCGTGTAAAATAGGTGAGAGTTTGAACCAGGCTTCAACTATGGCCCATGGGCCACGTCCGGCCCACTGCCTGATTTTGTAAATTAAGTTTTATTGGGACACAGCCACACCCACTCATTTACATAGTGTTCATGGATGCTTTCCAAAGCAGAACTGGGTAGCTGCAATAGAGACCATATAGACCAGAGTCTGAAATATTTACTATCAGGCCCTTTCCAGGAAAAGTTTCTCAAACCAAATGTTTTGCAATAGCATGACAAGGGTAACAGCTTCTCAGCCTGAAGAGCAGGCTCTCCACTGCCCTCTGACCTGCCACAGCCATTCAGCCAATTCCACGTGAGAGCGTCTGTTGCTTGCAGCAGTAACATGTGCCACCAAACTTAGTCTTAATCAAGGTTCTTAGTTGCAAGCACTAGTGACTCTGGCTGATTTAAACAGAAAAGAAATTTATTAAAGGGAAAGGGAGTAGTACCCAGGATTGAAAGCATGAAGCCAAGTCCCCCCCAGTTGCCTCAGATTGTTCCACAGAACAATTTGGTAAGAAAACTACTGCCATCACCACAAGATGGTACAGCTTGCAGTCACTATCTGCACCTGTGTTACCCCTACTTCTGTGGATTGGAAGCCTGGCATGGTACCTCTGATTGGTGAAACCTGGATCACGTGACCATGTCCTGGCTGCAAGGAAGGCTGGGAAATGATGGGCAGCCATCTTCAGTTTACAACATGGGTGGTGAGTTCTGCAACCCACCACGACTCAGAAGGAAGGGAATTCCCCAATATAAGAAGGAAGCTAAGATATCAAATGTCTACTAAATCTTATCAGAAGCCCAGTTCCTTGTCTACCCACAGCTAAGCTAGCACTTCCTAAACTATATCCATCCATATCACACCTATATACCCTTTGCTATATTATGTACAGTCTGCACTTTTGTTATATATTGAGCCTTTTTTTTTCCTTTTTGAGACAGGATCTTACTCTGTCACCCAGGCTGGAGTGCAGTGATACAGTCATAGCTCACTGCAGCCTCAACTTCCTGGGTTCAAGCAATCTTCCCATCTAAGCTCCCAAGTAGCAGGGACCAGGGGTGTGCACCACCACACTGGCTAATTTTTTATTTTTATTTTTGTAGAGATAGGGTCTTGCTATGTTGCCTAGGCAATCTGGAATTCCTGGGCTCAAGCGATCTTCTACCTTGGCCTCCCAAAGTGGTTTTTCTTTTAGGTGGAGTCTTGCTCTGTCATCCAGCCTGCACTGCAGTGGTAAGATCTTGGCTCATTGCAACCTTCACCTCGCAAGTTCAAGCGATTCTCCTGCCTCAGCACTCTGAGTAGCTGGGATTACAGGCGCACAGTACCAAACCTGGTTAATTTTTGTATTTTTACTAGAGACAGCATTTCTCAATGTTGGTCAGTCTGGTATCGAACTCCTGACCTTGTGATCTGGCCAGCTCAGGCTTTCAAAGCGCTGGGATTACAGGCGTAAGCCACCGCGCCTGGCCCACCCCCAGCTAATTTTTGTGTTTTTAGTAGAGATGGGGTGTCACCATGTTGGCCAGGGTGGTCTCAAACTCCTGACCTCTAGTGATCTGCCTGCCTCAGCCTCCCAAAGTGTTGGGATTACAGTCATGAGCCACCACGCCCGACCCCAAAGTGTTTTCCATGTCAAGATGCAGTCTAGATCTCTACTCCTCCCTCCAAATAATGTTTCTCAAAATTTTCCTGCTTTCAATGCATTTGCTTTATGGCCTGGAGAAGCCAAGCGTCCAGAAAGTGAACTAGCAGGTACTACTGCCGCCCCCTAGTGGTGATGTGTGACAACATGGTATAGGAACAAAGCATTGAAGCAAAGATCCAATTGCACATCCAACTTAGCCCAAACCCAGTGCAGCTGATAAAAGCGAATGTGCACACATCCTGATGAATTTAGAGTTAAATCTGTTACTGCCAGAATACGGCTATGTACCTATCTTCATTTATCTCAATTTATTACCATATAGCCATGTGATTAACCCTGTGACTTTGGCACTTTGTTAATAGAATATTACTACCTTGAGACAGATTTACAGTTTGCATCTGAATGCCAGTGTAGAATGGACTCTACTTGCATGATAAAAAGATTATGTTTTCAGTACAAACCCATTATGAGCTATTTCTTTACGTATTTATTTTTGAGACAGAGTCTTGCTCTGTTGCCCAAGCTGGAGTGCAATAGTGATCGCTCAGCTCACTGTAGCCTCTGCCTCCTCGGCTCAAGTGATCCTCCCACCTCAGCTCCCAAGTAGGTGGAAGGATCGCAGGAACATGCCACCATGCCTGGCTAATTTTTGCATTTTTTGTAGAGATGGTATTTTGCCATGTTGCCCAGGCTGGTCTTGAACTCGCGGGTTCAAGTGATCTTCCTGTCTCAGCCTCCCAAAGTGCTGGGATTACAGGCATGAACCACTGTGCCAGGCCTTTTTTATATTATTTGAGACAGAGTCTCGCTCTGTCACCCAGGCTGGAGTGCAGTGGCATGGTGGTTCAAGCAATTCTCCTGCCTCAGTCTCCTGAGTAGCTGGGATTACAGGTGCCTGCCACCACACCCAGCTAATTTTTGTATTTTTTAATAGAGACGGGGTTTCGCCATGTTGGCCAGGCTGGTCTTGAACTCCTGACCTCAGGTGATCCACCTGCCTGGGCCTCCCAAAGTTCAGGGATTACAGGCGTGAGCCACTGTGCCCGGCCTGAATTCATTTTAAACAGGTGTATTATGAAAAGTCTTTGTGAGTGTTTTCTTTCAAAAGTTTTTCTTGTAAGAGTTGCATATTGTATACCTGTAGGGCAGGATTTCGCAGCATCAGCATAATTGACATCTGGGCTGTGAAATTCTTGGTGGGGACAGTCCTGTACACTATAGGATGTGTGGCAGCATCCCTGGCATCTACCTACTAGATGTCAACAGTGCACCCCACCCCCCACCACTGTTGTGACAACCAAAAATATCTCTAGACATTGACCAATCCCCCCTACAAGGGATGGGGACTGAATTGCCTCCAAGGTAGGCTACTGCTGTAGGGTTTTGTATACACCAGGAAATACGGTGATTGGCAACCATGATGGTGGGGCTACTCAGGGGCTGTTGGAAATTGCCAGTGAAAGTGATTGGCCTAGAGCAGCTCACACCCATCTGGAAGGAAAGCCAATGACAGTCTCCTCACCATGGCCTTTGGCATCTCTCTGAACATACGGGAGAACAGCACAGGATGTTCCCTGTCCCAAAGCTGAAAAGGCACATTTGCTCAATATTTGTCATCAGCTGGAACAAACAGACCAGAGGAACCAGAAGAAACAGGTTCTCTGTGTTTGTAGAAGGACAATAGTGTCATTTCACCAGGGTCTTGAACACATATAAGGGAAGAGAGGTGTCACTTCACCTTGGCGCAGGGTTAAAGCACTGATTTTTTTTTTTTGGCTAGGAAGGGAAGCTTAATTCCTGTGGTCTGCCATCGCCTCATCCAGAAATAAATGATGGCAGGCCAGATGTGGTGGCTCATGACTGTAATCCTGGCATTCTCGGGGGCTGAGGCAGGAGGATTGCTTGAGCTCAGGACTTCGAGACCAGCTTTAGCAATGTAGTGCGACCCTGTCTCTACAAAAAATTTAAAAAATCCGCGGGGCGAGGTGGCACATACCTGTGGCCCCAACTTCTCAGGAGGCTGAGGTGGGAGTATCCCTTGAGCCCAGGAGATTGAGGCTGAAGTGAGCCGTGACTGTGCCACTGCACTCCAGCCTAAGCAACAGAGCAAGACCCTGTCTCAAAAAGGAAAGGAGGCCAGGTGCAGTGGCTCATGCCTGCAATCCCAGCACTTTGGGAGCCAAGGGGGGTGGATCACTTGAGGTCAGGAGTTTGAGACCAGCCTGACCCACATGGTGAAACCCTGTCTCTACTAAAAAATACAAAAAAAATTAGCCGGGCATGGTGGTATGTGCCTGTAGTTCCAGCTACTTGGAGGCAGAGGCAGGAGAATCACCAGAATCCCGGAGGCAGAGGTTGCACTGAGCCGAGAATGTGCCATTACACTCCAGCCTGGGTGACAGAGTGAGAGGCCATCTCAAAAAAAAAGGAAAGTGAAGGGAAGGAAAGGGGAGGGAAGGAAAGGGGAGGGAAGGAAAGGGGAGGGAAGGAGAGGGGAGGGAGGGGAGGAGAGGGGAGGGAGGGGAGGAGAGGGGAGGGAGGGGAGGGAGAAATGGTAGCACAGGCACTGGTGGAGAGATCAGAGCCTGACAGTCCCAGTCTGACTCTAAGCTGGTGACGGGCAGACGAATGTTAACACAGCGGCCACAAGGCTGCCTTGGGTCATACTGCCAAGTCGCTGTCCTCCTGGCTGTGCCTAGGTTTGCATGTTCCTGACGTCTGCTTTTCCTGTTTTCCATCTGATGGCAGCCTGGGATGGACAGTGTTTTGCCCTGAGAAAAGAACCCTGAAGCCCCCCACCAACACCTTCTCAGAATAAGGAGTAAAATCTGAACCCTGAAGAACTATCTCAGTAGGGGAGGGGAGGGGAGGGGAGGGGAGGGGAGGGGAGGGGAGGGGAGGGGAGGGGAGGGGAGGGAAGGGAAAAGAAAAGAAAAAAGGAAAAGGATCATTTTAAAGGCCGGCTGCGGTGGCTCATGCCTGTAATCCCAACACATTGGGACACCAAGGTGGGTGAATCACAAGGTCAGCAGTTTGAGACCAGCCAGACCAACATGGTGAAGCCTCATTTCTACTAAAAATGCAAAAATTAGCCAGGTGTGGTGGCACATGCCTGTAATCCAAGTTACTCAGGAGGCTGAGGCAGGAGAATCACTTGAACCCAGGAGGCAGAGGTTACAGTGAGCTGAGATCGCACCATTACACTCCAGCCTGGGTGACACAGCGAGGCTCCATCTCTCTCTCTCTTTTTTTCTTATTCAGAATGAGAGACTCCATCTTAAAAAGCTGTTTTTAACATGCCGCCTGGGTGGGGAAACTGTCTACATTATAGATCAGGGTGTTTCCAAATGAGTCAGGGCCTGCGGTATTTGTCCTTCTGTGCCTGGCTTATTTCACTCTGCGTGACATCCTCCAGGTTCAACCATGTTGTAGCAGGTGCCAGGATTTCCTTCTTTTTCATGAATGAAAAATATTCTCTCGTATGGATATGCCACATTTTCTTTTTCTTTTTTTTTGAGACGGAGTCTTGCTCTGTCCCCCAGCTGTAGTGCAGTGGCACAATCTCTGCTCACTACAATCTTCACCTCCTGGGTTCAAGTGATTCTCCTGCCTCAGCCTCCTGAGTAGCTGGGACTACAGGCGTTTGCCACCATGCCCAGCTAACTTTTTTGTATTTTTAGTAGAGACAGGGTTTCACCATGTTGGCCAGGCTGGTCTCAAACTCCTGACCTCATGATCTGCCTGCCTAGGCCTCCCAAAGTGCTGGGATTACCGGTGTGAGCCACCGTGCCTGGCCCCAACATTTTCTTTATCCATTCATCCACTGATGCACATTTAGGTGGTCTCCACCTCTGATCCCACTCATGTGAAGGTTTCTAAAGCAGCCAGACTTACAGAACAGAAAGCAGAACAGTGGCTGCCAAGGGCTGCGGAGAGGGAAATGGTGATTGTTTAATGGATGTGGAGTTTCCGTTGTTCAGGATGAAGTTCTGGAGACCTGCCACATAATACAACATCATGCCGAGTTAACAATACTGTGCCACACACATGCAGATCTGTTAAGAGGGTAGATCTTGGTTATGTGTGGCTTTTTCTTGCTTGCTTTTTTTTTTTTTAAAAGAGGGATTCTTGCTCTGTCACCAGGCTGGAATGCAGTGGCACAATCTTGGCTCACTGTAATCTCCACCACCCTGGTTCAAGCAATTCTCCTGCCTCAGCCTCCCAAGTAGCTGGGATTACAGGCGTGCGCCACCATCCCCAGCTAATTTTTATATTTTTAGTAGAGACAGAGTTTCACTATGTTGGCCAGGATGGTCTTGATCTGCTGACCTTGTGATCCGCCCACCCAAAGTGCTGGGATTACAGGTATGAGCTACTGTGCCAGGCCTGTGTGGCTTTTTTAAACCACAATTTGAAAATAAATCTACCAGGCACAATGGCTCACGCCTGTAAATATTAACCCTTTGGGAGGCTGAGGTGAGAAGACTGCTTACAGCCAGGAATTCGAGACCAGCCTGGGTAAAACAGGCAGACCCCATCTCTACAAAAGTTTAAAAATTGGCTGGGTATGGTGGTGTGTGCTTGTAGTTCCAGCTACAGGTGTTTGAGGCTGCAATGAGCTAAGATCATGTCACTGAACTCCAGTCTGGGCAACAGAGTGGGATTCTGTCGGAATGAAATGAAAGGAAAGGAGGGGAGGGAAAAGGGGAGGGAGGAAAAAGGGAAGGGAAGGGAAAGAAAGAAGGAAAGAAGAGAGGGAGGGAGGAAGAGAGGGAAAGAGGGATGAGAGGATGGGAGGGAGGAAGGAAGGAAGGAAGGAAAATTAAAAAATAATGACAGCTGAAACATGGTTACAGAAGTGCTGAGGCCTCTAAAATGGGGAGGTTGCAAACAGCAGCCTGAATCAGAAGGCTCTTCCTGGAGGAGGTGGCGGCTGATCTTGTCACTGGGAGATGAGAGGAGTTGGGGAAGAGCAGGAAGGTGTGCAGTCAGCACGTGGAGCAGCTGCTGGCTTATCCTGTAGGTTTTCCTGTGGGATGAAGAGGGAGTTGCTGGGAGTTCCAAGCAGGATTCAGAGCCTTCAGTCTGAACTGCTGACATCCAATCTCAAGAGTTGCCTCCAGGCTGGGTGCTGTGGCTCACACCTGTAATACTGGAAGGTTTGGAAGGCTGAGGAGGGCAGATCATGAGGTCAGGAGTTCAAGACCAGGGTGGCCAACATGGTGAAACCCTGTCTCTACTAAAAATACAAAAAATTAGCCAAGATGGTGGCACATGCCTGTAATCTCAGCTACCTGGGAGGCTGAGACAGAAAAATCACTTGAACTTGGGAGGTGGAGGTTGCAGTGAGCTGAGATTGCACCACTGGACAGCCTGGGTGACAGAGCAAGACTCCGTCTCAAGGGGGGTAAAAAAAAAGGAAGAAAGAAAGAAAATACAGTAACAGGCCAGGCACAGTGGCTCATGCCTGTCTGTAATCCCAGCACTTTGGGAGGCTGAGGTCGGTGGATCACCTGAGGCCAGGAGTTCAAGACCAGCCTGGCCAACATGGCGAAACCCTGTCTCTACTAAAAATAACAAAATTAGCAGGGGATGGTGGCATATACCTGTAGTTCCAGCTACTTGGGTGGTTGAAACAGAAGAATTGCTTGAACCCAGGAGGTGGAGGTTGCAGTGGGCAAGGTCATACCACTGCAGTTCAGCCTGGCTGACAGAGCCAGACTCCATCTCAAAAAAACAAACAGAAAACCAGTAACCTGCCAGGCACAGCAACTTATGCCTGTAATTCCAGCACTTTGAGAGGCCAGGGAGGGTGAATCGCCTGAGTCCAGGCGTTCAAGACCAGACTGGGCAAAATAGTGAAACCACCCCGTCTCTACAAAAAATACAAAAATTAGCTGGGTGTGGTGGTACCTGCCTGTAGTTCCAGCTACTTGGGAGGCTGAGGCAGGAGGATTGCTTGAGCCCTGGAGGTTGAGGCTGTGGTGAGCTATGATTGCGTGATTGCACTTCAGCCTGGGTAACTGAATGAGACCCTGTCTCAAAAACAAACAAACAAACAAACAAAAGAAAACAGGCCAGGCTCACGTAATTCCAGCACTTTGGAGCCTGAGGCGGTCGGATCACCTGAGGTCAGGAGTTCAAGACCAGCCTGACCAACATGGAGAAACCTCATCACTATTAAAAATACAAAATCAGCTGTGTGTGGTGGTACATGCCTACAATCTCAGCTACTCGGGAGGCTGAGGCAGGAGACTCACCTGAACCTGAGAGGCAGAGGTTGCAATGGCCAAGATCATGCCATTGCACTCCAGCCTGGGCAACAAGAGCAAAACTTTGTCTCAAACAAACAAACAAAAGTATTTTTTAAAAAAAAGGACATCTCACTTCATACTTTTCAAAATTTTCAAAATGCATATGAATTATGTTGGCGTGGATATTTTTAGTATCTCGGCCACCTAATATCCAGTCCACTCTTCTTTGGTAACAACACCTGTATTCAGCTGTTCTTGCATTGCTATAAAGAAGCGTCGGAGCCTGGGTAATTTATAAAGAAAAGAGGTTTAATTGGCTTGTGGTTCTGCAGGTTTTATGTCTGCAGGATGCTGGCATGTGCTCAGCTTCTGGGGATGCCTCGGGAAGCTTACGATCATAGTGAAAGGCAAAGGGGAAGCGGGCTTGTCACCTAGCCAGAGCAGGAGCAAGCACGGGACGCCACACACTTATTCATTTCTTTATTTTTGAGACAGAGTTTTACTCTTTTTGCCCAGGCTGGAGTGCAATAGCTTGGTCTCAGCTCACTGCAACCTCTGCCTCCCAGATTCAAGGAATTCTCCTTTCTCAGCTTCCTGAGTAGCTGGGATTGCAGGCACGTGCCACCACCCCTGGCTAATTGTGTATTTTTAGTAGAGATAGGGTTTCACTGTGTTGGCCAGGCTGGTCTTGAACTCCTGACCTCAGGTGATCTGCCCCCTCTGCCTCCCAAAGTGCTGAGATTACAGATATGAGCCACCACGCCCAGCCATCACATGATGACAAAACCGTCACACACTTTTAAATGACCAGATCTCCCAAGCACTCACCATCACAAGGACAGAACCAAGTCAATGGCGCTAAACCGTTCAGGAAAACCACCTCCACGATCCAGTCACTTCCAGCCAGCCCCTACCCAACACTGGAGATTACAATTCAGCATGAAATATTGGTGGGGACAAATATACCAACTACATTAATACCCCAAATTCCTTCTGCAGAGCTCTCTGCCCTCCCTGTGGACAATCTCTTGCGGAGGTCAATCAAGGTGACTTGTAGCATATGATCCAAGTCAGGCCAATCAACTTCCCTCTTTCGGAGCCTTTCCTGGGCTCCAGAGGGATGCTGCAAGGATGGAAATGCAGTTGGGCTTGATTCCTCCAGCACCTGCCTCCCATCAAGTCTCCCCTTCAGCTTCTTCTCTGATTTTGTGTTGTGTGTTGAGCCTTCTCTAGCCCAGAGCGAGATTCTCGGGGCTACCCCATCTGCTTCCCCTAGTCCCCTTTCTGATTAAGTTCTGGTGCTCTCAGCAACTCTGAGTTTTCTGAAAATGTTCTCTCTCTCTCTTTTGTTTTTTTTTTTTTTGACACGGAGTCTTGCTCTGTCACCCAGGCTAGAGTGCAGTGGCGCAATCTTGGCTCACTGCAACTTCTGCCTCTGGGGTTCAAGCAATTCTTGTGCCTTAGCCTCCCGAGTAGCTGGCACTACAGGTGCATACCACCACACACAGCTAATTTTTTTATTTTTATTTTTAGTACAGACGGGGTTTCACCATGTTGGCCACGCTGGTCTCAAACTCCTGACCTCAACTGATTCTCCCATCTCAGCTTCCCAAAGTGCTGAGATTACAGACAGGTGTGAGCCACCACACCCGGCTGAAGGTTTTCTCTCTTAATCAATGTCTGCACCCTGCTGCAAAGTTCTGGAAACCTTCGTCCTGTTTCATATTTTCACAGGGAGCAGGAAAGAGCTGAGGTTTCCTATGTGATTTATTTGGTCACGTTCAACTTAGTCCACTAGATAAGCTTTGTCATACTGCCTTACATAGACTAAATGGCTTCTATGGTTTCCTTGAGATTTGGATACTTTTCCACTTGTGTTGGATTTGCACCTGAAACTAATTTACTTTAATCGACATCATTCAATTTCCATTTTATAAAAGGATGAACTCACGACGGAAAAGTAGAGAGTTCTGCCTGATGGGAAAGTTCTCCAGTAAGAACTTCAGAACTAAGTGGGATGGAAGCTCTGGATTTAAGAACCAGCCAAGGAAAAGCTCTGGACTCTGAGTTTGGAGAATGTGACTGAAATGCAATTCCAGTTAAGATTTGTGAATCAAGGTAAGAATCAAAAGAAACTGAGATCAACGCAGAGGCCTGAAAGGTAAGGGCTGTATTTTACCTCTTCTAGCTTAGAGACTTGCGACATTGGTACTGTATTTTAAATACGGTATTTAGTAGTGTTGTGAACTCAACTGGTTTCGACATTGAAAAAGATAAAAATAGCTTATAAAAACAAAATGGTTTTGTTTTAAAAAAGAATAAAATGCATGTTTCATTTCAATTGCAGAAATGAAGGGAAAAGGCACTCCTGCCACCTAGTGGGCATTTCTCCAAATTGTGCGTTCAGGTCTTTGAGGGGTGAAATTCGTGTGGTTGAATCTAGGTTGAACACAGAAACATTCCAGCCCCAGCAGTAGTTGGGTTTTATTAACTTCCCCTTGGCCTGGGGTCTGTATTTTCTGTTTTGAGTTAAGGTTTTTATAAACGAAAGCAACCTGGTTTGGCCAGATACAAGTTCATGTGTTCTTGTCCGTGTCGTCGTGAGCTGTATCACACTGCTTTCTGGAAGTCTCTTGTTTGTATTTTTACTTGCTAACCTCCTGTGTCCCCCACTAGCAGGTCAGCTGCAAGAGGCAAGGATTCTGTCTAGTCTTGCTGTTCGTGATAGTGCCTGCTCCACTGCCTGGCATATATAGTCGGTTGGTGTTGCCTGATGGATGAAAATATAACAAATAGGTGAAAATAGAGTTTTGCGTTGC
This sequence comes from Callithrix jacchus, assembly GCF_049354715.1. Classification (NCBI taxonomy): domain Eukaryota; kingdom Metazoa; phylum Chordata; class Mammalia; order Primates; family Cebidae; genus Callithrix; species Callithrix jacchus. The sequence goes on along the minus strand of NC_133513.1, from coordinate 12,680,399 downwards.
CTGAGTGGTATGTTCCAAGCCTTTACTATGTCATAAACCTCCTAGTTCAACTGCTAATAATTTCTTCTGGGTCTTGGGTTAAAATGTTTGGCCTCTATTTTGCTCCAAGAAGTAACCCCTGCCCATAAATGCACAAGATCAGAGTTTATACAGAGCCCACTGGCCTGAAAGAAGGCCTCCAATCCTGCTACTGAACGATTCCAGATCTCTCTGCTTGCTACTCATGGGTACCAACTTGCAGGCAAGAGGTGGGTGAGTGTCCCGGGCTCATGGGACATTTTTTTCTTCATAAGGAGGTAAGTGGTAGATAAGTAAAATTAGCCCAGTGGGAACTGATTTCAAGGTGAGGAGTGGTGATTAGGTAATTTGTAGGTAGTTCCAGAGAATGCCCATCATCCTAGTTAATTACCATCATGTGTTGTTTGGATGGTCGTCAGACCGGTTTGAGTTGATCACTGGCTATGATTAAGGAGCCTCCTGTGCTGACCCGGGTCCTCCCTTTGCAGGCATTCGGATCATCAATCCCATAGATTATTCGTATTATTAGGAATTCCCTGTGGAAGCGTAATACTTTCCTGAATCTGAATAGTTAAACCTCTGTGTTGCAAAAATGAAATGCCATCTGGCTTTTGTGTTATCTTGGCTAAATCCAGTCAATCCCAACTTGTTCGATGGCCTTTATAATACTGTGCTCCCCCATATGCAGAGAATCATAACTGGGTTAGAGATAGTTTTATTTAATCTTGGGTGTAGAAAGAGTGTTTTCACAGACCAGACAGCATTTACCTCCATCAAAGAAAAAGGAATGTCCAGGTGTGCCTGCTCCAGTGATCATAGCATCTACTGATGTAGTCCCTGATATCAGCCTTAGAGATCAAACTTCCTGTCATCTGTAAAGAACTTTACTTCATCCAAGCACGGTGGCTCACACCTGTAAAGCCAGCACTTTGGGAGGCCGAGGTGGAGGGATCACTCGAGGTCAGGAGTTCCAGACCAGCCTGGGCAACATGGTGAAACCCTGTCTCTACTGAAAAAGTATAAAAATTAGCCAGGCATGATGGCATGTGCCTGTAGTCCCAGCTACTCGGGAGCCTGAGGCATAAGAATCGCTTGAACCTGGGAGGTGGAGGTTGCAGTGAACTGAGATCGTGCCATTGCATTCCAGCCTGGGTGACAGAGTGAGACTCGATCTCGAAAAAAAATAAAATAAAATGAAGGCCGCCGGGTGCAGTGACTCATGCTTGTAATCCTAGCACCTTGGGAGGTCAAGGCGGGCAGATCACAGGGTCAGGAGTTCTACACTAACCTGGCCAACACACTGAAACCGTGTCTCTACTAAAAATACAAAAACTAGCCAGGTGGTGTGCGCCTGTGATCCCATCTACTCTGGAGACTGAGGCACAAGAATTGCTTGAACCTCGGAGGCAGAGGTTGCGGTGAGCTAAGATCACGCCACTGCACTCCAGCCTGGGTGACAGAGTGAGACTCCATTTTAAAAATAAAATAAAATAAAATAAAAAACTTAATGGCATTGACAAACGGTTGTCCATCCCACAAACCAACCAGCAGCCCTAGTATCAGAATTATGGGAAATTGTTCCTTTCAAAGAGACTTGAGAAAAATGCTGTGTCCTAGTGTAGAATGTATTGGTATTTCATTGTCTTTATGAAAGGGCCTTGCTTGTTGGCCAGTAATTGTTTGCATTTTAATTAATTTTTGTCCTTTCTCACCATCTAAATAGCTAATCTGTTGTAACTCCTGCGGTTACTGTCTTTTTGGACTTTGCCTGTATGGAGAGTGTTCTTCACCCGACACGGTCCCACCACCCGTAGTTCAATTGTGGGAGAGGAAAAACTCTTCCTTTATTCTTGAGATTCTGTGAGCCTGTAAATTAAACTGACAACAGGTAGATGAACAGGAGGAAAGACCTACAAATTTTAATATTTTTACATGTGTTGGGGCTTCACACAAAAGCAGTGAAAATACAAAGCAGTGGTTAGACTTGGGGGCTTATATTACCATTTTCCTATTTTTCTTTTTTTTTGAGGTGGAGTCTTGCCCTGTCACCCAGGCGGGAGTGCAGTGGTGCGATCTTGGCTCACTGCAACCTCTTCACCTTCTGGATTGAAGCAGTTCTCCTGCTTCAGCTTTCCAAGTAGCTGGGACTGCAGCCATGAGCTACCATGCTTGGCTAATTTTTTGTATTTTTAGTAGAGATGGGGTTTCACCACGTTGGCGAGGCTGGTCTCGAACTCCTGACCTCAGGTGATCCTTCTGCCTCAGCCTCCCAAAGTGCCGTGATGAAAGGTGTGAACCACTGCACCCAGCCTTATATGCCATTTTCACAAAAGGTGATAAATTGTGCAGTAGTGACTAGACCAAAGAAGGAGCCTGGGGGCCAGGCGCGGTGGCTCATGCCCATAATCTCAGGACTTTGGAAGACCAAGGCAGGAGGATCACTTGAGTTCAGGAATTCAAATGCAGGTTGGGCAAGGTAGCAAGACTGCCTCTACAAAAAAATTATTGTTTATTTTTTTTTTGAGTCAGAGTTCTGCTCTTGTTACCCAGGCTGGAGTGCAATGCGCAATCTCAGCTCACTGCAACCTCCACCTCCCGGTTCAAGCACTTCTCCTGCCTCAGCCTCCCTAGTAGCTGGGATTACAGGAATGCACCACCACACCCGGCTGTTTTTGTATTTTTAGTAGAGACAGGGTTTTGCCATGTTAGTAAGATTAATCTTGAACTCCTGACCTCAGGTAATCTGCCTGCCTTTGCCTCCCAAAGTGCTGTGATTATAGGCATGAGTCACCATGTCTGGCCAAAAAGAAAAAAAGTTTTTTAAAAATTAGCCAGGAATGGTAGTATTAATCCCAGATACTCAGGAGGCTGAAGTGGGAGGATCTCTTGAGCCCAAGAGTTGGAGGCTGCATGGAGCGGTGATTGTGTCACTATACTCCAGCCTGGGTGGCAGAGACTGTCTAAGGTGGGGGGGAGGGAGGGGGAGAGACGGAGGGAGGGGGAGAGACGGAGGGAGGGGGAGAGACGGAGGGAGGGGGAGAGACGGAGGGAGGGGGAGAGACGGAGGGAGGGGGAGAGACGGAGGGAGGGGGAGAGACGGAGGGAGGGGGAGAGACGGAGGGAGGGGGAGAGACGGAGGGAGGGGGAGAGACGGAGGGAGGGGGAGAGACGGAGGGAGGGGGAGAGACGGAGGGAGGGGGAGAGACGGAGGGAGAGAGACAGAGGGAGGGAGAGAGACAGAGGGAGGGAGAGAGACAGAGGGAGGGAGAGAGACAGAGGGAGGGAGAGAGAGAGAGAGAAGGAGAGGAGGGAGAGAGAGAGAAGGAGAGGAGGGAGAGAGAGGAAATGTGAGCATGAGCAGGGGGGGCGGGGGGGGAGCATGGGCTCCTAGGGGTGGGAAATTGTAGAAAGGTGACTAGGAAGTGGTGGGTAAGGGTTGTTCAGTAATGTTTGTCATGCCAACTTGTCTCTGTGCCAGTCATCCTGCTATGGAATAGGGAACCGTCTTTACATGGGGAATTTCCTTGCTTCTAGGCAGAAGGGGAAAGGACACAGAGCTCTTTTTGTCTGCAGTTTCTCCATTGCCTTCAGCTCAAAATAAGCTTTATGCCAAAGTGGCCTGTTTGGGTGTAATGTGTTCCGATTCCCTTCAACACAGATAGAAAATCAAGGTAGATGCACACCCTTTACCCCAAAGTCTTATGAAGGTAAAAGGTGGGAACTCATTGGATTGTATTTGTCTGCCTTAAAGGGCTCTTTTCTCTCTATCTCCCCCGCCCCCAACCTTTTTTTTTCTGAGATGGAGTCTTGCTCTGCACTCTGCCCAGCTGGAGTGCAGTAGTGTGATCTTGGCTCCCTGCAGCCTCTGCCTCCTGGGTTCAAGTGATTCTCTTGCTCCTGCCTCAGCCTCCCAAGTAGCTAGGATTACAGGTACCACCCATCAAACCCAGCTAATTTTTGTATTTTTAGTAGAGATGGGGTTTCACCATGTCATCCAGGCTCGTCTTGTCCTGACCTCAAATGACCCACCCACTTCCACCTCTCAAAGTGCTGGGATTACAGGTGTGAGCGACTGTGCCCGGCCCCCACCTCCGACCCCGCTGCCCTTCTAAGTTCAGTTCTTCTAGTCTGTCATCCTGGATTTGTGGTAATGGGTGATATGTCAGGTTATTAAGTCTGTCTCTGCACTTTTGGAACCTGACTGCCATGTGAAAATTCAGGAGAAGGTCTCTTTGCTTTCATGATGCTGGACACACGGGACAAGTAAGAGCCCTTGAGGAAATTGATGGAGGACTTTGCAGTTTCCTTATTGGGGGGTAAAACGTCTCCCAGGAAATGTGGTTTTCTAGGAGTAACCAGGGGAGCCCACCTCCATGGCATATGGGGCAAGGGCCTGGTGTCATTTCTTTTAACAAGTCACGGCTCCCAGTGGAGACTGAATGTATTAGTCAGGCTAGGGCTGCTGTGAAAATGACCATGAAAAGCCAGGCACAGTGGCTCACGCCTGTAGTCCCAGCACTTTGGGAGGCCGAGGCAGGTGGATCACTTGAGGTCAGGAGTTGGAGACCAGCCTGGCCAACATGGTGAAACCCTGTCTCTACTAAAAATACAAAAATTAGCCAAGCATGGTGGCACGCATCTGTAATCCCAGCTACTCGGGAGGCTAAGGCAGGAGAATTGCTTGAACCTGGGAGGCAGAAGTTTTAGTGAGCTGAGATTGCACCATTGCACTCTAGCCTGGGCAACAGAGTGAGGCTCGGAAAAAAAAAAAAAAATTACTATAAACTTGGTGACTTAACAACAGCAATTAGTTTTCTCGCCATTCTGGAGGCTGAGGTGTCCACAGGACTGCACCTCCTCTGGAGGCCCTCATGGAGACTCATCCTTGCTTCTTCCGGCTCCTGGTGGCTCCAGGTGTTCCCTAGCTTTTGGCTGTGTCACTCCAATCTCCACCCCTGTCCTCACATTGCATATCTTCTGTGTGTCTCTTATCAGGACACTTGTCGTTAAATTTAAAGCCTAGGTCATCCAAGATGATCTCATCTTGAGTTCTTTAATTATATCTGCAAAGATCCATCTCCCCTCCCCTCCCCTCCCATCCCCTCCCCTCCCTTTCCCTTCTTTTTTTTTGAGATGGAGTCTCACTCTGTTGCCCGGGCTGGAATATAGTGTGGTGTGATCATAGCCCATGAAGCCTCGACATCCTGGACTCGGGCAATCCTCCCAACTCAGCCTCCTGAGTAGCTGGGACTACCAGTGTGGGTCACCATGCCTGGCTAATTTTTTATTTTATTTTTTGAGATGGAGTCTCAGTCTTTTGCCCAAGCTAAAGTGCCATGGTGCAGTCTGAGCTCACTGGATGGCACCATCGCACTCCTGCTACCTCTGCCTCCCAGGTTCAAGGGATTCTCCGCCTCAGCCTCTCAGGTAAGTGGGACTAGAGGTGCATGCCACCATGCCCAGTTAATTTTTTATTTTTAGTAGAGACGGAGTTTCACTGGTTAGCCCGGATGGTCTTGATCTCATGACCTTGTGATCTGCCTGCCTTGGCCTCCCAAAGTGCTGGGATTACAGGCATGAGCCACCACACCCGGCCAATTTTTTTATTTTATTTTTTTTATAAATGGGGTCTCACTATGTTGCTGGTCTCAAATTCCTGGGCTCAAGCAATCCTCCTGCCTTGGCCTCCTAAAGTGCTGGGATTAAAGGCATGAGCCACTGTGCCTGGCCGATCCTTTTTCCAGATAAGATCACATTCACAGGTTCTAGGATACACCTGGGATGCAGATAAATGCTGGAAAGGCTCAGAGGAAGCTTCTTGATGATGGAGTGGAGTTTCTCTGCATTGGCAAGGGAAGCACACACATTTGTAGAGCAGTGCCCCTTTGCAATCTTGAGTCCCTTCCATCCACATTAATTTGTTGATGAGAGCTCTGTGTTTCTTCATCATTACCGCCAGGTGGCAGCCAAGAACCTAGAGTCAGGCAGGATCATGCTTGCTGCCTGACTTGAGGCCCAAGTACAGGGTCTTAGCTCCTGAACTGAGATCCAAGTTTCCAAATAAGGACAAAGGATGCCAGTTCAGCTTTGCTCTGGCCTAATCAGTAATATGTCACTTAATAGGCAGAATTAACAGATAAGTCCACAAGCCAGCCAGCCTAGTGAGGCAATAACTTACCCCACTGTTTAAACATTTACATAGTACACACCTGTTTTGTTTTTTGAGATGGAGTTTTGCTTGTTGCCCAGGCTGGAGTGCAGTGGCGCGATCTTGGCTCACGGCTACCTTCACCTCCTGGTTCAAGCAATTCTCCTGCCTCAGCCTCCTGAGTAGTTGGAATTATGCCCAGCTAATTTTGCATTTTTAGTAGAGATGGGGTTTCTCCATGTTGGTCAGGCTGGTCTCGAACTCCCGACCTCAGGTAATCCACCTGCCTCTGCCTCCCAAAATGCTGGGATTACAGGCATGAGCCGGTGCACCGGGCCTGCACACTGTTAATTTTGCCTGCTTGGCCTTTCTTTCCTCACTTTGGGGTAATGGATCCTGTATTTATTCCGGACCATTAATCACATTAGCCCATTCCCTAGAACAGGCTCTCATTGATGGGATCTGCATTTTGGTAACAGTTGAAGGTGGTCAACTCTAGCACAGGACAGGCCAAAAATCAAAAATTCTTCATTGCTGAGTGAACATTCTATGTAGATTCTACAAGGATGTCCATGGACTACAAAGGACACTCTTTTATCATATTAAAGGATATCCTCATTCATATGTCCTTAGACAAATTACTTAACTTTGGGAATGTCCGAATATAGCCAAAATAGATTCCTGAATTGTTTCTAAAACTGAGAGCGTTTATTAAAATAGCAAAAGGAAGAAGTGATAGGTTCTATGAACCCTGTGGCTACAGAGATTTACTTTGAATTTGTTCAAAACATTTTTGTGTTTTAAATGTTTCCCCAGATGATTCGCGAACATGACCAGGGTTGAGGACCAGCATTCTCTATGAGAGCGAGATGAGTGAGGTGTGAACTTCAGAATTAGGGGTGTTTAATTTGACTGTTGGCTTTTTTCTCTTTCTACTTTTTGTTTCTGGAATATTCTTATTGAAACCAATTATGGTCAGGCACAGTGACTCACCCTGAAATCCCAGAACTTTGGGAGGCTGAGTCGGGTGGATCACTTGAGGTCAGAAGTGGAAGATGAGCCTGGATAACATGGTGAAACCCTGAGTCTACTAAAAAAAAAAAAAAAAAAAAAAAAATACAAAAATTGAGGCCATGTGTGGTGGCTCATGCCTGTAATCCCAGCAGTTTGGGAGGCCAAGGTGGATGGATCACTTGAGGTCAGGAGTTTGAGACCATCCTGACAAACATGGAGAAACCTTGTCTCTACTAAAAATGCAAAATTAGCCAGGTGTGGTGGTGCATGCCTGTAGTCCCAGCTATCTGGGAGGCTGAGGCAGAAGAATCGCTTGAACCCAGGAAGCAGAGGTTGCAGTGAGCTGAGATCGAACCATTGCATTCCAGCCTAGTTGCGTAACAAGAGCAAAAGTCAGTCTCAAAAAAAAAAAAAAAAATTAAGGCCAAGTTCAGTGACTCATGTCTGTAATCCCAGTACCTTGGAAAGCTGAAGCAGGCAGGAGTTGAAGACCATCCTGGCCAACATGGTGAAACCCTGTTTCTACTAAAAAAATACAAAAAATTATCTGGGCATAGTGACGTGTGCCTGTAATCCCAGCTACTTGGGAGGTTGAGGCAGGAGAATTGCTTGAACCCAGGAGGCAGAGGTTACAGTGAACCGTGATCACACCATTGCACTCCAGCCTGGGTGACAAGAGCGAAACTCCATCTCAAAAAAAAAATTAGCGGAGTGTGGTGGTTTGCGTGCTTTGTAGTCCCAGATACTCAGGAAGCTGAGGCAAAATCGCTTGAACCTGGGAGGTGGAGATTGCAGTGAGCCAAGATCACACCACTGCACTCCAGCCTGGGTGACAGAGTGAGAATCCATCTTAAAAAATTAATTAGTTGCTGGGCACTGTGGCTCACGCTTATAATCTCAGCACTTTGGGAGGCTGAGGTGGTTGGATCATGAGGTTAGGAGATGGAGACCATCCTGGCTAACACGGTAAAAACTCAATCTCTATTAAAAATACACAAAATTAGATGGGCATGGTGCTGCGCGCCTGTAGTCCCAGCTACTCGGGAAGCTGAGGCAGGAGACTCGCTTGAACTTGGGAGGTGTAGGTTACAGTGAGCCAAGATGGCACCACGGCACTCCAGCCTGGTGACAGAGTGAGACCTCCATCTCTAAATAATTAATTAAATAAATAAATAAGTCCAGTTAATCTCAGGAGACCTGATTCTCTCTTGTTGAGATGGGTAGAGAGAAATCCTTTGGCAACTAAACCTGCTACTCTAGCATTCTCTTTCATTTTCTAGAAATCCTGCCTAAGCTCTACTTACCTCTATTTAATCCAAAACTATCCCCCCTTATCGTTCTTTTGTGCCACCTCATCTTAAAATGAAGTCTATGTAGTGGTAGAGAAGTGTAAGCACTCAATGCAGAACCTAAGGAAAGAGAGCAAGAGAATTGTGGAAATCTTGGAAGAAGTGAGGGTAAACAGATTGGATATCTTTCCAAGTCAAAGCAGTTTGGAGCCAAGGCTGATAGTAAAGAGAATATTGTAGAATGTGTTAGATAACCGTTAATAAGAAAAATCTGGCAATTCCTGGAACTGTTCATTTGAGGTTGAGGGTGGAATTATTATATCCGAGCGACTTAAAAGGAATGTGCCACACACTAAGTTCCAAATTAAGAGTCCTTTTAATTAGCTGGCGACCGAGGGACGGCTAATGCTCAAAGTTCTCTCCACCCCGAGGAAGGGGCTTGATTATCTTTTTTTTTTTTTTTTTTTTTTGAGAAGGAGTTTCGCTGTTGTTACCCAGACCGGAGTGCAATGGCACGATCTCGGCTCACTGCAACCTCCGCCTTCTGGGTTCAAGCAATTCTCCTGCCTCACTCTCCCGAGTAGCTGGGATTACAGGTGCGCGCCACCATGCCCAGCTAATTTTTGTATTTTTAGTAGAGATGGGGTTTCACCTCGTTGACCAGGATGGTCTCGATCTCTTGACCTCGTGATCCACCCGCCTCGGCCTCCCAAAGTGCTGGGATTATAGGTGTAAGCCACCGCGCCCGGCCGATTATCTTTTATAACTTATTTTAGGTAGGGCAGGGGGTACCTAACTGAAGCAGAATTTTACAGAAGCACAAAATCAGGTTAGAGGAAGGGGCTGCACGCACAGATGGTTTCCATTCAATTCTATGATCAAAGGAAAGTGGGTGATCAGGCTCTTCTCACACAATGATCAAAGGGAAACTTTCTTACAATAGCAAGGGGGAGATATGCCAAGCACGGTGTAGTTACAATGGTTGCAAGTGTTAAGAACAGTACGCTTCAATGCTTCTAAGTGCAGCATGACCCAGTTATGCACCCAAAGGGGCTGCGGTAGGGAGGGGGAAGCCAGGTTAGAGTTTACAGCTAAGATGGAGTCAGTGATGTTAGCCCAGGGTAGGTTATTACAGAATAAAGATATGTCAGATATACTCACAATCAGGGAATTTAACACCTATAGCCCCCAATTGAAAGAAAAACTATGGGGTGCAAGAAAAATGGTCAATACAGAAATGTGATTAAAATGCCAGTAAATTAAACAATTATTGACTGGAAACAGCTATAATGAGCTCTTTTTGCTTTTAAAAAAATGGGTCGAAACTTCTTGATAAAAATAAATAGGCTGGACACAGTGGCTCACTCCTGTAATCCCAAAACTTTGGGAGGCTGAGGCGGGTGGGTCATCTGAGGTCGAGTTCGAGAGCAGCCTGGCCAACATGGAGAAATCCTGTCTCTACTAAATACAAAAAATTAGCTGGATGTGGTGGCAACATGCTTATAATCCCAGCTACGTCATAGGCTAAGGCAGGAGAATCACTTGAACCCAGGAGGCAGAGGTTGCAGTGAGCCAAGATTGTGCCACTGCACTCCAGCCTGGGCAGCACGAGCGAAAGCTCTGTCTCAAAAAATAGAGGCTGTGGCAGGTGGATCACAAGGTCAAGATATCAAGACCATCCTGGCCAACATGGTGAAACCTCGTCTCTATTACAAATACAAAAGTTAGCTGGGCTAATGGTGCGCGCTTGTAGTCCCAGCTACTCACAAGGCCAAGGCAGAAGAATCACTTGAACTGGGAGGTGAAGTTTGCAGTGAGCCGAGATTGCACCACTGCACTCCGGCCTGGGTGACAGAGTGAGACTCCATCTCACAAAAAAACCCCAAAAAACAAAAAACAACTAGGTGTTTATTTGTAGTTAAGACATTTTCTTGTAAGTTCCTTTTCTTGTTTGGAAAGATGTTAGAGATACTGATATGATGATTAGACTTTGTTGGGGAAAAAAGGTTTTGAATGTTTGTTGATATTAAAACATGAATAAAATGACATCACAGATCAGCATCACAGTAATTCAGTGGCTGATGGGAGCTGAGAGGGTATGTGGGGTTTAGATGAAACAAGGTTTCTTGAGTTGGAAATTGTGATAAAGATATCACAATATTGAGCTTCACCTGGGCCCTGTGCTTCTGGAAAATGGTGATGGTTAAGAAATACCTGACCTTAGGTGGCCCAGGAAATGGGTTACGGCAAAGAAACCCACTCTTCCCCATGTGACTCAGATAAGACCCCTTGTTTGACCTTACAACAAGGACAGACACAGACCCTCAAAATTCCCATTGTTTGTCATGTAAATGATTAGGTGAACTATCTGTTCCCATTGACTGTTAAATATAGTGAGTTCTAAGTTTCTCTTCAAAGAGTTAGTATGTCAGTATGTTCCGTTTCCTTGTTCTTTATTCTCCATTTTAAAGTGTATTGCCCTAGTTTCAGTAAACAAACTTCCCACCAGCTCTAATCAGTAGTTCACATCTGTTCCCCTGGTTACCTGTTCCATCCTGAGTCACCCCTGGTCACCTGCTCTGACTTGAGTCACCTTTAGTCACCTGTTCCCGAACTGTCTTTTCTGCTGAAACTGCTTACCCTGCCACTCTGGCTAGTACCCACACTCTCTTTAAAATAGCCAATCAGAATTATCTTAGACTGTGACATCCAACCCTAGCCAATAGGGAAACAACACAGGGTTCTTATCCCTGGCTACCTGCATCCCTTGTTCAGGTGTGCTCTTGCCATTGTTCCATCTGTGAGATGTGCCCTTCTGTAGAAGTAAATTGCCTTGCTGAGAAAATTTGTTTGAGTGCTTTTCCTTTGGTGGCACCAAAAATTACTTCTAACAGACTAATCTAGACAAAATGCCTGCTAGTTGAGTGTATTCCAGGCAGGCATCTCTCTTCCTCCTGGCCCATTGACTTTATCCTGCCCTTCAATTTAAGTGAGCCGTGGAATGTGCAACACCTCCTTCTCCAACCTTCCCCTTCACAATGCCTCCTAAGAACCTACTGATTGAGAAATTTTCTGTTCAATTGCTGGAGCACCCCACTCCCCCACAGCAAGTAATTTCTAGACTTACCTTACTTCTTTCTATAAAAGAAAACCATTCCCAGCTATATTCTGAGACACTTGCAGATATTCTGTTTGGAGCCTTTTCTCTATTACGATAAGTCTTTTACAATAAAGTCTCTCCTACCCTAAGCCAGATTTTTTACTTGACAGATACATGGGATTTTATTATGTTGGTCTTTCTACTTTTGTATGTCTTTGAAAATTTCCATAACAAAAAGATTTAAAGTAGTATATGTTGACTGGCCACAGTGGCTCACATCTGTATTCCCAGCACTTTTGGAGGCCGAGGTGGGTGGATCGTTTGAGGTCAGGAGTTTGAGACCAGCCTGGCCAACATGGTAAAACCCTGTCTCTACTAAAAATAAAAAAATTAGCTGAGTATGGTGGCTGGTACCTATAGTTCCAGCTACTCAGGAGGCTGAAGCTGGAGAATCGATTGAACCTCAGAGGCAGAGGTTGCAGTGAGCTGAGATCATGCCACCTCACTCCAGCCTGGGCGACAGAGTGAGACTCTGTCTCAAAAAAAAAGTATGAGAGATCTCAATTAATTTAGAAAGCATATTTTGCTCAGGGTAAGGATGCACCTGTGACTCAGCTACAGTGTTACAGGAGAGGGGTCCTGATCCAGACCCCCAGAGAGGGTTCCTGGATCTCACACAACAAAGAATTCGGGGTGAATAACAGAGAAAATGCTCCAAGCACAAGATCTGTAAGTCCATAGATTAAAGTGAAAGCAAGTTTATTAGGAAAGTAAGGGAATAAAAGAATGGTTATTTCATAGTCAGAACAACCCTGATGGCTGCTGGTTGCCCCCACCTTTTTTTTTTTTTTTTTTTTTTTTTTTTTAAAGGTGGAATCTTGCTCTGTCACCCAGGCTGGAGTGCAATGGCACAATTTTGGCTGACTGCAATCTCTGCCTTCCAGGTTCAAGTGATTCTCCTGCCTCAGCTTCCTGAGTAGCTGGGACTACAGGCACACCTGACTAATTTTTGTATTTTGAATAGAGACGGGTTTTACCATATTGACCAAGCTGGTCACAAACTCCTGACCTCAGGTGATCCACCTGCCTTGGCCTTCTCAAAGTGCTGGGGTTTCAGGTGTGAGCTGCCACACCCAGCCACTTGCTTATTTTTATGGTTGTTTCTTTATTATGTGCTAAACAAGGGGTAGATTATTCATGTCTCCCCTTTTTTAGACCATATAGGGTAACTTCCTGACATTGTCATGGCATTTGTAAGCTGTCATTGCACTAGTGGGAGTGTAGCAGTGAGGACGACCAGAGGTCACTCTCATAGGCATTTTAGCTTTGGTGGATCTTAGCCAGCTTCTTTACTGAAATCTGTTTTATCAGCAAGGTCTTTATCTTGACCTGTATCTTGTGCTGACCTGCTATGTTGTCCTGTGACTTAGAATGCCTTAACTATCTCTGAATGCAGCCCAGGAGGTCTCAGCCTTATTTTACCCAGCCCCTATTCAAGATGGAGTTGCTCTGGTTCACACACTTCTGACATTAGGAAGTCCTGATCACACGTGCCTACCATGATCAGGACACAGCTTGGATTTATATATTTTAGGGAGATATGAGACATCAATCAATACATGTATGATGTACATTGGTTTGGCCTGGAAAGGTGGGACAGCTCAAGGTTGGGGAGGGAGTTTCCAGGTCATAGGTAGATAAGAGAAAAAGGGTTGCATTCCTTTGAGTCTCTGATTAGCCTTTCACTGAATATTCAATTTACATGTGAGAGGAGGGTAGAGGAATAGTCATGTATACCTTAGTCTGGTTTAGTGAAACAATAGGGTAGAGGAAGCAGTCAGATATGCATTTGTCTCAGGTGAGCAGAGGGATGACTTTGAGTTCTGTCCTTTGTCCACAAGGAATTTCCTTCTGGGCAAATTTTGAGGGAGGGATGTAGCTTTTTTTTGTTGTTGTTAAATCTTTGTAGCTATGTTATTTTGGAATAAAATGGGTGGCAGATTTGCCTGACAGAGTTGCCAGCTTGACTTTTCTCTTTAGTTTAGTGATTTTGGGGTCCCAAGATTTATTTTTCTTTAACACAGTAATCACTATAAATAGTCTGAGGGCAGAATCTGTCAGATTGAACTGAAATAAACAAACTGTGAAGGAGACTATAAGAACTTCACCTAAAGTGAGAGCTCCTAGATTGTTCCAGCTCTGATATAACTTGTGTATTTTGGACTTTTTTGAGGGTCAAACTAAAAGAATTTGGAGTTCTAAATACTCTTGTTAGAAATAAACTTTCAGTCCTGCAAAAGAAATAGCACTTGAACATAAATTTTCTCAGCAAGGCAATTTACTTCTATAGAAGGGTGCCTCTCGTGGATGGAGCAATGGTGAGAGCACACCTGAACAAGGGAGGGGAAGGGATTCTTATCCCTCATGCAGGTCGCCCGTACTGCTGTGTCATTCCCCTGTTGGCTAAGCTAATTTCAATTGGCTATTTTATTTTTTATTTTTTTAAATTGCATTTTAGGTTTTGGGGTGCATGTGAAGAAAATGCAAGATTGTTGCATAGGTACACACATGGCAGTGCGATTTGCTGCCTTTCTCCCCTTCACCTATATCTGGCATTTCTCCCCATGCTATCTCTCCCCAACTCCCCACCCCCTGCTGTCCCTCCCCTATTTCCCCCCAACAGACCCCAGTGTGTAGTGCTCCCCTCCCTGTGTCCATGTGTTCTCATTGTTCAACACCTGCCTATGAGTGAGAACATGCAGTGTTTAATTTTCTGTTCTTGTCAGTTTGCTGAAAATGATGGTTTCCAGGTTCATCCACGTCCCTACAAAGACCACAAACTCATCGTTTTTAAGGCTGCATAATATTCCATGGTATATGTGTGCCACATTTTCCCTGTCCAGGCTATCATCGATGGGCATTTGGGTTGGTTCCAGGTGTTTGCTATTGTAAACTGTGCTGCAATGAACATTCGTGTGCATGTGTCCTTATAGTAGAACGATTTATAATTCTTTGGATATATACCCAGTAATGGGATTGCTGGGTCAAATGGAATTTCTATTTCTAGGTCCTTGGGGAATCGCCACACTGTCTTCCACAATGGTTGAACTAATTTACACTCCCACCAGCAGTGTAAAAGTGTTCCTATTTCTCCACATCCTCTCCAGCATCTGTTGTCTCCAGATTTTTTAATGGTCGCCATTCTAACTGGTGTGAGATGGTATCTCAATGTAGTTTTGATTTGCATCTCTCTAATGACCAGTGATGATGAGCATTTTTTCTTATGTTTATTGACCTCACATATGTCTTCTTTTGTAAAGTGTCTGTTCCTTTGCCCACTTTTGAATGGGCTTGTTTGTTTTTTTTCTTGTAAATCTGTTTTAGTTCTTTGTAAATTCTGGATATCAGCCCTTTGTCAGATGGGTAAACTGCAAACATTTTTTCCCATTCTGTTGGTTGCTGATTCACTATAATGACTGTTTCTTTTGCCGTGCAGAAGCCGTGGAGTTTCATTAGGTCCCATTCGTCTATTTTGACTTTTGTTGCCAATGCTTTTGGTGTTTTTGTCATGAAGTTCTTGCCTACTCCTATGTCCTGGAATGGTTTTGCCTAGGTTTTCTTCTAGGGTTTTTATGGTGTTAGGTCTATGTTTAAGTCTTTAATCCATCTGGAGTTAATTTTAGTGTAAGGTGTCAGGAAGGAGTCCAGTTTCTGCTTTCTGCACATGGTTAGCCAGTTTTCCCAACACCATTTATTAAACAGGGAATCCTTTCCCCATTGCTTGTTTTTGTCAGGTTTGTCAGAGATCAGATGGTTGTAGATATGTTGTGTTGCCGCCGAGGCCTCTGTTCCGTTCCATTGGTCTATATCTCTGTTTTTGTACCAGAACCATGGTGTTTTGATTACTTGTAGTATAGCCTTGGAGTATAATTTGAAGTCTGGTAGTGTGATACCTCCCGCTTTGTTCTTTTTGCTTGTAATTGACTTGGCTATGTGGGCTCTCTTTTGGTTCCATATGAAGTTTGATGTTTTTTTCCAGTTCTGTGAAGAAGGTCATTGGTAGCTTGATGGGGATAGCATTGAATCTGTAAATTACTTTGGGCAGTATGGCCATTTTCATGATATTGATTCTTCCTAACCATGAGCATAGAATGTTTCTCCATCTGTTTCTGTCCTCTCTTATTTCGTTGAGCAGTCGTTTGTAGTTTTCCTTGAAGAGGTCCTTTACATTCCTTGTTAGTTGTATTCCTAAGTATTTTATTCTCTTTGTAGCAATTGTGAATGGCAGTTCAGTCTTGATTTGGCTCTCTTTAAGTCTGTTATTGGTGTACAGGAATGCTTGTGATTTTTGCACATTGATTTTGTATCCTGAGACTTTGCTGAAGTTGCTTATCAGTTTCAGGAGATTTTGGGCTGAGACGATGGGGTCTTCTAGATATACAATCATGTTGTCTGCAGATAGAGACAATTAGACTTCTTCCTTTCCTATTTAAATACTCTTTATTTCTTTTTTCTTGCCTGCTTGCTCTGGCTAGAACTTCCAGTACTATATTGAATAGGAGTGGTGAGAGAGGGCATCTTTGTCTAGTGCCAGATTTCAAAGGGAATGCTTCCAGTTTTTGCCCATTCAGTATGATATTGGCTGTTGGTTTGTTGTAAATAGCTTTTATTATTTTGAGATACGTTCCATCAATACCTAGTTTATTGAGGGTTTTTAGCATAAAGGGCTGTTGAATTTTGTCAAAGGCCTTTTCTGCATCTATTGAGATAATCATGTGGTTTTTGTCTTTGCTTCTGTTTGTGTGGTGAATTACGTTTATAGACTTGTGTATGTTGAACCAGCCTTGCATCCCTGGGATGAATCCTACTTGATTGTGGTGGATAAGCTTTTTGATGTGCTGTTGCAATTGGCTTGCCAGTATTTTATTGAAGATTTTGCATCTATGTTCATCATGGATATTGGCCTGAAATTTTCTTTTCTTGTTGAGTCTCTGCCGGGTTTTGGTATCAGGATGATGTTGGTCTCATAAAATGATTTGGGAAGGATTCTCTCTTTGTGGATTATTTGGAATAGTTTCAGAAGGAATGGTACCAGCTCCTCTTTGTATGTCTGGTAGAATTCGGCTGTGAACCCATGTGGACCTGGGCTTTTTTTGGGTGGTAGGCTCTTAATTGCTGCCTCAACTTCAGATCTTGTTATTGGTCTATTTGGAGTTTTGACTTCTTCCTGGTTTAGGCTTGGCAGGAGACAAGTGTCCAGAAATTTATCCATTTCTTCCAGGTTTACTAGTTTATGTGCATAGAGTTGTTTATAATAATCTCTGATGATGGTTTGAATTTCTGTGGAATCTGCGGTGATATCTCCTTTATTGTTTTTTATTGCATCTATTTGGTTATTCTCTTTTCTTTTTTATTAATCTGGCTAGTGGTCTGTCTATTTTGTTGATCTTTTCGAAAAATCAGCTCCTGGATTTATTGATTTTTTTTTTTTTTTTTTTTTTTTTTTTTTAGAAGTGTTTTATGTGTCTCTATCTCCTTCAGTTCTGCTCTGATCTTAGTTATTTCTTGTCTTCTGCTAGGTTTTGAGGTTTTTTGATCTTGCTCCTCTAGCTCTTTGAATTTTGATGATATGGTGTTAATTTTAGATCTCTCCTTGCTTCTTATATGGGCACTTATTGCTATATATTTTCCTCTAGATGCTACTTTAAATGTGTCCCAGAGATTTTTGGTATGTTGTGTCTTCATTCTCGCTGGTTTTGAAGAACATCTTTATTTCTTCCTTCATTTCATTTTTTATCCAGTCAACATTCAAGAGCTAGTTGTTCAGCTTCCATGAAGCTGTGCAATTCTGAGTTAGTTTCTGAATTCTGAATTCTGAGTTCTAACTTGATTGCACTGCGGTCTGAGAGACTGTATGTTATAATTTGCATTCTTTTGTATTTGCTGAGGAGTGATTTACTTCTCATTATGTGGTCAGTTTTAGAGCAGGTGTGATGTGGTGCTGAGAAGAATGTATATTCTGTGAATTTGGGGTGGGGAGTTCTGTAAATGTCTATTAGGTTTGCTTGTTCCAGGTCTGAGTTCAAGTCCTGAATATCCTTGTTAATTTTCTGTCTGGTTGCCCTGTCTAATATTGACAATGGGGTGTTAAAGTCTCCCACTATTATTGTGTGGGAGTCTAAGTCTCTTTGTAAGTCATTAAGAACTTGCCTTATGTATCTGGGTGCTCCTGTATTGGGTCTGTATATATTTAGGATCATTAGCTTTTCTTGTTGCATTGATCCTTTTACCATTATGTAATGTCTTTCTTTGTCTCTCTTGATCTTTGTTGCTTTAAAGTCTATTTTATCAGAGATGAGAATTGCAACTCCTGCTTTTTTTGGACCTCCATTTGCTTGGTAAATCTTCCTCTATCCCTTTATTTTGAGCCTATGTGTATCCTTGCATGCAAGATGGGTTTCTTGGATACAGCACACTGATGGGTTTTGGCTTTTTATCTAATTTGCCAGTCTGTGTCTTTTGATTGGGGCATTTAGTCCATTTACATTTAGGGTTAATATTGTTATGTGTGAATTTGATACTGTCATTTTGATGCTAGCTGGCTGTCTGTCCGTTAGTTGATGCAGATTTTTCATTGTGTTTATGCTGTTTACCATTTGGTATGTTTTTGAAGTGGCTGGTACTGGTTGCTCCTTTCTATGTGTAGTGCCTCTTTCAGGAGCTCTCGTAAAACAGGCCTGGTGGTGACAAAATCTCTGAGTACTTGCTTGTTCGCAAAGGATTTTATTTTTCCTTCACTTATGAAGCTTAGTTTGGCTGGATATGAAATTCTGGGTTGAAAGTTCTTTCCTTTAAGGATGTTGAATATTGGCCCCCACTCTCTTCTGGCTTGTAGGGTTTCTGCTGAGAGATCTGCTGTGAGTCTGATGGGCTTTCCCTTCGTGGGTAACCCAACTTTCTCTCTGGCTGCCCTTAGCATTTTCTCCTTCATTTTAACTCTGGTGAATTGGACGATTATGTGCCTTGGGTTTGCTCTTCTTGAGGAATATCTCTGTGGTGGTCTCTGTATTTCCTGGACTTGAATATTGGCTTGCTTTGCTAGGTTGGGGAAGTTTTCCTGGATAATATCCCAAAGAGTATTTTCCAGCTTGGATTCATTCTCTTTGTCACATTCAGGTACACCTATCAAACATAGATTAGGTCTTTTCACATAGTCCCATATTTCTTGGAGACTTTGTTCATTCCTTTTTACCCTTTTTTCTCTAATCTTGCCTTCTCATTTTACTTCATTGAGTTGACCTTCGACCTCTGATATCCTTTCTTCTGCTTGGTCAATTCAGCTGTTGAAACTTGTGTATGCTTCGCGAAGTTCTTGTGTTGTGTTTTTCAGCTCCATCAATTCACTTATATTCCTCTCTAAGTTTTCCATTCTCGTTAGCATTTCATCAAATCATTTTTCAAAGTTCTTAGTTTCTTTGTATTGGGTTAGAACATGTTCTTTTAGCTCACAGAAGTTTCTTATTACCCACCTTCTGAAGCCTGATTCTGTCATTTCATCACACTCCTTCTCCATCCAGTCTTGTTCCCTTGCTGGTGAGGAGTTGTGATCCCTTGGAGGAGGAGATATGTTCTGGTTTCAGGTGTTTTTATCCTTTTTGTGCTGGTTTCTTCCCATCTTTGTGGATTTATCCACCTGTTGTCTTTGTAGTTGCTGACTTTCAGAATGGGTCTCTGCATGAACATCCAGTTTGTTGATGATGAAGTTATTTCTGTTTCTTAGTTTTCGTTCTAACAGTCTGTCCCCTCTGCTGTAGGACTGCTGAGGTCCACTCCAGGCCCTGCTTGCCTAGGGATCACCTGCAGCAGCTGCAGAACAGTAAGGGTTGCTACCAGTTTCTTCTTTTGCTATCTTTGTCCCAGAAGAATACCCACCAAATGTCAGTCTGATCTCTCCTTTATGAGGTGATTCTTTGGATATACTAGGGTCAAGGAGCTGCTTGAGGAGACAGTCTGTCCTTTATAGGAGCTCAAGTGCTGAGCTGTGAGCTCAGTTGTTCATTCAGAGCTGCTGGGCAGGTATATTTAAGTCTGTTGCAGCAAAACTCATAAACCCCTTTTTTCCCCAGGTGTTGTGTCCTGGGGAGTTAGGGCTTTATTTATGAGTTTCCATGGAGCTGCTGCCTTTTTTTTTTTTTTTTCAGGGTTGTCCTACCCAGCAAGGAGGCAGCCTAGTCACTGTCTGCCTGCAGAGGCTCTGCTGAGCTGCTGTGGGCTCTGCCCAGCTGCCATGTGAACTTCCTTGCAGTGCTGTTTATATGGGTGTAGTTAGAACTGCCTCAGCAATGGTGGCCCACCTCTGTAATGGTGAACTCTCTCTGTAATGGTGGGTTGCCTCAGCAACAGTGGGCTGCTCAGCAATGGCAGACTACCTCCATAGTGGTGGAGTGCCTCAGTAATGTCAGACGCCCCTCCCCCACAGAGCTGGACCATCCCGGGTTTAGCTGTGTTTGCTGTGAAACTCTCAACCCAGAGCGTTTCCAATTGCTGTTTTTTTGTGGGGGTGGGACCAGCCGAGCCTGATCACCTGGCTCCCTGCCTCAGAGCCTTTTTTTTTTAGGTGAATGGTTGACTCTCTCCCAGGTGTTCCAGTCGCCTGTTGAAAAGGCACCAGGATCTGTGTGATATTCCGTGTGATGATCCACTGCGCAGGCTGAAACAGTGGCACTGAGATTCGTGGCACTTTTTTGCCTGGGACTCTCCTGGCTTAGCTCCCTGTTTCAGTCCCCTTTTTAATCAGATGAATGGGTGACTCTGCCTTCCTGGAGCTCCAATTGCCAACTAAAAGGGCACCCAGACCAGTGTAGTTTGTATGGAGAACTGCTGTGCCAGCACGCCAGCAAAACAGCCGCACTGGCGACCTGTGGGGCTCCTCCACCTGGGAATCTCCTGATCTGTGGGCAATAAAAATCTGTCTGGAAATACAGCATCCACTCACCCTCTGCACTTTCACTGGGAGCTGCAATCCTGAGCTGCTCCTAATTGGCCATCTTGGATCTTCCCCCTCAATTGGCTATTTTAAAGAGAGTAGGGGTAGGAGCTGGAGTGGTGGGTGAGCAGTTTCGGGGGGGAATGACAGTTATGGAACAGGTGACCAAAGGTGACTCAGGTCAGAGCTGGTGACCAGGGGTGACTCAGGACAGAGCAGGTGACTAGGATGAGTCAGGACTCTAAATATGTGGGTTAGGAGGGGAATGCACAAGGGACATGTGCAGTTTTGGCAAGAGGAATAGGGTGCAGGTAAGCAGGGGAATAGATGTGATCTGATTAGAGCTGGTGGGAATGTTATTTACTGAAACTAAGGGCAAGGAGATGAAGAGAACAAGGAATTTAAACTTTAAAATGGAGAACAAAGAACAAGAAAACTGAACCACTGACATACTGATTTTTTGAAGATAAACTTGGAACTCACTGTATTTGATGCTCTCATTGTAGATAAGGAAACCAATTTAGGAAGGTGAAGCTACTGGGCCGGGTGCAGTGGCTTACGCCTATAATCCGAGCACTTTGGGAGGCCAAGTTGGGTGGATCATGACATCAGGAGTTTGAGACCATCCTGGCCAACATGGTGAAACCCCGTCTCTACTAAAAAATAAAAATTAAAAAAATTAGGTGGGTGTGTGGCACACACCTGTAGTCCCAGCTACTTGGGAGGCTGCAGCAGGGGAATTGCTAAAATCAGGAAGTGGAGGTTGCAGTGAGCCGAGATTGTGCCACTACACTCCAGCTTGGTGACAGAGCAAGACTCTGTCTCAAGAAAAAAAAAAAAAAAGGAAGGTAAAGCTACCTTCTCAGTGTTACATATTAAATGAGAGGCAGGGATACCAGAAAGCAGAATCTCCGTGCAATTCAATATTTTTTCCTATTCATATGAGATTCCTGATTTGTCAACATAAGGTGAGTCTAGACCAGATGTCACTGGAAAGAGGTCCCAGTCCAGACCCCAAGAGAGGGTTCTTGGACCTCATACCAGAAAGAAGTGAAAGGTATTTATTAGAGAAGTAAAGGAGTAAAAGAATGAGTTCTGCATTAGCAGAGCAGTGGCATGGGTTGCTCAAATGAATATATTTATAGTTATTTCTCAATTATTTGCTAAACAAAGGGTGGATAATTCACGAGTTTTCTGGAACACGGTGGGCAATTCCTGGAACTGAGGGTTTCTCCCACTTTTAGACCATATAGGGTAATTCATTGGTGTTGCCATGGCATTCGTAAACCGTCATGGTGCTGGTGGAGTGTCTTTTAGCATGCTAATGTATTATAATTAGTGTATAATGAGTAGTCAGGGCAACCAGAGGTCACTTTCGTGGTTCCGTTGGTTCTCGTGGGTTTTGGCCAGCTTCTTTAGCACATGCTGCTTTAACAGCCAGTTCTTTGTGACCTGTATCTTGTGCTGACCTATCTCATCCTGTGACTAAGAATGCCTTAACTTCCTGGAAAAGCAGCCCAGTACGTCTCACTCTCATTTTACTCAGACCCTATTTAAGGTGGAGTTGCTCTGAAACATCTCTGACACAGATGCAGAATTTCATCCGATTTAAAATTGTGCCTCACTGTATTGACAGCAAAAAAACCAGTGATAGGGAGGGCATGCTCTATTCTCTGTTGGAACTGTGGGGTGGTGAAGCCTTGAGAGCAAGGTCAGGATTCTACATGGATAAGTGCCCAGAAAAGTCTGGAAGAAAATATACCCAACTGGTAAGAGTAGTTACCTGCCTAACAGAAATATTCCTGGACCAAACTGGGGGTCAGGCTGCGTATTCCTTCGGCCAAATAACAAGATGCAGATGAACTGGGAAAGAAGGGAGTTTTTATTTGTGAATAAAATAAAATGGTTACAGGGAGAAGGCCTGGAAAATATAACCAGACTAACTCAAAATTACCAAGTTTTCAAGAGCTTATATATCTTCTAAGCTGTATGTCTACTTGTAAGTGTGCATTCATCTAAAGACCTAAGTGATTAACTTTTGTTTGTTTGTTTTTTGAAACAAAGTCTTGCTCTGTCATCCAGGCTGGACAGCAGTGGCATGATCTCAGCTCATTGCAAACTCTGCCTCCTGGGTTCAAGCAATTCTCCTGCCTCAGCAATCCAAGTAGCTGGGATTACAGGTTCCTGCCACCATGCCTGGCTAACTTTCTTTTTTCCTTCCCTCCCTCCCTCCCTCCCTCCCTCCGACCTTCCCTCCCTCCCTCCCTCCCTCCCTTCCTTCCTTCCCTTTCTTTTCTTTCTTTTGATGGAGTCTAGCTCCAAGCAAGCCTTTCACCTCAGCTCCCCAAGTAGCTGGAATTACAGGTGCATACCATCATGTCCAGCTAAATTTTGTATTTTTAATAGAGATGTGGTTTTGCCATGTTGGCCAAGCTGGTCCTGAACTCCTGACGTCAGGTGATGCACCTACCTCAGCTTCCCAAAGTGCTGGGATTACAGGCATAAGCCACCATACCTGGCCAACTTCTTTTCATCTATAACTATAATCTCAGTCCTGAAGACCTTCCTCTGTAAATTTACCAAATTTAAATGGGTACAGATGTTGGGTGATTACCCTTGTCTTTTCTTCTGATAAATCATGGAGGTTTGGGGAGTTTTTCAGACCTGACAGGACAAGAGTACCACCATCTTAACAAGACTCCATCACCTTATAGTATCAAGTTTCCACTTCTCAGAACTGTCCATTGCCATCTGACCAAACTGCAGAAGTCAGCGCCACCTGTATCTTCAACAGAGCATAACAACCCTAATCAAGCTTACCAAAGTCTCCCGTAGTCCCAGCCAGCCAACACTCCTCTAACCCCTCCCCGATAGGAACCTTTTCCAGAGCACAGATCTCCCACCAGGCCCTTTTAAAAACCTCAGTCTGTAAGAGAAGTCTGCTCCTGACCCTGCCAGCCAGAAGCCCTTCTCAGATTTACTCTCAATAAACCTACCTCAAGTGTTGAGCCTCTCTCTCATTTCCTCTTCCTTCTTCTCTCTCCCTCTGTTCTAACAAGACGTCCAATAAACTTGGTTGTGGAGGCCTCGGGAGCTTCTTCAGACCCGCCATAAAACTTGTTTAATTCTAAACAGGTCCCATTCAGTATTTCTTCATTATCTTGTTATGCTTTAAGGCCCAGAAAAGGCCTAGGCAAAACTCTTGGTAGGCTTTTGTTATATTCCAGCCTTTGTATAAGGGCACTGGCTCTCTCAGCTTTTAACACTTGACCACTCAGTCAGTGCTGACACAGTTGCCATGGAGGCCTGTGTCAGTGAGAACCGGCCTGCCACAGAAGGACTGAGTTGGGAGTGAGTAGTGCTCAAACAAGACTTTTGATTTTTTAAGTGCTGTATTTATAATTTTCTGTTGGGAATATGTTCACATACTGTGATTTTTTTTTTTTTTTTTAAAAGAGGCCAAGCATGGTGGCTCACGCCTGTAGTCCCAGAAATTTAGGAGTCTGAGGAGGGTGGATTGCTTGAGCTCAGAAGTTCAAGATGGCCAACATATTGAAACCCCATTTCTACAAAAAGTAGAAAAATTAGCTGGGCATGGTGGTACATACCTGTAATTCCAGCTACTTGGGGGGGCTGAGGTGAAAGGCTTGCTTGGACTTGGGAAGTTAAAGCTACAATGAGCTGAGATTGTAGCATTGCCAGGGCAACAGAGTGAGACACCCTCTCTCAAATATAAATAAATAAAAGATCTATGTTAAAATGCTGCTGAATAAGGAGACCCCTGCAAACAAGCTTTGTGTGAGCAACATCGCTGTTTATTCACCTGGGTGTGGGCAGGCTGAGTCCAAAAAGTGAGTCAGTGCAGGGCAGTGGGATAGGAGTTGGTTTTATAGGTTTGGGGTGGGCAGTGGAAAGTTACAGAAGTTACAGTTTAGGGCAGTTTTTTGCAAGCTGGGAAGGAGTTGTAGGTTTGCAAGCTGGGAGGGGGTTGTAGGGTGTGGAGTCATGAGGCTGACCAAGGTCCGTGACAAATTCCAATGGCCTTATCACTTGTGGGAATAAGGAATAATAGAGAATGTCTTAAAGTTAAGTAGGCATCACAGGGGTTGATTATTTCTTCCTCTTTTCATGGTCTTCCAGTTAATTTAGATTTTCTAGGAACTCATCTGGGGTGTCCGTGCAGGTCACAGAGGTTAACATGGGGTCGTCAGTCGGCCTAAAAGAACTTACATTCCTGTCTTTTTATATTAGTAATGTAAAGGAAAAAGAAATGCAGAGTGAAGGGCAGTGAAATATGAGAACGTCTAGCACAGAGGGGTGATGGGGCGCTGTTTCTGAGGCCTTCTTCGAGTGGGATCGGGGGTGGCGCAGAAACCTAAAATGGGAAAGAATTTAGACTACTGGGAGATCTCGGGGCAAGGGGTGATGTTGTGGGGTTGCTGGAAGGAGCATTTCTTGTATTGACTGATTGGTTATTGCTTGTATACGATTTGTAGGAATTGACAGATTAATTGGAAAACGCAGGGTCTAAATAAGAGAGAAACATAAGTATCAGAGGACTAAGGATTGGAAGAAGACGTGACTCCCAATTAGAGAGTGCCTCGCCAGCCCAGCCAGGTCCGGAATGACCATTTGCCTTACTAGTGAGCTTTGGGCTCTGTCTTTTAATTCACTGATGGCTTCATATACGAGGCCGGACTGGTTTACATCAAAACAACATTCTTCGTTTAGGAATAGGCAAAGACCTCCATTTTTAGCCGTCAGTAAATCTAGACCTCTGTGGTTTTGAAGGACAACTGCAGCCAGGGAATTTACCTGAGCTTGCAGAAGGGATAGTGATTGAGGTAATTCTGCAATGCTAGCAGGGGAATCGTTAGGCTGCAGAAGGTGACGATTGAAGTGGTAGGGCCTGCTGGGCCTGTGCCGGGTGCAGCAGTACTTCCTAACCCCACAAGTAAGGGGATCAATGGAATGACCCACTTGTGTCATGTCTGGAACACAAGGGGAAGAGGGAGGCTTTTGTTTCCACTGGCAATGTGAATTTTGGGAGTAAGGAAAACTAGGGTCAAGTGCCTGTCCAGTTGGTGGGAAGGCAGATGTAAGAAGAAGAGCTACAGAAGAAAGTCCTTGGCCCAGACAGAACTGGAAGTGTAAACCGAAAAGGCGAGAAAGTGTTCTGGGAGAGCTGGGGCCTTGTACCCAGATGCCAAGGGAACCAGCAAGCACCGCAGCTGTTAAAGGTTGTGGCGGGATTTGGTAGGGTAACTGTGTGGGGAGAGCTGTTGTTTTCATGGTGTATGAGAAAGCCTTTGGTATTTATAAGTAACCACTTACTTTCACTGACAAGATTGGGTATGAGCAGAGAATGGGAGTGAGTTAAGAGTGAGTATAAAAGAAAAGAAGAGGACTGTATTGGCGTGGAAGAACTGGAGAGTTTCCCTGACATTGAAGATGATCTATCCACTCTGAGAGAGAATTGAGGGTGGCAGGCTGAGGGTAAAACCAAGAAATATCAGCTGTAGTTGCCTGGAGGAAAAGTGTCCACAGGGCATGTAAAAGGAAATGAGCATAGTGAGTTTGAGCACAGTCGGACAGAAACTACCACTTTCTGAGGTGTGGCTTACGTAGTTGGACAGCTGCATTCAATAGCGGTGTTAGGAAAAAGATGCCTCAAAAAGTAAAAGGTATGTTAGGTTTACATAGGGTCACTCTTCCATGATGAGGGTACGGGTGAGTTTATGACAAGTGGGGGAGGGTGCTTGAAATTTCTAGGAGGAGGTGGAGAAGTCAGGCTGATTGTCAGATGGAGACAGCTTTATCCTGGAATGATGGACCCACTGGGGAGGGTCTTGTAGACAGACAGCAGTTGGGGTGCTATCGACGATCAGGAAGGGTCCTGTCCACTGAGGTTGCAGAGACCGAGGGGTTAGGCTTTTAACTAGGACTGAACTTCCGACTAGGGTGTTGGCATATGGCCAAGTGTCTGGAATGAGTAAGAAGAAATCAGCTGGTGGATTTCATGTCTGGCCTGTTGGAGTACTGGAAGATAGTCACCAAGAGGACTGGTGACTGGAATAAGGTGAGCCCAAGCAAAAGGTGTGGCCATATAGGAGTTTAAAGGGGCTGTGGGACCTTGCTTTACGAGGAGCTTAAGTCCTGAGTCCTCTGCAGTGGATAACTCTGGCTTGGCTGGGAGGAGAGCAGCCTTAAGAAGGGTCTTCATTAGGACCCCTGTGTGCTGAGAAAACCTTTCTGCCCATATAACAGCGTGGTGGTGAAGAATGTGGAAGGTGTATTTAGAAATTAAACTTTGGAGATTGTGAGAGCTGTAGAGGGTAAGTGGGGCACAGCCTGTAATTTTGAGGGATTCTAAGAGCATCAGGGCGGCAGCTGCTGCCGCAGGTAGGCATGAGGGCCAGCCCAGGACTGTGAGGTTAATGTGTTTGGATAAAAAGGCTACAGGCCATGGGCCTGGCTCCTGTGTAAGAATTCAGATGAGACAGCCTTTTATTTCTGCTGTGTAGGGAGACAAGGGTTGAGAGGAGTTGGGGAGCGCTAAAGTAGGAGCAGTCTCTAAGGCCTTTTTTAGAGAATGAAAGGAAGAATTTTTGGTGTATGGGGTCAGCTAAGTTTCCTTTTGTAAGTTCATAAAGTGGTTTGTTTAGGAGGGCAACACTCGGTAAAAAGTATCCTCCAAAGCCTAGGAAGGAGAGAAGCTGCTGTTTAGTGGATGGGGTTGGGGTTTGGGAAATTAACTGGATATGGTTGGCAGGGAGAGTGCTTGTATGCTGGTGAAGGATTATAACAGATGGGGAAGAAATTTGGGCTTTAGACAAAAGTGTTTTTGAGGTCAAGAATAGAATAGAGAGTTGTAGAAGGAGGTAGGGAAGATAGGAGGGTGTAGGGGTTGGTACAACCGGGTAGGTGGGAAGTACAGTCTGACTGATGCGGCAGAAGTCTTGGCCTAGTGTGTAGAGTTTGGTTTTTGGACAGCTAGGATAGGGGACTTGTAAGGACAGTTTATAGGAATTAAAAGGCCATGTTGCAGTAATCGAGTAAGAACAGGCTTTTGGTCTTTTAAGGCTTCAGCAGGGATAGGGTACTGGTCCTGGGCAGAATAAGGGTGGTTAGGTTTTAAGGGGATAATGAGGAGTGAGGGACTTGCAGCCAGGGATAGGGAGGTGGTGTCCCACACCCTCGGGTTAAGGTGGTGGGATATAAGGAGAGCTATTAAGGGAGGTAAGGGTTTGGGGAGGAGGGTGGCAATGAGGTGTGGCTATAGCCCAGGAATAGTTAAGGAGGCAGACAATTTTGCGAGGATACCTTTCCGTAACAGGAAAACTGGACCAGTGGGGGTGATTAGGAAAGAATGCGGAAAGGAGTGCTGGCCTGACTGACACCAGACTTAGGGAGCTTTAGAGGCCTGGAGACCGTGCCGTTAATTCCCACAACAGTTATGGGGGCCAAGGAGACAGGTCCATGAAAAGAAGGCAGCATGGGGTGGTGGTCCCCTTGTTGATTAAGAAGGGGATGGACTTATCCTCCACTGTGAGAGTTAACTGAAGCTCGACATCCGTGATAGTCCAGGGGGCCTCCAAGATGTTTGGGCAGCATCGGTCTTCAGTCACCAAGCTGAGGAGATCTGGGAAGGATTTGGTCCAGGAGCTTTGGGTTGGAGCTCCTGGACCAGCGACATGAGTGGGACAGTCTGACTTTCCATGGGGGTCCCACACAGATGAGGAATCCCAGGCTGCGAGCATTCCTTGGCCCAGTGGCCAGGTTTCTGACACTTGAAGCAAGGTCCAGGAGGGGCAGCTGGACACTGCAGTCTGGGCACTTTGAAGTCTTTGTGAGCCGGTGGTGTGGCTGGGGTTTGTCTTACAGCAGAGGCAGCAACTCTAGTTCTGAGACACCACCAGGCAGCTTATTCCCTATTATTGAAAACCTGGAAGGCGAGGTTGATTAATTCCTGTTGTGGGGTTTGAGGGCCAGATTCTAATTTCTGTAGCTTTTTTGTAATGTCAGGACCTGATTGGGGATAAAATGCATATTAGTCATTTTTTTTAGGGATGAGAATGGAAGGATGACATTTAAGTCACTCCAGGTGTTAAGTATTGGAGGATCTGATGAAAAGGAGCCTAAGTGCTGGCTGATGTGGGAAAGGTTAAATAAAGAGAAAGGAGCGTGCACCCTAACTATGCCTTTGGCTCCAGCCACCTCTCAAAGGGAGAATTGTTGGGCAGGGGCAGAGGAGTTAGCCTCCAGACTAAATTGTAAGCCGGACCGGGTGTGAGGTGAGGAGGTGATAGGAGGGGCATAAGGAGGTGGATTATAGGCAGAGGAAAAGGAGGGAGGCTCTGGGTGGGGGCTTAGGGCCTGCATTAGGGCCTGGTTTGGACAGGTGGGGAGGAGAAAGGCCCAAAGGGTCGATGGACAAGGAGGATTCTGGATCACTGGCAGAGGCAGGAGGGGCAGATGGAAGAGAGAGAAGGAAAACTTTGGGATGGATTGCATTGATAGCAGAGATCAGGGAGGGATTGGAGTGTAAAAACATACCTGGATGTTATTGACAAAAATTGTCTAGGTCTCGCAGAATAGAAAACCTGAAAATGCCATTTTCTGGCCATTTGGAACCATTGTCAAATTTGTATTGAGGCCAGGTCACATTACAGAAAAAAATGAGACATTTAGGTTTTAGATCAGGGGACAGTTGAAGAGGTTTTAGGTTTTTTAGGACACAGGCTAGAGTCAAAGACAGAGGAATAGAGGGCAGAATACTGCCCCTGGCTAAGAAGATAAGCTTAAAGAAAGGAGTGCAGTAGAGATCAGAAGGAGCGAGCAGCTTCCAGGGTTTTCGGTAGGCATCCCTGACCAAGTCCTGGGCTGTAACGTGGGTGAGTGATCAAGGTAGGCGTCCCCGTTATTGACCAGACACCAAGGGAAGACTGTCTTCCTGAGTCTGTGATCAACATTGGAGTTTTTCAGCGAGAGGGAGAGACTTGCCTCTTCTGTCTCTACACAGAAAAAGAGTGTCTCCTTTGTCTCTACTAAGAGGAGAGACATTTAAAGGAAAAGAGAAAGAGGGAGAAACATGTTTCTTCTTCTCTGAAGGAAAAGAGAGAGAAAGAGGGAGAAATGTTATTTCCTCTTTCTCTGAAGGAAAAGAGAAAGAAAGAGGGAGGGACTTCTTACCTGATCTGAAGGTGGTGAGAGGGCTGTTAGGCATGCTAAGTACGAGCTGTTGGTCTGGTCTGATGTGTTGAGGTCTCAGGTGGGTCTCCTCCCATAGGGGCAGCGGGGACTGGGGGCTGGTCTCCCCAAAGGAGTACCCCTGTCCCGGGTTTCCAGCACCAAATGTTAAAATGCGTGGTCTGAATGAAGAGACCCCACCACCCAGAAACAGGCTTTGTGTGAGCCTTAAGTCTGTTTATTCACCCCAGTATAAGTGAGCTGAGTCCAAAGAGAGTCGCAGAGAGCAGTGCGATAGGAGTTAGTTTTATAGGTTTAGGGTAGGCAATGGAAAGTTATAGAAGTTACAGTTTAGGGCGTTGTTTTGCAAGCTGGGAGGGGGTCATAGGGTCTGGAGTCACAAGGTTGACCAAGGTTGGTTACAAACTCCAATCGCCTTATCAACTGATGCACGGTGGGGGTGGGGAGGAACAATAGAAGAACAGAAGAATGTCTCAAGTTAATTAGGCTCCGCAGGTGTTGATCATTCTTCCTCTTTTCATGGTTTTCCAGTTACTTCAGACTTTGTCATTCTGGGAGGCCATCCAGAGGTGTATGTGTGGGTCATGGGAATCGCCATGGCGTCCATGGCACCGTCAGTCAGTCTAAAAGACCTTAGAAATGCAAATTTGTAAACTTTCTTAAAACAGTATAAGGGGTTTTTTTTTTTTTTTTGCAATCTTTTTTTTAGTTCATCAGCTTTCATTAGTATTAGTGTATTTTATGTGTGGCCCAGGATGATGATTCCTCTTCCCATGTGGCTCAGGGAAGCCAAAAGGTCGGACATCCCTGGTTTGAAGCAAGCAGGCACGGGTCGGGCTGTGACTGAGAGTGGTCACTGCAGCATATCTGCACAGCGCATGCAGGGTGTGGGGTTCACTGGAGCAAGTCAGGCAGGTTGTGTCTAGCTATCCCGTGGGGAGGTGGTCCCCAGGATAAGGGCAGACATCTGGATAGATCACACTGAGGAACTGGAAGGAGGTGGAGAACTGGAAACTGGAACTAGGCCCTACTTCTGGTATGGGAAAGTATAACTTGTATTCAAAATGGAACCATAAAAATGCAAATTAAAACCACAATGAGATTCCACCTTATTTCTACAAGAATGACCATATTTAGAGTAAAAAAACAATGGATACTGGGATGGATGTGGTGAAAGGAACATTTTTACACTGCTGGTGGCAATGTAAATTAGTACAACTACTATGTAAAAGAGTCTGCCTCAAAGAACTAAAAGTAGATCTAGCATTTGATCCGGCAATCCCACTACTGGGTATGTACACAAAGGAAAATAAGTCATCACATGAAAAAGACACATGCAGACGTTTATAGCAGCACAGTTTGCAATTCCAAAGACATGAAACCAACCTACGTGTCCACTCACCAAGGAGTAAATAAAAAAAATGTGGTATATATACACCATGGAATACTCAGTCATGAAAAAGAATAAAACAATGTCTTTGGCAGCAACTTGGTTGGAGCTGGTGGCCATTATTCTAAGTGAAATAACAGAAATGGAAAAACAAATACCATATGTTCTTTTTTTTGTTTGTTTTTTGAGATGGACTCTCGCTGTGTTGCCTGGTCTGGAGTGTAGTGGCAGGATCTCGGCTCACTGCAACCTTCGCCTCCCAGCGTCAAGCAATTCTTCTGCCTCAGTCGTGCGCTGCCACACCTAGCTAATTTTTTTCTCTCATTTTTTTTTTTGAGATGGAGTTTCACTCTTCTTGCCCAGGCTGGAGTGCAATGGTGCGATCTTGGGTCACTGCAACCTCTACCTCCTGTGTTCAAGCGATTCTCCTGCCTTCCAGCTAGCTGGGATTACAGGCATGTGCCATCCTACCTTGCTAATTTTGTATTTTTAGTAGAGACAGGGTTTTTCAGTCAAGCTGGTCTCAAACTCCCAGCCTCAGGTGATCTGGCCACCTCAGCCTCCCAAAGTGTTGGGATTACAGGCGTGAGCCACTGCGCCCAGCCTAATTTTTGTATTTAAGAGACAGGGTTTCACCATGTTGGTTAGGCTGATCTTGAACTCCTCACCTCAAGCAATCCACCCACCTTGGCCTCACAAAGTGCTAGGATTACAGGCATGAGCCACCCACACGGCCAGAAAGAAATGGAATGTTTCACGAATTTGCGTATCATCCTTGCGTAGGGGCCATGCTAATCTCCTCTGTATCATTCCAATTTTAGTCTATGTGATGTCAAAGTGAGCGCTGTTATTACTTTTAAGTGGGAGGTAAGCTATGATGCAAAAACATAGGGAATGATAGAATGGAGTTTGTGGAATTGGGGTAGGGTGAGATTAGGAGGTGAGTGAGTGATAAAAGACTACATACTGGTACAGTGTACACTGCTTGGGTAACAGGTCTAATGAAATCTTACAATTCACCACTAAAGAATTCATCCATGTAACAAAAACTACCTGTACCCCAAAAACTATTGAAATAAAAAGAAGCTAATGGAACCATAAAATTTCAAGAATTTACCACACTCATTTATTCTTTACAATGGCACTTATGTATCTGTTAGGATTATTAGTCTTTTTTTTTTTTTTTTTATTTTCTGAGACGGAGTTTTGCTCTTGTTGCCCAGGCTGGAGTGCAATGGTGTGATCTCGGCTCACTGCAACCTCTGCCTCTACAAGGTGGGTTCAAGTGATTCTCTTGCCTCAGCCTCCCAAGTAGCTGAGATTACAGGCATTTGCCACCATGCCCGGCTAATTTTTGTTTTTTTTTTTTCAGTAGAGATGAGGTTTCGCCATGTTGGCCAGGCTGGTCTTGAACTCCTGACCTCAGGGTGATCTGCCCACCCCAGCCTCCCAAAGTACTGGGATTATAGGCATGAGCCCTCACACCTGGCCTAGTTTTACTTCTTAATAGAAGAACCAGTTAATTATGGAAAAAGAGGGAGAAGGAGGGAGGAAAGAAGGAGAAAAAAGAGAAGGGCAGAGAAGGGAAAGAAACCATATAAATGCAAGTGGCCAGTACTGCCTACATTTTCCAAGTAGAGAAAAAGAAGGCTCAGAGACATAACATGTGTTGCCCAAATCAGTAAGTGTTGGAACTAACTTTCAGAGCCAAGGGTGTATTTGTGAAGTCCATATTCTTGCACATACCAGTGAATGAGATATGCTGCCTTCCAACATAGGTTGGGAAGCTACTGCCCTCAACTCCTCAGTAAGGTTGCTCTTCCTGTGTCCTGGGAGTCCCCATTGTCTCAGGGAGAGAGCCATCTAGATCTACAGAACATCTAGATCTCTCATGGAGCTAGAATTGTTCCCATGTGAGAGCTGGTGGAGAAGGCCACACAAACTGTTCCCTCTGTGTCTGTTGTGGAGCCTAGAGTCACCATCGGTCAGCCAGGAGGCAGACTGTTGGGGAGGAAGGTTGGATGTGGATGGGAGCAAGTACAAACTGGAACCTGGGTTACCAATCCCACCTTGAAGCCACAGAAATGATGGGATGTGGGAAAAACAGGCAGCAGCACCTGTATGTGCCCTGTACTTGGGACAGGCTGGAGGTGGCTCTGGTGGCAGCTGCAGGTCCATCAACTAGCAGATCAGCAACAAGGCATACCAGCTGCCTCTTTCTGATGTCCTGCACTGCCCTTGAGAACCTAAGATACGTGATGTCATTTCACTTCTGCTTTGCAAATCTCAGGCAATGTCTCATGATCAATGCTAACCTTGAACCAGCCAGGGAAGGAAATCCTGGGGAGTTCTAGCTTAGCTACAAGGACACAGTCCAGAGCCACTCCACTTACCTTGTGTATACCTCTCAGTAAAGATTAGAAATGCCTGAGGTTTGCTTCCGCAAGTCACCTTGTGGCTTGGATATATGCCCTAGGATAAGACAGTCAGATGCTGGGATTTTTATCTGCAGCCACAAGGCAGCAAAGACTGAATTCTCACCATTCTTTCAGTCTGGTTCCCAAAGACTACACAGCATGGATCAACCATTGAGCTGGTTTTAAATCCTGGCTCAAATTATTCCCTGGGCCTCTGTGACCTTGTGCCAGTCTCCTAAGCTCTCTGGACCTGTCTCTCCATTTTTAAAATGGGCATACAATGTCTAACATATCATTATGTAGAATGTGAATTGCATAAACTGTATTAGGTTTGAAATGTCATCAGGTTGCTGCAAAGCATTTTTTCTGAGTCTCTAGGATTCCTGACGATTCCATGGGACCCTCCATAGCCTTTTCTCAATGTATTCAATTTTCACTCATCACTGATTCCATTACTTGATGAAGGTATAAAGGCTTCCCAGTGAAGTCTAGGAAGCATTTTGTGGGGTGGGTTCTCAGTACTGTCTGTGCTTCTAGCAGGACTTTCTTGTCCTTAGGCTGGCTGGCTCCTTCCTGGTGTCACTCGTGTTTTAACACTTGAGGATCTGGCTGGGCACAGTGGCTCACACCTAATACCAGCACTCTGGGAGGCTAACGAGGGTGGATCACGAGGTCAGGAGATAGAAAGCATCCTGGCCAAGATAGTGAAACCCCATCTCTACTAAAATACAAAAAATTAGCCAGGTGTGGTGGCGGGTACCTACAGTTCTAGCTACTTGGGAGGCTGAGGCAGAATTGCTTGAACCCGGGAGGTGGCGGTTGCAGTGAGCCGAGATTATGCCATTGCACTCCAGCCTGGGGCAACAGAGGGAGATTCCATATCAAAACACAAAACAACAAAAACCCAGTTGAGGATCTGCCTATAATCCAAGCACTCTGGGAGGCTGAGGCAGAAGGATCCCTTGAGTTTGAGTTTGAGACCGGGTTGGGCAACACAGTGAGACCTCATCAATACTAAAATTCAAAAAAACTAGCCATGCATGGTGGTGCACGCCTGCAGTCCCAGCTACTTGAGGGGCTAAGGCAGGAGGATCACCTGAGCCCAAGAAGTGGAGGCTGCAGGGACACTGATGGTGGTGCCACTGCACTCCGGCCTGGGGAACAGACCCTATCTGAAAAACAAATGATCAAAAGAACAGTTGATCTTGCCCCTGCCTCTCCAAAAGGCAAAACTGTAATGCTTTCTGAGGTACCACCTCTAAGATATTTGCTGTCAGCCTTTCTCCCTTATCCTGTGATCATAAAGGCTGATTTGCTAGAGACTTGGGCATCTATCATCCTTCCAAATGGCACACTGGTTGCAGATGTAGGTTCACTTGGTGATGGGTACCAAAATCTTGTTTATGGGCTGTGTCTTTGGGCTTCACAGTGGGTGAATGTCTAGACCATGGCAATCACAGGGTGAAATCCTCACCCAGGGTGAGTTGCTTGCTCTGAGCTGGAAATGAGAGCTCACAGGGTAGTTCCTTTCATGAATGAGAATCTGGCTCTTTCAGTTGCAATTTTCTTAAAGACACAGGAGACTGCAAAAAAATAACAGCTTTATTACTTAAGATGTGAGCATTTACAAAATGCCAGGGAAAACCATTCCCTACTTTGAGCCTTTGAGGCCTGAACTTTCATCATGTACCATGGAAAAAAATGCCTCTTTTAAACTTTCAAACATTTAGGATTATTTTTGATTCTTATCATCCCAGGTATTTTTTAAAGTTTGCCTCCACTGGGCCCTGACTTACCAAATCTCTGTTCAGTTAATTAGGCTGCTTGTACTAGTAACAGCTCCACTTCAGTCTCTTCTCAGGAAGAGGGGGGCACAAGACACATCAATCTGAGCTCCTTAGTATTGCATTCTGAAGACTGAGGGCTGCCAGGAAATGCTCAAAGGGTAGCATCTAGGAAATCAGCAAACTAAAGGCTCATCTCTAAGGTGGAAAATCCATTCTCAACTGAAACAGCAGGATGGATAACACTTTCGTAAGATATGGTTTTGTGTACACAGCACACAATGTTTAACAAATTTTATTATGTGTAAATCTATGAACAGATTTAGGGAAAACCTCCAGGCTATTTCCCCAAATAACTGACGTAGTGCAAAAGAAAACAAAAAAGAGAAGGAGGGGCACAAATGAATAGCCCACTTGCAAGCTGAATAGAATGGGAAGCCATTTCTTTTCACCAAATCTTTTAATTTTTGGCTGGTCACAGTGGCTAATGCCTGTAATCCCAACACTTTGGGAGGCTGAGGCGGGTGGATCACCTGAGGTCAGGAGTTCGAGACCAGCCTGACCACCAAGGTGAAACCCTGTCTCTACTAAAAATACAAAAATTAGCCAGGCATGGTGGCAGGTGCCTGTACCAGCTACTTGGGAGGCTGTGACAGGAGAACTGCTTGAACCTGGGAGGTGGAGGCTGCAGTGAGCTGAGATCACAGCACTGCACTCCAGCCTGGGCAATGGAGTGAGACTCCATCTTAAAAAAAAAAAAATTTGTAATTTATTTTTACAAACACCACTTTTAGTAACTTATTTTTATCTTAGTAGAGGTGTACCCCAGGGATGATCTGGCCCTC
Source organism: Callithrix jacchus (assembly GCF_049354715.1). Classification (NCBI taxonomy): domain Eukaryota; kingdom Metazoa; phylum Chordata; class Mammalia; order Primates; family Cebidae; genus Callithrix; species Callithrix jacchus. Next base: position 12,644,198 of record NC_133513.1, on the reverse strand, counting down.
AGTCAAGAGTTGATTTTTCCTGTAGCTATGCTGACCACAGGAGATCACTAAAAGTGGATTACAAATGGTAGAAACAGTGGCTGCTTGTATCCTAGTTCTTCTGATAGAAGCAGCAGTTCCACAGTCGCCAAAGGTATTGTTCACAACACACCACAGCAACACAGGCCCATGACAGCATATGTTTTAGAACTTATCCACTGGAAGGACATATTTAATACAAATCAACAATTCATCAAATTACTGGCCACTTAACATAGAGAAAAGGATTGTCCCAGTAGAAAGGGTTCACAATCTGAGCTGGCCTTTTACAATGGCAAATACTGTTACAGTAACATTGTAAACAAATATGAAAAAAAAGTATCATAATTACTGAAGACCTTTTAGGTAAGATTTTCAGAAAACCCAGGGATAGATTTTATGTCACAGAATGGTCCGTATCGTCCAAAAATATCTTTTGATTGGACAGTAAAATAATATTTGTTGGAAGCTAAAAACTGAGATAAAGTACAGGCCATTGGGAGTGGTAAAGCTTTAATTTCTCCAATCTTCTTCCAAATCAACTTATTATTAGGGTTCTCATGACACAGGAAGAGGTGGTAGCTTTCTACAGGTGCACACTTGGGATTGATTTTGGTTATATTCCAAGTCAGGGCAATGCCATTGGGTCTAAAAACCCGTTTCACTTTGAGCTCAGGCTTCTGGGGAGGAAGCGTGTCTCGGATTTTGTCTCCTAATTCAGGCAGTGGTGGTGGTGGTTCCGGGAGAGGTGGCAGGTGCTCGAAGAACTCAGGAACCTAAAAATACCATTGTAAGAAATTTTAGCTTTTATAGTGGTCAACTGCAGTTGTACAAATATGTATTTCCCATTCTTCATTTATCAAAATAATAAAAGGATATTTCAATAATATGTGAGGCTGAATCTAGTGCCTTAACCCTAACCCTGTATTGGATTTAAGATCTGTGCACTCTGGAATATCACTAATCCAGAATGGGTTAGGTTCTAGACATGTAGGATAAATCTTCTATCTCACTTCCAAATTGTGTTCTAAAACACTGTACTAATTTACATAAAAAGTGTCAGTGTGGCTAGGCACAGCGGCTCATACCTGTAATCTCAGCACTTTGGGAGGCTGAGGTGGGTGGATCACCTGAGTTTAGGAGTTCAAGACCAGTCTGATCAACATGGCGAAACCCAGTCTCTACTAAAAATAAAAAAATTAGTTGAGTATGGTGGTATGTGTCTGTAATCCAAGCTACTCGGAAGCTGAGGCAGGGGAATCGCTTGAACCCAGGAGATGGTTACAGTGAGCCTTGATCACACCACCATACTCTAGCCTGAGCCACAGAGTGAGATTTGGTCTCCAAAAAAAAAAAAGTGTCAGTGTCTGAGAATATCCTTTTCCTCCCATCCTCATCAACAATGGCTATTGCTTCTTTTCCAGTTAGTTCAATTAAAAAAAAAATTTGTTTTAATTTCTGTAGCTACTGTAAAACTCAACTGAGTAACTTTTAATTGTGTAAATAAGTAGATTCACAACAGCACATTAAATTGTTTTCTAAGCTGAAATGTGACCCAAATGTTCCTTTAAGAGTAAAATGGGTACTTCCCGCTCAATTTGGAATAAATATCCCTTACGGAGCACTTGGTATCAGTACCTGGGCTGCATTTGGTGCCACTGGGATTGTTTCTTTTGAGCTTAAAACAGCTTTCACAGGTGACTCCAGGGTAGATACTGGACTTTCTGTGAACAATACAAGGTTTAAGAAGTAAATTTTATCTGCAGTAATCAATTCCATAGCCTTTAAGCATATAGTTTACATATTTGGTGGTAATTAAATGTGAATTAAAATCATAAAACTGTGAATTATGAAGATGTACTTAACTAAAAGTCAAGATACGGAGGTAACATTTTTAAGCTGACAAAAATTTCCCTCTTGAGGTAAACACTTTAGTCATTATGCAACTGGGAACTAGGTACATTTACACATGGGACAGAGATCTCTGATCAATGATTAGAGGCAAATTTTCTTGTTTGGCCAACAAAGATGTCCACAAACACAGAGCCATTTAATCTATACCCAAGTTGTAGGAACTCAAACGAAAAATGATGTAGACTGGGGAAAAGAACAGGGGAAGGAGGAGAAACAGAAAGGAAAATAAAACAGATGGTGAGAGGAAGAAAGGAGGCAAACAAGAAAAATGTAGGTGGGTGGCAGGAAAAGAAGGTACAAGTAAGTAAAAGAATGGATTGAAGACACCTGGGCAGGCTGGGCATAGTGGCTCACGCCTGTCATCCCAGAACTTTGGGGCACTGAGGAGGGTAGATGACTTAAGGTCACAAGTTCCAGATCAGCCTGGGCAACACAGTGAAACCCCTCTCTACTAAAAATACAAAATTAGCCGGGCATGGTGGTACATGCCTTTCCTCCTAGCTACTCGGGAGGCTGAGATAGGAGAATTGCTTAAACCTGAGAGGTGGAGGTTGAAGTGAGCCAAGATCATGCCACTGCACTCCAGCCTGGTCACAGAAGACAGGAAAAAAAAAAAGGGACTCAAAAAAAAAAAACAACCAAAAAAAACCCCAACAACAAATAACAGTATTTCCAGTTCTAAATCACTGAGGAATCACCAGACTGTCTTCCACAATGGTTGAACTAATTTACATTGCTAATTTACATTCCCACAAATAGTGTAAACACATTCCTATTTCTCCACAACCTTGCCAGCATCTGTTGTTTTGACTTTTTAATAATCAACATTCTGACTGATGTGAGACGGTACCTCATCATGGTTTTGATTTGCATTAATCTGATGAGCAGTGATGGGGAGTTTTTTTTCATGTTTGTTAGCTGCATGTATGTTTTCTTTTGAGAAACGTCTGTTCATGTCTTTTGTCCACTTTTTAATGAGGTTTTTTTTTCTAATGGGGTTTTTTTTCTTGTAAATTTAAGTTCCTTTTAGATTCTAGATATTAGACTTTGGTCAGATGAACAGATTACAAAAATTTTCTCCCATTCTGTATGTTGTCTGTTTGCTCTGATGATAGTTTCTTTTGCAGTACAGAAGCTCTTTAATTAGATACCATTTGTCAATTTTTGCTTTGTTGCAATTGCTTTTGGCGATTTAATCACAAAATTGCAATTTGACCCAGCAGTCTCATTACTGGATATATATCCAAAGGAATATAAATCATTCTATTATAAAGACACATGTATATGTTCACTGCAGCAATATTCACAATAGCAAAGACATGGAATCAACCCAAAGGCCTATCAGTGATTGACTAGATAATGAAAATGTGGTACATATACACCATGGAATAGTATGCAGTCATAAAAAGGAACAGTTGGGAGGCTGAGGAGAGCAGATCATGAGGTCAGGAGATTGAGACCATCTGGCTAACATGGTGAAACCCAGCCTTTACTAAAATACAAAAAAAAAGAAAATTCGCCAGCCATGATGGTATGTGCCTGTAGTCCCAGCTACTTTCGAGGCTGAGGCACGGGAATTGTTTGAACTGGGTGGGGATGCAGAGGTTGCACCACTGCACTCCAGTCTGGCGACAGCAAGACTCCTTTTTTTTTTTTTTTTTTTTTTTTTTTAAAAAAATGGAGATCCTGTGCTTTGCAGAGACATGGATGGAGCTGTAAGCCATTATCCTCAGCAAAGTAATGCAGGAACAGAAAACTAAACACCACATGTTTTCACTTATATGTGGGAGCTGAAGAATGAGAATACATGGAAACAGGGAGAGGAACAACACACACTAGGCCTGTTGGGGAAACGCAGTGGGTGGAGAGAGCATTAGGAAAAATACCTAATTCATGCTACGCTTAATACCTGGACGATGGGTTGATTGGTGCAGCAAACCACCATGGCATACCTTTACCTATGTAACAAACCTGCACATCCTGCACGTGTACCCCAGAGCACAAAGTTTAAAACAAAAAAAATTAAGAGAGTAAATACAGAGACGGTTAAGAAAACAGGGTTTATACTGGAAAGTATGAAAGTTGGGTAGCTAAAAATTCCAGAATTAAGCAGTAAAAATCATTTTAAGTCCATTTATATCCTGTGATACAACTATTCAAAAGTCCATTTATATCCTGTGATACAACTATTCAAATCATTTTTCTTTTGTCAAGGATGAACGAGATTCTGCATTGTTTACAAAACCTTCCTAGAAGAAGTAATGGCTTTATTATTTTAATCTGCAGTCTGTTCAGCTGTTTTGTACTTGTTTAATAAGAGACAGATTTGTAAAATTATAATTCACAGGTTAAGAACGATACAAATAACCTGCTTTACATTTTTAGCCAACAGCTGAGTATTTAAAATATCCTAAACAAATATAATTTCTTATAAATAAGATTCCTTCTTCCAAGGCAGTAAGTCAACAGACCTGTGGCAAATTAAAACAGACTACAAAAGAAACTCAACTTTATGATAATAAGGACTTTCATTCTAACCTGATTTTAATGTTTATTTCCTTTTTAAAGTACATCTCTTATAATCAAAGTTGGGTCTTTTATCTCCAGTGTAACAATGCTTTTCAGTGGAGTGTTTAGACCATTTACATTTATTATAATTGTGGCTGGGTTTAAGTTGATCATTTTGCCTTTTGTTCTCTATGACTCTTGTTCTTTGTCTGCTTTCTTTTTTGGCTTCTTAGATTGCATATTTAAAAAATTACACTTTATCATCACTATAGCTTTACTTCTATTTAAAAGAAAAAATTGTTGCTTAGGCATTACCATATGTATCTTTAACTTATCATAGTCTAGTTTCAAATAACATGATACCACTCAAGAGCCTTATAACAGCATACTTTCAATCCTGTGACTATCTTTTGCACTACTGTTTTCATCTTCTTCTACATAAATTCTATAATATAGTTGTATTCCTTTGTGTAGATCTACTTTCCATCTGGTATCTTTTACTATCACTTGAAGAATTTCCTTTATTTCTGATAGTAAAGGTCTGCTGGCGACAAATTTGTTGATCTGAAAAATTTTAATTCTGCTTTAATTAATTTTTGTAGAGATGGGTTTTGCTATGTTGCCTAGAATGTTCTCAAACTCATGGACTCAAGCCATCCTCCTGCCCTGCCCTCCAAAAGCCGCTTTCATTTTTGAAAGACTTATTCTCTAGATAAAGAATTATAGGTTGACAGGTATTTTCCCCCAGTCCTTTAATGAAGTTACTCAATTGTCCTTTGGCCTGCATTCTAGCCTAGAAATCTGTGAATTCTTTGTTCTTTTATCTACATTGTAATTTCATCTTTCTCCTTATCACTGGATTTCAGGAACTTGACTATGATATGTCTTGGTATGATTTCTTTTGTGTTTATCCTACGTGGAGTTTATTAAACATCTTGGATATGTGGGTTTATATTTTTCATTAAATTTGAATGAGACCCTATAACTGATCTCAGCCCCACGACTGTATTTCACTTCTTTTTCCTTAAATCCCTGCAAGATGAGACACTGTTGTCATTCTCTCTACATTTTCATGTTATACCCCAGTTTATGCTTCGCTATGTGTCCTCTCAGCTACTATACTAAAAAGTACGTACCAAAGGAAGAAAAGAAATTTGTAGAAGTCCCAAATAAGCCAGATCTTTCAATGAATTTATGAATAAACAAACTGTGATGCATCCACACCACAGGCTACTCTTGGCAATAAAGAGGAACACACTACTGATACACAACAATGGGGATGACCCTCAGCATTATGCTGAATGAAAGAAGTCAATCTCAGAAGGACACATACTATGTTATCAAATTCATATAACATAATTATAGTACAGAACAGACTGGTGGTTGCCAGGGTCTGGGCAGAAACAAGGTGTTAAGTATAAAGGGGTAGCATGAAGGAGCCTTGTAGCGGCAGAACAATTCTGTACTTTGACTATGATGGAAGTTCATGAATCTGCACATGTGCTAAAACTGCATAAACATACACTAACGTATTAAAACAAATTTGATAAGTGGGCCCAGTGCACTGTGAGTTGTTACCCTTCTGTCCTTTTTAAAAAAAAAGATCTAAAAAATCCTTTTACCTGTATTGTAGTTGGAGAGGCCTTCTTTTGTCAAATCAATTACAGAATCAGGTTTCTTCTGTACAACCTAAAAAATTGTTAATAAAAAATAAAACTTTGCCTCAATAGCTGAAAGTTTTTAAAAATTTAAAAATGAAATTTTAAATTACCATTTAGAAACCAGATGGAACATTCTCAAGACTCTTGTGGTTTAACTCTACTATTAAAAAGCTCTTATAAAATAGTATCATTATAAAATATGCTTATTAGCGGTCTCCTTTTCAATATATAAGTTGGACTAAAACTAAATCATCCACCATGTAGCAAACACTAAAAGTTCCTTGAACTAGTATATTTAAATGAACAATATTCAGAGTCAGTATTTATTACCCACCATAACTTCAGCATTGGGAGAACTGCTGGAATATCCTGATGTAGTACTTCTGGTATCTGAAGGAAATTAGATATTTGACAGATTTATTAAACAATAGTTATGGACTTTGTGAAATATGAACACTAAAACAAAATAGATACTAATCAGCTGTTAATTATATAATTATAAAAAGTAACTCAATTGACTTTACCTATTCCAAAGACTGACAATGGAATTTTTTTTAAGAAAATGTAGTTTTGGGTCAAACAATTTTTTCTTTCTGTAACTTTACACCTATATTGGTAACGGTCTTATTTTTTTAAATTTACCTGTAAATTTGCATGAGAAAATACACTTGGAAATACACATACTTTTAATTCACAGTATCTTTAGACTAAAACTGCCTGACATGGCTTTGAAGCACTCTTCCTGGAACCAGTAGGAAGCCTCAGATAAATGCTTAACGTCCTTGTTAACTCTCTGTATTCACAATCTTAACAGCCCAAACTGTGGGGATAATTAAGTAGGATTAAGTGGAAGCTAAGCTTTTAAAATTAAGATGCAAATTCTCTAATATAGTAGAAAATGAAATGAAAATGGGAAATTTTAGATGAGAAATTATGAGCCAAACAAGATGGGCATTTTTGAGAGAGAGAGAAGTTACCATTGGAAATCTAAGGGTAATTTTTTTTTTTTTTTTGAGAGGGAGTCTTGCTCTGTCGCCCGGGCTGGAGTGCAGTGGCATGATCTCAGCTCACTGCAACCTCCATTTCCTGGGTGGAAGCAATTCTCCTGCCTCAGCCTCCCGAGTAGCTGGGATGACAGGCATGCACCACCACACCTGGCTAATTTTTGTATTCTTGGTAGAGACAGGGTTTCACCATGTTGGCCAGGCTGGTCTCAAACTCTTGATCTCGTGATCTGCCTGCTTCAGCCTCCCAAAGAGCTGGGATTACAGGCATGAGCCACCATGTCCAGACTGACTAGACAAATTTTAAAACTGAAGTAGACTATAAGATAATATATAAAAAACAAAAACACAAAAAACAAACCATCACTACCATCAATAAAAGGCCAGGTCAAATGATTAAAAATAACGTACATAAAAGTTAAGTAGTTTTACAACTTACAAAGTCATTAAACATGTAAAAGAAACAAAAGGCCATAAACTGATAAAACACAAGGTTAAAATGAAATATTAACCATGACATAAATTAAGCAAACATTAATTTAAGGCCTTCTAACTTGATAGATCATATTCTAATCAGCTTAAGATACCTGTTTGATTTGATGTAATTGGAGTTGTCAAATTAGGACTTTCCACAGAAATCAACATAACATCATCATTGTTACTAAAATGATAAAAAGAAATTAAAAACAAAAACTAAACATGCATTATCAGGCGTAAACATGCAATTAGTGGTTAGAAGTCCTCTAACTTAACATTTTATAATGTTTTAATTGAACAATCGTGGGGGCAAATAGAAATGGTAAAACTAAATGCCCCTCCCAAAAAAAACCTCCATTTATTACCAATTCGGTTATATGACCAAAAGGTAATGAAAATCCAATAATAGAACCATAAAATGTAGTAGGGATCTATTCATGATTCAAAAAATATGTATAATGTACAATGGACATAAATATGTAAAACACACAAGTATCACTTGAGCATATATATTGGCCTTTATAAAAATGAAACATCATGTAACTGAGAGAAATCTATTGAAAACCATAAAGAGACCTGGGCTCTTAAAGAAAATTATTATAAAAAGAACTGCTACCACTCTTTATTGTATCTCTCCAGTAGCAATATTTACCACAAATGTTTTTAATTGAGGCAATAATGAAAAATGATGCTGATTATGGTTACAGAATATTCTGAGCCATTTTGACCCTGAATGTTTTTGTTTTTACAAGTTCAACTTTTATGTTTTTTTTGCGATGGAGTTTCACTCTTGTTGTCCAAGCTGAAGTGCAATGGGGGTGATCTCAGCTCACTGCAACCTCTACCTCCCGGGTTCAAGAGATTCTCTTGCCTCACCCTCTCAAGTAGCTGGGATTACAGGCATATGCCACCACCCCTGGCTAACGTTTGTATTTTTAGTAGAGATGGGGTTTCACCATGTTGGTCAGGATGGTCTCGACCTCCTGATCTCAGGGGATCTGCCTGCCTCAGCCTCCCTAAGTGCTGGGATGACAGGCATGAGCCACTGTGCCCAGCTCAATTATACCATTTTCTTGTAAACATCTTATACTTTTACTGTTTGTATTTAGGTCTATGATCCATTTGAGTTAATTTTTGTTTATGGTATGAAGTAAGAGCTGAGGTTCACTTTTCCCTCTATTCCAGCAACTTTTGTGGAAAAAACTGTCTTTTCCTGATAAGCTACCTTAGTACCTTTGTTGTAACCAATGAACTACATGTGCATTCTCTAGTGTGTCAATTAGTCAACATGCCTATTCCTGTGCCAAACCACCATCTTACTACTATAGCTTTATAGTTAAGTCCTGAACAAAGATGGTGTAGTCTTCTAACTTTGTTCTTTCCCAACACCGTTTTCATCTTCTAGCTATTTGCATTTTCACGTGTGTGTGTGTGTGTGTGTATATATGTATATATATATAAGTTTTTTAAAAAGAGACACTCTTGCTCTGTCTTCCCAGGCTGGAGTGCAGTGGTACAAATGTATTTTGCTGCAGCCTGGACCTCCTGGAGTCAAAGGATCCTCTTGCCTCAGCCTCCTAAGTAGCTGGGATGACAGGCATGTGTCACCAGGCCTAATTTTTTTAAAAAAAATTAAACTGTTTATGTTGGCCAGGCTGGTCTTGAACTCCTGGCCACAAGCGATCCTCTTGCCCTAGCCTCCCAAGGTGCTGTGGGATTATAAATGTAAACCATCATGCCTGGCCTAAACTTTTTAATCAGTTTGTTACTTTCTACAAAAATGGATGAGACACTGACTGATATGCAATTTGCAGTGAGGTAACGTCTTAACAGTGAATTTTCTGGTTCATGAAAGTTGCATACCTCACCACTTATTTAGGTCTCCTTAAATTCTTCAGTAATACTTTACAATTTTAGGTTAGGTGGTTTTGGTTTATCCCCAAATATATTATGTTCTCTGATGTTACTGTAAATGGCATTCACTTTAAATTTCAAATTCCAATTGTTTCTTGCTTGTGTGTATATATAATTTCTAAACTATATATATTCAAATATGTAGGATGTAGTGTTTCTATATAGTGTGTGTGTGATGTGTATACACTATATAGAAACTTTTTGCCATATTTACCATGTCTGTCACTCTATATTAGTTTGTACAGAATCAAATTTCGATCTAATACTATTTTCCTTTTGCCTGAAAAATCTCCTTCAAAATTTCTTATAGTGTAGGTCTGTTGAAGATATATTCTCTCACCTTTTTTTGGTTTAAAAAAGTCTGTTTTCCCCCTACAATTTTGAAACATAATTTTACTGGGTATAGAATTCTGAATGGACTTTTTTTTTTAACCTTTCAATCCTTTTAAGTATGTATTATCTTAAAATTTTAGAGATGCTTTATAGTTTGCACAGGTTACAGCAAGAAGTCTGTTGCCATTCTTACTTTTTGTTCTGTTCTACCTGATGTGTCTTTTGTGTGGCTACTTTTTAAAATTTTTTCTTTACTGCTGATTTTCAGCAATCTGATGATGTGATTTTCTATGCTTTTATGTTTCTTCTGCTTGGGACTTGTTAACTTTTTTCATTTATGGGTTTAGAATTTGTATCAACTATGGAAAATTTTCAGACATTGTATCTTCAAGCATTTGCTCAGCCCCTGCCTTGGTGATACTCCAATAATATGTGTATTAACTGTTTATACTGTTCCATAGATCTCTGACGCTCTGTTCATTGTTTTTTCAGTCTTTTTCTTCTGAACATTTTCCATACCTATTTTACTGATACTTAAAAAGAAATCAATACTTAACTACTCTGTTATTAATTCTGCACAGTCTATTTTTCACTTTAGTTATAATATTTTTCATTTCTACATATTCAACTTGGGTCTTCTGTATTTTCCATTTCTCTTACATTCACACTTTCCTCAACTGTTGTCATTATTTCTAACTAAGAAACAAAAGCAAATACTTAAATCTAAATTTTATTAAGAATATTTGCTTTTCAGCTGAGCGCCATGCCTGTAATCCCAGTACTTTGGGAGGCAGGTGGATCACCTGAGGTCAGGAGTTTGAGACCAGCCAGGATAACATGGTGAAAGCCTCTCTCTACTAAAAATACAAAAAATTAGCCAGGTGTGGTGAGAGCTCTACTTGGGAGGCTGAGGCAGAAGAATCGCTTGAACTCGTGAGGCAGAGGGTGCAGTGAGCCAAGACTGCACGACTGCACTCCAGCCTAGGTGACAGAGCGAGACTCCATCTCAAAAAAAAACCAGAAAGAATATTTGATTTTCTATCTACTTTGCCTTCTAGTAATTTCTTTTGTCAAATTTCTCTTGTATATATTTTTGTATTCTAGTAATGGCAGTCATAAATTGGATGAAAGACTGATAGCTCTATTTTTTGCTGCTAATCCATAAAAAATTTTTAAGTACTTAGGAGGTAAGGATTAATATCTGGGACCCACCAAGGTAAAGAAGCCCTGGCAGACAGTCCAAGCTTTCAGATGGGATCCATGGTAGGCTATGTCTTAGGGACCAGAGTGAACTAGAGGTAGAAGGAGCCTTACCAAAATTACCACAAGCCTATCTTGTTTTATGGTAAGATATCACTTAGTGCCTCAACAATTTTTCAGACTATCAAGCATGCCAAAAAAGACTGAAGACTGGCAGAAAAACAGAAACAAATGCACAGGTGATCCAAATACTGGAGTTAAAACAAGAGCATTAAAATAACTGATTAATAATTTAAAAAATACAAAAGATGGAGAAAACAGTTAAAACAGATGGGGCATTCATCAGAAAAGCAGAATCTATATAAAAAAGACAACACTGAAATTAAGTACAGTTGGTTCATATAAGACACCATTAGGGAAACAAGAAGACTTTGGGTCAGGAAAGATATTTATAATAAACGTATCTGGTAAAAACACTTGAAAAGACAAAGCAAAAAATAAAGAAGACATCCAAATGGCTAACAAACATGCAAATTTGCTTAATTTTCATTATTAGAAGGAAATAGAAATTAAAACCACAATGTAATGCTATACACCAGCATGGGTAAAAAGAAAGAGATATGACCAGGAGTTAACAAGGATATGCAGTAACAAGAATCTCATGTACTCATAGTGGGAGTATACTTGGTACAACTTTTGTGGTAAACTGGTTGGTGGTATCTATTAGACCTCAAGAGATACATACCTTATGACCTAGCAATTCCACTTCTAGGCATATGTCCAACAGAAGTGTTCATATGTACATTCATCAAAAGACATGTAAAAGAATGTTCACAGTAGCACCATTTATATTTTCCCTAATCTGCGATAAATGTCCATGAACTAAAGAGTCAATAAAGCTAAGAGCAAGCATTGTCTATAAAACAGCAGAAGCAGGACTGCATATTAAGACTCCAATGAGTAAAGACTCCCTATCATGATCTTAGTATGACTTCTAAAGAACACTGAAAACAGTGTAATTTAAAAAGGTAATGGAAAATGGAAAGAAAGAATAATCCAAAAGATGGCTAAAACAGAGAGACAGAGATACATATGAGGAAAAGGACCATAAAACAGGACAAATAGAAAACTGGTAGTAAGATTGTAAAGATGAACCTTACACATCATTAAAGTTACACTAAGCATAAATAACTTTTCTGATTAAAAGGTTATTTCCAGATTATATTAAAGTATGTATTTTCCATTAAGTAATTACCATGCTAGTGCCCATGTAGCCACTATTTAGGTAAATTATCAGCACTTCAGAAACCCCTATGCTTCTATTCTATATCATAAACTTCCTCCCCATACATAGCGTATGTGGTACTAATCTCCTTGTTTTACTCTATAGATTTACTATCCAGCTTAGAATTCCTGAAGCATGCACTTTCTGGTTATTTTTGAATTTAATTTAAATGGAATCATACTTTGTTGGAATAACCCATACTACTGCATGTGAATGCAGTTCCTTCATTTTAATTAATGTACAATATTCCACTTTATGGATTTACTGTAATTTCTTTTTCAACTATAGATGGGTACTTTTTCCTTCCAGTTTTTGGCTGTTACGAAAACTGCTGCTAATAAACATTCCCATACATACATTCTATTGTATATCTACATACAATAGATATACGTCTAACTAGGGTTATCAAGAGGTGGGACTGCCAGGTTAAAGGATATTCAAATCTTTGATATTTCCAGATAATGTCAATTTTCTTTTAGAGTACTATACCAATTTATATCCCAACAACATAATATTAAATAAATACAATTTCCTTTATTTCAAAACCTCACTGAAACCCAGTAGTCAGAATTTTAAATGTATTTTTTCCTTATCTCATGAAATATCTCATTGTGGTTTTAATTTGCATTTCCCTGATTACTAATGAAAATGAACACCTTTTCATATGATCATTGGCCATTTCAAACTCCTCTTTTGTGAAGTGGATGCACAAGTCTTGTGCCCATTTTTCTCTTGTATTATCTGGCTTTTACTCATTAATTTGTTGAAGTTCTTTATACATATTGTAGGTACTAGTACTCTACAGGTTATATGTGCTGTGAGTATCTTCACCTCAGATGGCCTGTCTTCTCACTATCTTTATAGTCTCTTTTGAGAAATAATGTGGTAAAATTACTTCTTCTTTTATGGCAAGGGCATTTATGTCCTAAGAAATCTTTCCCTATCCACGTTCATGAAGACATTCTATATCCTAAAAGCTTTACGATTTCCTTGAGATATTTTTAGTTCCTTAATCCACATGAGATTAGTTTTTTTGTATTGCTTGACATAGGGGTCCAATTTCATATTTCTCCCAACATAAAGAGCAAACAAAATGACATTGTTTACTAAAAGTCAGTTATCACAAGTACATATATACATAGGTTTCTGGACTCTTTGGCACGTCCTAGACAAATAGATCAGTCTAACAATCTCATACTATATTACTATAGCTCTGTAATACCCTCCATCTGATGGCAAATTCCTTCCGTTTTGATTCTCTAGAGTATCTTGACCTCTCACCTCATTGAATTTACATACACATTTTAGAATCACAGAAGGTTAAGTTCCATAAAATTACACACTGAGATACTGACTGAAACTGTACTCTATAAAATTAACTTGAACAAAGTGAAAACTTTTTTTTTTTTTTGAGACAGAGTCTGGCTCTGTCACTCAGGCTGGAATGCAGTGGCATGATATTGGCTCACTGCAATCTCTGCCTTCTGGGTTCAAACAATTCTCTGCCTCAGCCTCCTGAGTAGCTGGGATTACAGGGGCCCGCCACCACGCCTGGCTCATGTTTGTATTTTTAGTAGAGAAAGGATTTCATCATCATGGCCAGGCTAATCTTGAACAACTAATCTTGTGATCCACCTGCCTTGGCCTCTCCAAGTGCTGGGATGACAGGCATGAGCCTACTAAATTTGGTAGGACACCTGCATCTATTTTGTGATTTAAAGCAGGCTGTAAATTTCCATTTCTGTAAGATGTTATGGTGTCTCATAAAATGAAGTGAAGAACATTCCCTCTTTTTCTATTCTTTGGAAGAGTTTGCTTAACGCTGGTGTTATTCTGGCTTAAATGTTTTATGAAACTCACCATTAAAGCCATCAAAATCATGTTACACATTTGTTACACCTATTTGCACATTCACCATGGACTGAGAGTGCTGCCTCAAACAGTTTTATAAATTGCAGGGTTCTTCCTTCAGAATAGAACATGAGATAGATTTGTTCATAAAAGATACAAACCACAGCTAAATTGGACATATTTGTCTATAAAGCACTATTTTAATGGTGTCTTTTTCACTTACATCACTAGCATTTTTTCTTTTTTGTTATTTCATGAGTGTCAGCACACACATCAATAAGGGGTCACTACAAAGTGTTACTGAAATGTGGCTTTTGCCTTCTTCAGCTAAATGCCTCCTTTACAGCAGCTTCCTGACTTAAAACTAAAATGTGGGCCACGGTATTACAGACTACGAGAGCATCTCCTGAAGGGTCATAACTACATGTTAAATCCCCCAAAACAAAAATCTACTGTAAATGGTTTAGATCTGTACTCCTCCTCCTCGGTTCTCCTTTGTCTTAGAGCCCCTTCTGTATGCAGTTACTTGTGGGAAAGGGTGGTGTTCTTCAAACAATGGCCATCATTTAACCTACCTATTTTTGATGATAAGTTTTCTTCTTTTTAAAATCTCAAGTATAGGTCCAGGAGCAGTGGCTCATGCCTGTAATCCCAGCACTCTGGGTGGCTGAGGCAGGCAGATTGCTTGACTCAGGAATTCCAGACCAGCCTGGGCAAAGTGGCAAAACCTGGCTCCTACAAAAAATAAGCCCAGCGTGGTGATGCATGCCTGTAGTCCCAGCTACTTGGGAGGCTGAGGTGAAAGATCACTTGAGCCCACGATGTCAAGTCTGCAGTGAGCTGTGACTGTACCACTGTACTCCAGCCTGGGCAAACAAGGTCAGACCCTATCTCAAATAACCCCAAAACTGAAGTATACTTTAATATATAAAAGTAAAACTATAGGATACTTTAAGAGAAAATGTTAAGAATGATCAATATTATAAAGCTCTAAAACTGTAATGAAGAAAAAAATCATTATTGTAGATTTAGATAAATTTATGCATTTTTGTAGAAATACCTACCTTTCAGAAACAGATTCATTCTGATCTGGTGACAGTTTAATTTTTTTACTTTCTTTTTCTGAAGGGTTAAAAGTCTCATCATTCACAGAAGACCTTTCAACTGACTCCGGATTATTATCCAAAATGATAACTGACTCCGGATTATTATCCAAAATGATAGTCTCTGAATTTGCAACCTATTAAATGGGTAAGAAAAAAGCAGTTGAGGGGAAGTTTACCAATTGTATCCTTCCACCAAATTAGCATTTTCAAAGTATTCTTGCATACATATGGCAAAACATAAGTTAAATCACATGTATTGTGAAGGCTGATGACTATAATTGTGATTTGCCTGCCAAAATGAATTTTTAAAAACTTCAGGCCGGTTGTGGTGGCTCAACCTGTAATCCCAACACTTGGGAGGCTGAGGCGAGAGGATCACCTGTGGTTGGGAGTTCAAGACCAGCCTGACAACATGGAGAAACACCATCTCTACTGAAAATACAAAATTAGCTGGGCGTGGTGGCACATGCCTGTAATCCTAGCTACTTGGTAGGCTGAGGCAGGAGAACTGCTTGAATCCAGGAGGCAGAGGTTGTGGTGAGCTGAGATCACACCATTGCACTCCAGCCTGGGAAACAAGAGCGAAACTCTGTCTCAAGAAAAACCAAAAAACTTTGAAGAAACCAAACAGATGGTACACATTAACTTCCTAGCTTGGATGGCAAGAAAGAAAAATGTTTACGTACTTTAGACAACACTTGATTTCTATTAGACTAAGTTTTAGGAACTAATAAACCCTATACTTAACAAGAAAATTTTACTTTTAATAAAGACTAGAAATAACTCAGATTGCCAACTTGCTCTTCCAGTTGAGTTTATGTAAAACTTGGAGCTGAAACATTTTGTATTCTGTTTTGGTCGAGAACTTGCAACATTTTGTATATATATAAATATATATATATATATCTATAAATATATAAGTATACATTTATAAATACATAGCTATAAATATGTAAGTATACATTTATAAATATCTATAAAAAACATATATAAATTCAAAAGCATCAAGTGACTGCCCAACTCAAAAACTTTTCTAAGGGACAGAATCAACAAAAATGCGTTTATGTAAAGACAGAATTCTGAAATGTTATTATCTTAAGAGAACAGATTTTATACATAGAAATAGGTTTAAGTAACATAAGAAAGTAGTAGCAAAAAATATTTGGTATCCTTTCAGTTCCAGGACAAGGTGGCATAGGCTCTTGCCTGCTCTTCCCCTCTAATTAAAACATTGTTAAGAATATCAGTATCATAAAGCTCTAAGACTGTTGAGAACCACCAGTAATGAGAATTCATTAGTATCTTATCTTCCTCGCCCCGCCCCCAACTTTGAACGTCAATCCAGGCCAGGACAATCCATGACGTTTCTTTGTTAAACCAAACTTCTTCCCTACTGGTTCCAAATAATAAACATGAAACTGGAAATAATTTGACAAACAATCCTAACTCTGAAAGATGTAAAGCAAAAGGCAGACTGGCTGAGGAATTCATGACTGAGTAGCAGCACCACAGTGAGTAACCTCAAGTTTTCTTTTTTTTTTTTTTTTTTGAGACAGAGTTTCGCTCTTGTTACCCAGGCTGGAGTGCGTGCAATGGCGCGATCTTGGCTCTGACACAAGCTCCGCCTCCTGGGTTCAGGCAATTCTCCTGCCTCAGCCTCCTGAGTAGCTGGGATTACAGGCATGCGCCACGATGTCCAGCTAATTTTTTGTATTTTTAGTAGAGATAGTAGAGACGGGGTTTCACGATGTTGACCAGGATGGTCTCAATCTCTTGACCTCGTGATCCACCCGCCTCGGCCTCCCAAAGTGCTGGGATTATAGGCGTGAGCCACCGCACCCGGCCCTCAAGTTTTCTTTTTACTCTCCATATATCTGCATCGGAAGCTGGGCACCCATCTGTTGCCCCAAACCTGTAGCAGCAGAAGCAACCCCCCGCCACCCCGCCCCCAGTTTCATACTTGCAGGATCAGGGGCCCAATTCACCACAGCGGCAGTATCAGTTGTGTCCTATCTGACATTGGGGGCAATGGCAGGCCCAATCCGCTGCAGTGTAGCGACTGTAGGCCAACTTTTCCAATTTCCCACTCAACAGGACTTGGGCTTGAGGTGACACCTGCAGAGACTAAATGGGAGACCCAGTGGAACCAGAAGAATGAAGCTAAGCAGTATGGCACTGTAACAGCTCTGAAAAGTAAACTGTCATTGAAACCTCAGCTTACAAGAAGAGGTGAGGAGCTACACACTAAACCTAAACAGGGGAACTTCCTGCTGAAAGAGAGTCGTTATGCTTAGTGTGTTCAAGGAGCCCTTGATGTGACTGAATACTGAGACATTTGATCCTTCCAAGGCACTAGGAAAAGGGTATCCAGCCAAAACGTTGACTTTCTCTCCAGGGCATGCTCTTCTGAGAGTGAGCCGCCTAGAGTCTTCTGCAATCTGGACAGGCTGAGAATTTCCTGAATCTTCAAGTCCTTTCTGCTAAACAGTTTTTTCTTCAATTTTTCTTTTTTCTCACTTTGTAATAAGAAGCAAGAAGAAACCAGGCTAAACCTACAATACTTTGCTCAGAAACCTCATAAGCCCCTGTAATCCCAGCTACTACGGAGGCTAAGGTACAAAAATTGATTGAACCCAGGAGGCAGATGTTGCATTGAGCCAAGATTGTGTCACTGCACTCCAACCTGGACAACAGAGTGAGACTTTGACTCCAAAAATAAGATAAAATAGGGCCTGGCACAGTGGCTCACACCTGTAATCCCAATACTTTGGTGGCCGAGGCAGGCAGACCACGAGGTCAGGAGTTCGAGGCCAGCCTGGCCAATATGGTGAAACCTCATCTCTTCCAAAAATGCACAAATTACCTGGGCATGGTGGCACATGCCTATAATCCCAGCTACTCAGAAAGCTAAGGCAGGAGAATCGCTTGAACCAGTGAGGTGGAGGTTGCAGTGAGCTGAGATTTTGACATTGCATTTCAGCCTGGGCAACAGAGCAAGACTCCATATCAAAAAAACAAAACAGATACACACACACACACACACAAGAACCAAATCTCATAATCCAAACAAAATTCCAAATTCATTGTTTATAAGTTCTGCTTTCCATGTAACTGTAGGACACAATGCAACTAATCTTCCTGCCACTATATAACACAAATCCCCTTTCCTCCTGTTTCCAAGGACATGTTCCTCACTTCCTTTTAAGGCCTCACCAACAATGCTTTTAATGTCTGTATTTCTACCAAAAGTTTATGAAGATGTAGGTAAGAAGTCCATGGTAGGTGTTCTCCACTGTGCTCCTCATTTCCTTTTAACCCCCAAGGGCAGTCTTTAACTTCCAAATTTCTATTAAGAGTCGGTTCAAGGCAATCTAGGTTTTTTTGTTTTTTTTTTTTGAGATGGGGTTTCTCATTCTATCTCCCAGGCTGGAGTGCAGTGGCATGATCTTGGCTTACTGCAACCTTTGCCTCCTGGGTTCAAGTGATTCGCCTGCCTCAGCCTTCCATGTAGCTGGGACTACAGGCACATGCCACCACGCCCAGGTAATTTTAATATTTTTAGTAGAGACGGGATTTCACCATGTTGGCTAGGCTGGTCTCCAACTTCTGACCTCAGGTGATCTACCCACCTCGGCCTCCCAAAGTGCTGGGATTACAGGCTTGAGCCACCGTGCCCAGCCAATCTAGGCTTTTTAGAAAGCATGTTCCTCGAAACTCTTCCATTCTCTACCTATTACCCTAAAGTCACTTTCGCATTTTTAGGTATTGGTTACAGCAGCACCCCATACTTCCTGGTATCGAATTCTCTATCAGTTTGCTGAAATTACTTTAACAAATTACCACAAACTGCATGGCTTAAAACAACACAAACTTATTTTATCACAGTTTTGGAAGCCTACAAGTTTGGTGTCAGTTTCACTACGCTAAAATCAAGGAACAGGGTTTCCTTCTGGAGGCTGCCTGCATTTCTGGATTTGAGCCTCTTCCTCCATCTTCAGTGTACCTCATTCCAGCGCCCCATCTCCTTTTTCTGCTCTTAACCTTCTTGCTACTTTTTTTAGAATCCTTGTGATTAAAATGAGCCCACCCAGATAATCCAAGATTAACTCCCCATCGTATCAGGGTACTTAATTTAATATCTACGAAGACCCTTTCCACCATGTAAGGTAACATTCACAACTTCTGGGAATAAGGTCATGGACATCTTTTAGGGACCATTTTTTTTTTTCCATCTACCACAGCTATAGAAGGTCTAAATATCACTATCAACCATCTTGGCACAATTAACTGAAATATGACATTTACAGAATATTACAACCAATATTCTGTATGAACATTCATCCAGAATGAAATCCCATTGTGTTATCCTACCTGTGTTGGCCTTACCAACTCATTTTTAATTGAAGAAGTCAGACAAACTCCATCTTAGCTTCTTCACTGATAGTTATTTTCCCACCCTTAAGATATAGCTATCGTGTGTGACTGGGGCAGGATGACACCAGGCACATCCAGGAATGCATTTGCTAATAATATGCCGAGTCAAGTGGTACCAGTAGATCCTGTTATGTACCCAGAGCCCCATATCTATAAGTTGTATGTCTTTGGGGACAGCTTAAGCTCCTGCACCTGGTACAGCTTACTTCTTACGTACTAGTTTATCTTTTAACTTTCTGCTTGCTCTGCTTCTGTGAAAAAATTGCTTTAGCTTGGCTCCCGCTCCCTTTTCAAACTAGGGTATAAGAAAACCACCTAACTCTTTCTTTGGGGCAGAGAAAATTTTGGGCATTAGCCATCTCTTGGTTGCTGGCAATAAAGGACTCATAACTCAAATCTCAGAGTGTGGCGCTTTCCTTTACTCACTTGGGTATAACAATATGCTGGCCTATAACCCCTATCAGAAATAAAGTACAGTATACACTGTAGAACTCCAAACATTAAAAGAACAAGTGAATTCAATAATTAGATAACGTGTACAAATTCCTTATAAAGACAACTTATAAAACAGATACAAGATGAAAAGGATGGCCCTATACCTACAAAAGAACTGGATTTTCAAGTAAAAACTTTCCTACAAAGAAAGCTCCTGACCAGATGGGGTGGCTCACACCTGTAATCCCAGCACTTTAGGAGGCAGAGGTGAGCAGATCACCTGAGTTGTAGGTGGGACTTCATGTAGCTGGGACTACAGGCATACGAGACCAGCCTGACCGACACGGCAAAACCCCGTTCTCTACTAAAAATACAAAATTAGCCAGGCGTGCTGGTGAATGCCTATAATCCCAGCTACTTGGGAGACTGAGAAAGGAGAATCACTGGAACACGGGAGGCAGGGATGGAGGTGCGGTGAGCACCACTGCACTGCAGCCTGGGCAGTAAGAGTGAAACTCTGTCTCAAAAAAAAAAGTCTCCTTGCTCAGTTTTCAGAATCTAAGTGCTGAGTATACAATTATTCACCATGAAATTATTTCAACTTTGCTATATACATTTGATACTTTCTATGATAAAACTGGGGTGGGGTAAGATAGTCTTGGCAATCACCAATCGTCTTTCTACTGCCTTTACTAAAGAAATACAAGTGGCATTTACTACCTAAGGGTATCTTCTCCATAGACAGATTTATGGAAGCATTCTAAGTAAAAACTTACTTACCATTACACCTTCTGTCCAACCTTGGAAATATATTCATTTCTTATAATCCAACCACTTATGTGAGTCAAATAGATTATTAAAATTCCTCTGTGTTTATACAAACCTTACAGGCTCCATTACTGGATAACATGTTTGGTTTCAAACAATCCCTTTGATAGTATAACACTGTTTCAATACGTCTTTTAAGTTTTGCTATTTTTGCCTAGAAGAAAAAGAGAAAAAAGAATACTAAGTTATACTACTACATATCATATTATATAGAGACGGAGGGACAATTATTTGCCCAAGTTGTTTTGTAAGACTTAGGCATCTACCCAAATGAGAAATTGTGATATATATTCAAAAATCACATTTCATGCTTGTGTGTGAGTGTGTGTGTGTATATATATATATTTTTTTTACCTTTTTTTTTTAAGAGATGGGATCTCACTATATTGCCCAGGCTGGAGTGCAGTGGCTATTCATAGGCAAGATCCCACTACTGATCAGCACAGGAGTTTTGACCTGCTTGGTTTCCGACCTGGTCTGGTTCACTCCTCCTTAGGCAACCTGGTGGTCCCCTGCTCCTAGGAGGTCACCACATTGATGCCGAACTTAGTGTGGATACCCTATTGGCATAGCACACTACAGCCCAGAACTCCTGTGCTCAAGCGATCCTCCAGCCTCAGCCTCCTGAGTAGCTGGGACTACAGGCATACGCCACTGTGCCCTGCTATATATTTTTTGAGACAGAGTTTTCTTGTTTCCCAGGCTGGAGTGCAATGGCATCATCTCGGCTCACCGCAACCTCTGCTTCCTGAGTTCAAGCAATTCTCCTGCCTCAGCCTCCTGAGTAGCTGGGATTACAGGCACATGCCACAATACCCAGCTAATTTTGTATTTTCAGTAGAGATGGGGTTTTGCAACATTGGTAAGGCTGGCTTCGAGCTCCTAACCGCAGGTGATCTGCCTAAGGCCTTGGCCTCCCAAAGTGCTGGGATTACAGGGGTGAGCCATTGTGCCTGGCCTATGCTTGTATCATGTTAAGTTTAAGGTAGATAAAAATCTCAAGCTTCTGCCAGGCATGGTTGAAAGCTTGGAACAGGCTGTAGAAGTTCTAAGAAAGGATAATTTAGAAAGAAACGAAACTGTCTATATATTAAGCCTGTCAACTGACACACAATGCCTAAGCTATGAATATCTCTCAAAAGGCAATATTGCTAAGCTATAATAAATTACATTGTCTATGATATGTTCTTATGGCTAGTGGCCAAGAATCAGGTGTTTCTTCCCTTGTTTTCCTTTGATAATATGAAAAATACCACCAAATTCTGCTTTTTAAAAGGATTGAAATGGGCCAGGTGTGGTGACTCATGCTTGTAATCCTAGCACTTCGGGAGGCTGAGGGTAGAGGATCGTTTGAGCTCAAAAGTTTTGAGGGCAGCGTGGGCAACATGGTGAAATCTCATTTCTATGAAAAATACAGAAATTAGCATGGAGGTGTGCACCTGTAGTCCCAGCTACTCTGGAGACTGAGGTGGGAGGACTGCTTGAGCTTGGGAGGCAGAGTTTACAGTGAGCCACCATACTCCAGCCTAGCCAACAGAGCAAGAACACCCCCTATTCCCCCAAATATGACTCAAATGAAATGAAAACTTACCAAGAGTCCACCTGCTATTCCTTCATATTTATTTCTGCACTCTGTCTTTCCAATGCGTTGGTTTAATTCTTCCAGTTTCTTATCAAATAGTTTGTAATTTAAACTATACATTTCCTCTTGAATCAAATGTCTGACCTAGAATTTTAAAATAAAAACCACAATACCCCCCGTTTCAAATTTAAAAGCAATTTTACTTTCTACTTTAAAAAAATAGAAAAACTGGGATGGGGATTTACTGTAACCAATTAAATATACTTGCTCTTTTCTGGATTTACTGTAACCAATTAAATATACTTCATATTTGTATGTTTAGGTAACTATACCAGTAAGTTTTATAAAACTTCAATATTAAACTTAAAACACACTCAATATTTACATATACTGGACATGTTAGAAATTAATGCTAACCTTAGTTTCCTATAGTTTCAGTTGAATTCCATACTATACCTTATAGAAACAATTTAAAGACTATATGCCATTTATATATTTTTAATGACCATAATTGCAAGTTAGTATTCCACAAAAAGGAAGTCTACTTATCTGAAAACCAGAGCCTGATGTAAATGATAGGTTGGTCTGTAGCAGATATAGAACACAAGTGTGAGACTTGACACTGCCATTAATAAGCTCTCTGACCTAAGCTCAGTCAGTCACATTATTTCTGGGCTTCATTTTCCTTCTCCACAAATAAGTAGATTGTATAATAAATGTTAAACAAGTGATACTCAAAGGATTTTTATAGAAACATAAGGTAATATGCAAAAAAAGAGCTCCATAAAATAAAAAACACTGAACTGGTATGAAAGAAATAAATATGCAAGATAATCACCATTACTTCCATAATTTTTTTAGGGGGTGGCTTTCTTATTGTTAAAACTGAAATAATATCAGTCAATTGGTTACCTTAGCTAGTTCGAGCATGGTGCTAAAATCGAAAGAAGCCAGCCAGGCTTTGGTGGCTCACGTCTGTAATCCCAGCACTTTGAGAGGCCAAGGTGGGTAGATCACAAGGTCACGAGTTCAAGACCAGCCTGACCAAAATGGTGAAACCCCATCCCTACTAAAAATATAAAAATTAGCCGGGCGTGGTGGCGCATTCCTGTAATCCCAGCTACTCAAGAGGCTGAGGCAGGAGAATCGCTTCAACCTGGGAGGTGGAGGTTGCAGTGAGCTGAGACGGCACCAATGCACTCCAGCCAGGGCAACAGAACAAGACTTTGTCTCAAAAAAAAAAAAAAAAGGTGAATCTTGGAGAAACATATCTAAAGGTTTTGAACATGGAGACACTTTTGTACAGTGTTTCTCTAACACCAGGAATGACGAACAATCATATGGGATGGTTATTAAAATCACAAATTCCTAGGCCACATCCTGGATCCACCAAACACAATGTTTTGGAAAGGGGCCTGGAAAGTTGTATGGTTAGTTACTACAAATAATTTTTATCAGGTACATCTGAGAAAGCAGTAGCCTAAAACACAGTCTTCGTCTATTAGTAAGATCAAGAAACTACAATTTAAACAAGTATTCCTGGTGGTTCAGATAGAAACAGGTCCTTAAATTTGATCATTTTGGACTAAGTATCCACCATGGGGTAACTCCTCTTGATTAGACTATATACTTGATCTAATTTAATGATAATATTCCTCATACAGAAGACACAATAACTTCCATCAAATACCTCAATTTTTTTTTTAACCACCGGAAATGTGTCCATTAATAGGGAACCACATTGAAGTCCTGGCTTCAAAGTGAAGATAGCAACCAAACTGGCCTGAAGTTTGGAGAAGGTACAAACTTATCTCCAATCTCTGACAACTTTCAAAGACAGTGGGTAGAGTGAATAACTTAGACGGTTAAGGAAAAACCCTTCCTCTTCAGTAATTTAACTGGAACTAGGCTAAGATCCTTATGAAACTTCAAAAGGCTAAGAAACAATCACTCTAGGACTCTTTCAATAGGGGAGAAAAATGTCAGAATGTGGGGGAGGGCTATCTCATTGAGATTCAAACAAGGTAAATACACAGATATGCTTTAGAGAGATAACAGTCTGGCAGTCTGGATAAGAATTACAAGAAGTGAGGAAAAGCTAGCTATTCAGAGATGGTTATGTACACATTAGAACTTACTTCTGGCCTAGCGCAGTGGCTCACACCTGTAATCCTTGCACTTTGGAAGACCGAGGCAGGCAGATCACTTGAAGTCAATACTTCAAGACCAGCCTGGCCAACATGGTAGAACCCGTCTCAACTAAAAATACACACAAAAAGTTAGCTGGGAGTACTAGTGCACGCACACCTGTAGTCCCAACTACTGAGGAGGTGGAAGTAGCAGTGAGCCTAGACTGTGCCACTGTACTCCAGTCTGGGCAACAGAGCGAGACTCTCTCAAAAAAGCAAAAAGAACTACTCACTTTAGCTACTAATCACTGGACACAAGACCCAGTTGGAATCCCCAATCTTCTTCTTGAATAACGTGGTCCTTAGCGCTAGATCCATGCTTGCCATACTTCCACTACCCTTTCTCTGCCAGCAATAGAACACTTACTTATTTTTTATTGTGTATCCTTTGGTCTTCTTGGAAGAAAAACAAAAGGTAGACAGGGGAAAACTGTTGACTCACCCTTTAAACTGGTTCTGCATAAGTGTTTCTGAAAGATTTCCCTTTATTAGGTGAAGAATATACATTCATAGCATACGTAACTATCTAATTGTAATGGTCTGTTCTAAAAAACGGCAGTAGTGTTTGTTTCTGAAACAGTTTGTAGTTTAGACTGGGAAATTTTGGTCCATTACAATTGAGGGACATTAATCTACTATGTAATGATTTACAGTAGTGGCATTCTAGTGGTAGTGAAATAGAAAAACATGGTCATCAAAACCCATCCTGAGTATAGTCATTTTACTACAACTGAAACACTACACTTCAACTAATAATTGATTAGACACATATTGAGACTGTAGTGCAATTAGATAAAATGAGGTCACAGTGAAAGCAAGAAGACTATTTAATGATGCCATAAAGCAAAATGTCAGATAATGCACCATATCTGTTTAAGTTTGGAAAATAGGGCAAGTAAACCTGAATGCAGTGGACTTTGCAATGGACTTCCAGGTTGTTTGACTCTTCTGGGTCGTGGTGAGATCTACAAACAGATTTAGCTGCAGATCTAAGAACCCCACGACTAGTATAAAAGAGATTGGATTGTTTATCAAAGCTCAAGGTCATCCAGTGTCTGACTCACCAACAAATATGAGTGTAGTATTGACTGAAAGCCCATTCTCTTTCTGACACAGGTCTCTACCTACACATGATCCCTAGGTAACTCTGCATGAGATCATTTTCAAGAAACCAGAGCTGTTTTAGTAGTGTAAATAATTTCTCTCTCCCCAATCTGTGATAATTTGGCTTTCACACACCAGCTTTGCATCAAGTGAGAGTCCTCTGTACTGTACTATGTCACTGTGGAGACCAGGTAATTAATTTACCATGTTTTACTAATCAAAAGTAGAAGTTTTATCTAAGCCCCAATATTTTACCTGTTCCAGGAATGCTGTGTGCCTTTGCAAATCCACACAAATATTTTCATTAATTTGCTCTGAAGTTTTCATGCGTTTAACATTTTCTTTGCTTTCTAAAAACATCCTCTTCTTTTGATAATGGTCTTGAGGAGATGGAAAGATTATAAAGAAAGGTATTTTAAAGAAGAAAACAGGTTCACCATGGCAGCTCATGTCTGTAATTCCAGCACTCTGGGAGGCTAAGGAGGGAGGATGGCTTGAGGCCAGGAGTTCAAGACCAGCCTGGGCAACATAGTGAAAATTTGTCACTATAAAAAATTTAAAATTAGCTGAGTATGGTGGGGTATCCCTGTAGTCCCAGCTACTCGGGAGGCTGAGGTGGGAGGATTGCTTTAGCCTGGGAGGCTGAGGTGGGAGGATTGCTTTAGCCTGGGAGGCTGAGGTGGCAGTGAGCACCTCAACCACTGCACTCCAGCCTGGGTAACACAGTGAGACCCTGTTTCAAGGAGGAAAAGAAAAGAAATAGAAATTCTCTAATTTAGGGACCCTCTGAGCAAATGGAAAAACTAAAATGTGTCAACAGCAGCATTTTTCAGAAAATTCAATTGCATAAAAACATATCCACCAATTATTCCTTAAAAAAAATGAGTTAACTTAGGTAGGGTTCTGGTCTCAGATACACCATCCCTTCAATCTTACTTAATAATTCAATATACATATATCAACAAAAACTTAAAAATTATGGCATTTAATTCTGTTTATGGTTACTTAAGTGGTTCTACATTATTTTCTATCTAATCTTTTTTTTCTTTTTTTGAGACAGAGTCTCGCTCTTGTCACCTAGGCTCGAGTGAAGTGGCACAATCTCGGCTCATGGCTCACTGCAACCTCTGTTCCCCGGGTTCAAGCAATTCTCCTGTCTCAGCCTCCTGAGTAGCTGGGATTACAGGCACCCACCCCCATGGCTGGCTAATTTTTTTTTGTATTTTTAGTAGATATGGGGTTTTGCCATATTGGCCAGGCTGGTCTTCAACAACTGACCTCAGGTGATCCACCTGCCTTGGCTTCCCAAAGTGCTAAGATTACAGACGTAAGTCACCATGCCTGGCTGCTTCTTTTAGTTTTTTCAAAAGACACAGGGCCTTGGATCTGTTGTCCAGGCTGGTCTTGATGGCTCAAGCGATCCTCCTGCCTTGGCCTCCCAAAGTGCTGTGATTATAGCCATGAGTCACTGCACCCAGCCAGTCCTATTATACGATTTTAAATAGATGATAATGTTATTATTTTGAAGCAATTTTAAATTCATCTTGTTACATGATCATTCTGTAGCCTAGACAAGAACACAAAATTTATCCTATGAAATCAGTTTTTTTCTATTTCATCAATCAATGTATAAATGCCCTACTTCAAATGAAATTCACTTTTGCTATTTTAATGATGTTATAATCTAAGATCTTCATTTATTATTTGGGGTGCTTCTCTTTCTCTACACACACATGTGTGCATATATTATCTATCATTTTATACTTGGCATGTGATTAACAGGTCAATTCTATAAAAAGAAATAGGGTTGCTGGGCACGGTGGCTTACACCTGTAATCCCAGCACTTTGGGAGGCTGAGGCGGGTGGATCACAAGGTCAAGATTATCGAGACCATCCTAGTCAACATGGTGAAACGCTGTCTCTACTAAAAATACAAAAAATTAGCTGGGCATGGTGGCATGTGCCTGTAATCCCAGTTACTCGGAGGCTGAGGCAAGAGAACTGCCTGAACCCAGGAGGTGGACGTTGCAGTGAGCCGAGATCATGCCATTGCACTCCAGCCTGGGTAGCAAGAGCAAAACGCCGTCTCAAAAAAAAAAAAAAAAAAAAAGAAATAGGGTTACCAACAATTTTTAAAACGCACTCTCTTTCCACCAGCCTCCTTCTTAATCTAATAAATAAAACTTCAAAACTTCAGAAGACATGTAGATGAAATGAACCAAATAATTGCTATAAAATACCTTTTGATTTTCTGTACTCAAGGAAAAGTGATTGATTCCTTCTCTCCAATAATTAACTACCCCTTTAATATGGTGGATACCTGTCCCCCACCTCACCAAGAACATTTCAGTAACAAGATACTGTGAAATAAATTGTTATTTACCCTTTCCCTGTCTGTATATACTCTACTTGTTTGTATATTTGAGACTTTAAAATACCTCAAAGAAAAGTGACTATTTTTTCAAAAAGGTGCGTAAATATATGCTTACTGTTGTTATTAGTGTCAAGTGATAACTCCCATGTTGAATCTGCGGTTTCACAATTCGAAATGCTGGAAGGACAGGTTCTACTAAGTTCTTCAATTTTCAAAATGTCATCAGCACATTTGTGAGAAGTGACTGAATTCACCAAGTTAGGTGTTTTCTCAACAAGCACAAAACCAGAGTCTTCTGAACATAAAATGTTGTCACTGTGCTTTTTATCATGTGATTCTGAATTGGAGTTTGTGTCTAAATGGAAAACTATCTGGTCAGTTCTCTTATCATCCACGGGAATGGTTACTGTAGTCTCTGGCATCTGAACAGTACCATTCAATACACTGGGTGGACAGCGAGTGGACATTAGGCTACAGGCCCCTTCATGCTCAAAAAGGGATCCTGTAACATTTGTCTGATTTCCAGAAGTGTTCAGTAAATCTTTTGCTTCTTCTATAAAGACTCTGCTAGGGGAATCTGTTGTTTTACTTGGATTTTGGTCTGAACAAACAACTTGTTCCAATTTTGTTTCTGAATGAATGATTTCTTCTACTGGTTTTATGCAATTCTGAGAGAATACTTTACTTTCCTCTGATATTGAATTTTTATTAGAGTCCGATGAGGATGTACCATTTTCAGAAGGTCCACATTTGCCAGTTATGACACTAGGATTGAAACTCTGATTACCGCTCAGAACATTACTTCCAATTGCTGCTGTTTTCAGTGCTTCGACATTTCTTGACTTATTCAGCATCTCTACTTGCTTCCGGCAACTTTGGGGCATTGTTTTTTTGGCTTTTAATATCTTCCGTTTACTTCTATCTGGACTTGCCATCTTTCATATCCTGGAATTTAAGACATCATATTTAAATGCATTTTGCTAGTGAATAAAAGTTATTTACTACTGAATTAAAGTTATTTGTAATATTAAAATAACATTGATACTATCCAGATTTAAATGATCATTTACTGGAAATTATATCCATTTTCATGACACTGAAAACATAGAAATCATTTGACTGTTTCTATAAATTTAAACTACATAAATTCAAAATCTATATTGCTAGTATGCCTCTACTTGACGCTATGCCTGATAGTTTTATCTAGCCACTTCTTGTTCTATCACCTCAGTGCTACAACCATTCACTTTTTTTTTAATCCATCCATGTAAGTCATGGTTTAAATAACCTAAAGATTAAATTGCACTTATTCATAAAACCAAAAAAAAAAAAGCTTTGTATAAAACATTTCATTTTCTATACATAGTAGCATCTATTTCAGTTTTCCAAATGTTCAAGTTTCTAAAATAAATGTGGCTGGGTGCAATGGCTCATACCTCTAATTGCCTCTGGGAGGCAGAGGTGGGAGGATCATTTGAAGTCAGGAATTCCAGACCAGCCTGGCCAACATGGTGAAACCCTGTCTCTGTTAAAAATACAAAAATTAGCCAGGTGTGGTGGTGCATGCCTGTAATCCCAGGTTCTTGTGAGGCTGAGGCAGGTGAATTGCTGAACCCAGCAGGCAGAGGTTGCAGTGAGCAGAAATTGCCCCACTGCACTCCAACCTAGGAGACAGAGCAAGACTCTACCTCCAAAAATAAAACCCAAACCCAAAAACAAAAACCTGATATGTACACTAAATACATCCAGAAAAACATCAGAATACTCTTCATTAATTAAGGTCCTAACATGCCTATACAATTCTATTTTTCCTATAGGGCTGTGTATTATTTGATTGTCTCTTCATGAATACAATTTTTGTATTATTTTCCAGGAAGAGTGAACAAATCAAATCTTTCCTCCAGCATGGTTTAATAACGTATTTGCTAAAACTGATAGTCATGATGCATAAAACTAGCAGCTTTTCCTGAAGACACTGCTACAGTTTTGTGTCCTACAAATAAAAATATTCTTATATTATTTTAAAGGCAGAATTCAATAAGGTGTGGCACATGCCTGTGGTTCCTGCTACTCAGAGGGCTGAGGCAGGAAGGTCACTTGAGCCCAGGAATTGACACTGCCGTGATCTGTGATTGCACCACTGCACTCCAGCCTGGCTAACAAAGAGAGACCCTGTCTCAAGAAAGAAAAAAAAAAAAAAAGCAGATTTCTATCAAAAAGAAGAAAATAAATACATGTTGATTTTATAACTGAATATGCCATTTTATTATTTCTAACAAGAGAAAAGTGCTGTTTTGAATGGAAATTCATGAAAACTAAATCCTATACTTAAAAACTTAAACATCAGATAATTGGGAATTTTTTCCTGATTACCTTCTGGTTTCACAAATTTCAAACTCTGGCTTCTCTAATACTCATGTATTCCAGGTGCCAAGCACTAGAGATCACATTCCCAACACAATCAGGCTGACAGGCTGTAATTACCTACATCCAGAAATGACTTCCAATCACAAACACATCCTACTAAACCCATACAAATCCCCCAATAACGAAATGCCTAAAACCACTCTACTGCCAGCTGACACAAAGAAGAAATCAAGGTGAAGAGAGACAGGAATCTTAAATGACTACAATTAAAATAGCTTACTATTGTAAATCTGATGAAAATGTCCAACCATGTGAACATATTACTACTGTCCTTCTAAGGGCCTTTGGAAAGGGCCCAAACTAGGAAAAAGTGCTGAAATTTAAGCTTTGGAGTAAAAAAAACCCTCTACATTTGATGCATACAAAAGACATGTATATGTGTTCATTACAAAGTATAACAAAGTGAACATCTTTGAACCACCCACAACAACTAAGTAGAATACGATCAGTAACTTGTATTTACTTATGTTTCTCCAAAATTTAGTTTATAATTCTATTATTTTTTCTATGGTTTCATTATAAATATTACATGTAAACGAGTATACTGTTTAATTTTGTTGTTGAGCAAACTAGCTAATACTTGTATTAGCTATGTATAAAATTCATCCGTGTGCCTGTGTGTAGTAATAATTTATGTTCCTCTTTGTATTATAATAATTCATTGGGTACATACACCAAAATTTGTTTATTATCTGATCATCTGTGAAGGATCTTTGGGTCACCTCCAGTTCCCTTTCTTTTTTGGAGACAGGGTCTTAGTGGTCTGTTTCCTAGGCTGGAGTGCAGCATGGGTCATGGCAGACTCAACCTCCCAGGCTCAAGCAATCCTCCCACTTCAGCCTCCTAAGAGGCTGGGATTACAGGCATGCAGCATGACACATGGCTAATTTTTAATAAAAAAATTTTGTAGACACCAGGTCTTACTATACTGCCCAGGTTAGTCTGAAACTCTTGGCCTCAAGTGATCCTCCTGTCTCAGCCTCCCAAAGTGCTGGGATTATGTCTTCAGTTCTTGTTGATGTTCTGACACAACACTGCTATTTTGAACATTTCTGTCTCAAGGTGCCTATGTGTAAGCATCTCCTGAGTTCCTTTCTGGATACTGATATGGTATCCATGTCCAACTTTCCAGGAAAGCCAAATTACTTTCCGAAATAGTTTTAACCAGTTTGCACCTATATAGTCAATGTATAAGAGTTACCACTGAGCTACATCCTCTTGAACTCTTGGTATTGCCAGATGTGATTTTAGCCAATCTACTTGGATAAAGAATTAGACCTCAAGTCTTAATTTGCCTTTCCCTAATTACTAGCATCTTTTCATATGTTTATTAGCTATGTTTACTTGTCTGTAAAAATTCCTGATTATTTCTTGCTCATAACTTCTTGGGTTGTCTTTCCTCTTTCATTTTTGAGGCATACTTAACATATAAACCATATTCCGGCTGGGGGTGATGGCTGACACCTGTAATCCCAGCACCTTGGAAGCCGAGGTGGGTGATCACCTGAGGTCAGGAGTTCCAGACTACCCTGGCCAACATGGCCAAAATCCCATCTCTACTAAAACTATAAAAATTTGCTGGGTGTGGTGGCACATGCCTGTAATCCCAGCTACTCAGAAGGCTGAAGCAAGAGAATCGCTTGAACCCAGGAGGTGAAGGTTGCAAGGAACTGAGATCATGCCACTGCACTCTAGCCTGGATGAAAAAGTGAGACTATGTCTTAAAAAAAAAAAAAAAAGGCCCATTGCAGTGGCTTATGCCTGTAATCTCAGCACTTTGGGAGGCCAAGGTAGGCGGATCACGAGGTCATGAGTTCGAGACCAGCCTGGCCAATATGGTGAAATCCCATCTCTACCAAACATACAAAAATTAGCCATGCGTGGTGGCACGCGCCTGACGTCCCATCTGCTTGGGAGGCTGAGGCAGAAGAATCGCTTGAACCCAGGAGGCAGAGGTTGCAGTGAGTTGAGATCTATCCACTGCACTCTAGCCTGGTCAACAGAGCGAGATCCCATAAAAAACAAAACAAAACAAATCAAAAACACCATATTCCTTTGTCAGTTCTTTGTTATATGAGTTACAGGTGTCTTATTAGGCTCTAATTTTAATATAGTCAAATTAAACAATTTTTTATCTTTTACAGTTAAAGTTTGATCTCTCTTCTTTGTGAAATCCTTCCCTACCTCATGATGATGTATGAAATAGTAAAGCCTAGTAGTGGTAAAGAAGCCTTTCACCGATGTAAGTTATTGAAGGACATTGTGCTATACCATGGCTGTGCAATTATTACAATACATAGAAGTAATGCAGAGGGTCAGCTCAAAGTGAATTACTGTTAAAGTTCATAAAAAACATGAACTAAATGGTCGTTAAAATTACACACTTCATAACTGGTTAAACTTACGGCACTCAGGAGAGGTATTTCACCTGGAAAACCACTGCATGGGAATGCTTAGGGGAGACGAGTAAAACTGCCAATAAAAGGTGCAAGTTAAATACTGTTAACTGCATAGTTTGCCTGTCATAGAACCCATTCATTCAAGTTGAATTCCTTGCTAAGAGAATAAAAAACAATGACCCAAACTAATCAGGGAACCCTGCCATCACCAGAACTCCTCTCTTGAGCCAATTTGAATTCTTTGCTGTCACATAAGCCACAACTCACAGATCTTTGAGATGGTAATACTGTCCTGTAACACATGCTGCAAAAGATAAATTATATTTTCTCAAGTTTTAAAGATCTGTCTTTTACAATTTAAGTCCTTAATCCATCTAGAATTTACTTTAGCATATGGAAAAGAGGAAAGGACCTATTTTCATTTTTCCCTCAGATACATAATTGCTTGGCGGTATCCTCACTGTTAATTTCATTTTGAAATCATAAATCTATCTAATATGTACTTTTAATCTGTTTTATGATGATGTAAATCCTACTGAACATAATGTTGACCAGTCTTACCTTTAATGTTTTATTTTTTGAGATGGAGTTTTGCTCTTGTTGCCCAGGCTGGAGTGCAATTGTGCGATCTCGGCAACCTCCACCTCCCGGGTTTATGCGATTCTCCTGCCTCAGTCTCCCGAGTAGCTGGGAGTACAGGTACATACCACCATGCCCAGCTAATTTTGTATTTTTTAGTAGAGATGGGCTTTCTCATGTTGGTCAGGCTGGTCTTGAATTCTCGACCTCAGGTGATCCGCCTGCCTCGGCCTCTCAATGTGCTAAGACTAGAGGCGTGAGCCACCATGCCCAGCTTACCTTTAACATTTTTATATCAATTTATGTTTCTTGTAATACTTAAAAATATTTTAAACCTAATGAATTGGTCTTTCAACAAAATTTAATTCATTTACATTAGTTATTCATGCCATATTAAAGTCTTAATTTACATTAGAGTTAATATCTTCTGGCTTTTATGTTTTAGTTTTACTTATTATTATTTACATTATTTATTAATAAGGTGTCATTTTTTTTTTTTTTTTGAGATGGAGTCTCGCTCTGTCACCCAGGCTAGAGTGCAGTGGTGTTATTGTGGCTCACTGTAACCTCTACTTCCCAGGTTCAAGCAATTCTCCTGCCTCAATCTCCTAAGTAGCTGGGACTACAGTAGAATGCTACCACTTCCAGCTAATTTTTGCATTTTTAGTAGAGATGGGGTTTCATCTTGTTTGCCAGGCTGGTCTTGAACTCCTGACCTGTGATCCACTTGCCTTGGCCTCCTGAAGTGCTGGGGTTACAGGTATGAGCCACCACACATGTTCTTTTAAAGATCTCAATCTTCCCAACTGCATGGACTTGACTACCTTTCAAGATTTCTGGCCAGAAAGGACTTGACTACCTTTCAAGATTACAGGCCAGTGGCTCACACCTGTAATCCCAACACTTTGGGAGGCCGAGGTAGGCAAATTATTTGAGGTCTGGAGTTCGAGACCAGCCTGGCCAACACGGTGTAACCCTGTCTCTACTAAAAGTACAAAAAAAACTAGCCAGGCATGATGGTAGGCACATGTAATCCCAGCTACTCAGGAGGGTGAGGCAGGAGAATCAGTTGAACTCAGGAGGTGGAGGTTACAGTGAACGGAGATTGCACCATTGCACTCCAGCCTGGGCAACAAGAAGGAAACTGTCTCAAAAAAAAAAAAAAAAAATTCTGATATAAACATTCATGTAAAAGTTTTTATGTGCATGTACTGTTTTCATGTATCTTTGCTCTATATACCTCTAAACAGAATTATTCGGTCATGTGGTAACTCTAGATTTAACCTTTTGAGGAAATACCAGGCAGTTTCCCAAAATGTCTGGAACAACTGACGTCCACAGCAGCAGTGGATGAGAGTTTCAATTTTAACACCTTTTCACCAACACTTCTTATTGGTTTGTCTTAGTATACTCATCCTGTTTCAAGTGATGTGGTGCCTCATTGTCATTTTGATTTGCATTTACCTGATGGCTAATGATGTTGACCATCTTTTCATGTGCTTCTTGGAAGCTTGTGTATTCTTCTTTGGATAAATGACTATGCAGATTCTTTGAGAATTTATAAACTATTTTTTGCCTTTTTATTACTGGCCTGTAAGAATTCTCAATATAGTCTAGATTAAGTCCCTTATAAGATAATATTTACAAGCTTTCCCTTGCATTCTATGAATTGTCTTTTCTATTCCTTTATGGTATGCTTCGAAAAGTTTAAAATTTTCATAAAGCGTAATTTCTAAAAACACATTTACTTGTGTTTTTAGCAAAGACATCACTGCCTAATCCAAGGTCCTAAGAATTTTAAAGTTTTGTAAGTGCTTATATTTAGGTTTTGGATCCATTTTCAGTTAAGTTTTGCCTATGGTGAGAGATAAGGGTCTCTATGTATTCTTTGATGTGGAAATCCAATTGTTCCAGCATGATTTTAAAATGCCATTACTTCCCTTATTGATTTTTTCTTATGACACCCTCATAAAAAACAAATTGACTTTAAATGAGAAGGTATATTTCTGGGTTCACAATTCTATTCGATTTGTATGTAAGTCTGTACCACACTATCTTGATTACTGTCATTTCTGAGACAAGTTTGGAATTCAGGATGTGTAAGTCCTTCAACTTTGTTCTTCTTGGTAAATACTGTTTTGGCTACTGTGGATCACCTGAATTTTCTTATGAATTTTAGGATCAGATTCTCCATTTCTGTCTAGTATGAGTGTCGTGTTGTTCCCTACTATTATTGTACAGCTGTCTATCTCTTTAGCTATAGTTATATTTAAGGAATTTGGGTAGCCCAGTGTTGAGTGCATGCATATTTAGGATTGTTACATCCTCTTGTTGAACTAATCCCTTTATTATTAAATAATGATCATGTTTGTTGTTCTTTACCCCTTTTGATTTAAAGCTGATTGTATGTGAGATATGCATAGCTGCTCCTGCTCAGTTTTGGTTTCCACTGCCCAGTGTTATCTTTTTCCACCCTTTTACCTTCAGTCTAAATGTGTTTCCGGTGAGCAGCATATACTTGGTTGACGGGTTTTAAAAATCTGTTCCCTCAATCTCTCTTTTAAGTGAAGCATTTAATCCACTCATGTTCAGTGTTAACATTGCTATGAGAGGTTTTGTTCCTGTCACACTGTTGATTATTACCTAGTTTTAAAAATCTTTCCTTCTTTTCCTCTGTCTTTGTGGTATAGTGGAATTATATTGTGTTGCCATTTGATTCCTTTCTTTTCTGCCTTTATGTGATTATTTTATATGACCTCTGATTCTTCTATTTCCATGATGTTGTTTTTTTTTCTTTTTCAGTTATTTCCAGTTTTCCTTTAATTTATAACTTTGGTGGGTATACACTAGGTGTATGAAATTATGGGGTATATAAGATACTTCGATACAGAAATGCAATGCACAATAATCACATCTTAGTAAATGGGGTATCCATCCCCTCAAGCATTTATCCTTTGTATTACAAACAATCCAATTACAGTCTTTTAGCTATTTTTGAATATACAACTAAATTATTGATGACTATAGTCAGCCAGCTGTGCAACTGAATGCTAGGGTTACTAGCTCTTATTCATTCTAACTCCTTTTTTTTGAGACAGAGCCTCACTCTGTCACTCACGCTAGAGTTCCATGGCATGATTTTGGCTCACTACAACCTCTGCCTACTGGATCCATGTGATTCTGCTGCCTCAGACTCCTGAGTAGCTAGGATTACAGGTGCCCACCACCACCATTTCAGGCTAGCTTTTGCATTTTTTAGTAGAGAGGCAGTTTTGCCATGTTGGTCAAGCTGGTCTCCAACTCCTGGACTCTGGTCATTTACCCGGTCGGCCTCCCAAAGTTCTGGTATTACAGGTGGGAGCCCCTGTGCCTGGCCCATTCTACTACTTTTAATATCCATTAATCATTCCCATCTTCCTCCCCAACACCAAATACCTTTCCCAGCTTCTGGAAAGCATCCTTCTACTCTCACCGTAAATTCAAATGTTTTAATTTTTACCACCCACAAATAAGTGAGAACATAAGTGTGTTGTTCTGTGCCTAGCTTATTTCACTGAAGATAATGACCTCTAGGTCCAACCACGTTGTTGCAAATGACAGATCTCATTCTTTTTCATGGTTGAATAGTATTCTATTGTATATATGTACATTTTCTTCATCCATTCATCTGCTGAAGAGCACTTAGGTTGTTTCCAAGTCCTGACTATTGTGAAAAGTGCTGCAATAAACATGAAATTATAGATATCCTTTTGATATACTTATTTCCTTTCCAAAAGGTATATATTCAGCAGCAGAATTGCTGGACTGTAGGGTAGCTCTGTTTTTAGTTTTTTAAAGGAACTTCCAAACTGCTTACCCTACGAACTGTACAAATTTACATCCTCACCAACAATGTACAAGGATTCCCTTTTCTATACATCCTCATCAGCATTTCATATTACCTGTCTTTTGAATAAAAGCTATTTTAAGTGAGGTGAGATGATATCTCACTGTAGCTCTGATTTGCATTTGATGGTCAATGATGTTAGGCAGCTTTTCACATGCCTGTTTTCCATTTGTATCTTTCCTTTTGAGAAATGTCTATTCAGGTATTACTGTTTTATAATTAAATGATTAGATTCTTTCCTACAGAATTGTATGAGCTCCTTATATTCTGGTTGTTTACACCATGTCAAACATGTAGTTTGCAAATATTTTCTCCCATTCTGTGCCCTGTCTTTGTAGATTTTTTCCTTCGCTGTGCAGAAGCTTTTTAACTTGAAGTGATCCAATCTGTCCATTTATCATTTGGCTACCAATGCTTATAAATATTTTTTTGCCCAGAACAATGTCCTAGAGAGTTTCCACAATGATTCTTCCAGTAGTTACAGAGTTTGGGGATCTTAGATGTAAGTCTTTAATCTATTTTGACTTTTTATATACAGTGAGAGAGATCTAATTTCATTCTTCGGTATGTGATTATCCGGTTTTCCCAGCACCATTTATTGAAGACTGTCTTCTCGCAAATGTTTGTTCTTGGCACCTTTGTCAAACATGAGTTCACCTATGATAGGTATATGGATTTGTTTCTGGGAAAGCGATTCTGTTCTACTGTTCTGCCTGTTTTTATGCTAGTATCATGCTGTTTTGGTTACTATAGCTCTGTAGTACTTAACTTGAAGTAACGTAATGTGATTCCTCCAGTTTTTTTCTTTTTGTTCAGAACAGTGTTAGCTATTCTTGGTCTTCTGTGGTTGCATACTAATTTTAGGATTGTTTTGTCTATTTCTGTGAAGAATGCCACTGATATTTTCATAGTGAGTGCACTGAATATGCAGATGGCTTTAAGTAGTATAAAGATTTTTTTGTGTCCTCTCCAAATTCTTTCATCAGAAAGATGAAAGATAGACACCCCGTTTTTTTTTTTTTCCCCCTCTCTCTGAGACGGAGTCTTGCTCTGTCACCCAGGCCGGAGTCAAAAGTGCAGTGGCATGATCTCAGCTCAATGCAACCTCTGCCTCCCAGGTTCAAGCCATTCTTCTGCCTCAGCCTCCTGAGTAGCTGGAATTACACGTGTGCACTACCACACTCAGCTAATTTTTGTATTTTTAGTAGAGACAGGGTTTCACCACGTCTCAAACTCCTGTCCTCATGATCCGCCCACCTCGGCCTCTCAAAGAGCTGAGACTACAGGTGTGAGCCACTCTGCCTGGCCTTCGTCAGTGTTTTACAGTCCTCATTGTATCTTTCACTTCTTTGGTTAGTTAGTAGGTATTTAATCTTAAAGACAGATGACAATCTACTATAGCTCAGCTCTCAGAAAGCCACATTCCTAGGAAAAGGGGGAGAGTACTACATCAAGGCAATAGCCTGTGGGACAAAAGAATCCACAACAGCCTTGATCCCTAGATTTTTCCTCTGACGGAGCCTAACCAAAAGGGAAGGAACCAGAAAACCAACTCTGGTAATATGACAAAACAAGGTTCCTTAACACGCCCTCCCAATGCCCCACCTCCAAAAAAAAAAAAAAAAAAAAAATCACACCAGCTCACCACCAATGGATCCAAACCAAGAAATCCCTGATTTATCAGAAAAAGAATTCAGATAGACAGTTATTAAGCTAATCAAGGAGACACCAGAGACAGGCAAAGCACAATTTAAGGAAATCAAAAAAACCATTCAAGAAATAAGGGGAGAAATCTTCAGTGAAATAGGTATCATAAATAAAAAACAATCGGCCAGGCACAGTGGCTAATGACTGTAATCCCAGCACTTTGAGAGGCCAAGGTGGGCGGATCACCTGAGGTCGAGAGTTCGAGAAATGAAGTGACCGACAACGCCAGTTTCTCCAGCCTGACCAACAAGGAAAAACCCCATTTCTACTAAAAATACAAAACTAGCCTGGTGTGGTGGCACATACTTGTAATCCTAGCTACTCGAAAGGCTGAGGCAGGAGAATCACTTGAACCCGAGAGGCAGAGGTTGCAGTGAGCCAAGATTGTGCCATTACACTCCAGCCTGGGCAACAAGAGCAAAACGCCACCTCTAAATAAATAAATAAAACTAAAAAACTTCAGGAAATAAGGAACACATTTATACAAATGCAAAATACTCTGGAAAGTCTCAGCAATCAAATCGAACAAGAAGAAAACTTTAGAGCTTGTAGACAAGGTTTTCTATTTAACCCAATCCAACAAAGACAAAGAAAAAAGCAAAAGAAAATATGAACAGAGCCTCCAAGAAGTCTGGGATTATGTTAAACAACCAAACCTAAGAATGATCAGCATTCCTGAAGAAGAGAATGCCTAAAAGTTTAGAAAATGTCTATTTGGAGGAATCATCAAGAAAAACTTCCCAGACCTTGTTAAAGACCTATGCGTCTAAGTACAAGAAGCTCAAAGATCACCTGGGAAATTCGTTGCAAAAAGGTCATCACCTAGGCACACTGACATCATGTTATCTAAAGTTAAAAAAAAGTAAAGAATCTTATGAAGCTGTAAGGAAAAAGCACCAGGTAATCTATAAAGGAAAAAATATCAGATAAACAGCAGATTTTTCATCAGAAACCATACAAGCTAGATGGCATTGGGGCCCTATCTTCAGCCTCCTTAACACAACAATTATCAGTCAAGAGTTTTGTATCCAGTGAAACTAAGCTTCATAGGTTACGAAAAGACACAGTCTTTTTCAGACAAAGATACAGTCTTTTTCAGACAAACAAATGCTGAGAGTATTCACCACAACCAAGCTAGCTCTCTAAGAACTGCTTTAAGGAGCTCTAAATCTTGAAACAAATCTTGGAAACACATCAAAACAGAACTTTTTAAAAGCATAAATCTCACAGGACCTATAAAGCAAAAATATAATAAACAAAAAAACCACGGTATAAAGGCAACAAATAGCATGATGAATGGAATAGTACCTCACAACTCAATACTTACTGTATCAGTCTGTTTTCAAGGTGCTGATAAAGGTATACCTGAGACTGGGATGAAAAAGAGGTCTAACTGGACTTA
This sequence comes from Callithrix jacchus, assembly GCF_049354715.1. NCBI lineage: Eukaryota > Metazoa > Chordata > Mammalia > Primates > Cebidae > Callithrix > Callithrix jacchus. The sequence continues at coordinate 12,603,580 of NC_133513.1, read as the reverse complement.
ACAGTTCCACCTGGCTGGGGAGGTCTCAGAACTGGTGGGAAGCAAAAGGTACTCATGACATGGCAGTGGCAGAAGAAAAATGAGGAGGAAATAAAAGCAGAAACCTGTGATGAACCCATCAGATCTCATGAGACTTACTATTACGAGAATAGCATGAAAAAGACCAGCCCCCATGATTCAGGAACCTCCCCCTGGGTCCCTCCCACAATACATGGGAATTCTGGGAGATAAAATTCAAGTTGAGATTCGGGTGGGGACACAGCCAAACCATATCACTAACATTAAATGCTCCACTTAAAATACACAGAATTGCAGAATGGGTAAGAATTCACCAATCATCTGCTGCCTTGAAGAGACTCACCTAACACATAAGGACTCACTTAAGCTTATGGTAAAGGGGTGGAAAAAGACATTCTGGGCAAATGGACATCAAAAGTGAGCAGGAGTAGCTATTCTTATATGAGATAAAGCAACAATACTTAAAAAAGACAAAGGGCAGGAGGCAGTGGCTCACGCCTGTAATCCCAGCACTTTGGGAGGCTAAGGCAGGAGGATCACAGGTAAAGAGATGGAGACCATCCTGGCCAATACGGTGAAACCCTGTCTCTACTAAAAGTACAAAAAAATTAGCCGGGCATGGTGGCACGTGCCTGTGGTCCCAGCTACTCGGGAGGCTGAGTCAGAAGAATTGCTTGAACCCAAAAAGTGGAGGTTGCAGTGAGCATAGATGGCACCACTGCACTCCAGCCTGGTGACAAAGCAAGACTCTGTCTCAAAAAAAAAAAAAAAAAAAACCCCACAAAGAAGGACATTATATAATGATAAAAGGCACTGTCCAACAGAAAAGTATCACAATCCTAAATATACATGCACCTAATACCAGAGATCTTAAACTGATAAAACGATTACTAAACTTAAGAAATGAGATAGCAACATAATAAAAGTGGGGGACTTCAATACTCCACTGACAGCACTCAGATAGGTCATTAAGATAGAAAGTCAACAAAGAAACAAAGGATTTAAACTATATCTTGGAACAAATGAACTTAACATATATTAGAAAGTCAACAAAGAAACAAAGGATTTAAACTATATCTTGGAACAAATGAACTTAACATATATTTACAGGACATTTTACCCAACAACTGGAGAATATACATTCTTTTCATTAGCACATGGAACTTTCTCCAAGATAGACTGTATGATAGGCCACAAAACAAGCCTCAATAAATCTAATAAAATTGAAATTATATCAAGCATGCTCTTAAGCTTATGGTAAAGGGGTGGAAAAAGACATTCTGGGCAAATGGACATCAAAAGTGAGCAGGAGTAGCTATTCTTATATGAGATAAAGCAACAATACTTAAAAAAGACAAAGGGCAGGAGGCAGTGGCAGTGGGAAAAAAACTGGAAATCAACTCCAAAACAAACCTTCAAAAGCACTCAAATACAAACAAATGAAATAACCTCCTCCTGAATTATCATTGGGTCAATGATGAAATCAAGATGGAAATTAGAAAATTCTTCAAACTGAATGATACAGAGACACAACCTATCAAAACCTCTGGGATATAGCAAAGGTGGTGCTAGGAGGAAAGTTCATAGCCCTAAATGCCTACAACAAAAAGTCTGACAGAGCACAATTTAAGGTCACACCTCAAGGAACCAGAGAATAAGAACAAACCAAACTCAAACACAGAAGAAAGAAAACAACTAAGATCAGAGCAGAGGTAAATGAAACTGAAACCAAAAATATACAAAAGGTAAAGGAAACAAAAAGCCGACTCTCTGAACAGATTAATTAAACTGATAGACCATTATCAAGATTAACCAAGAAAAGACCAAATAAGCTCAATTAGAAACAAAACAAGAGATAGGACAACTGACACCACAGAAATACAAAAAATCATTCAATGCTAACTGAATGATTATCTTTGAATGCTATAAGGTTATATGCATATCATTTATGCGTATAACCTAGAAAACCTAGAGGAGATGAATACAACCCTTCTAACTTAAATCAGAAAGAATTAGATACCCTGAAAGACCAGTTAACATGAAGCAAGACTGAAATGATAATTTAAAAAATTACCAACATAGGCCAAGCACAGTGGCTCACACCTGTAATCACAGCACTTTGGGAGACCAAGGTGGGTGGATCACCAGAGGTCAGGAGTTCAAACCAGCCTGGCCAACATGGTGAAATCGTATCTCTACTAAAAAAACAGAATTAGCCAAGCATGGTGGTGTGTGCCTGTAATCCCAGCTACTCCGGAGGATGAGGCAGGAGAATTGCTTAGAATCTGGAAGGCAGAGGTTGCAGTGAGCTGAGATGGCACCACTGCACTCCAGCCTGGGTGACAGAGCAAGACTGTCTCAAAAGAAAAAAAAAAAATTAACAACAACAAAAAAAGCTCAGGACCGACAGATTCTCAGCTCAATTCTACCAGACATTCACAGAAGAAGTGGCACCCATCCTGACTCTATTCCAAAAGAGAGAAAGAGGGAAGCCTCCCTAAATCATTCTTTGAAGCCAGTATCACCCAAAACCAGGAAACGACATAATCAAAAAAGAAAACTAGACCAATATCCCTGATAAACATAGATGCAAAAATCCTCAACAAAATATAGCTAACTGATTCCAACAACATATTAAAAAGATAATCCACCATGATCAAGTTGGTTTCATAACAGAAATGCAGAGATGGTTTCACATATGCAAGTCAATAAATGTGATACACCACATCAACAGAATTAAAATTATCATACGATCATCTCAATAAATACAAAAAAGACTGAACAAAATCCAGCATCCCTTTATGATTAAAATGCTCAGTATAATTGGCATACAAAGAACATACCTTAATGTAAAAAGCCATCTATGAGAAATCCACAGTCAACATAATACCGAATGGGGAAAAGTTGAAAGCACTCCATTTGAGAACTGGAACAAGACAAGGATGCCCACTCTGACCACTTCTCTTTCTAGCCAGAGAAATTAGACAAGAGAAAAAAAAAAAGGGCATCCAAAGCAATAAAGAAGAAGTCAAACTGTCACTGTGTGCTGATGATGTGACTATATATCTAGAAAAACCCTGAAGATTCCTCCAAAAAGCTTCCAAACTAACAAAATAATTCAGCAAGTTTCCAAATACTAAATGTACACAAATCTGTAGCTCTCCTACACACCAGCAGCAACCAAGCTGAAAAACAAATCCAGAACTCAACGCCTTTTACAATAGTTGGGAAAAACACACATACGCATACACACACAAACTTAGGAATGTACCTAATCAAGAAGTCAAAACACCACTACAAAGAAAACTACAAAAAACTGCTGTAAGAAATCACAGATGACACAAACAGAAACATATCCTATGCTCAGGAATGGGTAGAGTCAATAAATATTGTGAAAATGACCATACTGCCAAAAGCAGTCTAAAAATTCAATGCAATCTCCACTAAAATACCACCATCTTGTTTCACAAAACTAGAAAAAGAATCCTAAAAGAAAAAAAGCCTGTATACTCAAAGCAAAACTAAGCAAAAAGAACAAATGTGTAGGCATCACATTACCTGATTTCAAACTATAAGACCATAGTCACCAAAACAGCATGGTACTGGTATAAAAACAAGCACACAGACCAATAGAACAGAATAGAGAACCGAGAAATAAAATCAAATACTTAAAGCCAACTGAGCTTTGACACAGCAAACAAAAACATAAAGTGGGGAAAGGGTACCATACTCAACAAATGATGTTGGAATCATTGGCAGGTCACATGTAGGAAAATGAAACTGGATCCTCATCTCTCACCTTAGACAAAAATCAACTCAAGATGGATCCAGGACTTAAAGCTAAGACCTAAAACTATAAAAATTCTAGAAGATAACATCAGAAAAACCCTTGTAGATGCTGGTAGGAAAGAGTTTCATAACCAAGAATCCAAAAGCAAATGCAGCAACAACAAAGATGAATAGGTGGAACTTAATTAAACTAAAGAGCTTTTGCACAGAAAAAGGAACTGTCAGCAGAACAAACAAGACAACTCAAAGAGTGGGAGAAAATCTTTACAACCTATACAGCCAACAAAGGACTAATATCTAGAATCTACAAGACCCTCAAAACGAATGATCAAGAAACACACCAAACAAAACAAAACAAAAAACAACCCATCAAAACATTGGCTAAGGACATGAACAGGCAGTTCTCTAAACAAGATATACAAATGGCCAACAAACATATAAAAAAATTCTCAACGTCACTAATAATCGGGGAAATACAAATCAAAACCACAATGCAATACCTTATTTGTGTAAGAATAGCCATAATAAAAAGTCAAAAAATAATAGATGTTGGCCTAGATGTGGGGAAATGTAACATTTCTATACTGCTGGTGGGAATGTAAACTAGTACAACCATCATGGAAAACAGTGTGGAGATTCCTTAAAAAACTTCCTTAAAGCAGAACTACCATTTGATCCAGCAATCCCACTATTGGGTATCCACCCAGAGGAAAAGAAGTCATTATATAAAAAAGATATATGCACAGCCAAGTTTATAGCAGCACAATTCACAATTGCAGAAATATGGAACCAGCCCAAATGCCCATTAATTGAGTGGATCAAGATACTGTGGTATATATATGATGGAATACTATTCAGCTATAAAAAGAAATGAATTAAAGGCATTTGCAGCAATGTGGATGGAACTGGAGACTATTATTCTAACTAAAGTAACTGAAGAGTAGAAAATCAAACATTGCATGTTCTCACTCATAAGTGGGGGTTAAGCTACGAAGATGCAAAGGCGTAAGAATGATACAATGAAGTTTGGGGACTCGGGAAGGGTGATAAGGGATAAAAGACTACAAATTGGGTTGTGTATAGTGCTCGGGTGATGGGTGCACCAAAATCTCACAAATCACCACTAAAGAACTTACTCATGTAACCAAATACCACCTGTTCCCGAATAACCTAAAGAAAAACAAATAATCCATCAAAAGTATGGCTAAGGACATGAACAGGCAATTCTCCAAAGAAGATATACAAATGGTCAACAAATATATGAAAAAATGCTCAATATCACTAACGATCAGGGAAATGCAAATCAAAACCAGTGTGTGATACCACCTTACCTTTCTAAGAATGCCCATAATCACAAAGTTTGATTATTTTGATTTCTTTTTCGTATCCTTCACTGTTAGCCTATAGAAATGTTACTGAATTTTGTATGGTGATTTTGTATACTGCAAGTTTACTCAGTGTATCAGTGTTACTAGTTTGGTGGATTGTTTAGGATATTCCAAATATAAGATCATATCATCTGTAAATAAGGACAATTTGACTTCTTCCTTTCTAATTTGCATGCCCCTTATTTATCATCTGATTCATCTAGCTAGGACTTCTAGTACTACGTTCAATAACAGTGGTAAAAATGGGCATTCTTGTGTCCCAAATCTTAGACCAAAGGTTTGTAGTTTTTTTTTTTTTTTAATAGGTTTTCCCCATTCAGTATGATATTAACTGTGGTCTGTCATATATGGCTTTTATTATGTTGAGATACGTTCCTTCTATACCCAATTTTTTCAGTTTTTATCATGCAAAGATGTTGAATTTTATCAAATACATTTTCAGCATCAAATGAAATGATCATATTTTTGTCCTTCACTGTGTTGATGTAATGTATCACATGGATAGGTAGCATATGTTGAACCTAGGTGAAATACTACTTAGTCATGATTAATAATCTTTTTAATGCACTGTTAAATTCAGTTTTCTACCATTTTGCTAAGGATTTTTACATCGATACTCATCAGAGATACTGGCCTGCAGTGTCTTTTTTTCTTTTTTAATGTCTTTGTCTGGTTTTGGTATTGCTTAATAGGAGCCTTGTGGAATGAGTTTGGAAGTATTCCCTCCTCATTATTTTTCAAAATGCTTTCAGTAAGATTGGTATTACTTCTTTAAATGTTCAGTAGAATTCAGTAGTGAAGCAATTGGGGTGCAGGCTTTTCTTTGCTGGGTGATGTTTTATTATGGCTTTGATTTCATTACTTGTTACCAGTCTGTTCAGGTTTTGAATTTCTTAATGTTTCAATCTTGGTAGGTTGTATGTGCCCAGCAAAGTATCCATTTCTTCTAGATTTTCCAATTTATCAGTCTATAGTTGTTCATAGTAGCCACAAATGATGCTGTGAATTTCTGAGGTATTCTTTTTCATAGTCTACTTAAATGTTGGCTTTATCTTTTAAAAAACTAACTTTCTGGGGAAGATCCAAGATAGCCAACTAGGAACAGTTTAGGATTGCAGCTCCCAGTGAAAGTGCAGAAAGTGAGTGGACGCTGCATTTCCAGATGGATTTTTATTAACCACAGACCAGGATATTCCCAGGCGGAGAAGCTCCATGGCTCGCCAGCGCGGCAGTTTGGGCTGGCGTGGCTGCTTTCTCGGCGCCCCGGCATGGCAGTTCTCTGTACAAAATACACTGGTCTGGGTGCCCTTTTAGCTGATGATTTGACCTCTGGGAAGTCACCCATTCATCTGATTAAAAAGTGGACTGAACAGGGAGCCAGGCCAGTAGATTCCTGGGCAAAAAAAGGGCCCTGAATCTCAGTGCTGCTGTTTAAGCCAGCCCAGTGATTCACCACATGGGAAATCAGAGATCCCGGTGCCTTTTCAACAGGCGACTGGAACACCTGGGAGAGAGTTGACTGTTCAACAACAACTACAACAACAAAAGCCTCTATGGCAGGGAGCCAGGTGATCAAGCTCGGCTGGTCCCACCCCCACAAAAAAACAGCAATCAGAAACTCTCTGGATTGAGAGTTTCACAGCAAGCACAGCTGAACCCAGGACGGTCAAGCTCTCTGGGGGAGGGGTGTCCGCCATTACCAAGGCACTCCACCACTATGGAGGTAGTCCGCCATTGCTGAGAAAGCCTGCCATTACCAAGGCAACCTGCCATTACAGAGAGAGTCTGCCAATACAGAGGTGGGCCACCATTGCCAAGGCAGTTCTAACTACCTCCATATAAACAGGACTGCAGGGAAGTTCACAGCAGCTGGGCAGAGCCCACAGCAGCTCAGCAAAGCCTCTGCAGGCAGACAATGACTAGGCTGCCTCCTTGCTGGGCAGGGGAGCCCTGAAAAAAAAAAAGGGAGCTGCTCAACGGAAAGTCATAAATAAAGCCCTAACTCCCTGGAACAGAGCACCTGGGAACAAAAAGCGGTTTATGAGTTCTGCTGCAGCAGCCCTGCCCAGCAGCTCTGAATGAACAACAGAGCTCACAGCTCAGCACTTGAGCTCCTATAAAGGACAGACTGTCTCCTCAAGCAGCTCCCTGACCCCAGTATATCCAAAGAGTCACCTCATAAAGGAGAGATCAGACGGACATTTGGCGGGTATCCTTCTGGGACAAAGATAGCAGAAGAAGAAACTGGTAGCAACCCTTACTGTTCTGCAGCTGCTGCAGGTGATCCCCAGGCAAGCAGGGCCTGGAGTGGACCTCAGCAGTCCTACAGCAGAGGGGCCAGACTGTTAGAAGAAAAAATAAGAAACAGAAATAAATTCATCATCAACTGGACATCCACTCAGAGACCGAACCTGAAAGTCAGCAACTACAAAGACGACAGGTGGATAAATCCACAAAGATGGGAAGAAACCAGCGCCAAAAGGAGAAAAACACCCGAAACCAGAACACATCTCCTACAAGGGATCACAACTCCTCACCAGCAAGAAAACGAGGCTGGATGGAAAATGTGTGATGAAATGACTTAATCAGACTTCAGAAGGTGGGTAATGAGAAACTTCTGTGAGTTAAAAGAACATGTTCTAACCAAATGCAAAGAAACTAAGAACCTTGAGAAAAGATTTGACGAAATGCTAAAGAGAACGGACAACTTAGAGAGGAACATAAGTGAATTGATGGAGCTGAAAAACACAACATAAGAACTTCGCAAAGCATGCACAAGTTTCAACAGCTGAATTGACCAAGCAGAAGGAAGGATATCAGAGGTCAAGTATCAACTCAATGAAATAAAACAAGAAGGCAAGATTAGAGAAAAAAGCGCAAAAAGGAATGAACAAAGTCTCCAAGAAATATGGGACTATGTGAAAAGACCTAATCTATGTTTGATAGGTGTACCTGAATGTGACAAAGAAAATGAATCCAAGCTGGAAAATACTCTTCAGGATATTATCCAGGAAAACTTCCCCAACCTAGCAAGGCAGGCCAATATTCAAGTCCAGGAAATATAGAGACCACCACAAAGATATTCCTCAAGAAGAGTAAACCCAAGGCACATAATCGTCAGATTCACCAGAGTTGAAATGAAGGAGAAAATGCTAAGGGCAGCCAGAGAGAAAGGTCATGTTACCCACAAAGGGAAGCCCATCAGACTCACAGCAGATCTCTCAGCAGAAACCCTACAAGCCAGAAGAGAGTGGGGGCCAATATTCAACATTCTTTAAGAAAAGAACTTTCAACCCAGAATTTCATATCCAGACAAACTGAGCTTCATAAGTGAAGGAAAAGTAAAATCCTTTGCTAACAAGCAAGTACTCAGAGATTCTGTCACCACCAGGCCTGATTTACAAGAGTTCCTGAAAGAGGAACTATACATAGAAAGGAACAACCAATACCAGCCACTCCAAAAACATACCAAATGGTAAACAGCATAAACACAATGAAGAATCTGCATCAACTAACTGGCAAAACAGCCAGTTAGCATCAAAATGGCAGGATCAAATTCACACATAACAATATTAACCCTAAATGTAAATAGACTAAATGCCTCAATAAAAAGACACAGATTGGCAAATTGGATAAAAAGCCAAAACTCATCAGTGTGCTGTATCCAGGAAACCCATCTCACATGCAAGGATAAACAAAGCCTCAAAATAAACGGATGGAGGAAGATTTACTAAGTGAATGGAGAGCAAAAAAAGCAGCAGTTGCAATTCTTGTCTCTGATAAAATAGACTTTAAAGCAACAAATATCAAGAGAGACAAAGAAGGACATTACATAATGGTAAAAGGATCAACGCAACAGGAAGAGCTAATGATCCTAAATATATACCCACCCAGTACAGGAGCACCCAGATACATAAGGCAAGTTCCTAATGACTTGCAAAGAGACTTAGACTCCTACACAGTAATAGTGGGAGACTTTAACACCCCATTGTCAATATTAGGGCAACCAGACAGAAAATTAACAAGGATATCCAGGACTTGAACTCAGACCTAGAACAAGCAAACCTAATTGACATTTACAGGACTCTCGACCCCAAATCCACAGAATATACATTCTTCTGAGCACCATATCACACCTACTCTAAAATTGACCACATAATGGGAAGTAAATGACTCCTCAGCAAATACAAAAGAATGCAAATCATAACACACAGTCTCTCAGACCACAGTGCAATCAAGTTAGAACTCAGAATTCAGAATTCAGAAACTAACTCAGAACTGCACAGCTTCATGGAAACTGAACAACTGGCTCTTGAATGCTGACTGGAAAAAAAATGAAATGAAGGAAGAAATAAAGATGTTCTACAAAACCAGCGAGAACGAAGACACAACACACTAAAATCTCTGAGACACATTTAAAGTAGTATCTAGAGGAAAATATATAGCAATAAGTGCCCATATAAGCAGCAAGGAGAGATCTAAAAGTGACACCATATCATCAAAATTCAAAGAGCTAGAGGAGCAAGATCAAAAAAACTCAAAACCTAGCAGAAGACAAGAAATAACTAAGATCAGAGCAGAACTGAAGGAGATAGAGACACAAAAAAACTCTTCAAAAAAAAATCAATAAATCCAGGAGCTGATTTTTTGAAAAGATCAACAAAACAGACAGACAACTAGCCAGATTAATAAAAAAGATAGAATAACCAAATAGACGCAATAAAAAATAATAAAGGGGATATCACCACAGATTCCACAGAAATTCAAACCATCATCAGAGATTATTATAAACAACTCTAGGCACATAAGCTAGTAAACCTGAAAGAAATGAATAAATTCCTGGACACTTGCCTCCTCCCAAGCCTAAACCAGGAAGAAGTCAAAACTCCAAATAGACCAATAACAAGGTCTGAAGTTGAGGCAGCAATCAAGAGCCTACCACCCAAAAAAAGCCCAGGTCCACATGGGTTCACAGCCGAATTCTACCAGACATACAAAGAGGAGCTGATACCATTCCTTCTGAAACTATTCCAAATAATCCACAAAGAGGGAATCCTTCCCAAATCATTTTATGAGACCAACATCATCCTGATACCAAAACCTGGCAGAGACTCAACAAGAAAAGAAAATTTCAGGCCAATATCCATGATGAACATAGATGCAAAATCTTCAATAAAATACTGGTAAGCCAATTGCAACAGCACATCAAAAAGCTTATCCAACACAATCAAGTAGGATTCATCCCGGGGATACAAGGCTGGTTCCACATACACAAGTCTATAAATGTAGTTCACCACATAAACAGATCCAAAGACAAAAACCACATGATTATCTCAATTGATGCAGAGAAGGCCTCTGACAAAATTCAACAGCCCTTTATGCTAAAAACCCTCAATAAACTAGGTATTGATGGAACGTATCTCAAAATAATAAAAGCTATTTACAACAAACCAACAGCCAGTATCATACTGAATGGGCAAAAACTGGAAGCATTCCCTTTGAAATCTGGCACTAGACAAGGATGCCCTCTTACCACTCCTATTCAATATAGTACTGGAAGTTCTAGCCAGAGCAATCAGGCAAGAAAAAGAAATAAAGGGTATTTGAATAGGAAATGAGGAAGTAAAACTGTCTCTATCTGCAGACAACATGATTGTATATCTAGAAGACCCCATCGTCTCAGCCCAAAATCTCCTGAAACTGATAAGCAAATTCAGCAAAGTCTCAGGATACAAAATCAATGTGCAAAAATCATAAGCATTCCTGTACACCAATAACAGACTTAAAGAGAGCCAAATCAAGACTGAACTGCCATTCACAATTGCTACAAAGAGAATAAAATACCTAGGAATACAACTAACAAGGAACATAAAGGACCTCTTCAAGGAGAACTACAAAACACTGCTCAATGAAATAAGAGAGGAATAAACAGATGGAGAAACATTCCATGTCCATGGTTAGGAAGAATCAATATCGTGAAAATGGCCATACTGCCCAAAGTAATTTACAGATTCAACGCTACCCCCATCAAGCTACCGATGACCTTCTTCACAGAACTGGAAAAAAACACCTTAAACTTCATATGGAACCAAAAGAGAGCCCACATACACAAGTCAGTCCTCAGCAAAAAGAACAAAGCGGGAGGCATCACACTACCGGACTTCAAAGTATACTACAAGGCTACAGTAATCAAAATAGCATGGTATTGGCACCAAAACAGAGTTACAGACCAGTGGAACAGAACAGAGGCCTTGGAGGCAACACAACCTATCTACAACCATCTCATCTTTGACAAACTTGACAAAAACAAGCAATGGGGAAAGGATTCCCTGTTTAATAAATGGTGTTGGCAAAACTGGCTAACCATGAGTAGAAAGCAGAAACTGGACTCCTTCCTGACACCTTACACTAAAATTAACTCCAGGTGGATTAAAGACTTAAACATAAGACTGAACACCATAAAAACCCTAGTAGAAAACCTAGGCAAAACCATTCAGGACATAGGCATAGGCAAGGACTTCATGACCAAAACACCAAAAGCATTGGCAACAAAAGCCAAAATAGACACATGGGACCTAATCAAACTCCACAGCTTCTGCACGGCAAAAGAAACAGTCATTAGAGTGAATTGGCAACCAACAGAATGGGAAAACATTTTTGCAGCTTACCCATCTGACAAAGGGCTGATATCCAGATTTACAAAGAGCTAAAACAGACTTACAAGAAAAAAACAAGCCCATTCAAAAGTGGGCGAAGGAACAGACAGTTTACAAAAGAAGACATACATGAGGCCAACAAACATAAGAAAAAATGCTCATCATCACTGGTCGTTACAGAAATGCAAATCAAAACTACATTGAGATACCATCTCACACCAGTTAGAATGGAAACCATTAAAAAATCTGGAGACAACAGATGCCGGAGAGGATGTGGAGAAATAGGAACACTTTTACACTGCTGGTGTAAATTAGTTCAACCATTGTGGAAGACAGTGTGGCAATTCCTCAAGGACCTAGAAATAGAAATTCCATTTGACCCAGTAATCCCATTACTGGGTATATATCCAAAGGATTATAAATCATTCTACTATAAGGACACATGCACACTAATGTTCATTGCAGCACAGTTTACAATAGCAAACACCTGGAACCAACCCAAATGCCCATCGATGATAGACTGGACAGGGAAAATGTGGCACATATACACCATGGAATATTAGGCAACCATCAAAAATGATGAGTTCATGTCCTTTGTAGGAACATGGATGAACCTGGAAACCATCATTCTCAGCAAACTGACACAAGAGCAGAAAATCAAACACCACATGTTCTCACTCATAGGTGGGTGTTGAACAATGAGAACACATGGACACAGGGAGGGGAGCACTACACACTGGGGTCTGTTGGGGGGAATAGGGGAGGGACAGCTGGGGGTGGGGAGTTGGGGAGAGATACCATGGGGTGAAATGCCAGATATAGATGATGGGGAGGAAGGCAGCAAATCACACTGCCACGTGTGTACCTATGCAACAATCTTGTATGTTCTTCACATGTACCCCAAAACCTAAAATGCAATTAAAAAAAAGAAAAAAACTAACTTTTAATTTCATTTATCTTTTGTTTCTTCTACCATGATATTTATTCTTTTCTTCTACTACTTTTGTGTTTGGTTTGCTCTTGCTTTTCTAGTTAAGATGTATCATTAAGCTAATTATTTTAAGTTGGCTGGACACAGTGGTTCAGGCCTGTAATCCCAGCACTTTGGGAGGCCAAGGCAAGTGGAGAGCCTGAGCCCAGGAGTTCAAGGCCAGCCCAAGCAACGTGGCAAAACTCCATCTCTACAAAATGTTTAAAAAAATAGCCACGGGTGGTGGTGCCTCCTCAGTTACTGGGGAGGCTGAGATGGGAGGATTGCTTCATCCTGTGGAGGTCAAGGCTGTGGTTAGCCATGATCACACCACTGCACTACAGCCTGAGTGACACAGCAAAACATTGCACGAAACAAAAATTAGTTGAAGCTTTTCTTCTTTTTCTGTTTTTAGACAGATTCTTGCTCTGCTGCCCAGGCTGGAGTACAGCGGCATGATATATATTGGCTCTCTGCAACCTCCAACTCCTGGGTTCAAGTAATTCTCCTGCCTCAGCCTCATGAGTAGCTGGGACCACAGGTGCATGCCACCACACCCAGCTATTTTTACTGGACACATGGTTTTACCATGTTAGCCAGGCTGGTCGCAAACTCCTGACGTAAAGTGATCTGCCTGCCTCAGCCTCCCAAAGTGCTAGGATTACAGGTGTGAGCCACCATGCCCAGCCTTGAATGTTTTAAGACTTGTTTGGTAAACTAACCTATGGTATATCCTTGAGAATAATCCTTGTGCTGAGAAGAATGTGCATTTTGCAGCTGTTGTATGAAAGATACTGTAAATATGTATTAGGTTCATTTGTTGTATAATGCAGATTAAGTCTGATGGTTATTGGTTGATTTTCTGTTGATCTGTCCAATACTGAAAATGAAGTCTCCAGCTAAGATTGCATTGATGTCTATCTCTCTTTTTAGCTGGAATAGTATTTGCTTTATATATCTGAGTACTCCAGCATATATAATTAAATTGTTATAGCCCATTGGTGAATTGACCCCTTCAGCATTATATAATCACTTTCTTTGTCTCTTCTGACAGTTTTTGTCTTGAAATGTTTTTTTTTTTCCTGGTACAAGTGTAGCGCTGATACTCTTTTTTGGTTTTCAATGACATATCTTTTTCCAATGCTTTATTTTCAGTCTGTGTGTATCTCCCTAACTTTATAGGTGCACTGTTTTTCTTGCAGGCAGCAGATAATAGGGTCTTTTTTTTTTTTTTTTAATCCATTGAACTACTCACTGCTCAACAGCTTTTGACTGAGGAGTTTAGTCCATTTATATTAAATATATTTTGTATAACTAAAGAGTTACTCCAGCTATTTTGTTATGTTTTCTGGTTGTTTTGTGATCTTGTCTTCCTTCTTTCCTTTTTCCTGTCTTCCTTTTAGTGAAGGTGATTTTCACTGGTGGTATAATTTTTTTACTTTGTGTATCTGTTGTATGTTCTTCAATTTGAGCTTACCATAGGCTTATATATACTATCTTATAACCCACTATTCTCTCAAACTGATGAGAATTTAACACTGATTGCATAAACAAATAAGCAAAAATATATCTTGGCTTACTGCAACCTCCATGTCCTGGGTTCAAGCGATTCTCCTGCCTCAGCCTCCTGAGCAGCTGATATTACAAGCATGTACCACCACACTTGGCTTTTTTTTGTGTATTTTTAGTAGAGATGGGGTTTCAACATGTTGGTCAGGATGGTCTCGAACTCCTGATCTCAAATGATCTGCCCACCTCAATTTCCCAAAGTAATGGGATTACAGGCATGAGCCACCACTTCTGGCCTGTACCTTCAGAAGAGTTCTTATAGCTCATTAATATCATTTTCTATCTAACTGAAAACCTCCCTTTAGCATTTCTTGTGGGACAAGTCTGGTGTTGATGAAATCCCCCCGTTTTCATCTGTCTGGTAATGTCTTCATTTCTCCCTCATGCTTGAAGAACTTTTTTGCTGGATATACTATTCTAGGATAAAAGTGGGGTTTCTGTTTGTTTCCCTTTCAGCATTTTATATATATCCTGGCACTCTCTTCTTGCCCTGTAAGGTTTCCATGAAAAAGTATGCTCCAGATGTACTGGAGCTCCATTGCATGTTGTTCCTTTTCTTTTGCTGCTCTTAGGATCCTTTCTTTATCCTTGACCTTTTGGAGTGTGATTATTACATGTCTTAATGTAGTCTTCTTTGAGTTAAATCTGGTGTCCAATAACCCTGTTGTAGTTCAATGTTGGTATCTTTCTCTAAGTTGGGAAGTTCTCTGATATTATCTCCTTTCATAAACTTTGTTCCCCTATTGCTTACTCTATCTCCTGTTAGATTACTCGTAAATTTGTCCTTTTGAGGTTATTTTCTAGGAATTATAGGTGTGCTTCATTTTTTATTCTTTTTTATCTTCTCTGTGTATTTTCAAATAGCCTGTCTTCACACTAATTCTTTCTTCTCCTTGATCAACTGTGCTATTAAAAGCCTCTGCTTTCAGAGTGGCAACCACATTTGTCAGTTCCAGAATTTCTGCTTGATTTTTTAAAATTATTTCAATCTTTCTTAAATTTATCTGATAAAATTCAGAATTCCTTCCCTGTCTTATCTTTAATTTCTTTTAGTTTCCTCAAAGCAGCTATTTTAAAATCCTGTGTCTGAAAGGTCACGTATCTCTGTTTCTCAGGATTGTTCCCTGGTACCTTATTAGGTTTGTATGTTGAGGTCATGTTTTCCTGGATGGTCCTGATATGTCTTCACTGCCTGGGTATTGAAGAGTTGGGTATTTTTGTGTTGTCTTTGCAGTTTGGGCTTGCTTGTGCCTGTATTTCTTCAGGAGGAATTCCAGATATTCAGAGGGACTTGGGAACCCAAGCCCAATACTGCTGTGGTTCTTGCAGACTCAGAGACGTACTGCCTTTGTGGTCCTGGATAAGATCTGCAAACATTCCCTGGATTACAAAGCACATTTTTGTTCTCATCCCTTACTTTCTCCCAAACAAATGGAGTCTCTCTCTCTCTGTGCTGAGCTGCCTGAAGCCAGGAGTGGGGTGACACATGCAACCCTATGGCCACTACCACTGCGACTGTGCTGGGTGTCACACCTAGATCCAGCACAGCACTGAGTCTTGCCCAAGGCCTTTTGTAACCACTACCTGGCTACTGCCTCAAGACTCTAGGACTCTACCATCAGGAGATGGGGAAGCAAGCCAGGTTTGTATCACTCCCTTCAGAGTGGTGAGTTCCTCCAGGCCTTAGGTGGCTCTGGAGATGCTGTCCGAGAGCCAGTGATTAGAGTAAAAAACCTTAGAAATCTAGCTGGTGTTCTATTGCAGCTAAACCTCAACCCACAAAACAAAGTACTTCCTGCTCTTCTCTTCCCTTTCTACAGGCACAGCAGCCTCTCTCTTGGTGGCCACTGCCACCACCAGCAAATAAGAAGTTGTGCCAGCCTACCACCAATGGTCACTTAAAGCCCAAGGACTCTTCCATCAGCTTGTGGTGGATGCTGCAAGGCCTGGGACTCACTTTTCAGTGCAGTGAGCTCTCCTTTGGCCCAGGGCAGGTATAGAAATGCTTTCCAAGGGCCTAGGTCTATACTCAGGGACCCTAAGAGCCCACCTGATGTGCTACACTACTGTTGCAGAGCTGGTACCCAAGGTGCAAGATAAAGTCCCCACTGATTTTCCCTCTACTTTGCTAAAGCACAGTCTTCCACCATAGCCAGCACACCTGGGTGCTGTGTCTGCACCTCAAGACAGCACATCTCAGAAATTCACTAATGATCCAGGTAGATTTCTATGGTTTTGGGGTATCACTGTTGGTTATTCAGTGTCCAGGAGCTCTCTATAGTCAGCAAGTGATGAATTCTGCCAGGACTTGGTCCTTCACTTCAAGGCAACAGGTCCTAGAAATGTAGTCTGAATGCTAGGGCCTCACGACTCTATCCAGTGCTCTATGCTAGCTGTTACCTAAGATGCAAAGAGTAAAGAGGGCTCTGTCTTGCATCTTAGCTGTTATCTTAGATCTAAAATACAAGATCTTTGCTCTCCTCATCTCAAGCAGGAGTCACTTCTGTTGCTGTAAGCTGTGCTGCCTGGTGTTGGGGAAAGGGTAACACATGTAGTCTGTTAACTGTACATGCTGGTGTTGTCTCTAGGTCATGTGCTGTACTAATCCACTGGCTCTAAACCCAGCCTAGCATGAGGACTTGCCAAGGAATCACAGTACTTGTGTCCTAGACTGCCTTTCAAGTTTACCTAGGACCCCAGAGCCCTTTAGCCTGTGGTGGCATGTCTTGACAGTACTCAAGTTCCAACCACTGGGATGGGTGATTCCCTTCTGGCTAATGCTGGTTCAAGTACTCCCTTGAGTACTTGAGTACTTGGATAGTTGCAGGCTGAGCCCAACACCACTTTGCTCTCTGCTATGACAAGACAGCACTGAGTTCAATACCAAGTTCCCTAGTCACTGTGCTCACTCTCCCTCAAGTGAACATTCTCTATCCAGCAGCTACTGCCAGGGCATGAGGCGGTGAGGGGCATAGTGGCCACAATTCAAGGTTGTCCTTCTTAAGTTCTTCAGTGCCTCTTTCAGGGATATGAAGTTAAAGCCAGTCACTGTGATTGCTTGCCTGATTTTTGCTTCTTATAACAGTGTTCTTCTTTTGTAGTTAGTTGTTAAAATCTGGTCTTCCTGCAGCAGGATATAATAGGTGAAGGCTTCTGTTAGGTTTTGAAAGGAAGTCAAGGGTTAAAGACAGAGAGAATTGGCAGCTCAACAGCAACACAGGTTTACTGTCAGCACAGCCCCACTGCTGCTTACAAGCTGGGATAATTATAGGTCTGGGTGGGAGGGATTTGGGTGGTATGGTTTGCTGCCTGGGAGATATTGATAAAGATTTTCCCGTGGTCAGGTGTTTTGGCCTTTTGTCTGGCAGGATGTGGTAAGAATATTCCTTGAGCCTTTGTCCAGCAAAATGTGGTAAGAATGAAGCAGGATGTTTCTCATGACCCGAGCCCCTGTGGAATGTTTCACTCTGCAAAATGGTGGAGGGCTTACAAAATGGTGTGGCTTGAACTAACAGCTTCCATTGAGCCACCTTGCTCTGCCCCTTCCAGGTAGCCTCAGGATAATAAACATTGCCCCTTTCCTTTATTTCAGATGGAGTGTTGCTGTTGCCCAGGCTGGAGTACGATGGCATGAACTTGGCTCACTGCAACCTCCACCTCCCAGGTTCAAGCAATTCTCCTGCCTTAGTCTGCTGAGTACCTGAAATTACTGGCACTCACCACCATGCCCAGCTAATTTTTTGTGTTTTTTCAGTAGAGACGGGGTTTCACCATGTCAGCCAGGCTGGTCTCAATCTCTTGACCTCAGGCAATCCACCCACCTCCCAAAGTGCTGGGATTACAGGTGTGAGCCACCATGCTCAAATACTGAGCTTTCATTAAGATGTTTAGGATTCCTTTGAATGTTTCTTGGTTTCTTGTAGGGAGGGTCTACTAGTGATAAATTCCCTTACCATTTGCTTCTGTGAGAAAAACTTTATTTCTCCTTCATTTATGAAGCTTCACCTAGTTGGATACAAAATTCCTGGTTCACAGGTTTTTTTCTTTTTTTAGCACTTTGACAATTCCATCCCATCCCATTCTGGCTTGTAAGGTTACAGGTGGTTGGGCCCAGTGGTTCAAGCCTGTAATACCAGCATCTTGAGAGGCCAAAGTGGGCAGATTACTTGAGTCCAGGAGTTCGAGACCAGCCTGGAAAACATGGGGAAATCCTGTCACTACTAAAAATATAAAACAATTAGCTGGGCATGGTGGTGCACGCTTGTAGTCCCAGCTACTCTGGGGGTGGTGGCATGAGAAATGCTCAAACCTGGAGGCAGGGGCTGCAGTGAGTCATGATCGTGCTACTCCACACTATCCTAGGCAACAGAGACTATGTCTCAAAACAGAAAAAACAGCTGGGCACAGTGGCCATGCCCATAATCCCAGCACTTTGGGATGCCGATGTGAGTGGACCACTTGAGGTCAGGGTCAGGATTTCGAGACTAGCCTGGCCAACAAAATGAAACCCCATCTCTACTAAAAATTATCCAAGTGTGGTGGTGCACACCTGTAATTCTAGCTACTCAGGAGGCTGAGGCAGAAGAATCGCTTGAACCCAAAAGGCAGAGGTTGCAGTGAGCAGAGATTGCATTAGTGCATTCTAACCTGGCTGACAGTGAGACTATCTCAAAAAGGAAAAACAAAAGATTACTGTTGACAAGTCCACTGTTTGTTGAATGAAGTTTCTTTTGTAGGTGATTAGATGCTTTTCTCTTGCTGATTTTATAATTCTTTCCTTCACCTTAACTTAATGACTATATGGCATTAAACCCATGTTGCAACATATTTTCCTAAGACTCATTAGGCATCCCATGGCTAAGATATCTAAATCTCTTGCTAGACTAGGGAAGTTTTCATTAATTATTTCCTTAAAAAGGTTCACTAAATATTTGCTTTTCATTTGGAAATACTGTTAATTCATCAGATCTGCTGCTTTATGTAGTCTTGTATTTTTCAAAGACCTTCTTCCTTCTTATATAGTCTTTATTCTTGTCAACTAGGTCAATTCAAAAGATTCTTCTGCCTTATCTAATCTACAGTTCAGGCTTTCAAATGCACTCCAAAATTTCTTCAATGAATTTTTAATTGCCATAAAGTTCTGTTTCATTTTATGAAAAGACATCTATTTCTTCTTCATGTCCTAAATAGACTTTCCAATTTATTTGTATTGGTTTTCACATGTCCCTTGTATCTCATTAAGTTTCTTTAAAAACAGTATTTTGAGCACTTTAGCATTTCATTATTATTTTTGATTAGGATCCACCGCTAAAGAATTCCTATGTTCCTTTGAGGAGGTGTTATAATACCTTACTTTTTTTATGTTTCTTGTAACGTTATGTTTATTTCTGCACAACCAGAGATGTATTTGCTTCTTGGTATCATTAAATGTACTTTCACTAGGACAGGAGTTTTTTTCTTGAGGATGTGACTTTGCTTCTGGACAAATTTAGTGGCAAAAACTCTATTATTTCTTTGGTTCTAAAATAAAAAGCCTCAGGGTGGTGGTTTTCTCAAATGCCAGTCACACTAGCAGTGTACCAGGCAGATGAGTAGGTTCACAACCCCAGTAGCCAGCATGGTATGAACAATTCTGGTAACATGAAGTCATGAGAACTCACCTCACTCCTGAGCTTGATGCACTTGTGTCACATATTGTAATGAGCTATGTGGGCTGATCTCCAGGCCAGTAGGGAGCACTAAGAATTAAAAGCCAGCTGCAGTGGTAGCAGTAGGGTTTATACCCAACATCTGTTAACCTGGAAAATCACTGATCTCCCTATAAACATCATTAGAAAGATGGAAACAGAAAAATCAAATATTGGACTTATTTTGAACTTTAAACCAAATGAACGTAACGTTCATATTTATAGAACATTCTACCTGCATAATATATATTCTTCTCATTAGCACATGGAACATTCTCCAAGTCAGATCATTAGACCACAAAACAAGACTCAACTTTTTTTTTTTTTTTTTTTGAGAAAGGGTCTCCCTGCATTGACTAGACTGGTCTTGAATTCCTTAGATCAAGCAATCCTGACACCTCAGCCTCCCAAAATGCTAGGATTACAGAAGGATCCACTGTATCTGGCTATGAACAAATTTTTGAAAAACCACAATCAGGCCGACATACTGGCACAAGCCTGTAATCCTAGCACTTTGGGAGGCTGAAATGGGATGATCACTTGAGCTAAGGAGTTTGACACCAGTCTGGCAACATGGCAAAATTCTGTCTCTACAAAAAATACAAAAATCAGCCAGGCATGGTGGTATATGCCTGTAGTCCAGCTACTTGGGAGACTGAAGTGGAAGAATCACTTGAACCCAGGAGGTGAAGACTGCAGTAAGCCAAAAATCATGCCACTGCACTCTAGCCTGGGTGACAGAGTGAGACCTTGTCTCAAAAAAAATATCAGTATCATATCAAGTATCTTCTCAGACCACAGCAGAATAAAAATAGAAATCAATGCCAAGAGAATCTTCGGAACTATAAAAATATATGAAAATTCAACATGCTTCTGAACTATCACTAAGTCACTGAAAAAATTAATATGGGCCAGGTGTGATGGCTCACACCTGTAATCTCAGCACTTTGGGAGGCTGAGGTGGGCAGATCACGAGGTGAGCAGTTCAAGACCAGCCTGGCCAACATGGTAAAACCATGTCTCTACTAAAAATACAAAAATTAGCTGGATATGGTAGTGGGCGCCTATAATCCCAGCTACTCAGGAGGCTGAGACAGGAGAATGGCTTGAACTTAGGAGGTGGAGGCTGCAGTGAGCCAAGATCGTGCCATTGCACTCCAGTCTGGCAACGAGAGCAACACTTTCTCAAAAATAAAAAATAAATAACCCAGAAAAGAGAGACCTAAAAAAAAATCAATAAAACAAAAGTTGGTTCTTTGAAAATTTAAACAAAATTGGTAAGCTACTAGCTACACCAACCAAGAAGAGGTAAGCTCCAAACAAAGTCAGAAATTAAGAAGGACATATTACAGCTGAAACCACAGAAATACAAAGCATCAACAGAGACGACTATGAAGAACTATATACTGACAAACTGGAAACCCTATGGGAAATGGATAAATTACTACAAACATACAATGTCCCAAGCCTTAACCACTAAGAAACAGAAATCCTGAATAGATAATTGGTGAGCCTGAATCAATAAAGACTCTCCGAACAACAAAAGAGCCCAGAACCACATGGATTCACAGTAGAATTCTACCATACATAGATGAAACTATTCAAAAAAAGAGGAAGGTATTCTTTCTGAATGCATTCTAAGAAGTTAGTATCACTTTGATATCAAAACCAAACAAGGACACAATAACAAAAACAAAACTACAGACCAATATCCCTAATAGATGAAACAATCCTAAACATATTAGCAAACTGAATCCAGCAGCACATAAAAAAGATAATAAACTGGCTGGGCACAGTGGCTCACACCTGTAATCCCAGCACTTTGGAAAGCTGAGGTGGGCAGATGACAAAGTCAGGAGTTCGAGACCAGGCTGGACAACATGGTAAAACCCCATCTCTACTAAAAATACACAAACTAACTGGGCATGGTGGCAGGTGCCTGTAACTCCAGCTACTCAGGAGGCTGACGCAGATCACTTGAAGCTGGGAGGTGGAGGCTACAATCAGCCGATTGTTCCACTGTACTCCAGCCCAGGCAACAAGAGCAAAATCCATCTCAAAAATAAATAAATAAATAAATGACAATGTGGGAATTCACTCAGGGTGGTGGCAAAAATATTAAAGAAAGTTACTGAATATAGTCTTAAACCCTTTTGGAAGGCCTAAGGGTTTTTTCTATAGTTCTTGGCTGAATGCAGCCTAAATCCCCTTTACATTTAGTTAATAAATAAAGCAAATAGCTAGGGTATGTGGGGGAGTTTACCTAACTAAATTGTTTACTCACATAGATTTAAAACTAACCTTTGAGCTGGATGGCCCTCTGGGGGTATGTCAACAACGGATATTATCTACTAATGGTGTTTGCTTGCTTTGCACCCCGGAACCTGTGCTTTAATCTTCTAGTGGTGTTGACTGAAGCCTTTGTCAATCACACTTTACTAAATAAATGTGAATCTTACTTGCTAGGAAGGGCTGGCGGTTGCAACTGTTTACAGCACTCTCTGGGGTGCCTGTAAGCCCCCCAGACCATCAGACAAACTGGTAAAGCATAATATCTGTGTGTCAGTATACTTTATTCACCTGTCACTGGATCAGGGTATGCAGGACAGACCCACATAGGTGGTGACCCCTACAAAATAAACCATGATCAAGTAGGTTTTATACCAAGGATGCAAGGATGGTTCTACACATGCAAATCAATAAATGTGACTTATCACAACTAAGAACAAAAACCACATCATCATCTCAATACATACACAAAAAGCATTTCATAAAATTTAGTATCCCTTCATGATAAAACCCCTATTACACACTATGCATAGAAGGAATATAGCTAAGGCCAAGAGCAGTGGCTCACACCTGTAATGCCAGCATGTTGGGAGGCTAAGGCAGGTGGATCACCTGAGGTCAGGAGTTCAAAGGCAGCCTGGCCACAACATGGCAAAACTCTGTCTCTACTGAAAATACAAAATTTAGTCAGGTATGGTGGCAGGTGCCTGTAATCCCAGCTACTCAAGAAGCTGAGGCATGAAAATCGCTTGAACCTGGGAGACAGAGGTTGCAGTGAGTGGAGATTGTGCCACTGCACTCCAATTTGGTGACAGAGCAAGACTCTGTCTCAAGAAAAAAAAAAAAGGAAGGAACATAGCTATAAATAATAGCTGCCATAAGGCCATATACAACAATCCCATAGCCAAAATCATACTAAATCAAGAATTATTTGAAGTATCCCCTTTAAAAACTTGAACAAAACAAAGATGCCCACCTTCACAACTCCTATTCAACATACTACTATATATCCTGACCATGGCAATCAGGCAAGAAAGAAATGGGAAACAGGATGTCAAAGTATGTTTGCTGATGACATGCAGCTCATGCCTGTAATCCCAACACTTTGGGAGGCCAAGGCGAGTGGATCACAAGGTCAGGAGTTTGACACCATCCTAGCTAACATGGCAAAACCCATTTCTACTAAAAATACAAAAAATTAGCTGGGCATGGTGACGTGTGCCTGTAGTCCCAGCTACTCAGGAGGCTGAGGCAGGAGAACCGCTTGAACCTGGGAGGCTCACCGCAACCTCCACTTCCCGAGTTCAAGTGATTCTCCTGCCTTAGCCTCCCGAGTAGCTGGGATTACAGGCATGTGCCACCATGCCCAGTTATTTTTGTATTTTTAGTAGAGACAGGGTTTCTCCATGTTGGTCAGGCTGGTCTCAAACTCCTGACCTCAAGTGACCTGTCTGCCTCAGCCTCCCAAAGTGCTGGGATTACAGATGTGAGCTGCTGTGCCCAGCCAGATCTCTAAAACATATTTTCCTAACTGAAATTCTGTATCCTTTGACCAACACCTATTCAACCCCCTCACCTGTATAATTATCATTTTTACTCCCTCCTTTAATGAGTCAAACTCTTTAAGATTCCAAAAATGAGTAACATCATACAGTATCTGCCTGTGTCTAGATTATTTCTGTTAACACAATGTCCAGGTTTATCCATGTTCTTGCAAATGACAGGTAAAATAGTACTCCATTATGTACATATACCACATTTGCTTCATTCAATTCCTTGATAAACATTCAGGCTGATTCTGTATCTGGAATAATGCTACGAAAAACATGAGTATAAGTATCTCTTCAAAATAATGATTTACTATCCTTTAGATATATATATATATACACAATAGTAAGATTTCTGGATCATATAATTTTAATTTTTTTTGAAACTTTCAAAAAAAGTTCCAAAAAATGGTAATAGCTGTACTAATTCATGTTTCCATGAACTGTGTGCAAAAGTTCCCATTTCTCTACCTCTTTGCCAACATTTGTTACCTTTTATTTTTGGTGATTTGGTGCTATTTCATAGTGGTTTTTATTTATATTTCCACAAATATTAGTGATGTTGTGCACTTTAGCCATTTGTATGTCTTCTTCTGAAAAATGTCTCTTCTGGTCCTTTGCTCACTCCACCTTTTTTTTTTTTTTTTTTTTTTAAGATGAGGTGTCACTCTTTCACTCAGGTTGCAGTGCAGTGTGGCATGATCTCAGCTCACTGCAACTTCCATCTCCTTCAGGCTCATGTGATCCTCTCAACTCAGCCTCCTCAGTGGCTGAGACTGCCCGCGTGCACCACCACACTGACTAATTTTCTGTAGAGATGGGGATTTGCCATGTTACATAGGCTGGTCTCAAACTCCTAAGCTTAAGTGATCCACCCGCTTTGGCCTCCCAAAGTACTGGGATTGCAGGCATAAGCCACAACACCCAGCCCATTTTCTTTTGAGACAGGGTCTGTCTGTGGCCCAGGCTGGAATGCAAGCACACAATCATAACTCACTGTAACCTCAAACTCCTGAATTCATTTTTTAATTGGCTTATTTGTTTTCTTGTTATTTAGTTGAGTTCCTCACATGTTTTGGAAGAATTAATATTGCTAAAATGATTATACTACCCAGAGTACTTTATGGAGACAATGTAATCCCCATAAAAATTCCAATGACACTTTTCATATAAATTGAAAATACAATTCTAAAATGGTTTATGTGAAACCACAGAAAAGCCCAAATAGCCAAAGCAATCTTAAACAAAATTAATAAAGCTGGGCAGGCTGGGCACAGAGGCTCACAGCTATAATCTCAGCACTTTTGGAGCCAAGTTGAGTAGATCACCTGAGATCAGGAGCTCGAGACCAGCCTGACCAACATGGAGAAACCCTGTCTCTACTTAAAATTCAAAATTAGCCAGGTGTGGTGATGCATGCCTGTAATTCCAGCTACTAGGAGGCTGAGACAGGAGAATCATTTGAACCTGGGAGGCAGAGGATGCAGTGAGCCAAGATTGTGCCATTGCACTCCAGCCTGGGCAACAAGAGCAAAACTCCATCTCAAAAAATAAAAATAAAATAAAAGCTGGAGGCATCACACTAGACAATTTCAAAATATACCACAAAGCTGCAGTAAATGAAACCATACAGTACCGGGATTAAAAACAGACACATAACCAATGGAACAGAACAGAGAACCCAGAAATAAAATATACACATTTATATTAAATTGATTTTCAACCAAATGCCAAAACATAAAACTTGGAAAGAACAGTTGATTTAATACATGGCACTGGGCAAACAGAATATCTACACGCAGAAGAAACTAGGCAGTATCTCACACCACATATAAAAATGAACGTTAAATGCATCACTACAAAGTTAAACGTAGGCTGGGTGTGGTGGCTCATGACTGTAATCCCAGCATTTTGGGAGATCAAAGCAGGATGACTGCTTGAGCCCAGAAGTTTGAGACCACCCTGGGCAATACAAAGCAACCTTGTCACTACAAAAATTAAAAAAAAAAAAAAAAAAAATTTTTTTTTAAATTAGGCATGGTGTCATGTGCCTCTTGTCCCAAGTACTGTGACAAGCTGAAACAGGAGTATCACTTGAGCCAAGGAAGTAGAGGCTGCAGTGAGGCAAGATTGAGCACTCTATCCTGTGTGACAGAGTGAGACACTGTCTCAATTAAAAAAAAAAAACAGGCTGAGGCACAACAATCACTTCAAATCAGGAGTCAGAGGTTGCATTGAGCTGAGATCTTGCCTTGCATTCCAGTCTGGGCCACAGAACGAGACTCCGTCTCAAAAAAAAAAAAAAAAAAAAAAAAAGAAGGAAAAAGAAAACAAACTTAAAAGTAAGACCCAAAACTGTAAAGCTACTGGAAACATAGGGGAAAATCTCCTTGACATTGGTCCATACTATGACTTTTTTTAAAGATATGACCACAACAGTATAGGGACGAAGGCAAAAACAGACAACTGGAATTACATATGAAACTAAAAATCTTCTGTACTGGAAGGGAACAATCAACAGAATGAAGAGACAATGTATGAAATGGGAGAAAATATTTGCAAAGCACACATCTGATAAAGGGTTAATATGCAAAATATATGTGAGTCCTCTGGTTAGATGAACATGGGGTATCTTTCCATTTACTTAGATATCTAATTTCTTTCAATAACACTTTGCAGTTTTAAGAGTTTATGTTTTGTACTTCTTTTTGATGCTGTTATATATGCTTTCCTCAATTTCAGTTTTGGATTCCTCTTTGCAAGTATATGGAAACAAAACAGATTTATGTGCACTGATCTTCCATACTTCAACCTTGTTGAATTGGCTTTTAATTGTTTGTGAATTTCTTAGAATGTTCTGCATATTAAATCAAGTTATCTGTGTATAATATTTCACTTCTTCCTTTCCAATTTTGACACTTTTACTATTTGAAAAAATATTTGGCTTCATTTTCCTAACTAGATCCACCAGTACAATGTTGAAAAGAAATGCTGAGAGGGGTCATCTTGTTCCTGAATTAGCAGGAAAACCTCCAATCCTTCACTATGATATTAGCTGTGGGATTTTTACAGATGTTTTTTATCAAGCTTAGAAAGTTCCCAACTTTCCCTACTTTGTTGAATGTTTTTATCATGAAGAGGCCTCAGATTTTATCAATATTTTTCACTATCTCTTAAAAAGATCATATAGCTTTTTTTCTTTGATATGGCATATAACATTAAAGATTCTTACATCAGAAACTTTTGCATTCCTGAGATAAATCTCACTTGGTCATGGTATATAATCCTTTAATGTTAGTTTCAAATTACTAGTACTTGGTTGAGGATTTTTACATCTATATACATTTAAAAAATCATTCTGCAATTTTCTTACAGTGTACGGAGTCTGCTTTCGGTATCCAAATATTGCCCTTACTGATTTGAGAAATGCTCCATCCTCTTCTATTTCTTCGAAGAATTGGTGAGGAATGCACCTTTAAATGTTTAGCAGAATTTACCAGTAAAATCATCTGATTTGGGGCTTTTCATTTTGCCCTAACTCCATTGTTTTACTGGGTATATGTTCAGATTTTCTTCTTCTTCAGTCAGTTCTGGTAGTTTTGTGCCTTTTTAGGAATTTGTTTCATCTACTAAATAGAGTATCACACAACTGGGATTATTCTATAGTAAACTACTGGAAGGTCAGCAGTAATGTCCCCTCATTCATTCCTAATTTTAGTAATTGAGTCTTCTTTTCTATTGAGGTAAGTTTAGTTGAATGTTTAATTGTGTTGATCACTTCAAAAAATGTCTATGGTTACCTTGATTTTCTATTTTTGTCTATTCCCTATTAATTTCCACACTATTTTTTTTCCTATATTCTGCTGACTTTAGGCTTAGTTTGCTCTTCTATTTCCAGTTTCTTAAAAGGTCTAGGTTATTGATTTGAGATCTTCTTAATATAGCATTTATCACTATAAGTTTCCTAAGAATTGCTATAATTGTACCCCCAAGACCTTTGGTATGTTTGTCTTCATTTTCATTCATCTCAAAGTATTTTCTAAGTAACCTCATGATTTCTTCTTTGACCGTTATTTAGGAGTGTTTCAACGTATTTGTGAATTTCTCAAGTTTCTTTTTAGTATTGATTTCTGATTTTATTCACTGGTCAGATAATGTTCTTTTTTGTAATTTCAATCCTTTTAAATGTGTTGGTTTGCTTCATGACCTAGTGTGACTACTGAAGAATGTTCTATATACACTTGAAAATAAAGTCTATTCTGCTGTTGTTGAGTGTTCAAAAACGTCTCTTAAGTCTAATTGATTTACAGAGTTGCTCAAGTCATCTTGTCTTGCTGATTTCCTCAGTTTTCTATTATGACAGTGTTGTATTGAATTCTCCAATTATTGAATTATGCATTTCTTCCTTCAATTCTGTCAACAGTTAATATATTTTGCTGCTCTTATGAGGTGCATATATGTTTACGATTTGTATGCCTTCTTGAGGCACTGACCCTTTTGTCATCATAGAATGTCCCTCTTTATCTCCAGCAATATTGCATCAGTACATTTTGTCTGAAATCAGTATAGGCATGCTAGCTTTATTATGGTTGCTATATTTGCATGTTATATCTTCATCTATCCTTTTACTTTCAGCCTATCTGCATCTTTGAATCCAAAGTCTGTCTCCTGTAAACAGCCTATAGACCAAGTCTGTTTTTTTCCTTCAGTCTGACAATTTCTGCCATTCCACTGGATTGTTTAATCCTTTAACACCTGACATTACTTGGCTGTTTTTGTTTAGAAACAGGTCTCTCATCATTCACAGTGCTGAGATCAGAGTTCACTGCAGTCTTGAACTCCTGGGCTCAAGTGATCTTCCCACATCAGCCTATCAAGGAGTTGGGACTACAGGTATGCACCATCGCACTCAGCTAATTCAAATTTTTTTTGTAGAGACAAGGTCTTACTATGGTGCTGAAGCTCATCTCAAGCTCCTGGCCTCAAATGATCTTCGGCCTACCAAGGTGTGCTAGGATTACAGATATGAGCCACTATACCTGGCCTTCATATTACTATTGATATAAAGATGCTGCATGAGTTGCAATAGTATTACATCCCAATAAACCTATCAGAAATTGAAAATATCCTAGGTCAAAGATGCAGTTAATACAGGTACAACGAACCTACCAAGCATCATAGCTAAGCCTAAGCCTACCTTAAACATGTTTAGAACACTCATATTAGCCTACAATTAAGCAAAATAATTTAACCTAGAATTGATTTTATATCAAAGTATTGAATTTCTCATATAATTTATTCATATTCTATAGAATGTCTATCACTTCCCACAGCATCATAAACTAAAAATCGTGTCAAACCATAATTCAGGGTCCACCTGTAGTTTGATTTGTTTGTCTTTTACTTTTTGGTTTATGTCTCATGCCTTTTGTTCTATTCCTTTACTGCCATAGGTATGAGATTTTTCTAATGGTGTCTTTTTTTTTGAGACAGGGTCTCACTCTGTCACCTGGCCTGGAGTGCACCGGCACAATCTCAGCTGACTGCAACCTCCACCTCCCGGATTCAAGCATTACTCCTGCTAACCCTTCTGAGTAGCTGGGATTACAAGTGACCACCATGCCCAGATAATGTTTGTATTTTTAGTTGAGATGGGGTTTCACTATGTTGGCCAGGCTGGTCTCAAACTCCTGACTTCAAGTGATCCACCCTCCCAAAGTGCTGGGTTTACAGGTGTGAGCCATCATGCCTGGTCTAATGCTGTCATTTTTAAAACTTAATTTTTCTTTTAGAGACAGAGACTCACTCTGTTGACAGGCTAAAGTAGGCATGAACACAGCTTATCACAGCCTTGACCTCGTGGACTCAAACAAGATTCTCATTTGATCCTTCAAGTAGCAGGGACATCAGGGGTGCCCACCGTATTTTTTTTTTTTTTTTTTTTTAAAAGACAGAGTCTCACTATGTTGCCCAGGCTGGTCTTAAATTCTTGGGCTCAAGCAATCCTCCTGCTTTGGCCTCCCAAAGTGCTGAGATTAGGCAATTTTATAGGCCTGTGCCTGGCCTATAGATGGCTAACATTATGTTTACAATTCTTATATCAATGTTGATGAGAGATGGGTCTACTTTTATCAGGTTTTGATATCAAACTTTTGCGGGCCTAATACAAACTACAAAGTCTTTCTAGTCTCTGAACAGTTTGTGTGTGAATGGTGTTATTTTTCCTTAAATATTAGAATAATTCACCATTAATGCCATCTGGGTCTGGAGTTAACTTAGTGGTAAAGGTTTTCAATTAAAATTGATGTAGAACCAGCTGGGAGCAGGGGATCACATCTGTAATACCTTTAGTCTTGAGAGCCTTGAGTCTGGGAAGCCAAGGCTCAAACAGCCCAGGACTTCGAAACTATCTTAGGCAACAGTGAGGCGTAATCTCCAGTTTAAAAAAAAAAGGCTGGACACAGTGGCACATGCCTGTAATCTCAGCACTCTGAGAGACGAAGGTGGGACCTGAGGTCAGGAGTTCAAGACCAGCCTGACCAACATGGTGAAACCCCATCTCTACCAAAAAGTACAAAAATTAGCCACGTATGGTAGCAGGTGCCTGTAATCTCAGTGACTTGGGATGCTGAGGCAGGAGAATCACTTGAACCCTGGGGGAGGAGGGAGGCGTAGGCTGCAGTGAAGTGAGATTGTACCACTACACTCCAGCCTGGGCAAAAGAGCAAAACTCTGTCTCAAAAAAAAGAAGATACAGAAAATACATACAACTATGCATGCTTTCTGTATCTTTTGGTGTCAATTTTACCTATTTTTCCATTTCAGCACAATTTCAAATTTATCAACACAAAGTTCTCATCGTATTCTCTATGAGAATATCTCTTTCCTTTTTTTAAAGACAGAGTCTTGCTCTTTTGCCAGGCTAAAGGGCAGTGGCAGGATCTCAGCTCACTGCAACCTCTGGCTCTAGGATTCAAGCGATTCTCCCACCTCAGCCTCTCCAGTAGCTGGGACTACAGGCATGTGCCACCACCACGCCTGGCTAATTTTTGTATATTAGTAGAGATGAGGTTTCACCACATTGGCCAGGCTAGTCTTGAACCCCTGAGCTCAGGTGATCCTCCTGCCTTGGCCTCCCCAAGTGCTGGGATTATAGGCGTGAGCCACTGCACCCAGCCTCATTCTTGATACTAGTAATGTGTTTCTTTTTCTTGATCATTTTTATTAAACATGTATCAAGATTCTCAAAGTAAACAAAAATGACAAAAAAAGACTGTCAAAGTATTTTAAGTTTGCTAACTTGCTATCATACAGTGTTCCATTTCATAATTTTCTTTTTTTTTTCCTCTTAAAGAGATGAGGTCTCACTATATTGCCCAAGCTGGTCTTGAACTTCTGCATTCCAACAATCCCCCTTCCTTGGCCTCCCAAAATGCTTGAGCCACCATGCCCAGCCCATTTTCTTTTCTTTTTTTGAGACAGGGTCTCTCTCTGTGGCCCAGGCTAGAATGCAAAGGGCTCACTGTAACCTCCAACTCTTGGGCTGAGCAATTCTCCTGTCTCATTCTCCAGAGTAGCTAGGATTACCGGTTCATGCTACTGCACCTAGCTAATTTTTTTCATAGTGATGGGGTCTCACTATGTTGCCCAGGCTGGATTCAAATCCATGGGCTCAAGAAATCCTCCTGTCTTGGACTCCCAAACCACTGGGATTACAAATGTGAGCTACCATGCCCTAACCTCCTCTTTCCACTTGCTTTGCATTTGCTTTGCTGTTCTTGTTCCAGCTTTAGGAAAAAACTCAGATATTTTTCAGTCTCTCTCCTTTTCTATTTTTTAGAGTCTCGCTCTGTCACTCAGCTGGAGTGTAGTGGCATAAACATAGCAGCCTGGCTAATTTTACGAAACAACACTTTGTTTTTTGTAGAGATAGGGCCTGTCATGCTACCTGGGTGGGTCTCAAACTCCTGATCTCAAGTTATCCTATACCTCAGCAACACAAAGTGGTGGGATTATAGGCATGAGTCAGTGCACCCAGCCTATTACCTTTTTTTCTAATTTCTCATTTAAAGCTGTAAATTTTCCTCAAAGCCCATCTTTAGCTGAGCCTGCAAGTTTTGAAAAATGCTACCATATAATTTTATATTTATCCAATATTTTCTAAGATGCATCGTAATTTCTTAACCTGCAGATTATTCAGAAATATGTTACTTTTCAAGCAGTAGCATATTTCCTATATCTTCATGGTTCAAAGTTAGCTTATTCCTTTTTCCTCTTATAGTTCGAAGCTATGGTGCATGCTGATTTAGTTGGGTTTATTCAGCTTCATTGAGTTTCTCCATTATGAAACATCTTTATCTCTACCAATGCTATTCTCCAAGATAGTATCTTCATACATTCTAAGCATTAAATAAAGAACAAGTCTCATTAAATTTAAAAAAATCTGAAATTTTACTGTTAGTCTTTTTAAAAAGTAAAAATTAAAAAAAAAAAAACTCATTTAACCTAAGCTTGTTCAAAGTCAGAGACTTCAGCCAATATTTGAACAGAGGGTCTAAGACTCAAGGAATTCTATCACAAACACAAAACAGGTAAGTTACTATAAAGTGACAGGGCTGCTTTAACAGTTATATAGTGGCTAACAAAATGACAAAACTCGGGCCAGGTGACAGTTAATCTCATAAGTAATGCCAAGTGTGGTTCATAGACCAGCAGCATCTGCATCACCTGAATGCTAAAATTCTGACATTACTGTTTTCAGGTTTTACCAATAGTATAAAATGCTCATTATGAAATAAAGCAGTTGCTTGCAAGCACTCCTTAATATCTAGTGGCAATCACTTTAACAACTTGTTTTTAAAATCTCAGCATTTTAAAATATTTTCATACCTATTTCTTGAGTTACAAATTTTAGCCATATCCATTTCCTATAACTGCAGATGAAGATTTAGCTCCTACATGTACTTTTTTCGAAGTGGGGTGGAAACATTTTAATAGGATGGCAGGGGATGGCAACCATTGTACAGAGAGCACTCACAGCTCCAAGAGTTTCCCTCCAAGTTATAAAGTTCTTGTAATTAGCTACGGCCAGGTCTTCTGCACATGGGAAGGAGGGAAGGAGGTGAAAAGTATTCTGGTCTGCCTTCCTGTCATTCATAGATCCAGTTCTGTAGCTCATACATCTTTTCTGGCTCATTGCATTTTCAGTTAAATATGGGTAAATATTCTTTATATAGCGAGATAGACTACCATGAGTGCATTATCTTTTTTCCCCACAGTATTTTGTCTTTAACTGGAGCTAACAACTAAATCTTCTTATAAACCTAACCTTCACTTTTGAAACTGACCAGAACTGTCATATATCGACCTTTCCCTAGTCTACTCTTTAAAGTTTAAAGATCACCTCTTCAAAAAAACACGCCAGAGAGAACTCCTACTTCCTTATATAAATTTCCCACTACAAATAATTTTTATATCCTCAGTGAGATGCCTTTTTTATAGTAGTTTTAAGAAATGGTGTTTAATGAACATTTACTTAAAAAATGAAGCTCTGGAAAGCGACCCAAAGTTATTCTCTCCTTAATAACAAGTACTGAAAAGCCTCCCAAAGTCACTGTCTCCTTAATGAAGAGCACTAAAAAGGCCTAGGCAACTTTTGTCATGGCTATCTGATAAGCTATTTCACATCAGCATATTGTACACACTAGGCCTCAGAGGTATACCAATGGAAATTACCACCGCATTTAGTAGATACATATAGTTCCTCTAATTAATGGCTAACTTTAATAAGACCTCTCTAAACATTTCATTATAGTCCTAAAAACTTAATCAGGAGTTCAAAAAAATCCAACATATGGTCTCCCTTTCCTCCAAAAAGTCAGTTATTTTTCTGTAGATACTGGCGGACTCCAATCTGTCCCACCCAGATTGGTAAAAATGAAAAAGCTATTCTAGTCTACTGCAATGCAGAATAAGTATCTAAATTATATAAGAATATGAGATAGCGCAGCCGCAGTGGCTCTATCATCCTAGCACTTTGGGAAGCCTAGCCAGGCGGCATCAACTGAGGTCAGGAATTCAAGACCAGTCTGGCCAACATAGTGAAACCCCGTCTCTACTAACAATAAAAACATTAGTCCCGCACCCATACTACCAGCTACTCGGGAGGCTGAGGCAGGAGAATCGCTTGAACTCAGATGGTGGAGGTTGCAGTGAGCTGAGATCAGGCCACTTCACTCCAGCCTGAGTGAAAGAGCAAAACTCTGCCTCAAAATAAATAAATAAATAAAATAAATGAGATAGCTAAGTCACTGTAGTGTCTGTGGTGGGTAGGGGGGAAATAAAATAGACTATGACATAGAATGAGAGAATACAATTCTTGGTATTTTGTATTATCTCACTCAACAACGACAACTAATACTCGTGCACTTAAAAGTTTTAACTATCCAATATGTTATTTAAACTTTGATTACATCAAATGAAATAGATCTGTGCACACTCACTATAAGAGAACTATGATATATGCGCAAGCAAAGATGCAGGGATCATGCAACAGTTTCATACCAGATTTCAAGATACTAACTAGCAAGGAAACACAATGGAACTGAAGGCTGAGGTGAAAGTACAGGCATAAGGCAAGGAAAGCAGAACATTCAAGATGTACCTATGTCCCCCAGTTCTTAAAACATGCAAATCATTTCCAATAAGGCACTGGCTCATGTATTTCTGTCGAAGCAGAAGTCAATCTTAAGGTCGGAGTCAACACTTCTACAAACGTACTGCAGAATAAACAAGCTAAGAAGAAAGGCATACTTCACAAAAGCTGAATTCAATGTTATTAGTCCTTCATTCAGATGCTTTTTACATTTTCAATTGCTTGCCTTTGATATAACTTCTCTTTATCTTGGTCTTCCCCATCTGTTTTGCAAATAGTTATGTCGCAGGTCATTTACCGGCTATAAGTAAATATGACAAAATCATAATAAAACAGTTTTAAGTCTCAGTCTAGAATAACAATCTAAGTGAATATGACATCATTTTTCTAATGGAGACTATTCGGTACAACTGTCTTCTTCTATACATATTAAACCATATATAAGTCTTCATAGCAGAAAAAGCCATTATGTCATAAAGCAAGCAACACGTGGTTAGAAACTTCATTTTCAACACAGGAACATGGAAAGGGAGAAGTCCGTTTCCTTAAGTGCGGCAGGGTTTTAACAGAAACAAAGTAAAAATAATTATTGCTTCCTCTCTTAAACTTGCTGGCCAAACCTGGAGGAAATTGGTTAGGGAGCGAGGATAAGATGGAATTCTCTTAAAAAGATAAAAACGAACTTCTACCTTAAGGAAGTCCTCATCATTAAATGCTAGCATCTCTACACCGGCAAACTCAACAGTGGTAAGGGATTTCAGCATTTTACTCAGAATTTTGTTTTTTTTCCCTGATTTCAAGGCTGCCTGGCGGGATCCAGTTGCAGGCTGACACCTGGCTTAATTACGTGATTAAAAAGACTCAAGAACATTTGGCAATAGGACACCGAAGTTGGAGGTGGAGACTTTCATCCGTTAACTTCTAAAAGCATTCTGGACAAGAGCAAGCTTTTACTTATTTCTCAGGACAAAAACCACTGAGACCAATTTCTTCCACAGTGGAGTCCCGCCCCCCATACCCAGGCCCGTCACGACCCGTGGCCGCACACCACCCTCGCTTCACCAGCGCCCTGCTCCGAAAACCGTGCACACGCTCCCATCCGCTTCTCATGGGCCTCTTCCCGGCCCCGTCAGACCGGCCCGCCGGCGCTTTTCAATCAGCGTAGCCTCGTCACAAACGCCTGGCCTGCCCGGCGCTCCGAGGCCTCCGGGGCCGGCCCTCAGGCGACCAGAGCCGCCACCCCGCCAACTGCCTCTCTTGCAGGACACTCGCCCGACCCCAACGTACCTACAGCAGCGCCCCGCCGACTGCTGCTAACTCCGCTAGTACTTCCAACCGCAGCCGCCGCTAACAATGGTGGTCCTGCCCGGACCTGCCGGAGTAGGTCTCCCTACGCCCACCCCCGGCTGACTCTGGACCAATGGCAGCGCGAATATGCGGCAGTCCAGCCAATCAGACACAGCCAGCTAAGTGGGCGGAGCGAAGAACCGCGAGAGGAAATAGAAGTTGGCTGAGGGGCGCCTGAGGTTCGCTTCCATGAGCGCTTCTTCCCGTCAGCCACCGGGGCTTTCCCGCCATGCAGCAGATGCTGGCGCCTGAGCTTCGCCTCTGTGAGCGCTTCTTTCCGTCAGCCACCGGGGCTTTCCCGCCATGCTGCAGATGCTGGCGCCTGAGCTGGGCCTTTCTTTTGAGTGACAGCGTGAAGATTTAGACTTTCGAAACTTAATACCAATAAAACCTTATTTACAAAAACAACCCCTCACCCTGATTGGTAGTTTCCGATTTGATTTTTTTTAATAGTGTTTGAAAATATTTATCTCATTTACTTTTTTTTATGACTTTTTAAATTTTGCAACTCAGGAGCATTGTAGTTCTTCTTGTTCTTCTTTTTTTTTTTTTTGAGACCGAGTTTTGCTCTTGTTGCCCAGGCTGGAGTGCAGTGCCATGTTCTCGGCTCACTGCAACCTCCCCCACCTGGTCTCAAGCCTGATTCTCCAGCCTCAGCCTCCCAAGTAGTTGGGACTACAGGTACCCGCCATTACACACAGCTAATATTCTTAGTAGACATGGGGTTTCTCTGTTGGCCAGTCTGGTCTTGAACTCCTGACCTCAGATGATTCACCTGACTTGGACTACTGAAGTGCTGGGATTACAGGCATCATCCACCAGGCCCAGACACACCATAGTCTTGAGTTCACTAAATTGTTCCAGGAACCTGTCAGCCTCAGCCAGCTTCAGATTTCATGAGACCCCATGCCTCAGGTGTCTGCCCACTTGGATGCCATGAACTCACTCAACAGGTGGTCCTTGACTGCCTGCTGTGTGGAAAGTATAGGAAATATAACTGCAGATTATGTCGATAACACCCTCTTTTACTTTATTTTGAGACAGAGTTGCCCAGGCTGGAGTGCAATGGCAAGATCTCAGCTCACTGCAACCTCCACCTCTTGGGTTTAATCACTTCTCCTGCCTCAGCTTCCCCAGTAGCTGGGATTATAGGAGTATGCAACCACACTCAGCTGTTTTTTTTTGTTTGTTTTTTGTATTTTTAGTAAAGACAGGGTTTCTCCATGTTGGTCAGGCTGGTCTTGAGCTTTCGACCTCAGGTGATCCACCTGCCTTGGCCTCCCAAAGTGCTGCGATTACAGGTGTGAATCACCACACTTGTCCTGACGGTAGAGCTGCCTGCCTTGTCGCTTCTGGCTACAAGAAAAATGAATACTTTTTAAATTCTGAGTGACGAGAGTTCCGTGGAATTTTCTAGAAGCCTCTGGAAAACTGACATGTGATTATTGCTACAGATTGAATACAGAAGCAGATATGAGAATCTAATTACCAACATGGGCAATGAAGTGAGACCCCCCCACTTCTGTACAAAAATAAAAATAAAAAGTTAGCTGCATGAGGTAATGTGTGACTGTCCTAGCTACACGAGAGGCTGAGAGGATGGGAGGATCACTTAAGCTCAGGAATTAGGGGCTGTAGTGAGCTGTGATGGAACCACCACACTCAAGACTGGGTGATAGAGTAAGGAATTGGAGAGAGAGAGAGAGAGAGGGAGGGAGGGAGGAAGGAAGAGAGACACTTACTGCATTAAGTCAGTTGTTAAGGACATTAGCAAAAATGTAAAACAAGCCTAATCTGCACATTTTTTGTTGTTCTGGAACATGATTTTGAAAATAATTATAGGGTTGCTAAGAGAGATGGTGTGGAACACTGTTGTTCAGTCAACAGTGAGTAACTAGCCTTTAGGAATGCTATGTCTATTTAAGGTACTAGGATATCTTGTGTGTCATTTTAACAATAGTAATATAACAGGCCAGGCACACACTTGTAATCCTGGCATTTTGTTATGTCTGTTTAAGATACTAGGATATCGGATCCAAGATGGCTGACCACTAACAGCTCAGGATTGTAGCTCCCAGTGAAAGCCCAGAGAACGAGACGACGCCACACTTTTGGACGAATTTTCGTCACTCACCGATCAGCTAATTCCCAGTGGAGGAGCCCCACGGGTCGCCAGCGTGACTCTTGTGGCCGCCGCAGCGGTTTTGCCGGCGTCTCGGCGCAACAGCTCTTCATTCAGAGCCAAAGGGACTGCTTCCCCTACTGACCGGAGTTTGGAGCTCCAGGAAGTCAGAGCCGCTTGTTGCGGACTCAAGAGGGAAGCCAGATCAGAGATTCCCGGGCAGAAGAGCACCATCAGTCTTACCGCTGCTATTTAGGCTGCCACAGTGGGTTGCTCGGATCCCAACACTGGGAATCAATAAGTCGGACGTCGACTCAGAAAACTAATTAGAAAGGCGGTTCATCTACAATGAAGGGAAAAAAACAGCCTAAGAAGGCCGGGTATACTCAAAATCAGAACCCATCAGCAACGGAACAAGCCCTGATGGAAAAGGACTCATCAGCAACCGAACAAGCCCTGATGGAAAAGGACTCATCAGTAAGGGAACAAGCCCTGATGGAAAAGGACTGTGTTCCATTATCTGAAGTAGGCTTTAAAAGGTGGATGATAAGAAACTTCTGGGAGTTAAAGGAACTTGTTCTAACCCAATGTAAAGAAACTAAGAACTTGGAAAAAAGGTTAGATGAAATGTTGAAAAGAATAGACAATATAGAGAGGAATACAAATGAACTTATGGAGTTGAAAAATACAACACGAGAACTTAGTGAAATATGTACAAGCTTAAACAGCCGAATGGATCAAGCAGAAGAAAGGGTATCAGAGGTCGAAGATCAACTTAATGAAACAAAACAGCAAGACAAGAATAGAAAAAAAGGATAAAAAGGAATGAGCAAAGTCTACAAGCAATATGGGACTATGTGAAAAGAACTAATATATGCTTGATTGGTGTACCTGAATGTGATGGAGAGAATGAATTCAAGCTGGAAAATACTCTCCAGGACATTATCCAGGAAAATTTTCCTAATTTAGCAAAGCAGGACACTATTCAACCAACCCCAGGCAATACAGAGAACACCACAAAGATATTCCTCAAGAAGACCAACCCCAAGGCACATAATCGTTAGATTCACCAAGATCGAAACGAAGGAGAAAATATTAAGGGCAGCCAGAGAGAAAGATCAAGTTACCCATAAAGGTAAGCCTATTAGGCTTACAGCAGATCTCTCAACGGAAACCCTACAAGCTAGAAGAGAGTGGGGGCCAATATTCAATATACTTAATCAACAGAACTTTCAGCCCAGAATTTCATATCCTGCCAATTTAAGCTTTACATTTGAAGGAAAAATAAAATTTTTTAGGAACAAGCAAGTACTCAGAGATTTTATTACCACCAGGCCTGCTTTACAAGAACTTCTAAAAGAAGCATTATACACAGAAAGGAACAACCAGTATGACCCTTTCTAAAAATACACCAAAAAGTAAAGAGCATTAACATAAAGAAGAATTTTCATCAACAAAAGGACAAAATAGCCAGTTAATATCAAACGGCAGCAACCCTAAATTTAAATTGACCAAATCTCCCAATCAAAAGATACAGACAAAATCCAATGGTATATCCAAAGATATACATAGACTCAAAATAAAGGGTTGGAAAAAAAAACGTACCAACCAAATGGAGAGCAAAAATAAATAAAAAGCAGGAGTCGCAATTTTCACATTTGACAAAATAGATTTCAAAGCTACAAGGATACAAGGATAAAAGGATAAATGTAATAATAAGAGATCTTAACACCCAGATACATAAGACCCATAATGAGATTTAGATTCAACGAGACAGAAAATTGATAACGATATTCAGGACTGGAACTAAGATCCAGAACAAATAAACTCAATAGTGCTCTCCATTTTAAACACACAAAATATACATTATCCACAAAATCTAACGATATATCTAAAGATATACAAAGACTCAAAACAAGGGGATGGAAAAAAACTCACCAACCAAATGGAGAGCAAAAATAAATAAATAAAAAGCAGGAGTTGCAATTCTCACACTTAATAAAATAGATTTCAAAGCTACAAGGATGCAAGGGTAAAAGGATTAATGCAACAATAAGAGATCTTAACACCCAGATACATAAGACACATAATGAGATTTAGATTCAACAAGACAACAAATTGATAATGATATCCAGGACTTGAACTCAGAGCCAGAACAAATAAACACAATAGAGGTCTCCATTTTAAACACATAAAATATGCATTAACCACCTTAAACACTCAAAATATTGATCGGCCATTATTGAAACCCATTTTAGGAATGAAGTAATATTCCTTTTTCCCTCTTTTTCTTTTTTTCCCCTTCTTCTTCTAAAAAAAAAAAAAAAAAAGATACTAGGATATCCTGTATTTCATTTTAACAATAGTAATATAATAGAACAGGTGCACACCTGTAATCTTAGCATTTTGTGAGGCTAAGATGGACACAAAGCTTGAGCCCAGGAGTTGGAGACCAGTCTGGGCAACATAGTGAGACTCTCTCTCTATTAAAAGATTGTAATAATTGATATTTACTGGACATTATGTTAATAAAGTTTATTGCTCTCCAGATGCGGTGGCTAATGCCTGTAATCCCAGCACTTTGGGACACTGAGACCGGTGGATCACCTGAGGTCAGGAATTTGAGACTAGTCTGGACAACATGGCCAAATCCCACCTTTACTAAAAATACAAATATTAGCCAGACGTGGTGGCGCACATCTGTAATTCCAGCTACTTGGGAGGCTGAAGCAGAGAATTGCTTGAGCCCGTGAGGCAGAGGTTGCAGTGAGCTGAGATGGCGCCACTGCACTCCAGCCTGGGTGACAGAGCAAGACTCTATCTCAAAAAAAATAAAAAATAAAGTTCATTACATAAATATCTTCCACTTCTTTTCTTTCTTTTTTTCTCCACTCCACAATGGAGGTAAATACTTAACATCTATTTCTACATTTGAAGTTGGACCTATATTCAAAGCCTTGCTGAGTCACTTATCAGCCACGCGGTCTTGGACAAGTCAGGTCACCTTTCAGAATCACAGTGATGTTATCTCTAAAATGGCGAACCTGGGAAGCG
The DNA here is from genome assembly GCF_049354715.1 of Callithrix jacchus. NCBI lineage: Eukaryota > Metazoa > Chordata > Mammalia > Primates > Cebidae > Callithrix > Callithrix jacchus. Next base: position 12,562,490 of record NC_133513.1, on the reverse strand, counting down.
GAGGTTGCCATAAGCTGGATCATGTCATTGCCCTCCAGCCTGGGCAGCAAGAGTGAAATACCCTCTCAAAAATAAATAAAATATAATAACCACAACAGCAACAATAAATGATGTATTGGGTTCTAAATTGTCTCAGGCACTTCAGTGAGAACCTACCCATGTTATTTAAATCAATTCACATAATGTGCTACATGAAGTACTATGAAGTCTCTCAGTTTGCTGTTTGACTTTTTAAAATAAATAATGCTTAACAGCCTGGCGCGGTGGCTCAAGCCTGTAATCCCAGCACTTTGGGAGGCCGAGGCGGGTGGATCACGAGGTCAAGAGATCGAGACCCCCCTGGTCAACATGGTGAAACCCCGTCTCGACTAAAAACACAAAAAATTAGCTGGGCATGGTGGCGCATGCCTGTAATCCCAGCTACTCAGGAGGCTGAGGCAGGAGAATTACCTGAACCCAGGAGGCAGAGGTTGCAGTGAGCCGAGATCGCGCCATCGCACTCCAGCCTGGGTAACAAGAGCAAAACTCCATCTCAAAAAAAAAAAAATGTTTAACATAATAACAGATACAGTTTCTTGCACATTTCCTCATTTATAGTAGACACTTGATGTATAGTAACTATTATTATTATTATTATTTTTGAGACAGAGTCTTGCTGTGTCGCCCAGGTTGGAGTGCAGTGGTACGATCTTGGCTTACCATAACCTCTGACTCCTGGGTTCAAGCGATTCTCCTGACTCAGCCTCCTGAATAGCTGGGATTACAGGTATGCACCACCACACCCAGCTAATTTTTGTATTTTTAGTAGACATAGGATTTCACCATGTTGGTCAGGCTGGTCTTGAACTCCTGACCTCGTGATTCACCCACCTCAGCCTCCCAAAGTGCTGGGATTACAGACGTGAGCCACCGTGCCTGGTCAGTAACTATTATTAAAATTAATACAGCTGAGAATATCAATGATCTTGAGCAGATTCTTTAGATTTTTGTGTCAGAATGCTTTCTTGTTTGTTAGTTTTCTTTCAGTGAGGATGGTGGGGGGCAGAATTTGTACTCCCATGATCTTTGTCTTCTAGTGTGCCTCTTATAGTTGTAAGTTACCTTACACGGCAAAAGGGCTTTACAAATATGATTAAGGTTATAATCAGCTGACTTAAGATGGAGTACTTAGCCTGGATTTTCCTGGTAAGTACAATGTAATCATGTGAACCCCTAAAGGCAAAAGACAAGTCACATAGATGCAGCAGAAAGACAATGCATAGATTTTTCAAACCACAGACAGAACTCAACCCATGGTTCCTGGCTTGAAGGATGAGAGGGACCATAGGTAAACCTTGAGAATTAAAGTAGTTCTGCCAACAACCTGAATGAATCTAGAAGCAGATTATCCTGCATAGCCTTAGCTGGCTAACAGCCTATTGAGACCCTAAGCAGAGTTCCCAGCAGAGTCCACTGTATTTTTGACTTGTAGAACTGTGAGATAAGTGGGTATTGTTTTAAACCATTATGTTGCTGGTAACTTTTTATGGCAACAATAGAAAACAAAGGCAAGCATTCATTCCATACCCTTCTCAGCATCCCCTAAGGGAAGGAACTATATTTCCCAGGTGCCCTTGCCTCCTGTGTTCTGCATTCACCTGTGTTTTGACCAATGGAATGCACTTCCTGAAATTTGGAAAGTGGCAGAGACACAGGTTATTGTGGGTTTTTTCCTTAGGCTTTGGCTCTCTTTCCCATCAGTTCCTGTCTCAGTCATTTAAGGCAGCTGTGATAATAGCAGTTTTCTGAACTTTTCTGCCCTTTGGGGCAGCCTGGACCATAGAGGCAGCAAGGCAAAAATGTGAGGCCAGGCACAGTGGGTCACACCTGTAATTCCAGCACTTTGGGAGATAGGTGAATTACCTGAGGTCAGGAGTTTGAGAGCAGTCTGACCAATATAATGAAGCCCCATCTCTACTAAAAATACAAAATTAGCTGGGTGTGGTGGAGGACACCTGTAATCCCAGGTACTCAGGAGGCTGAGGCAGGAGAATCACTTGTACTTGGGAGTCAGAGGTTGCAGTGAGCCGAGACCATGCCATTACACTCCAGCTTGCACAACAGAGCGAGACTCTGTTTCAAAAAGAAAAAGAAAAAAGAAAACACCCATAAATGTGAGGACTAAACTCTGATTTTTAAAAATCTTGCCCACATTCCTGTTTAAGAGACCTGGGGAGTCATGCCCTACAAACCGTAGATTCTTATCAGATGGGTTTTATTTAACCCTATATATCATGCTTTACTTTCCAAACTGACAAGAAAGTCAAAATATTTAGCCCCAAAACATGTTTTTATGCTGTATTTTGAAATGGTCCTGCAAAGCTGTCCCTTGTGGAGGAAAATGTGCATCTGTAAAGAATCTCTATTAACATATCTAGATCTTTTTCTTCCAGGCCCTCCCTATACTGAAGAGGTTAAGTAAAAGTCTAGCACCCTTTAAAGGTCTGAACAGGAAACGTGTCATTTGTTATCTCTAGGGCAGCCACTATAAGACTTCAAAAGAACCTTGATCTCCACAGTCTTTTATCTTAACCTGAACATTTCCTGATCCCAGCTTTTTTTTTTCCTTTTGAGACAGACTTTTGCTCTTGTTGCCCAGGCTGGAGTGCAGTGGCATGATCTTGGCTCACTGCAACCTCCACCTTCCAGGTTCTAAGTGATCATAGTAGGTCAATCCTTCCATTGACAACTATGTCTATTCATCTTTGAAATCACTTCACCTTTACCTACAGCATAATGCTTATTATATTATTTTGTCTCTTTTCTCATTTGCCTCTTTTTACTATTTATGAACATTTTGAGACTAGTGGCTCATCTTTCGGGTAATACGCAAAACAATCTGGGTAAAGCACTTTAAAAAGTACCTGCCTGTAGGATATAATAAATTCCTCTTCAAAAGTTTTAGCCTGTAAATTGGTAAGAACAATGAACTCTGAGATCCTCTCCAAAGAACCAATGTATCTGTATGTTCAGCTCCTCTGTTCTTTGTTCTCCATTTTAAAGTTTAACTTCTTGGTTCTCTTCACCCCCTTACCCCGAGTTTTAGTAAATATCGTTCCCTCCACTTCTAATCAGTAGTTCTCATCTGTTCTACTGGTCACCTGCTTTGACCGAAGTCACCTTTAGTTATCTGTTTCATAACCATCCTTCCCGTCAAACCACTCACACCGCCACTCTGACTCATACCACTGCTTCCTTTAAAATAGCCAATTGGAATTAGCTTAGACTGTGCAGTCCAACCCTAGCCAATAGAGGAATGACACAGCAGTAGGGGCTACTTGTGTCAAGGATAATAAACCCTTCCCCCTCTCATGTTTGGGTGTACACTTGCCATTGCTCCACTCATGAGACGTACCCTTCTATAGAAGTAAAAATTGCCTTGCTGACAAAATTTATATTTGAGTGTTATTTCTTTTGTGGCACTGAAAATTTACATATAACAATTTGGTGGCCTGTACGGGAACCCATTCTCCCTGGGAAGGGGTGGGAATGGCGGTCTTCGGTCCTGTCTCATGAGGAGGCATGTCCTGCTGCCTCATTGCGGTGGCCTCAAGGGTAAGGTATTGAGACCCACCAGTTGTAATGAATAAACCCAGACTCTCAGCAATGTAGAAAGAAACTGGCTAGCAACCTAGGAAAAAGGATCCTCACATACTACAGCAACCAAGTAACTTTGTGCACAGACCAAGATAAAAAAATTTTACAAAAGTGACAAAGTATTTTCTTGGCAGTCAGGACCAAGGAAAGAAAAGCTGTGGGGGTGGTAAAGTATTCCTTGGTTGGAACATACCAAGGCAAGAAAAAGCCACGGGGCAGTGAAGTATTCCTTGGTTAGGGTGCCTTGGACATGGTGGCTCACACATGTAGTCCCAGCTACTTGGGAAGCTGAGGTGGGAGGATCCCTTGAGTCCAGCAAGTTGAAGCTGTAGTGAGCCATGGCAACACTACTGTACTCCAGCCTGGGCACCAAAGCAAGACCCTGTCTCTATAAAAGAAAGAAAGAAAGAAATCCTGCCTAAGTTTCTAGCTTGCAATCCTGCCCAACAGATTTCACACTCAAGACTATAGCAACAGGCCAGGTATGGTGGCCCATGCCTATAATTCCAGCATTTTGGGAGGCTAAGGTGGGCAGATCACTTGATGTCAGGAGTTCGAGACCAGCCTGGCCAACATGATGAAGCCCTGTCTCTACTAAAAACATGAAAATGAGCTGGGTTTGGTGGCACATGCTTGTAATTCCAGCTACTCAGGAAGCTGGGGCAGGAGGATCACTTAAACCTGGGAGCCAGGGGTGCAGTGAGCCAAGATCATGCCACTGCACTCCAGCCTGGGAGATAGAACAAGGCTCCATCTCAAAAAAAGAAAAACCTCAAACAACTCTCAGGGCAAAAACATGGCTATTTGGAGGACATCCATTATAAACACTGAAAGACAAATGAACAACTTGCTGCCACATGAGACAAAATATTATAGTTGAGGGGAAAAAAAGAACACTTTGGGGGAAAAGCTCATGATTAGGATTCACCAGATAATTAGGGCAGTAAGAAACAAAAATGAATCTTGGGGACTATTGAAAGCCATGACCTTGCCCACAGCAGGATAAAAATTCATAAAAGACCTGAGAAGATCCTATGCCATGATTTTAACTCTGGCTGATCATTAGAGAAAAGAAGAACTGAATGCTGAAGCAGAGACAAAGAGCTCCAAGAAAGATAAATGCAAAGAGTCCACACTAACATATACATATATACTGTGATGATTCCATATATATATATTTGAGATGGGGACTTGCTCTGTCACCCAGGCTGGAGTGCAGCAGTGCAATCTCAGCTCACTGTAACCTCTGCCTCCTGGGTTCAAGCAATTCTCACATCTCAGCCTCGTGGAGTACTGGGATTATAGAGGTCCGCCACTATGCCTGGCTATTCACACTAACATATTTTGTCATCAAACTATCAAATACCAAAGATACAGAGAGAATCTTGAAAGCAGCAAGAGAGAGGCATTTTGTCAAGTAAAGGCAATCCTCCAAAAGATCAACAGCCAATTCCTCAGCAGAAATGAAGAACATCAGAAGAAAGTGGGATGACAAATTTAAAGTGCTGAAAGAAAAAAGAAAACACAAAGCAAACACACACACACACACACACACACACACACACACACACACACACACACACAGAGCCAACCAGGAATTCTATACCTGACAAAACTAGCCTTCAAAAATAAAGAAAATAGGACATTGCCAGATAAACAAAAGCTGAAGGAATATGGCACTAGCAAACCTGCTCTACAAGAAATGCTAAAATTACTCCTTCAAGAAATGCTGAAAGAAAATAAAAGGACACTGAACAGTAATACAAAGCTATATGAAGAAATAAAAAAATTAACTACCAAGAAAATAAACTACCAAAATAAAAAATAAACTACCAAGAAAAATACAAACACCAGCATTATTTTATTTTTCATTAATTGCCCATTATTTTATTTCTATGTGATTTTAAGCATATAAAAATGTCTATATTAATACACACAATGTATAAAGATAATATTTGTGACAAGACTGAGTGTGGTGGCTCATGTCTGTAATCCTAGCACTTTGGGAGGCCAAGATAGGCAAATCACCTAAGGTCAGGAGTTTGAGACCAGCCTGGCCAACATGGCAAGATCCTATCTCTACTAAAAATACAAAAATTAGCCAGGTGTGGTGGCAGGCACCTGTAATCCCAGCTACTCGGGAGGCTGAGGCAGGGGAATCACTTGAACCCAGGAAGCAGAAGTTGCAGTGAGCCGAGATCACACCACTGCACTCCAGCCTGGGTGAAAGAGTGAGGCCATGTATCGGAAAAAAAAATTGTGATAGCAATAACATATGGGAATGTAAGAAATTGTATAAGAGCAGAAATTCTGTATGTTATTGAATTAAGGTGATATTAATATAGTAGTTTAAGAGTCTAGTTGTAATCTTCAGGTAACTACTAAGAAAATAAATTTTTAAAAATTCACAGAAAAGGATATGAGAAATGAATACAAATGGTACACTAAAAAAATCACTTAAAAACAAAAGAAAAAAAAAAAGGAATGGAATAATTGAGGAACAGTAACCATAAACAGATATGGAGAGGCTGGGTGTGTTGGCTCATACCTGTAATCCCCTCATTTTGGGAGGCCGAGGCAGGCAGATCACTTGAGGTCAGGAGTTCAAGACCACGCTGGCAAACATGATGAAATCCCATCTCTACTAAAAATACAAAAATTAGCCATGCATGCTGGTGGACACCTGTAATCCCTGTTACTCAGGAGGCTGAGGCCAGAGAATCACTTGAACCTGAAAGGCAGAGACTGAAGTGAGCCAAGACAGTGTGTATGAAAATGCATAATACACTGGGCACAATGGCTCATACCTGTAATCCCAGCACTTTGGGAGGCTAAGGCGGGCATATCACTTGAGGTTGGGAGTTTGAGACCAGTCTGACCAACATGGAGAAACCCTGTCTCTACTAAAAATACAAAATTAGATCAGCACCAGAGCACATGCCTATAGTCCCACCTACCTAGGAGGCTGAGGCAGGAGAATCACTTGAACCTGGGAGGCGGAGGTTGCCATGAGCCGAGATCACACCATTGCATTCCAGCCTGGACAACAAGAGAGAAACTTCATCTTAAAAAAAAAAAAAGACATAGAAAAAACAAATATTAAGTCTTTCCTTATCAGTAATTACTTTCAATGTTAATAGAATAAAGTCTCCAATTAAAAGCAGAGGTGTGGTACCCAGACCAGCAAATAAAAAAATTTTTAAAAAAGCAAAGGTGGATTGACAAGATGGATTTAAAAGATGAACACAATCCTACTATGTAGCTTCTATGAGAGATTTACTTTAGATGCAAAGATATAAGTAGGTTGAAAGTGAAAAGATAAAAATAGATATTCTGTGTAAATAGTAACCAAAAAAAGGAAGTGGCTATTACATCAGACAAAATAGATTTTAAATCAAAACTGTTTCAAGAGTCCAAGATTGACATTATATATTGATAAAAGGGTCAATCCATAAATAAAATATAGCATATATGCACCTAGCAACTGAGCTCAAAAATATATGAAGCAAAACCTGACAGAAACGAAAGATAAAAATTATCCTGGAGACTTTAATACCCAATTTGCTTTTTTTAAAATTATACTTTAAGTTCTGAGGTACATGTGCAGAATGTGCAGGTTTGTTACATAGGTATACATGTGCCATGGTGGTTTGCTGCATCCATCACCCCACCATCTACATTAGGTATTTCTCCTAATGCTATCCCTTCCCAATCCTGCAACCACCTGCCATCTCTCCCCTAGACCCCAACTCCCGAACATGCCCTGGTGTGTGATGTTTCCTTCCCTGTGTCCATGTGTTCTCATTTTTCAACACCCACTTATGAGTGAGAACATGTGGCATTTGGTTTTCTGTTCTTGTGTCAGTTTGCTAAGAATGATGGTTTCCAGCTTCATCCATGTCCCTGCAAAGGACATGAACTCATCCTTTTTTATGGCTGCATAGAATTCCATGGTGTATTTGTACCACAGTTTCTTTATCCAGTCTATCATTGATTGGCATTTGTGTTGGTTCCAAGTCTTTGCTATTGTCAACAGTGCTGCAATAAACATACGTAGGCATGTGTTTTTATTATAGAATGATTTATAATCCTTTGGGTATACACCCAGTAATAAGATTGCTGGGTCAAATGGTATTTCTGATTCTAGATCCTTGAGGAATCATCACAATGTCTTCCACAATGGTCGAACTAATTTACACTCCCACCAGCAGTGTAAAAGGGTTCCTACTACTTCTCGACATCCTCTCTGGCATCTGTCTCCTGCTTTTTTAATGATTGCCATTCTAACTGGCATGAGATGGTATCTCAATGTGATTTTGATTTGCATTTCTCCAGTGACCAGTGATGATGAGCTTTTTTTCATATGTTTGTTGGTTGCATAAATGTCTTCTATTGAGAAGTGTCTGTTCATATCCCTCACCCACTTTTTGATGGGTTTGTTTTCTTCTTGTAAATTTGTTTAAGCTCTTGGTAGATTCTGGATATTAGCCCTTTGTCAGATGAGTAGACTGCAATTTTTTTTTCCCATTCTGTTAGTTGCCAGTTCACTCTAATGATAGTTTCTTTTGCTGTGCAGAAGTTCTTAAGTTTAATTAGATTCCATTTGTCTATGTTGGCTTGTCATTGCTTTTGGTGTTGGTCATGAAGTCGTTGCCTATGCCTATGTCCTGAGCATTATTGCCTAGGTTTTCTTCTAAGGTTATTATGGTGTGAGGTCTTATGTTTGAATCTTTAACCAATCTGAGGTTAACTTTTGTATAAGGTGTAAAAAAGAGATCCAGTTTCAGCTTTCTGCATATGGCTAGCTAGTTTTCCAAACAACATTAAATAGGAAATCTTTTCCTCATTGCTTGTTTTGTCAGGTTTGTCAAAGATTAGATGGTTGTAGATGTGTGTTGTTATTTTTGAGGACTCTGTTCTATTCCATTGGTCTATATCTCTGTTTTGGTACCAGTACCATGCTGTTTTGAGTACTGTAGCCTTGTGGTATAGTTTGAAGTCAGGTAACAAGATGCCTCCAGTTTTTTTTGTTTGTTTATTTTTGCTTAGGTTTGTCTTGGCTATGCAGGCTCTTTTTTGGTTCCATACGAAGTTTGAGGTGACTTTTTCCAATTCTGTGAAAAAAGTCAATGGTAGCTTGATGGAGATAGCATTGAATCTGTAAATTACTTTGGGCAGTATGGCCATTTTCATGATACTGATGCTTCCTAACCATGAGCATGGATTGTTTTTCCATCTGTTTGTGTCCTCTCATTTCTTTGAGCAGTGTTTTGTAGTTCTCCTTGAAGAGGTCCTTCACATCCCTTGTTAGTTGTATTCCTAGGCATCTTATTCTCTTTGTAGCAATTGTGAATGAGAGTTCATTCATGATTTGGCTCTCTGTTTGTCTGTTACTGGTGTATAGGAATGCTTGTGATTTTTGCACATTGATTTTGTATCCTGAGATTTTGCTGAAGTTGCTTATCAGCTTAAGGAGATTTTGGGTTGAGATGATGGGGTCTTCTAAATATACAATCATGTCATCTGCAAATAGAAACAATTTGCCTTCCTGTTTTTGTAGGTGAATGTCCTTTATTTCTTTTTCTTGCCTGATCGCCTTGGCCAGAACTTCCAATACTATGTTGAATAGGAGTGGTGAGAGAGGGCATCCTTGTCTTGTGCCAGTTTTCAAAGGAAAAGCTTCCAGTTTTTGCCCATTCAGTATGATATTGGCTGTGGGTTTATCATAAATAGCTCTTATTATTTTGAGATATGTTCCATTGATAACTAGTTTATTGAGAGTTTTTAGCATAAAGGGCTGTTCTATTTTGTTGAAGGCCTTCTTTGCATCTATTGAGACAATCATGTGGTTTTTGTCTTTGGTTCTGTTTATGTGATGGATTACATTTATAGATTTGTGTATGTTGAACCAGCCTTGCATCCCAGGGATGAAGCTGACTTGATTGTGATAAATAAGCTTTATGATGTGCTGTTGGATTCAGTTTGTCAGTATTTTATTGAGGATTTTCATATCAATGTTCATCACAGATATTGGCCTGAAATTTTCTCTTTTAGTTGTCTCTGCCAGGTTTTGGTATCAGAATAATGTTGGTCTCATAAAATGAGTTATGCAGGATTCTCTCTTTTTGTATTGTCTGGAATAGTTTCAGAAGGAGTGGTACCAGCTCTTATTTGCACCTCTGATAGAATTCAGCTGTGAACCCATCTAGTCCTGGACTTATTATGGTTGGTAGGCTATTAATTGCTGCCTCAATTTCAGACCTTGTTATTGGGCTACTCAGGGATTCAACTTCTTCCTGATTTAGACTTGGGAGGGTGTAAGTGTCCAGGAATTTATCCATTTCTTCTAGATTTACTGGTTATTTGCATAGAGGTGTTTGTAATAATTTCTGATGGTAGTTTGCATTTCTGTGGGATCAGTGGTGATATCCCCTTTATCATTTTTAATTGCATGTATTTGATTCTTCTCTCTTTTCTTCATTAGTCTGGCTAGTGGTTCATCTATTTTGCTGATCTTTTCAAAAATCCACCTCCTGGATTTATTGATTTTTTTGAAAGGATTTTTGTGTCTCTATCTCCTTCAGTTTTGTTCTGATATAAGTTATTTCTTGTCTTCTGTTAGCTGTTAAATTGGTTTGATCTTGTTCCTCTAGTTCATTTAATTGTGATGTTAGGGTGTTGATTTTAGATCTTTCCTCATTTCTCTTGTTGGCATTTAGTGTTATAAATTTCCCTCTAGACACTGCTTTAAATGTGTTCCAGTGATTCTGGTACATTGTGTCTTCATTCTCATTGGTTTTAAATAACATCTTTATTTCTGTCTTCATTTCATTATTTATCCAGTCGTCATTCAGAAGCAGGTTGTCCAGTTTCCATGTAATTGTGTGGTTTTTAGTGAGTTTCTTAATCCTGAGTTCTAATTTAATTGTGCTATGGTCTGAGAGACTGTTATGATTTTAATTCTTTGCATTTGCTGTGGAGTGTTTTTCTTCTAATTATGTGGTCAACTTCAGAATAAGTGTGATATTGTGCTGAGAACAATGTATATTCTGTGGATTTGGGGTGAAGAGTTCTATAGATGTCTATTAGGTCCACTTAGTCTAGATTTGAGTTCAACTCCTCAATATCCTTGTTAATTTTCTGTCTTCCTTGATCTGTCTAATGCTGATAGTGGGATCCCACTATTCTTGTGTGGGAGTCTAAGTCTCTTTGTAGGTCATTAAGAACTTGCTTTATGCATCTGGGTGCTCCTGTATTAGGTGCATATATATTTAGGATAGTTAGCTCTTCTTGTTGCATTGATCACTTTACCATTATGTAATGCCCTTGCCTCTTCTGATCTTTGTTGGTTTAAAGTCTGTTTTATCTGAGACTAGGATCACAACTGCTGCTTTTTTTTTTTTTTTTTTTTTTTTGGCTCTCCATTTGCTTGGTAACTCTTTCTCCATCCCTTTATTTTGAGCCTATGTGTATCTTTGCATGTGAGATCAGTCTCCTGAATACAGCACAGCAATGGGTCTTGACTCTTTATCCAATTTGCCAGTCCATGTCTTTTGAATGGGGTAATTAGCCCATTTACATTTAAGGTTAATATTGTTATGTGTGAATTTGATGCTGCCATTTTGATGTTAGCTGGTTGTTTAGCCCATTTGTTGATGCAGTTTCTTCATAGTGTTGATGGTCTTTATAATTTAATATGTTTTTGCAGTGGCTGGTATTGGTTGTTCCTTTCCATGTTTAGTGCTTCTTTTAGGAGATCTTGTAAGGCAGTCTGGTGACAAAATCTCTCAGCAGTTGCTTGTTCATAAAGGATTTTATTTCTCCTTTGCGTATGAAGCTTAATTTGGCTGGATATCAAATTCTGGGTTGAAAATTCTTTTCTTTAAGGAATATTGGCCCCCACTCTCCTCTGACATTAGGGTTTCTGCTGAGAGATCCACTGCGAGTCTGATGGGCTTCCCTTTGTGGGTAACTTTACCTTTCTCTCTGGCTGCCCTTAGCATTTTTTTCTTCATTTCAACCCTGGTGTATCTGACAATTATGTGTCTTGGGGTTGCTCTTCTCGAGGAATATCTTTGTGGTGTTCTCTGTATTTCCTGAATTTGAATGTTGGCCTGCCTTGCTAGGTCGGGGAAATTCGGCTGGATAATATCCTGAAGAGTGTTTTCCAACTTGGTTTCATTTTCCCTGTCACTTTCAGGTAAACATATCAAATGTAGATTAGGTCTTTTTACATAATTCCATATTTCTTGGAGGCTTTGTTTTTTCTTTTCACTCTTTTTTCTCTAATCTTGCCTTCTTATTTTATTGATTTGATCTTTAATCTCTGATATCCTTTTGTCCACTTGATTGATTCAGCTATTGAAACTTGTGCAAACATCACAAAGTTTTCATGCTGTGTTTTTTCAGCTCCATCAAGTTGTTTATGTTTTTATCTATGCTGGTTATTCTAGTTAGCGATCCATCTAACCTTTTTTCAAGGTTCTTAATTTCTTTGCAATGGGTTAGGACATGCTCCTTTAGCTTGGAGAAGTTTGTTATTACCCACTTTCTGAAGCCTGCTTCTATGAATTCATCACACTCATTCTCCATCCAGTTTTGTTCCCTTGCTGGTGAGAAGTTGTGATTCCTCAGAGAAGAGGCATTCTGCTTTTTGTTCTAGATTCTTTTCATCTTCACAGATTTATCTACCTTTGGTCTTTGAAGTTGTTGACTTTTGGATTGTGGGGAACACTCCCATGTGAGACCCCTAGGAAATGGGCCTCACCATATGGTGAGCTTGAGCCCGGACACAGATCCCCGGTTGGGGGAAGTCGAGCTGAGGGAAAGCAGGAACCGAGAGAGGGACTATGCTATTCAAAATAATTAACAGACATTACTTTATGGATATGAGGACATGGGAGGTATTGTGTCCACTTTTGCTTCCTTATGATTTATTGCTTCATTGTGTTCATTTTTGGATCCTTGCTACAAGAGTTGTAAAATAATAACTTAAGTATTTACTGGGCATAACTTACTTACCTTGTGACTTAAGTATTTACAATTGTTAAGTATTTACTGGGCGTAACTTACTTACCTTGTGACTTAAGTATTTATAATTGTTAAGTATTTATTGGGCGTAACTTACTTACCTTGTGACTTAAGTATTTACAATTGTTAAGTATTTACTGGGCATAACTTACTTACTTTGTGACTTAAGTATTCCATTATACTTATCTGATGTAAGGGTAAAACCTTGTGTTCCCCTTTATCTCATGGAAATAACTTTTGTGTTTTATGTAAGCAACTCTACTTGTAATATATATAACCAGACCCTGAGCGCAATAAAGTTGTTGGTGAAGCATAGCTTCTCAACCCCAGACCTCATCTGTCTATCATCTTTTATCTTCCACGCACCCCCCTATCCAGGTTGGGACCCTCTTGCTGGCCAAGAGCCCCTGGCAGACGTGCTGCTCTTCTCATTGGATGAGGTAAGACTTTGGGGGACTCTTTCCTTTCCAATTATTTTTTTTTCTCAGGATGGAGTCTTGCTCTATCACCCAGGCTGGAGTGCAATGGTGCTATATTGGCCCACTGCAACCTCTGCCTCCTAGGTTCAAGCAATTATCCCATCTCAGCCTCCCAAGTAGCTGGGATTACAGGTGCATGCTACCACATCTGGCTAATTTTTGTATTTTCAGTAGAGACACGGTTTCACTATGTTGACCAGGCTGGTCTCGAACTCCTGATCTCAGGTGATTCACCCACCTCGGCCTCCCAAAGTGCTGGGATTACAGGCATGAATCACCATGCCTAGCCTCCTTTCCAATTTAAAAGAGTATATTTAACATTCCATCTCAGATATTGTGATAGCTGTGAAGTCTGAGTGTGAGAAAGGTTTATTCAAGTGAAAAGTTGAAAATGGCTTTCATGTGAATAAACTCTAAAACTGGATTCTGAGCCTTTCGATTATTTCGGGTTGACACAATTAAAACGGAACAAGCTTATATACCTCTAGAATGCACTCAACCTGTGAACTCTAAAATTATTCCATTCTTGTTAAAGCTTTAGTTTTGGAGAATTCACATCAATGGGTATCAGAGCTAGGTACAGTAATTTGGTTAAAAGAAAGTTGCCTTGGCTGGATTTGGTGGCTCATGCTTGTAATCCCAGCACTTTCAGAGGCTGAGGTGGGCAGATAACCTGAGGTCAGGAGTTTGAGACCAGCCTGGCCAACATGGTGAATCCCCGTGTCTCTACTAAAAATACAAAAATTAACCAGGTATGGTGGCAGGTGCCTGTAATCCCAGCTACTTGGGAGGCTGAGACAGGAGAATTGCCTGAACCCAGGAGGCGGAGATTGTGGTGAGCCAAGATCGCACCATTGCACTCCAGCCTGGGTAACGAGTGAAACTCCATCTCAAAAAAAAAAAAAAAAAAAAAAGAAAGAAAGAAAAAAAATAAAGTTGCCTCACCACAGATAGTGTTGCAGACTATAAGATATCTTTGGTAGCATAGTTTATGGAGAGATGAGACAGTTAGGGACTAGTTAGGCAGATAGTGAGGGAGGGCCTCAAGAAAGATATTGCCTACAGGAACGCACTGCACGACCCCTGTTATGCAGCTAGCAGATGGAAATGTGGTTAAGAACTTCCCCTTTGGCCGGTCGCGGTGGCTCAAGCCTGTAATCCCAGCACTTTGGGAGGCTGAGGCGGGTGGATCACGAGGTCAAGAGATCGAGACCATCCTGGTCAACATGGTGAAACCCTGTCTCTACTAAAAATACAAAAAATTAGCTGGGCACACTGGCGCGTGCCTGTAATCCCAGCTACTCGGGAGGCTGAGGCAAGAGAATTGCCTGAACCCAGGAGGCAGAGGTTGTGGTGAGCCGAGATCGCGCCATTGCACTCCAGCCTGGGTAACAAGAGCGAAACTCTGCCTCAAAAAAAAAAAAAAAAAGAAATTCCTCTTTTACTAGAATGATTACTCAAAAGGATGTTTGCTCCAACTTAGACAGAGGCACAATAAATCAACTAAATATCCTTAACCTGACCCAAGCGCATTATAATATCATTAACATAACATCTGCATTGCAATTTTACCCTCCCCCGCCCCTGCCAGTGGGCTTTTTTGTGGTGCTTATGGCCAATAACTAAGATGGAGTAACTACAGACAAGAACGCACCTACACAGTAATAACTGGCACAAGGAAGAGGCCAGGAAGTAGAGGTTTGTGTATGTTGCAAATGAGAAAAACTCCCTGAGAAAGGAAGGATAAAAACGCCCTGAGAAAGGAAGGATAAAAACCCCAAGAAAGGAAGGATAAAAACCCCTGAGGAGGCTGGGCATGGTCAATCAAATCTGTAATTCCAGCATTTTGTGAGGCTGAGGTGGTTGGATCACTTGCGGTCAGGAGTTTGAGACCAGCCAGGCCAACATGGTGAAACGCTGTCTCTACTAAAAATACAAAAAAAAGCCAGGCGTGGTGGCACACATCTGTAATCCCAGCTACTCAGGAGGCTGAGGCAGGAGAATAGTTTGAACCTGGGAGATAGAAGTTGTAGTGAACAGAGATCATGCCAATGCACTCCAGCCTAGGCAACAGAGCAAGAGTCCATCTCAAAAAACAAAACAAAACAAAACAAAACTATGGGGATGACCTCATCAGCAGCAACCCACTTTCAGGTCCTCTGTCTTTCCTGAGAACTTTCTTTCACTTAATAAAACTCTACTCTGGACCAGGCATGGTGGCTCACGCCTATAATCCCAGCACTTTGGAAGGCTGAGGCGGGCAGATCACCTGAAGTCAGGAGTTTGAAATCAACCTGGCCAACATGGTGAGATCCCATCTCTACTAAAAATTCGAAATTAGCTGGGTGTGGTAGCAGGTGCCTCTAATCCCAGCTGCTTGGTCTGAGGCAAGAGAATTGCTTGAACTGAGGAGGCAGAGGTGGCAGTGAGTTGAGATTGTTCCATTGCACTCCAACCTGGGTGACAAGAGTGAAAACTCCATCTAAAAAAAAAAAGAAAAACTACTCCGCCTTACCTACCCTCCTGTGTCCAATAAGGAAATTGTGACAATTGTATCAGTACCAAAGATAAGGCCCAAGCAGAGTGATGAGTCCAGCAGGAGACCAGTGCTTTTCCCTCTTGTCTTGGTCCAATCTCACACTGCTATGAAGATACTACCTGAGACTGGGTAATTTATAAGAAAGGAGGTTTAATTGACTCATAGTTCTGCATGGCTGGAAGGGCTCAGGAAACTTACAATCATGACAGAATGTAAAGGGGAAGCAAGGCACGTCTTACACGGTGTCAGGAGAGAGAGCACGCAGAGGAAACTGCCTTTTGTTTTTTTGAGATATCTTGCTGTGTTGTGCAGACTGGAGTGTAGTGGCATGATCTCAGCTCAAGCAATAGTGGGTTCAAGCAATTCTCCTGCCTCAGCTTACCGAGTGTCTGTGACTATAGGTGTGTGCCATCACGCCTGGCTAATTTTTTGTATATTTAGAAGAGATGGGGTTTCACCGTGTTAGCCAGGATAATCTCAATTTCCTGACCTCGTGATCCACCTGCCTTGGCCTCCCAAAGTGCTGAAATTGCAGGTGTAAGCCACCGCACCTGGCCAAAACTGCCACTTTTAAACTGTGAGATCTCATGAGAACTCCCTCACTCTCATGAGAACAGCATGGGGGAAACTGCTCCCACGATCCAATCACCTCCCTCCAGATCCCTCTCTCGACACATCAGGATTACAGTTTGAGAAGAGATATGGGTGGGGACACAGAGCCAAACCATATTACCCCTTCAGATTTGAGAGAGTTTTTGTACATCTATGGTTCCTCCCTGGAGGGAATAGACTTAGGTTATATGTCTTCCTTTTTACCATATGCTTGTCATCAGTCTCCCGTCTGCAGTGTGTTGAAGCGAAACATTGACATGACTTGATGCTCATCAGTCTAGCAGCCAGTACAAACTAACCCGGCATATTCCCGGCCATTTACTTAAAGGGATCAAAGGTTAGACTCAAAGGTGCTTACATCAGAATTAGGCTCTGCATCTAAGGTACATTTCTGCTTAGATTATTTCAAATATTTTACTAAAGTGAGACTTTGCTTTGGTATTTGTTCCCATTGTACAAGTTCGATTCATTCCAAAATTGTTTTCTTTTTTAACTTGTCACTTTATAAATGTAAAAACTACATAAAACAAAAGGCACACATTTTAAGTGTACAATGAGTTCTGAGAAATATAAACGTTGTCATACCAAAGATGAACACTTCTGTCACCACCCCAAATTCCCTTATGCTCTTTTCAGTCATCCCCTAACCACTGATCCCCAACCCCATAAAACTCCTCATCTGCTTTCAATCAAAATGTATTAGTTGCACTTGTTTTAGAATTTATTACAAGTGGGATTATGCAGTACTGTATTTTAAAATCTATAATTCTTTTCTTCAGCATAACTTCCTTTTTTTTTTTTAAGAGTTGGGATCTCACTCTGTCATCCAGTGGGCAGTGGTACAATCATAGTTCACTGTAGTCTCCAACTCTGGGACTCAAGTGATTCTCCCTCAACCTCCCAAGTATCTGGGATTACAGGCATGCCTCATTGTGCTTGGATTATTTTTCACCTTTCGGTATCAAAAATATTATTTTAGAAATATTTAGCTAAACCCAAAAAAGATACTAATTTTGTTAATACAACAGCTTGACTTGAGTAATTCAGAGACAAGTAACTATATTAGAAAAAGAGAGGGTAGGCTGGGTGCAGTAGCTCACACCTGTAATCCCAGCACTTTGGGAGGTTGAGGCAAGTGGATCACGAGGTCAGGAGTTCAAGACTAGCATGGACAACATGGTAAAAACCCGTCTCTACTAATAATACCAAGATTAGCCTGGTGTGGTGGCAGGTGCCTGTAATCCCAGCTACTCTAGAGGCTGAGGCAGGAGGATTGCTTGAACTAGGACCTGGGAAGAGGAGCTTGCAGTGAGCCGAGATCACATCACTGCACTCTAGCCTGGGCTATAGAGCGAGACACTGCCTCGGAAAAAAAGAAAAAAGAAAAGAAAAGAGGAAAAGAGAGGATAATTTTTTCTTTTCAATGAACATAGAAAATTCATTAACAAAAGAAAACATTCAATGGTGTGTACTCGACAGAATTTCTAAAGGTAATTGAGAAAAGGAGAATGGGGAACTGTACATTCATCTACATCAGGAAAGTGCCGTCATCCAAATAACTCTTTCGTATACTGTGAACTCATGATCTATTTACTCTTGCGAAAGCAAAAGCAATATGTATTTCCTAGCTTTCCATGCTGAAAAACCCAGGAACAATGACCAACCTAATGGCTATGAACTCCCCCAGTGTTCATTTAAAATGTTATTACCACTCCAGGAAACCAGGGCTTCCTGAAGAAATAGTTGATTGTAGGTCTCAGACAGGAACATCTCACATTCAAACGGTTGGGGAATTGAGTTTCATCACTTAAATGTAGGAGTATCTTAGAATGTGTGAGCGTATTTGGAAACCACCACAAATTCATTAAATGATTTTGATTTTTTTAAAAGATATCCCATCTATAGACATCCTCATAAAACTCAAAACAATATAAAAGCATATTCTACACAGTAGAAATCGAAATGACCTCTTCACAACAAAACTCACTCATATCCCCAGTCCAACTTTCCTTGCACAACTTCACAGACTTCCCTAAATACACACACACGCACACACACACACACACACACACACACACGAGAAAGAGAGAGAGAGATCTGGGGTTTTGATTATTATTTGAATGGGCTTATCCTACTATGTCATTTATCAATCAAAATATCATGTCTTGGCCAGCTGCCGTGGCTCATGCCTGTAATCCCAGCACTTTGGGAGGCCGAGGCAGGCAGATCTCCTTAGGTCAGGAGTTCAAGACCAGCCAGGCCAACATGGTGAAATCCCATTTCTACTAAAAATACCAAAAAAATTAGCCAGGTGTGATGGCAGGCACCTGTAATCCCAGCTACTTGAGAGGCCGAAGCAATCAGCTGAACTCGGGAAGTGGAGATTGCAGTGAGCTGAGAATGTGCCACTGTACACCCTGGGCAACAGTGAAATTGTCTCAAAAACAACCAAAATAAAAATAATATCTGGAAGATCTTTCCATGTGAACATAGAGCTAAGTCATCTTCTTAAAAACTGTACCATATTCTCTGTTGATGCACAGTAATTTACTTAATCAATTCCCCATAGGCAGGCATAGATGATATACCTTCATGCCTTCTTTTCGATTGTACACATTGTTGCAGTGAAATCTTTTCAGTCCTGCACTTCTAGAAATTATAAGACCTCGGAATCAAAAAAAGGGCTGCATCAAAGGGAATTGGCAATTGGCAATTTCCCCAATTGCCAAATGGTGAATTGGGGAAAATTCTCTGAAAGAGAAGTTGATCCAGGAAACAGGACAGAATCTTTATCCGTTAGCATGTTTACAAGTAACAAAAAAAAGACCCAAAGTAGCTCACGGGAAAGGAAAGGATATTTATTACAAGAGAGAGGAGTACAGCCAGGCTTCAGTAACATAAGGAATGGAGAATTGATAAGCCATCCAGACTCTCTATCTCATCTGTGCTTCTTTCCCTAGTCCAATTTTCTTGACTTCTTTATCCATAAAATAGATAGAATATCATACTCTCAAAGTTTCAATATTTATATTCCTGTCCAAGAGACCCAGCTAGACTACCTAGAACCCCAGATTCCAAAAGAAGAGGGCCTTCTTGGCTCAGACTGGGCCTGTGAAGTTTAAGATGGTGAAGCATCCTGCACTACACACATGGGATGTCCCACTACCAGAACACATCCTTCCACTCCTAATAAAACACCAGGGTTGAGGGTAAACTGCTTTGAGAGTAGAGACAACTGTGATCTCATGGGAAAAGAGACAGCATACATGCGTTAAATATACTGCTCTAGGCTGACTCTGGGTAAACTGCCTATGAGTTAGTCCTATTCCACAAACAGTGATACCATTTATTTTTTTATTTATTGTTTTTGTTTCTTGGGGAGGTTTTTTTTTTTTTTTTTTTAGAGACAGGGTCTTGCTCTCTTATCCAGGTTGGAGTACAGTGGCATGATCATGACTCACTGCAACCTCGACCCTCCATGTTCAAACTTCCCGAGTAGCTGGGACTAGAGTTGTATTCATCACCGTGCCAGGCTAATTTTCTTGATTTTTTTTTTTTTATGGAGACAGGGTCTCAGCAATCCTCCTGTCTCAGCCTCTCAAAGTGCTGGGAGTATAGGTGTTAGCTACCTTGCCTAGCTAGTACCATTTATAAAAATACTTAAAAAACAAAAACCAAGACAAAAAACATTTACTGCTCATAATGAGTAAAAAGTTAGGCAGTTACAGTGGGTACTTGGCAAAACTCCTTTAAACAGAGAAACAGCCTGAAAACTCAGGCTGAAGGCACAGATAAGGAAACTTGCACAAACCTATGGCTCTCTCAGATAAAGGAACAAGGCCCAACATAAAAACGCCTTTGTCCTTTGTGTCTAAGACATGCCCACAGCTTCACTAATATGGGAACGAGACCCAACATAGAAATGCCTTTGACCTTTGTATAACCAGCAGGCTTCCAGGAAACGGCCTCTTCTCCTTTTGTGGGAAGGTACATGATGGGTTCCAGTGGGTTCTGGTGGGTACTTTTCTTTCCTTTTTTGGACATGCTTTGGACTGTGAGCCAAGCATCCATGAATCATCACTTTAGCACCTGACTGGTCTCAGGCCAAGCTGAGTAGGGCTTTCTCTAAGACCAGTCAGCACATTCTTTTACTTCCCAGTCCATAAAAACCCCTGGACCCAGCTTCATACTTGACAACCCATTTACCCATCTCTGCTGTGGAGAGCTTTCTTCTTTTGGATATTAAACTTTTGCTCCAACCTCATCCTTTGTGTCCACAGTCCTCAATTCTCTTGGTCATGAGACAAAGAACTCCAGGAGAGACTATGGTGCATTGGTGAGGACTGTAACACTAAGACAGAGCCTGACTTAATGATTAAAAAAAAATTATACCAAAGTGCAATAAAATATATATGTATTTAAAAAATTATACTACTTCTGTAGCTAGTGATTGCAAACTATCATTTCCTGTCCCCTCCTCAGTGCAGGGACTAAGATCGTGTGGACTCAGAGTAACTGAAAATGTGGGGCTGGTGGGGTGGCTCATGCCTTTAATCCCAGCACTTTGGAAAGCCAAGATGAGAGAATTGCTTGAACACAGAAGGTTGAAACCAGTGTGGGTAACATGAGGAAACCCACCTCTGTCCAAAACTAAAAGAATTAGCTAGGCATGGTAGCTAGCATGGACTCCTGCCTGTGGTCCCAGTTACATGGAAGGCTGAGGTGAGGGGTTGAAGTGGGAAGATCGCTTGAGCCCAGAGTCAGAGGATGCAGTAAGCTGAGATTGTGCCACTGCACTCCAGCCTGGGTTCAAAAATGTGTGGTAGAAACACAGGGTTATATAGTGCTGGCAACTTCAGCCTGATTGTGTTGGTTTTGCTGGCTTTTATTAAAAACAAGAAAAAAAATGACATAATTGCTGCAGAGAGCTCCACAGGAGACAAGGCCTGTGTATCCCAGGAACCTGTGTCAGGTGAGGCCCAGAGAGGGCTGCACCCAACGGCCAGGTCCAGGCCTAGAAGCAACAGACCTGCAGGCCCCACGACCTGATGGCCCTACTGGCCTCTCTGAGTCTAGACTTTT
Organism: Callithrix jacchus; assembly: GCF_049354715.1. Taxonomy (NCBI): domain Eukaryota; kingdom Metazoa; phylum Chordata; class Mammalia; order Primates; family Cebidae; genus Callithrix; species Callithrix jacchus. The sequence continues at coordinate 12,541,112 of NC_133513.1, read as the reverse complement.
TGACCTGTACCGGTTGGACTGCAGCAACTTCCCGCCAGGCCACCTAGGACACAGAATCTTTGAGCCATCGGCGAAGTGGGTGACAAAATGGTGGGCTGGAAGACCAGACTGAGACTTCCGGCCCAAAAGGCTAGGCTGTGTGGAGCAGCGACTGGCTAATGAGCCGTGCAGATCTGGAACTTGTGGAGGCAGCTCAGTGCCACTGAGATGGAACAGTGATGACAGACGAAGTCCTTTCAGGCACGGAAATGAGCGGCCCAGAAACGGGTAGAACCGTTAAAACCATTAGCAATCTTCCCGCACATGGTCCTCGCAGCAGAAGCCAGAAATGGTACAAAAACTTATAGTACTGGGCCAAAAAAAAAGAAGTGCCCAAAATCCTTGGGGAAAATTTAGGAGGCAGTATATAAGTCCTGTGCATATAAGAAGAACAAGTTGATCTCCACTCTCCACCTCCCACATTTTCTTTCTTTTTTTGACACTGGGTTTCCCTTAGTCACCCAGGCTGCAGTGCAGTGGCGCCATCACAATTCACAGCAGCCTCAAATTCCTAGATTCAAGTGATCTTCCACCTCAGCATCTTGAGAAGCTGGGGCAATAGGTACACCCCGCCACGCCAGGCTTTTTTGTTTGTTTGTTTTGTTGTTTTAATAGAAACGGCAGCATCCTCCAGTTTCCCAGGCTGGTCTTCAATTCCTGGGCTCAAGCAGTCCTCCTATGTTGGCCTCCCAAAGTGCTGTGATTTCAGGCTTGACCCACCATGCACTCACCTACATTTTTAAAGACATGATCTCACTCTGTCACCAAGGCTGGTGTGCAGTGGTGTGATTAACATTTTCTGTAGAGGTAGGGGTCTCCCTGTGTTGTCCAGGGTGGTCTCGAACTCCTGTCCAGAAGCAATCCTCCTGCTTCAGCTCCCAGGATAGCTTGGATTATGGAATTGAGCCACCACGGCTGGCTCTCACACCTTTTAAAATAAAACTTTTCTTTCTTTCTTTTTTTCTCCCCTGACAGGAGCTCACTTTGTTATCCAGGCTGCAGTGCTGTGGTGTCAACGTGGCTCACTGCAGCCTTGACATCCTAGGCTCAGATGACCCTCCCACCACAGCCTCCTGAGTAGCTGGGAGCAAAGGCATGTGCCATCAAGCCCAGCTAATTTTTATATTTTTTGTAGCTATAGGATTTCACAGTGTTGACCAGGCTGGTCTTGAACTCCTGAGCTCAGCTGATCCGCCTGCCTGGACTTCCCAAAGTGGTGGATTACAGGTGGGAGGCAATGTGCCTGGCCTAAAACTTTTTTTTTTTGTAAAATTTTTATACAATAGAAAGAAAACCTTTGCTGATGTGGGAGGATCACTTGAGGCCAGAAGTTTGAGACCAGCCTGGGCAGTAAGTAACATCCCTGTCTCTATAAAAATATAAATAAGTAAAATGTTTGCTACATCTAGGCCTTCTAGACAGAAAGGTTGCTGAAATGATAAAGTAGAGCTAGAAAATCACATAACTTGTAAATGGCCATTTTTTTTTTAATTATAGAAAAGAAATGTCTTTTGGAAACAACTTTTTGAAATGGAATTATTAGGCCACCAGTAGAAGCAACACACATCCATGTTTGTTCAATGATTGAGAAGACATGGGACAGGCAGGCGTGGTGGCTCATGCCTGGAATCCCAGCACTTTGGGAGGCAGAGGGGGGCAGATCACAAGGTCAGGTGATAGAGATCATCCTGGCTAACATGGTGAAACCCCATTTCTACTAAAAATACAAAAAATTAGCCAGATGTGGTAACATGTACCTGTAGTCCCAGCTGCTCAGGAGGCTGAGGCAGGAGAATCACTTGCTTGAACACAGGAGGCAAAAATTGCAAAAAGCTGAGATAATGCCACTGCACTCTAGCCTGGGCAACAGCACAAGACTCTGTCTCAAAAAAAAAAAGAGGACTGAAGGCCTGAGGAGAAAGAGAAGAAGCTTTTATGCCAGTTTGGTCATGTTTAGAAGTCATCTTCATAGCATAACTATGCTCTCTGTGTGCATTTTATTTCTCCCAGTATACACAATTGATAAGTATTTTTAGAAATATCTATGCCAAAATGTTCATATTTAGAAGATACCTTATTTTAACTATTGCTATGTATGTGCAGGTTTATTTAGTAGTATTATATATCTAGTGGACAGGTAAGTAAGCTGTTATTTGAAATATCTAGTCTTTCTGGATGTTTTCACGTATTTGATGTATCTAAAATTAGAGATATCTGTTAGGCTGATAGGTTCTTAAGTTAAAAAAAATTAGAAGTATTAGTAAAACACATAGTTTTTAAAAATGGATGGAGCTGGCCAAGCACAGTGGTTCACACCTGTAATCCCAGCACTTTGAGAGGCCAAGGCGGGTGGATTACCTGAGGTGAGGAGTTTGAAACCAACCTGGCCAACGTGGCTAAATCTTGTCTCTACTAAACATACAAAAATTAGCTGGGTGTCATGGTGCACACCTGTAATCCAAGCTACTGGGGAGGCTGAGGCAGGAAAATCACTTGAACCCGGGAGAGGGAGGTTGCAGTGAGCCGAGATTGTACCACTGCAGTCCAGCCTGGGTAACACAGTGAGACTCTGTCTCAAAAAAAAAAAAAAAATGATGTGACTATTGTATGATTCCTTTGTATGATTCCACTTATATGAGGTGCTTAGAATTATTAGATTCACAGAGACAGAAAGTAGAATATTGGTTATCAGGGGCTGAGGGGATAGAGGAGCTGCTCAAGGGGAGTTATTGCTTACAGGGTGCAGTTTCAATTTGGGATGATAAAAAGTTCTGGAGCTGTTTGGGAGTGACGATTGCACAACAGCATGAATGTACTTAATGCCACTGAACTGTACACTTATCAGGTATATTTTACCATAATAACTTTTTTTAAAAATTGGTGGGAAATATTGTCTTTGCAATGGAATAGTTAAACCATCTTTGTTAAGTGTTCAAACCACCTTTGTACTTGTTCATTTGGTTGAGGAGATTAGAGGGAAGAAACTACGAATGTGTTTTGCTAGTGTATACTACAAGATTTCAGATTACTCTTTGCCTGGTATAGTAGCTGCACTTCTTTAAACTTTGCTATACTGTATACAAACCCAGGAATATTTTTCTCAAGGACATGGCAGCCACCTTGTTGAAATATAATCTTCAAGGGAGATAGTTTTGCTCTTACTTTTGTGGGAGGGTAGGCATCTAACTTCAGTGTGTTACTTGCTCCAAGTTGCAAAACTGCCTCCCATCTTAGATATATGAAACATCTATTTCTTTTTTGGAGGAAGCCAACTAAGAAAGAAAGATCACCCCCAATTAACAGAGGAATTTAAGATGGACTATATGTGATGAATGATGCCATCAGCTCCTCTTACCTGGGGGCAAGTTATAATTTATCATGAGAATATGTACATAATAGGTTGTATCTGCTTGGCATCACAAAAGATGCCAGGAAAAAAGGGTGAGATTTCTCCCTGTCTTGGTCAGGTGCGGTAGCTCTTGCCTGTGATCCCAGCATTTTGGGAGGCCAAGGTGGGTGGATCACCTGAGCCTAGGTGTTCCAGACCATCCTGGGTCACATAGTGAGACTGCCATCTCTATAAAAAATACAAAAATTAGCTAGGAGTGATGGTACATCTCCTGCACTCCCAGCTACTTGGGAGGCTGAGGTAGGAGGATGGATTAAGCCTGAGAGGTCAAGACTGCAGTGAGCTGTGATTGTACCACTTCATTCCAGCATGGGTGACTGAGTGAGACCCTGCTTCAAAACAAACAAACAAACAAAACAAACAAACAAACAAACAAACAAACGTTGGGTGTGGTGGCTCATGCCTGTAATCCCAGCACTTTGGGAGACCAAGGTGGGTGGATTACCTGAGCCTAGGAGTTCCAGACCAGCCTAAGCAACATGGCGAGACCCCCGTCTCTACAAAAAATACAAAAATTAGCTGAGTGTGATGGCACTCCCCCTGCACTTCCAGCTACTCGGACGCTGTGGTAGGAGGATGAATTGAGCCTGAGATGTCAAGACTGCAGTGAGTTGTGATTGTACCACTGCATTCCCACCTGGGTGACAGAGTGAGACCCTGTCTCAAAAAAACAAAAAGGTTGAGTGTGGTGGCTCATGCCTGTAATCCCAGCATGTTGGGAGGCCAAAGCAGGTAGATTACCTGAGGTCAGGAGTTTGAGACAAGCATGGCCAACACGGTGAGACCTCATCTCTACTAAAAATACATACATTAGCTGAATGCGGTGGTGTGTACCAGTAGTCCCAGCTACTCAGAGGCTGAGGCAGGAGAATAGCTTGAACCTGGGAGGCAGAGGTTGCAGTGAGCCGAGATCACGCCACACACTCCAGCTTGGGTGACAAAGTGAGAGTCCATTTCGAAAACATAAAAAATATTTCTTTCTGTCTTTGCAATTTCTTTGTGGATTGCTAGCGACACTTATCATGTTCTGTCTTAATGCATATTCAATAATAAAATTAATAAAACTATTTTTCTTTCTCTACTACTTTTGTGGAGATGATTTCTGGAAGATTACATTTGTGGGAGAAGATTTTGTTTTTAATTCTATTGCCCCAATAATGACAAAAATAGAGGTAGTAGACAAGTACATTTTGTACATTTTACATTCAAGTACTTAGGCTGTCTTCTGACAATGACTTTTGGAAATGAAATTGTAAAAACACATCTCATTCATTGGTTGGTTTCAGTAAGAAGGCACTTGAAGAAATGAATTATAGACCAGGCAGTTCCTGATTAGATGCCACTTTCAGATATAGTATTTTTACATATGTGAAGTTGATTCAATACTACTGTGTATATAGTGGGTAAAATTAAGTAATTGTTTGAAACATTAGGCCTTTCTAGATTTCTTTTTTAGACAGGTATCACTCTGTTGCCAGTGAGTCGATTGGAGCTCACTGCAGCCTCTAACTACTGGTCTCAAGGGATCCTCCTGCCTTAGTCTCCCCAGTAGCTGGGACCACAGGTGTACATCACCACGACTGGCTAATTTTAAAATTTTTCTGGAGATGGGGTCTCACTACTGTCCAGGCAGGTCTCCAACACCTGGGCTCAAGCAATCTACCTGCCTTGATCTCCCAAAATGCTGGGATTACAGGTGTGGGCTATCACACCCAGCCTCTAGATCTTTGGAAGTACACAAACTGGGTTAAAAGTAGAGGTAGTAAAATGATACTGTATTAGTCCATTTTCACACTGCTATAAACAACTACCTGAGACTGGGTAACCTATAAACAAAAGAGGTTTAATTGACTCACAGTTCCATATGGCTGGGAGGCCTCAGGAAACTTAAAAATTATGGTGGAAGGAGAAGGGGATGCAGGCACAGTCTTCAAATGTCAGGACTACAGGCACACACCACTAGGCCCAGATAATGTTGGTATTTTTAGTAGAGATAGAATTTGCAGTATTGCCCAGGCTGGTCTTGAACTCCTAAAGTTAAGCAATCAGCCCACCCCAGCCTCTCAAAGTGCTGGGATTACAGGCACAGCACCCAAACCTGTCTGTTTTAAGTCCTACCAACTGGGAAGCTTAAAATAACAGTAATGTATCATCTCCTAGTTCTGGAGGGTAGGAGTTGAAATTGAGTTTTCGGCAGGGCAGGTTCTTTCGGGTGCTTTAAGGGAAGATCTATTCCATGTCGCTCTCTAGCTTCTGCTGGTTGTCACAGTCTTTGGAGTTCCAAACTGCATCGCTCCGATCTCTGCCTCCATTGTCACATGGCCTTCTTTACTGTGTGTCTCCGTGTGTTCTCTCCTCTTATAAGGTCACCAGTCATATGCAAAATTTCATATTCTAACTTAATTATAACTGCAAAGACTTTATCTTCAAACAAGGTCACATTCACAGGTACTGGGGACTAGGAACTGAATGTATTCTTTTTTTTTAGGGAACACAGTGCAACCCACAGTGCAGGTCAGTGGTGGCTCTCCTGCCAGACACTACTTTCCATTGCTGGATGTAGCTGGACGTAGACTGATGAAGTGGCCCCTACTGATCATGTGCTATTCCTGTAGTAGAACAAACTATAGCTCTTAAAACATCCATCCAGATGAGTAATGTAGCAAGTTCTACTGTGTAACAGTTTTCATCACATGTCATTCCTGGAGGAATTTCCGCCTCCAGGTCACTTTGTACAAAACCTGCATTGCCTCACGATGACAGAATTCCTGTTAAGAATCAATCTGGGCTGGGCGCGGCAGCTCATGCCTGTAATCCCAGCACTTTGGGAGGCCCAGGCAGGTGGATCACAAGGTCAGGAGTTCAAGACCATCCTGGACAACATGGTGAAACCCTGTCTCTACTAAAAATACGAAAATTAGTTGGGTGTGGTGGCATATGCCTGTAGTCCCAGCTACATGGGAGGCTGAGGCAGGAGAATCACATGAACCCAGGAGATGGAGGTTGCAGTGAGCCAAGATCATGCCAAGCCTTGTACTCAAGCCTGGTGACAGAGCTTGACTCCATTTCAAAACAACAACAACAACAATCAATCTGGGTGGACTCCCACCAAGATACCCAAATAGGAACAGCTCCAATCCACAGCTTCCAGCAAAAGTGATCCAGAAGGCAAGTGATCTCTGCATTTCCAACCAAAGTACCAGGTTCATCTCATTGGGACTGATTAGACAGCGGTGTAGTCCAAGGAGGGCAAGCTGAAGCAGGGTGGGGCATCGCCTCACCTGGGAAGCACAAAGGACTGGAGAACTCCCTCTCCTAGCCAAGGAAAGCCATTAGGGATGTTTCCTGACGCTCTGGTGCTCTGGCTCAGGTAATGCGCTACTCCAATGGCCTTCACAACCTGCAGACCAGAAGATTCCCTTCAGGGCCTACAACACCAGCACCCTGAGTTTCCAGCACAAAACTGAACTGCTGTTTTAGCTGCAGTTGTTTTTTTATGTTTTTTATACCCCAGTGGTGCCTGGAACATGAGTGAGACAGAACCGCTCATTCCCCTGAAAAAGGGGGCTGAAGCCAGGGAGCCAAGTAATCTGGCTTGGCGGGTCCCACCCACACAAAGACCAGCAAACTAAGATCCACTGGCTTGAAATTCTTGCAGCCAGCACAGCAGTCTGAGCTCGACCTGGGATGTTCAAGCTCAGTGGGGAGAGGGGGCATCCACCATTGCTGAAGCTGGGATAGGTGGTTTTAACCCTGCCTGTGTAAACAAAGTCCCTGGGAAGTTTGCACAGTAACTAGGCAGAGCCCATGGCAGCTCAGCAAGGCCTCTAGAGGCAGACTGTCAACTAGACGCCCTTCTTGTAGGCAGGGCATCTCTGAAAAAAGGCAGCAGCCTGTCAGGGACTTATAAATAAGCCTTCACTTTCCTGGGACGGAGCACCTGGGACAAGCGGCGATTGTGGGTTCAGCTTTAGCAGACTTAAATGTCCCTGCCCAGCAGAAATCTCTCAGCACAGTACTTGAGCTCTAATAAGGGACAGACTGCCTCCCCGAGTGGCTCCCTGACCCCCCATGTAACCTAGTTGGGAGATACCTCATATAGGAGAGCTCTGGCTGACATCTGGTGAGTACCCTTCTGGGAAGGAACTTCCTACCAGAGGAAGGAAAAGGCAGCAATCTTTGCTGTTCTTCAGCCCCTGAGGATGGTTCCCAGCCAAGCAGGGTCTGGAGTGGATCTCCAGCAAACTCCAGCAGACCTGCGGGAGAGGGGCCTGACTGTTAGAAGGAAAACTAACAAACACAAAGAAATAGCTTTAACATCAACAGAGAGGATGTCCAGTCAGAGACCCCATCTAAAAGTCACCAACTTCAAAGACCAAAGGTAGATAAATCCACAATGATGGGAAGAAACCAGTGCAAAAAGGCTGAAATTGCCAAAAACCAGAACGTCTTTTCTCATCCAAGGGATCACAACTCCTCACCAGAAAGAGGACAAAACTAGATAGAGAATGAGTTTGATGAATTGACAGAAGAGGCTTCAGAAGGTGAGTAATAACAAACTTCTCCGTGCTAAAGGAGCATGTTCTAACCCAATGCAAGAAAACTAAGAACCTTGAAAAAAGGTTAGACAAAATGCTAACTAGAATAACCAGCATAGAGAATAAAATAAATGACTTGATGGAGCTGAAAAACACAGCACAAGAACTTTGTGAAGCATACATAAGTTTCATTAGCTGAATCAATCAAGTGGAAGAAAGGATATCAGAGATTGAAGACCAACTCAATGAAATAAAGTGAGAAGGCAAGATTAGAGAAAAAGGAGTGAAGGGAAATGAACTAAGCCTCCAAGAAATATGGAATTATGTGGAAAGACCAGATCTACATTTGATTGGTATACCTGAAAGTGATGGGGAGAATGTAACTGAGTTGGAAAACACTCTTTAGGATATTATCTAGAAGAACTTCCCTAACCTAGCAAGGCAGGCCAACATTCAAATTCAGGAAATACAGAGACCACCACACAGATATTCCTCAAGAAGAGCAACCCCAAGAGACACAAATGTCAGATTCAACAGTGTTGAAATGAAGGAAAAAATGCTAAGGGCAGCCAGAAAGAAAGATTGGGTTACCCACAAAGGGAAGCCTATCAGACTCACAGCTGATTTCTCCACAGAAACCTTACAAGACAAAAGATAGTGGGGCCAATATTCAACATCCTTAAAGAAAAAAATTTTCAACCCAGAATTTGATATCCAGCCAAACTAAGCTTCATAAACAAAGGAGAAATAAAATCCTTAATGGACAAACAACTGCTGAGAGATTTTGTCACCACCAGGCCTGCCTTACAAGAGCTCCCAAAAGAAGCACTAAACATGGAAAGGGACAACCAGTACCAGCCATTGCAAAAACATACAAATTATAAAGACCATCAATACTATGAAGAAACTGCATCAACTAACAGGCAAAACAACCAGCTACCATCAAAATGGCAACATCAAATTGACACATAACAATATTAACCTTAAATGTAAATGGGCTAAATGCCGCAATCAAAAGACACAGACTGGCAAATTGGATAAAGTCAAGACCCATTGGTGTGCTGTATTCAGGAGACTCATCTCACATGCAAAGACACACATAGGCTCAAAATAAAGAGATGGAGGAAGAGTTACCAAGCAAATGGAGAAAAAATGAAAAGCAGGGGTTACTATTCTAGTCTCACATAAAACAGACTTTAAACCAACAAAGATAAAAAGAGACAAGGGCATTGCATAATGGTAAAAGGATCAATGCAACAAGAAGAGCTAACTACCTAAATATAGCTGCATCCAATACAAGAGCACCCAGATACATAAAGTAAGTTCTTAATGGCCTATAAAGAGGTTTAGACTCCCACACAATAATAGTGAGAGACTTTAACACTCCACTGTCAATATTAGAATGATCAACAAAACAGAAAATTAACAAGGATATCCAAGACTTGAACTCAGATATGGTCCAACTGGATCTAATAGACATCTACAGAACTCTCCACCCCAAATCCACAGAATATACATTGTTCTCAGCACAACGTCACATTTCCTCCAAAATTGACCACATAGTTGGAAGTAAATCACTCCTCAGCAAATGTAAAAGAACAGATATCATAACAAACAGTCTCTCAGACCACAGTGCAATCAAATTAGAACTCAGGATTAAGAAACTCACTCAAAACCACACAACTACATGGAAACTGAACAACCTGCTCCTGAATGATTACTGGATAAATAATGAAATAAAGGGAGAAATAAGATGTTCTTCAAAACCAATAAGAATGAAGACAAAACATACCAGAATCTCTGGGACACATTTAAAGCAGTGTCTAGAGGGAAATTTATAGCATTAAATGCCCACAAGAGAAGTGAGGAAAGATCTAACATCGACACCCTAATGTCATGATTAAAAGAACTAGAGTATCAAGATCAAACTGTAATAACCTCTGAGTGCACATGTGGGTGCATGTTTGAGTGCTTGGGGATCTTAGAGGCTTGCATCTAATGATCCAGTTTGTGGTTCCACAGTGAAAGCTACGGAGTCTGAGTGGGCCCCAACCTGCGGTTCCATGGTGACCTCATACAGACTAACAACAGCATCAGGCTAGTTCTGCTGTGTTGGTCAGACTAGTTTTGATCCGAGTCTGGGGTTTATACCGACCTGTCTGTGTCAAGAGGCACCTGCGTCCCTGTGAGGGGAGCCGCCAGGCAGGCATCTGAGAGTTCCCAATACAGGATTCCCCTCCCCTTGTCTGTCTTTTTAAATAACCACAATCATTTATCAACCTCAGTGCCTTATCTACCTCATTGTTCATTGTGCTGTTTTGTCTCCAACGTCTGTTGCCTCGTGTTTGCTGTTTTGTTCATTGTTAATGTGTGAGTTGCATGTCACATCACTGTCCAAGGTGGTTAGGGGAGAATTTCTCTAAGGCCCTTGCTGAAGATCTCATCCCTCCAGACACCATATCCCTCATTTTTCACTTGGGCTGGTCTCCCCAAACCTGTCTTTTCTGTCAGAAGTAGGTTAGGTGTTGTTATGGGAAGACTTGTACAAAACATTCCCCCATTTGGGATTTTTGGCATCATAAAGGTTATTGGAAATTGGATTGTCATGAGCTGTGTCCCAGTGACTGGTGTAATAGCCCATAGACTGGTGGATTCAGCACAGCCACTCTGCTGATCTAGCTCACCTTTCCTGTCATCCCACCACCTTTCCCATGCCGTTTAAGGAGACCTATGCCTTTTTAGCCCTATAACTTCTCCAATCCTGTAACGCCCCTGGGTGGGAACTCACTGCCAGGTGGTATTGGTGGGATCATCCTGGTGGTCTTTATCCTCCTCACCCTCACCTCTTAGCCCAGACCCAAACTGTGCCCTTGTCACATCAGGTCCAGTGCCTCCAGGACTTGGCACTTGTGTGTCTCCTCAAATCCCCAGCAGACACGGTGCAGTTCGAGCTTGCTACCTTTGAGACGTGGACACATCAATGGTATCGTGGGTATAAGGCCAAACTCAAGCCACTTCCCATATGGATTCTGCCCCTCCTTGACCCTCTACACCCCTCCAGTGCGGGTTGAGGAATTTTACCTCGGGTTTTTCAGGAGAGTACAGAGTCCGCCTGACAAAAGGAAGGCTCTGAACCCTCTGCACAGTGGAATGGCCTCTGTGAAGTGGAAGGTTTGGAATGAGATGGCCCCCCGCCAGGTCACTGCATTTTAAAAAACGGTACAAGGCAGTGTGGGAAGTCATTACCAGAATGCCTGGGCACCCTGATCAGTTTCCCTATATTGACCAATGGCTGGACCTAGTCCAGAATCCCCCTCCTTGGCTACGATCCTGCACCATTCATAGTCACTCATCCAGGGTCCTTCTAAGCTGAATTTCTCCTTTGCCCAAACCCTCAACTCCCTTCCTTCCTCCTGTGTTGCCCCCTTCAGAAGAGGAAGACAGCTCTCTTCCTTTGCCTCCACCTTACAATTCTCCACCACTCACCTCCACTTCCCTTGGGATCCCCTTCTGTCTCTTCAACCTCATCTCCTATAGCCTCTCCTCTACTGCCACCCCCTGAACAGCCAGCTTCCATGGATCCTTTGCCCATCACCTCTAGGCTGTGGTCCTGGGCAGAGGAGATCACTCCACTGCTTCCCCTAAGAGAGGCACTGCCCCCCACTAGGCAGTGGGCAGGCTAGCCCATTTATGGACTATATTCCCTTTTCTATTTGTGACCTGTACAACTGGAAACATCAAAACCCACCATTTTCTGAGAAACCCCAGGTCCCGACTGTACATTTTCTAGTCAACACCAGGGCAGAGCACTCTGTATTACAAGCCCCTTTGGGAGTGTTTCCAACAGAAAGATTGCCATGCAGGGCGCCACAGGAACTATTCAGGAATATCCATTTACCCATTCTCAGGAAGTAAATTTGGGTCAAAAGAGAGTAACCCACACGTTTCTTGTAATGCCAGAGTGCCCTTTCCCCCTCCTCAGATGAGACCTACTCCATAAGCTACAGGCATCTATCTCCTTCTCAGCAGATCAAGCCCACTTCACAATGGGGATGACAACACCTCCCACTGCTCAGCTCCTACTAACTTCCCCCTTGTCAAAGGAGTACCTCTTAACCCCCTCCTTACAACTGGTGGAAAATGAGGTTAATCCCCTCCTAAAGAATCTACAAATTCTTTTCCCCTGAGTCTGGGCAGAGTCAAATCCTTCCGGACTGGCAAAACACCACCCGCCAGTAGTTGTAGAACTTCTGGCCACCACTCTGCCAGTTCAGGTAAAACAATACTCTGTAAGCCAGCGGGCTTGTGAGGGAATCAACCCTCACATTCAACCGCTATTACAGGCCAATATACTCACACCTTGCCAGTCTGCCCGGAACACTCCATTTTTGCCAGTCCAAAAGCCTGGGACAAATGATTACCAGCCAGTACAGATCTTGCGGGAAGTCAACAAGTAGAGTCACAGTCCATTCAACTGTCCTTAATCTGTATACTCTCCTTAGCCTGCTCCTGCTGGAACATACTTCTAGTCCTTGATTTAAAGGATGACTTCTTCGCCATCCCTCTGGCCCCCAAAAGCCAGCCAATTTTTGCTTTTGAATAGACAGATCCTGGTTCGGGTGATACCACCCAACTCAGTTGGACTCAGTTGCCCTGGGGGTTCAAAAACTCCCCCATTCTTTTTGGGGAGGCCCTCCAACAGGACTTAACACCCTTCTGAGCCAGCCATTCTGACTGCACATTGCTTCAATATGTAGATGATCTGTTACTGGCTACTAAAACCACTGACAGCTGCCTCAATATCTAAAGACTTGCTTCGTCTCCTCCAGGAACTTGGGTATCGGGTCTCGGCCAAAAAGGCCCGCTTTGTCTCTCCAAGGTTTCTTACCTGGGGTACAAAATAAATAAAGGAAAAAGGGCACTCACCAATGCTCAAAAAGAGGCTATTCTGCATGTCCCCACTCCTACCACCAACAGACAGGTATGTGAATTTCTGGGTGCCCGCGCGATACTGCCACCTGTGGATATTGGATTTCACATAAATTGCCACGCCTCTGTACATGGCTACCGGTGGAAATGGCCTGCTGGATTGGACTGACATGGTAGAAAAAGCCTTCCAAAATCTAAAAAAGGCACTGACTGAGGCCCCTGCTTTAGCCCTCCCAAATATCTCAAAACCATTTCACCTCTTTGTTCATGAAAGCCAGGGGGTCGCTAAGGGGGTACTCACTCAAACCCTGGGGTCACGGCACTGCCCTGTGGCCTATTTGTCCAAGAGGCTGGATCCCATGGCCTCTGGATGGCCAAGATGTCTGAGAGCCACGGCAGCAACTGCAAGTCTAGTCCAGGAAGCTGACAAATTAACTATGGGTCAGAACTTAACCCTCATGGCTCCTCATGCCATTGAGACATTGCTATGCAATGCCTCTGGAAAGTGGATGTCAAATGCCCGCATATTACAATATGCCTCAATATGCTAAAGACTTGCTAAAGGTCACCCGCGTTTAACCTTCTCCCCAACAAGGTGTTTAAATCCAGCCATTCTTCTACCTGAGCCAGACCTGACCACACCAGTCCATGATTGCCAGGGACTCTTGGAAACTATGGAGACTGGCCACCAGGACATCCAGGATGCCCCCTTAAAGAAGGCTGATGCTACTGTATTCACCGAAGGCAGCAGCTTCCTTGAACAGTGAGTGTGAAAGGCTAGGGTGGCCATCACCATGGAAACGGACATTGTGTGGGCCCAGGCCCTGCCAGCCGGAACTTCAATGCAAAAGGCCTAGTTAATTGCTCTCACCCAGGCCCTCCGATAGGGTAAGAATAAACGCATCAACATTTACACTGACAGCAGGTATGCCTTTGCACTTTTTCATGTTCATGGAGCTATTTACCAAGAGCACAGACTTCTCACCTAGACTGGAAAAACAATCAAAAAAAAAAAAAAAAAAAAAGAAGAAATCCTGGCCTTACTTGAGGCCATTTGGCTCCCCCTGCAGGTGGCTGTAATCCACTGCAAAGGACATCAAAAGGAAAATACCGCTGTTGCCTAAGGGAACCAAAGGGCCGACTCCACTGCTGGAGAAGCAGCCCACCTTCTGGTCACCCTTTTAACTCTATTACCCACTGTATCTTTCCCACAGCCTGATTTACCTAATCATCCAGTCTACTCTCTGGAAGAAGAAAAGTAAGCATCAGATCTTCTGGCCAGAAAAAACAGGGACGGATGGTGGGTTCTTCTGGATTCAAGAATTTTCCTGCCTCAGACCCTTGGAAAGGCCTTGGTCATTTGTCTCCATTCTTCCACTCATCTAGGGGAAATAAAACTGGCCCAGCTTTTAAGAAGCCGGTTTAAAATTCCCCACCTTCAAGACTTGACTAACTTTGTAGCCTCCCAATGCACGGCATGTGTGGAGGTAAACATCAGACGAGGCCCAAAACCTGAACTGGGCTGCCATCTTTGAGGATGCAGCCCAGGAAAAAGATGGGAAATAGACTTTACTGAAATAAAGCCACACTGGGTGGGATATAAGTATCTCCTGGTGATGCTGGACTTCTGGATGGACTGAGGTATTTGCCACCAGAAATGAGACTGCCTCTATGGTGGTTAAATTCTCGCTCAATGAGATCATCCCTCGACATGTGCGGCCATTTGCCATAGGGTCTGTCAATAGGCCAGCCTTCACCTTGTCCATAGCTCAATCAGTCAGCAAGGCATTGAACATTCAATGGAAGCTCCATTGTGCCTATCTTCCCCAGAGCTCTGGAAGGGTGGAACACATGAATCAGACCTTAAAAAGTACTCTTACAAAATTGATCTTGGAAACTGGTGAGAGTTGGACAAAACTCCTTTCTTTAGCCCTCCTTAGAGTAAGATGCACTCCCTAGAAAGCTGGGATCTCTCCTTTAGAAATCGTGTATGGAAGAGTACCTCCTCTACTACCCAGGTTACAGGATGCCCATTTGGGAGAAATATCCCAGGCAAATCTCTTACAGTACTTGCAGTCTCTCCAACAGGTTCAGGATATCATCCAGCCACTCGTTCGGGGAGTACACCCAAATCCAGTTCCTGATCTGGCTGGGACCTGGCACCCCTTCTGTCCTGGTGACCTGGTGTATGTCAGGAAGTTCCAGAAAGAAGGACTCACCTCTGCCTGGAAAGGGCCTCACACCATCATCCTCACCACCCTGACAGCCCTGAAAGTTGACGGAATTCCTGCTTGGATCCAACACTCCTGCCTCAAGAAGGCCAGTAAACATCAAGAAGAAACATGGGTCTCACAGCCTGGCTCAGGCCCCTTAAAGTTACACCTAAGTCAGGTAGAACCCCCCAGATAATTCCTATTATCCTCTTCTCCATCTGTCTGTTTCCTCCAGTCATGCCCTCTACCCCTATCTACTCTTTTCTCCTTATTGACTTCAGAAATGGTCGCATGCTCGCAAATACGTCCTGGGGAGAAGGTACTTCCAACCAGGTCCTTCTTAAATTTGATATGTGTTACTTTGTTCCCCAATTCCTACTCCCCAAGCCAGGATTCAACACATGAGGAAAGGCTCTGCCTCCAGGGGTGCTCTTGACCTTGCCAAAGGATTTGGACACAGGTACACCGCATGTGGAGAATCAGGTGAGGCTGAACAAAGGCTCCAGTCAATTGACTTCTACCTGTGTCCAGGAGATTATCCTGATGTTGAATGCCAACACAGTTATAAATTCTGCCCTTGCTGGTCTTGTGTCACCCTGGCAACCTATCCTGGGGGACCAAGCCAGTCCTCCACTCTCTCTATTGTTCATGGGTCTTGCCCTTGGCAGTGTTATAAGGGAGAACTGCAACCCTATTGTCTTAACCTTCCACGACCCGATTTAGCTCACTGATATTACAGCATGTCCTGGGGATTTAGATTGTATATGACAGGTTTCGACCTTGGATCCATGTTCACAATTCAAAAGGGCTTCCAAAAAAGTCTTCTAGTCCCCTGGCGCCCACCTAAGCAAATTAGTCCCCTAACTGATCTGGGTGACCCCATGTTTCGTCTACACCCTAACCAAGTCAGCTTGGTCAGCTCACCCAAATCAGCCAGCTCAACAACCCCACCACCAGTCCCAGCTCCCCCATCCCAGCTTCAAAGCGAGCATCTCCAACCCAGCCTAATGTCCATACTAAATGGAGCACATCTCCTCCTTAATAACACCCAGTCTCAATTGGCTCAGGATTGCTGGCTGGGCCTGAAGGCAAAACTCCCACACTGTATTGGAGTAGGAGTTGTGGCCCCTCTCAACTCCGGTCCTCTGACCTGCCAGATGCTCCCCTGTTCCCTTATGCTAGGGGATGTTGCTGGAAACGCCACCTGCCTAATCAGCAATGAGTATAAACTAATTCTCCTTTTCAGGCTACCTGTAACCAGTCTCTACTTACTACCTTAAACATTTCAGTCTCCTACCAAGCACCCAACAATACCTGGTTGGCCTGCACTTCAGGCCTCACCCGCTGCATCAGTGGGACTGAACCTGGACCTGTCCTGTGTGTGTTGGTCCATGTGCTTCCCAGGTCTACGTGTACAGTGGACCAGAAGGACGACACCTCCTCACTCCACCGGGACTACACTCCAGATCTCGTTGAGGTGTCCCCCTCATTGTACCCATCCTAGCTGGTCTCAGTGGGCCATTGGCACTGCAGCCCTGGTCCAGGGAGAAACTGGACTAATGTCCCTAACTCAACAAGTAGACTCTGATTTAAGAAACATCCAGTCTGCCATAAAGATATTACATGCCCAAGTAAGATCCTTAGCTGAGGCAGCTCTCCAGAATAGCCGAGGCTTAGATGTAGTGTTCCTCTCCCAAGGAGGTTTATGTGCAGCACTGGGAGAAAGCTGTTGTTTTTATGCTAACAACTCCAGGGTCATAAAAGACACCCTCCAAAAGGTCCAGGACAATTTAGACAGACGCCAATGAGAATGAGAGAGGACTGCCTCATGGTTCCAAAGCATGTTTAACTGGAGCCCATGGTTAACTACTTTAGTAACTGCATTAATGGGACCTCTTCTCCTTCTCCTGTTAGGCTTAATCGTTGGATCCTGTCTATTAAACTGGTTCCTTACTTATATAAGGCAGTGCATAAATTCTATTAAACTCATGTACCTCAGGAGCCATTATAACCCCCTTGTAACTGAGGAGTCAATGCTTTGACTCCCCCAAAACACAAGTGGGGAATGCAATAACCTACCCTGGGCTAGCATCACTGACTCCACCTTAGCTGCAAACTCCAACCTGGCTTCCCCCTCCCTCCCACTGCCCCTTTGGGTGCATAACTGAGTCATGCCGCATTGAAGCCGCATACAAGCATTGAAGGTACTGTTCTTAACACTTGTCACCATTGTAACCACATGCTGGGTAGCATACCTCCCCCCTGCTATTGTAAAAAAAAGGTTTCCCTTTGATCATTGTGTCGAAGGAGCCTGATTACCCTGTTCCCCTTGGAAAATTGTGTAGAAGGAGGCTGGTCACCCCTTTCTTGGTAATTGTATGGAAACCACCTGTGCCCACAGCTCCTTCTGTAACTGTGCCCACCCTTCTGCTTTTCTACTTCTGTAAAATTCTGTGTCAGCTAGGTATTCCCTCCCCTACCTAAATCAAGGTATAAAAGATAAGCCCCTTCCTCGGGGCCGAAAGAACCTTGAGCACTATCTGTCTCTCGGTCGCTGGCTAATAAAAAGGTCTCTTAATTTGGAACTCAGTGTGTGGCGCATTCCTTCTAAAATTGCTCAGTTATTACAAAATAAATTCAAAAGCTAGCAGAAGACAAGAAATAACTAAGATTGGAGCAGAACCAAAGGAGATAGAGACACAAAAATCTCTTTAAAAAATCAATAAATCCATGAGCTGGTTTTTTGAAAAGATCAACAGGATAGACCACTAGCCAGAATAATAAAAAAGAAAAGAGAAAATAATCAAATAAACAATAAAAAATAATAAAATGATTAAGTGGATATCACCACCGATCCCACAGAAATACAAACTACCATTGGAGATTAATACATACATGGCTAAGCAAATAAACCAGTAAATCTAGAAGAAATAGATAAATTCCTGGAAATTTACACCCTCTCAAGACTAAACTAAGAAGTCGAATCTCTGAATAGACCAATAACAAGGTCTGAAATTGGGAAGCAATTAATAGCCTCCCAACCAAAAAAAGTGCAAGACCAGAAGGGTTCACAGTCGAATTCTACCAGAGGTGCAAAGAGGAGCTGGTACCACTCCTTCTGAAATGATTCCAAACAATACAAAAAGAGGGAATCCTCCATAACTCATTTTATGAGACCAACATCATCCTGATACCAAAAGCTGGCAGAGACACAACTAAAAAAGAGAATTTTAGGCCGATATCCATGATGAACATTGATGTGAAAATCCTCAATAAAATACTGACAAACTGAATCCAACAGCACATCAAAAAGCTTATCCATCACGATTAAGTTGGCTTCATCCCTAGGATGCAAGGCTGGTTCAATATGCAAATCTATAAATGTAATCCATCACATAAACAGAACCAAACACAAAAACCATATGATCATCTCAATAGATGCAGAGAAGGCCTTTGACAAAATTCAACAGTTCTTTATGCTAAAAACTCTCAATAAACTAGGTATCAATGGAACGTACCTCAAAATAATAAGAGCTATTTATGACAAATCCACAGCTAATATTATACTGAATGGGCAAAAACTGGAAGCATCACTTTGAAAACTGGCACAAGACTTGCTGGTCTCAGTGGCTCATGCCTGTAAGCCCAGCACTTTGGGAAGCTGAGGTGGGGGGATCACGAGGTCAGGAATTAGAAATCAGCCTGCCCAACATGGTGAATCCCTGTCTGTAGTAAAAATAAAAAAATTAGCTGAGCGTGATGGCATGCATCTGCAATCCAGCTACTCAGGAGGCTGAGGCAGGAGAATCTCTTGAACCGGGGAGTGGAGGTTGTGGTGAGCCAAGATCTTGCCACTGCACTACAGCCAGGGTGACAGAGTGAGACTTCATCTCAAAAAAAAAAAAAAAAAAGAAAACTGGCGCAAGATGAGGATGCTCTCTCTTGCCACTCCTATTCAAAATAGTATTGGAAGTTCTGGCCAGGGCAATCAGGCAAGAGAAAGAAATAAATGGTATTCAATTAGGAAAAGAGGAAGTCACATTGTCTTTATTTGCAGATGACATGACTGTATATTTAGAAGACTTCATCGTCTCAGCCCAAAATCTCCTTAAGCTGATAAGCAACTCCAGCAAAGTCTCAGGATACAAAATCAATGTGCAAAAAATTGCAAGCATTTCTATACACCAATAACACAGAGCCAAATAGTGAGTGAACTGCCATTCACAACTGCTACAAACAGAATAAGATACCTAGGAATACAACTAACAAGGGATGTAAAGGACCTCTTCAAGGAAAACTACAAACCACTGCTCAAGGAAATAAGACAGGACACAAACAGATGGAAGAACAATCCATGCTCATGGTTAGGAAGCATTAATATTGTGAAAATGGCCATACTGCCCAAAGTAATTTATAGATTCAATGCTATCCCCATCAAGCTATCATTGACTTTCTTCACAGAACTGAAAAAAACCATTTTAACCTTCATATGGAACCAAAAAAGAGCCTGCATAACCAAGACAATCCTTAGCAAAAACAAAAACAAAACAACAAAAAAAAACCCCAAAGATGGAGGCATCACACTACCTGACTTCAAACTATTCCACAAGGCTACAGTAATCAAAACAGCAATGGTATTGCTACCAAAACAGAACAGAGTCCTCAGAAATAATGCCACACATCTACAACCGTCTGATCTTTGACAAACCTGACAAAAACAAGCAATGGAGAAAGGATTTCCTATTTAATAAATGGTGTTTGCAAAACTGGCTAGCCATGTGCAGAAAGCAGAAACTGGATCTTTTCCTTATACCTTATACAAAAATTTACTCCAGATAGATTAAAGATTTAAACATAAGACCTAACACCATAAAAACCCTAGAAGAAAACCTAGGCAGAACCATTCAGGACATAGGCATGGGCAAGGACTTCATGAGTAAAACACCAAAAGCAATAGCAACAAAAGCCAAAATAGACAAATAGGATCTAATTAAACTTAAGAACTTCTGTACAGCAAAAGAAACTATCATTAGAGTGAACCGGCAACCAACAGAATGGGAAAAAATTTTTGCAATCTACCGATCTGACAAAGGCCTAATATCCAGAATTTACAAAGAACTTAAACAAATTTACAAAAAAAAAACCCAACCCCATCAAAAAGTGGATAAAGGATATGAACAGACACTTCTCAAAAGAAGACATTTATGCAGCCAACAAACATGAAAAAAAGCTCATCACTGATCATGAGAGAAATACAAATCAAAACCATATTGAGATACCATCTCACACCTGTTAGAATGGCGATCATTAAAAAATCAGGAGACAACAGATACTGGAAAGGATGTGGAGAAAGAGGAACACTTTTACACTGTTGGTGGGAGTGCAAATTAGTTCAACCATTGCAGAAGACAGTGTAGTGACTCCTCAAGGATCTAGAAACAGAAATTCCGTTTGACCCAGCAATCCAATTGCTGGGTATATACCCAAAGGATTATAAATCATGCTGTTACAAAGACACATGCACACATATGTTTATTGTGGCATTGTTCACAATAGTGAAGACTTGGAACCAACCCAAATGCCCATCAATGATAGACTGGACAAAGAAAATGTGGCACATATACACCATAGAATACTATGCAGCCATAAAAAAAGGATGAGTTCATGACCTTTGCAGGGACATGGATGAAGCTGGAAACCATCATTCTCAGCAAACTGACACAAGGACAGAAAACCAAACACCACATGTTCTCACTAATAAGTGGAAGTTGAACAATGAGAACACATGAACACAGGGAGGGGAATATCACACACCAGGGACTGTTTGGGGGTGGGGATGCTAGGGGAGGGATAGCAGGGAGTGGCGGGACTGGAGAGGATAGCATTAGGAGAAATACCTAATGTAGATGACTGGGTGATGGATGCAGCAAACCACCATGGCATGTGTATACCGAGGTAACAAACCTGCACATTCTGCACATGTACTCCAGAAATTAATAAATAAATTTAAAAAAAGAATTCAAGGAAACACATAGCATTAAGAACATAATAGGAGTTATATTCTCAACACAGCACATCTATGTTACAGTGTTTATACCTGTATTATTCCATGACAACAAGATGCTGTGTAAAAATATTTTTCTGCGTTGTTGTATTACAATTACTAATAATGCCTCTTTGATTGCTATAACATAAACGTAGTTAATATACATACTTTCTTAATAATTTAAGAATTATCAATAATTACATTTTATTTAATTAACCATGTTACCAGTATTTAATAATTACTTATTTTATGGAATAGGCATTCACATTTAAAATATAATTATTAAATTAATAAATTTTTGAGTAAGTACTTCGTTTCTTAAGGATAAAATAATGTTTGTGTGTTTAGTAAGAAGAATAAAAACTCAGAATAAGTTGTTTGGGCAGCTAGAATTTTATTTTTGTCAATAGGAAGTATAAAATACCAAAAAACTATGATGAGAATTGGATCTAATTTAGAATAAATATCTTATAATATAACAAAACAACAACAACAAAAGAATCAATTTGGTGCTGAGTGCAGTGGCTCATGTCTGTAATACCAACACTTTGGGAGGCCAAGACGGGCAGATTACCTGAGGTCAGGAGTTCGAGACCAGCCTGACCAACATGGAGAAACCCTGTCTCTACTAAAAATACAAAATTAGGTGGGCTTGGTGGCACATGCTTGTAATCCCAGCTACTCAGGAGGCTGAGGGAGGAGAACTGTTGAACCTGGGAAGTGGAGGTTGCAATGAGCTGAGATTGAGTCATTACACTCCAGCTTGGGCAACACAAGTGAAACTCTGTCTCAAAAAAAAAAAAAATCAATCTGGGCTGGTGTGGTCGCTCACACCTGTAATCCCAGCACTTTGGGAGGCTGAGACAGGTGGATCACTTAAGGTCAGGAGTTCAAGACCAACCTGGCCAACATGGTGAAACCCTGTCTCTACTAAAAATATAAAATCTAGCCAGGCATTGTGGCACATGCCTGTAATCCCAGCTACTTGGGAGGCTAAGGCAGCAGAATCACTTGAACCCCAGGGGGTAGGGCGGAGGTTACAGTGAGCAGAGATAGAGCCACTGCACTGTAGCCTGGGCAACAGAGGGAGACTTCATCTAGAAAAAAAAACCCAAAAAATAAAATGAAAAAAACAAACAACAACAACAAAAAAACCAAAACAATCAAACAGGCCAGGTGTGGTGGCTCATGCCTGTAGTCCCAGCACTTTGGGAGGCTGAGGCAGATCACCTGAGGTCAAGAGTTCAAGACCAACCTGACCAACATGGAGAAACCCCGTCTCTACTAAAAATACAAAAATTGACCAGGTGTGCTGGCAAATGCCTGTAATCCCAGCTACTCAGGAGTCTGAGGCAGGAGAATCGTTTTGAATCTGGGAGGTGGAGGTTGCAGCAAGCCAAGGTTGTGCCACTGCACTCCACCCTGGGTGATAGAGTAAGACTCTGTCTCAAAAACAGAGAAATCAATCTGTTTCTAAGTAAAAATATGTGCATGTCATATATTGGATAAGGGAATCATATATAAAATATATAAGAAACTCAAAATACTCAATAACAAGAAAACAAGAAATCCAATTTAAAAATAGGCAAAGGACTTGAATAGACATCTTTCAAAAGAAGAAATACAGAGGCTGGGCACAGTGGCTTATACCTGTAATCTCAGCACTTTGGGAGGTAGAGGCAGGCAGATCATCTGAGGTCAGGAGTTCAAGAATAGCTTGGGCAACATGGCAAAACCCTATCTCAACCAAAAATATAAAAAATTAGCCAAGCATGGTGGCGTGCCCTTGTGGTCCCAGTTACTCAGGAAGCTGAGGTGGGAGGATCATGTGAGACCAAGAGGCAGAGGTTGTAGTGATCTGAGATTGCTCCAGCCTGCTGGACAACATAGCAAGACCCCTTCATACACATACATACACACACACACACACACACACTCCCTATAAATAGATATGAGATGGAAGGCCTGTGTGAAAGTCTTATTGAAGAAAATTTCCTGAGTGTCTAAATTAGCTGCCTCAACTACCTTATCTGCTTTCGTGTTTCTGTTCATCCTGCTTACTAGCCAAAAAGCCCCCTGCAAAATTGCCAAGTTGCCTAAAACCTTAAGTTACTTCTCCTGCCCCTAAGTGTACTGACTCAGGCTGGGGTCCAGACCTTTGGTATGAACCCCTCTGGGCCTGCTGGTGTAATAAGCTGCGTTCCTCCGACCCTCTGAGTGCTGTTTGGGTTTCTTGTCAGGCGAAATTCCTTCAGAACAGATACACACACACACACACACACACATAATGGCCAACAGATATATGAAAAAATTCTCAACATCTCTAATCACCAGAGAAATGCAAATTCAAAACACAATGAGACAACACCTTACACCTGTTAGATTGCCTATTGTTAAAAAGATTAAAGACAAAAAGTTTTGTCAAGAATATGGAGAAAAGGGAACTCATATATACTATCGGTGGTACTGTAAATTAGTAGAGCCATTTTGGAAAACAGGATGGAGTTTCCTCTGGAAACTAAAGCTAGAATTACCATGTGATCCAGCCATCTTACTGCTGGATATATACTCAAAAGAAATGAAAACAGTGTGCCAAACAGATGTCTGCACTCTCACGTTTCTTGGGAGAATTATTCGCAATAGCTGATATACAGAGAAAACCTAAATGTCTAAAAGTACATGGATGGATTTATTTTTCTTTTTTGAGGTGGAGTTTTGCTCTGTCTCCTGGGCTGGAGTGCAGTGGTATGATCTTGGCTCACTGCAACCTCTGCCTCCTGGGTTCTAGCGATTCTCTTGCCTCAGCCTCCCAAGTAGCTGGGATTACAGGCATGTGCCACCAAGCCTGACTAATTTTCTATTTTTAGTAGAGATAGGGTTTCTCCACATTGGTCAGGCTGGTCTCGAACTCCTGACCTCAGGTGATCTGCTCATCTTGAACTCCCGACCTCAGGTGATCTGCTCACCTCAGCCTCCCAAAGTGCTGGGATTACAGGTGTGAACCACGGCGCCCAGCCGGGACCCCTTTCTGGTAACATATTCATTTCCTAGAGCAACCATAACAAATTACTACAAATAGGGTGACTTGGAAAAACAAAAATGTATTCTCTTACAGTTTAGAAGGCTCGGAGTCAGAATTCAGGGTGTTGGTCAGGCCATGCTTGCTCTGAAGGCCGCAGGGGAGGATCCCTCCTGCCTCTTCTAGAAAGGTAGCTCCAGGTTGTCCTTGGTGTTCCTGGACCTGAGTCTGCCACACTCCAAAGTCTCTGCCTCTCCATTCTCTCTGCTTCTCCGTGTCTCCTTGTGGCCTTCTTATAAGGATACCAGTGCTGCGGCTAAGGCACTTGGCCACTTAAATGCTTGCTGAAAAATCACTCACATGAGGTAGACTGATTAGTGGGAGAAAAGGCATACAAATTTGTTTAACACATATACACAGGAGCTTTCTTGTTTTGTTTCTGTTTTTGAGATGAAATTTCACTCTTGTTGCCCAGGCTGGAGTGCCATAGCACTGCAACCTCTTTCTCCTGGTTTCAGGAGATTGTCCTTCCTCAGCCTCCTGAGCAGCTGTAATTACAGGTGTATGCTACCATGCCCAGCTAATTTTTGTATTTTTAGTAGAGACAGGGTTTCACTAGGTTGTCCAGGCTCGTCTCAAACTCCTGGCCTCAGGTGATCCACCTGCCTCAGCCTCCCAAAGTGCTGGGATTAAAGGCATCAGCCATCACTCCTGGCCTTACAACTTAGCTTTCAAAATGAAGATTTGACGTCCCAGTGAAATAAAAAGGCTTCTACTCCATCTTGAGGTTACAGAGAGAATGGGAGCTTAGATCTCAATAAAACAGGTGACGGGAAGGAGGAGATGAGAATTCGGTGGAAGTGGTTACTAAGAATTAGTGGATCCAGGAGCAGAGACTAACATGTAAATAGTTCTCTTTATAATTTAATTGACTTCTGGTGACAGTCGTTATACTCAGGTGGGGTTAAATTATTAGTGTTAAAGGGAGAGAAAGAAAACAACAATTGTTCTCCGTGATGGGTCTAGATCTTAGGCAGATGGAGGGACTTCAGCTTCTCTGGAAGAGACTGTGGGGGAGTTGGGCTGTTACAGGACAGGAGTCCTGAACCAGACCCCAAGGGAGGGTTCTTAGATCTCACGCAAGAAAGAATTCAGGGCAAGTCCATGGTGCATCTCTCTCTGTCACCCAGGCTGGAGTGCAGTGGAGTGATCTTGGTTCACTGCAACCTCCACCTCCCAGTTTCAAGCGATTCACCTGCATCAGCCTCCCAAGTAACTGGGATTACAGGGACATGCCACCACACACAGCTAATTAAAAAAAAAGTTTTTAGTAGAGATGGGTTTTTACCACGTGGGCCAGGCTGGTCTTGAACACCCAACCTCAAGTGATCTGCCTGCCTCGGCCTCCCAAAGTGGTATTTCAGGCATAAGCCACCACACCTAGTCCTATGTAGTTTTTAAAATAGAAGATTTTTTTTTTTTTTTTTTTTTTGAGACAGAGTCTTGCTCTGTTGCCCAGGGTGGAGTACAGTGGTGTGATCTTGGCTTACTGTAACCTCTGCCTCCCGGGTTCAAACGATTCTTGTGCTTCAGCCTCCTGAGTAGCTGGGACTACAGGTGCCTGCCACCACACCGAGCTAATTTTTGTATTTTAGTAGAGAAGGAGTTTCACCATGTTGGCTGGGCTGGTTTCAAATTCCTGACCTCAGAGTGATCCACCCATCTCAGCTTCCCAAAGTGCTGGGATTACAGGCATGAGCCACTGTGCCTGGCCAAAATAGGGGAATTTTATTATGAGTTATACCTCCTTAAAGTTGATTTATTATTATTAATTTTTGGAGACGGAGTTTCGCTCTTGTTATCCAGGCTGGAGTGCAATGGTGCGATCTCGGCTCACTGCAACCTCCGCCTCCTGGGTTCAGGCAATTCTCTTGCCTCAGCCTCCTGAGTAGCTGGGATTACAGGTATGTGCCACCATGCCCAGCTAATTTTTTGTATTTTTAGTAGAGACAGGGTTTCACTATGTTGACCAGGATGGTCTCGATCTCTTGACCTCGTGATCCACCCACCTCGGCCTCCCAAAGTGCTGGGATTACAGGCGTGAGCCACCGCCCCCGGCCTAAAGTTGATTTTTAAAAGTAAGTTTCTCTACGCACTGCAAGTAAACACAAAGAAAGAGCACTCTGCACTTAAAAAAAATTTTTTTTTTTTAGAGACAAGGCCTCACTCTATCACCCAGGCTGATGTATGATCATAGCACACCGCAGCCTCAAACTCTTGGGCTCAAGTACTCCTCTAGCCTCAGCCTCCTGAGTAGCTAGAACTACAGGTTTACACAATTAGCCTGACTAATTTTTACTTTTCATTTTTTGTAGAGACAGGATCTCACCATTACCTAGGCTGGTGTCAAACTCCTGACCTCAACAATCCTCCTACCTCAGCCTCCCTAAGTGCTGTAATTACAGTTATGAGCCACTGTGCTCAGTCCCATGCACTCTTTCAAGAGTGTAGGAAACTTCTCGGAAGGGGGGGTACTGGAACTTCTACTTGAAGAATGAGTAGGGCAGAATGGCAATTTAAAACAGATCCTGAAATTCTATGGCCCTGCTCCCATCAAGATCTGTGACTACTAATCTTCAATGACTCAACCACTACAATGAAGTAGAAGAGATGCTGTGCCAGTTTCTGGGCCCACCTTTAGACAGGGGCACTCTCTAGGCACTCAGCCACCATGCTGTGAGGAAGCCCATATAGCCTGCAGAGAGAGAGCATGTGGAAAGGAACCAAATCCCCTCTCTCCCAGCCCTGGCTGGGTTCCCAGCTCAGACACAACCCTATCTTTCTTATTATTTTAAGCTGAAGACATTTGAGATTCAACAGATGTGGAAAGAAGCCTTCTGGGACTGGGCGCAGTGGCTCACACCTGTAATCCCAGCACTTTGGGAGGCTGAAGTGGGCAGATCACCTGAGGTTGAGAGTTCGAGACCAGCCTGACCAACATGGAGAAACCCCATCTCTACTAAAAATACAAAAGTAGCCAGGCGTGGTGGCAAATGCCTGTAATCCCAGCTACTCGGGAGGCTGAGGCAGGAGAATTGTTTGAATCTGGGAGGTGGAGGTTGCAGTGAGCCAAGATCGTACCATTGTACTCCAGCCTGGGAGACAAGAATGAAATTCTGACTCAAAAAAAAAAAAAAGAGAAAGAAAAAAAGATTTCTGGGAGCTGCCTTCATTTGACTAAAAGCAGAATCTTCGGGGAAATAAGGCTACCATAAACCCTCTCTCTTCGAGAGAGTCATAGCCGAGAACCAGAAAGACACTTGCACCTGTGTAAACAAACATTACCGTAGACTTTACTTCTTGTTTTTTCTCCTACAATCCTGTTTGTCTTTCCTAAAGAAACCTATTTTTTCTTCTCCTAAGAGCCTTTTCTCTCCCCTCCCTTTTCCCTTAGGTGTAGAAGTTTTCAATTCTAATCATTTAATGAACAAGCTAGTTTTTTTTTTTTTTTTGAAACAGTCTCACTCTGTCATCCAAACTGGAGTGCAGTAGCACAGTCACAGCTTACTGCAACCTCCCAGGATCAAGCAATGCCTCCACCTCTTAGCCTCCCCAGTAGCTGAGACTACAGGCGTGTGCCACCACACTTAGCTAATTTTTTTTTTTTTAATTTGTAAAGACAGGGTTTTACTATGTTGCCTGGGCTGGTCTCAAACTTCTGAGCTCAAGCAATTCCCTGCTTCGGCCTCCCAAAGTTCTAGATTGTAGGCATGAGCCACTGCACTCAGTCAGCAAAACTATTTATTTATTTATTTATTTATTTTTTGAGACGGAGTTTCACTCTTGTTGCCCAGGCTGGAGTGCAATAGCACAATCTGGGCTCCCTGCAACCTCTGCCTCCTGGCGGTTCAAGTGATTCTCCTGCCTTATCCTCCTGAGTAGCTGGAATTACAGGTGCCCACCACCACACCTGACTAATTTTGTATTTTTAGCAGAGACAGGGTTTCTCCATGTTGGTCACGCTAGTCTTGAACTCCCGATCTCAGGTGATCCACCCGCCCTGGCCTTCCAAAGTGCTCGGATTACAGGCGTGAGCCACTGTGTCCAGCCCAGCAAGCTACTTCTTTTGCGGGCTCCTGTATGCATACATCTAAGCCTTTTTTATCTTGTTAATCTACCTTTCTTCAGTTTACTTTGCAGCCCGCCCCACACCCCACCACCAAAAAGAACATAAGAGGGTAGGGGAAAGTTTTTCCTCCTTTATACCATAAATAGTCACAAGTAGGCTTTGCTACCAAACGAGTTTGCTGGAAAAAAAATAATCAATTTAGTTTTAAAACTATTTTGGATATAAACTTTTGAGGTGCACTTAAGAGATAATGAACTTGTCCTCTTGCCTGCTTATAAAGTAGGGAAGAAGCTGGGAGCAGTGGCTCACACCTGTAATCCCCACACTTTGGGAGGCTGAGGTGGGTGAATCACCTGAGGTCAGGAGTTGGATAATATTTGTTTGTGTTGTAGAGATGGGGTTTCACCATGTTGCCCAGGCTGCTCTGGAACTCCTGGGCTCAAGCAATTCACCCACCTTGGCCTCCCAAAGAGTTAGGATTACAAGTGGGAGCCACTGCACCAGCCCAAATGTCCTGACCACATTTCTCTGGAGTGTGTGTTTCCTGGATGGTCCTTTCCAGTCTTTTACTTGAATACACTCTTTAAAACTGGATTCTGATCTTTTAGATTATTTCAGGTTGACAATACCTTTTGTCTTTGTAAATCTATGTCCTGCTTTTAGGCAAATAAAGGGTGGGGAGAGGCAGACTTTCCCACAACTGCTTTTAATTTTTTTTAGCTCAACAATCGTTCCTATGTGGGAGGTTCATATTCTGGTCTCCCACAGTGTACTTGGAAGACTCTGTTCACAGATCAAGGTCACTGGCTCCAGGGGATCTGTCACATACCTCTCCCAGCTGTCCCTAGGACGGAGCTCATCAATAACTCAGTGCAGCCTAACAAGTTCAAGGCATGCTTGTGTTCCAGGGGAGGGAAGCTCTGGATTTAAGAGCTATTAAGGAGGTAGACATCATTGGACTTGGCAATTGGTTTGACAAAGGAAGCAAGTAAGACAGCAAAATCAAGGACGATATTCAGGTTTCCATTTGAACCAGGTGTTCTCAACTCCCTGTACTGGTTCACAGCTTGTTAGGAACCAGGCTGCATAGCAGGAGGTGAGATCAGTGGTGATGTTAGATTCTCAAAGAAGCACAAACCCTATTGTGAAGTGTGCACGATGGGAATCTAGCACTCCTTGTGAGGAACCCACTGCACCGCCATGAAAAAAATTGTGCTTATTTTATTTTACTTTTTTGAGACAGAGTTTCACTCTTGTTGCCCAGGCTGGAGTGCAATGGCATGATCTTAGCTCACTGAAACCTCCAACTCCTGAGTTCAAGTGATTCTCTTGCCTCAGATTCCTTAGTAGTTGGAATTATAGACACCCAACAACATGCCTGGCTAATTTTTTGCATTTTTAGTAAAAACTGTGTTTCACCATGTTGGCCAGGTTGGTCTCAAACTCCTGACCTCAGGTGATTCACCTGAAAAGTTCTTTGAACTGACTGCACCATGAACTACACCATAGTCAAGCCATGGTGACCCTTGTGACCCACACGTACACCTCCAGATGGCCTCTGGAGCCAGATAGTCTAAGGTAGCAGAAAAACCACAAAAGGAGAAGAATAGCTAGCTCCTGCAGTGCCTGATGAACTGACCTTGTGACATTCCACCATTGTCCCTGTCTCAACTGATAAGTCGACCTTGTGACACTGGACCCTGTGGCCTGATTAACCAACTTTGTGACATTCTACCACTGTTCCTGGTTCAACTGATAGGTCAACCTTGTGACATTGGTCCCTGTGAAACCCCTGCCCCTGGCTTGCAAAAAACCTCCCTAAACTGTAACTTTCCATTACCTACCCCCAATCTATAAAACCAGCTCCTATCCTACCACGCTCTACTGACTCTCTTTTTGGGCTCAGCCTGCTTGCACCCGAGTGAATAAACAACCTTGTTGTTCACAAAAAGCCTGTTTAGGTGGTTTCTTCTTTCAGAGTGTGCTTAACATTTGGTGCCAAAACCTGGGATGGGGTATTCCTTTGGGAGACCAGTCCCCTGTCCCCACTCTCTCTCTGTGAAGAGACCCACCTATGACCTCAGTGCATCAGACCAGCCCTACAACACGCTGGCCACCTTCAGATCAGGTAAGCAGTCTCTCTCTCTTTTCCTTTAAACCCTTCTCCTTTTAAGTAGAGACCAAGGAGACACTCTTTTTCTGTGTGCTCAAAAACTCCAATGTTGGTCACGGACTCGAGAAGACAGTCTTTCCTTTGTGTCTGGTCAATAGCGGGGACACCTGCCTTGATCACTAACCCACATTACAGCCCAGGACTCTGTCAGTGATGCCTACTGAAAATCCTCTTAGCTGTTCTCATTGTCCTCATCTCTACTTCTCTTCCTGAAACTTACTTCCTTCACTATGGGCAATATTTCACTTTGTATTCTTCAGTCTTTGCCTCTAGCCTGTGTCCTAAAAACCCTAAAATCTCTTCAACTATCACCTGATCTGAAATCTAAATGTCTCATTTTTTTCTTGCAATACAGCCTGGCCCCAATACAAATTAAACAATGGTTCAGAATGGGCAGAAAACGACACTTTTGGTTTTTTTTTTTAATCTATGGACAACCTTGAAGCCACTTTCAATTTTTTTGTTCTGCAAGACCTAGACAATTTTTGTCGGTGAATGGGCAAATTGTCTGAATTATCAAATGTCCAGGCGTTTTTACACGTCGATCCCTCCCTAATCTCTGCTCCCAATGTGACCCATCCCAAATTTTCCTCCTCTCCCTTCTATCTGCCCCTCCCACCTCTGCCAGTGATTCAGAATCCTCCTTATCCATCGACCCTTCCGACCTTTCTCCTCCCCACCTGTTCAATCCAGAACTCATTCCAGACCCTAACTCCCCCAGAGCCTCCCTCCTCTTCCTCTACCCACAACCCATCTCCTTATGTCCTCCTATCACCTCCCCACCTCATATCTGATCTGGCTTACAGTTTACTTCTGCAGCTAACTCCTCCACCTTATCCAACAATTTCCCCTTTGAAAGGTGGCTGGAGCCGAAGGCATAGTTAGGGTGCACATTCCTTTCTCTTTATCTGACTTTTCCCAAATCAGCCAACGACTAGGCTTTTTTCATCTGATCCCACAAAATATACACAAGAGCTCTAGTATCTAACTCAGTCTTATAATTTAACCTGGAGTGACTTAAATGTCATCCTCACCTCTACTCCAGAAGAGCGAGAGAGAGTTTACACTTTGGCCCAATCTTACGCTGAAGACTGCCAGCACCTTGGGCCAGTTCTACAGAAAGGTAACAGGGCAGTTCCCCAGGAAGATCCCCAGTGGGAATACCAGGCAGTTTCCCCTGGTATAGCCAGGCAAGATTATATAATCTCCTCCCTAGTTGAATTTATTTTTTTTTCCAAATTAAATTTAAAGGAGTTTAGTTGAATAATGAACAATCAGGCTGAAGCAGGAGATGCAGGAAGAAAAACAAATGTTTTTCCTTTCTTTTAATATAAGCAGCTTCCCCTGAATCTTCCTCACATCTGGGAGAGCTCTGCAAGTTTTATGAGTTTATAGATTCCTGTTTCCTATAACTAATGACTGTAAGTTTCTGTCTTTCATCTGAGAAGCACCACAGAGGTCTAAGACATTTTTAAGCAAACTTAGATTGCAGCCATCTGGGTGCCACAGTGAAGGACAAGAGATAACATTATGAAGGCATCCTGAGCAAGCCTAGAAAACAGCCACCTAGGCTGCGTAGCAAGAGCCACAGAAGAGCCTGAGTTATGAGCCTGTCACTGTTTGATAAACTGTCTTCGTTCTGCTTCTGTAACCCACTTTCATGCCACTGCGTTTTGCGTCACGGATGCAGGTATAAAAGTCAAGCCACAGCCAGGCACAGTGGCTCACACCTATAATCCCAGCACTTTGGGAGGCTGAGGTGGGCGGATCACAAAATCAGGAGTTTGAGACCAGCCTGTCCAATATGGTGAAACCCCTCTCTACTGAAAATACAAAAGTTAGCCAGGCATGGTGCCACGCACCTGTAGTCCCAGCTACTCAGGATGCTGAGGCAGAAGAATCGCTTCAACCCAAGAGGTGGAGGTTGCAGTGAGCCGAGATCACACCACTGCACTCCAGCCTGGGCAACAGAGCGAGACTCCATATTAAAAAAAAAGTCAAGCCCTGTTTTTGTTTAGGGCTCAGCCTTTTAGATATGAATCCATTGAGCCGGTGCACCTAAATAAAATCCTCCTGTTCCACTCATTGTATGGACAGAGGTGACTTTAAGAAAACGGAAGTGAGGTACAGAAACAGCTGGATTGGTTACAGCTTGGCATTTGCCTTATTCTAACACAATTTAAACAGTTGGCTACATTTGATTGGCCAAAGCTCAGTGATTGGCCTAAGTGTAGGCCATGGTGTGTTTTCACCGCCAGGTGTTATAGTTCACGATGTACAGAGAGACCTTTGGGCCGAACTTCAAATACGTAAGAAGGCAGCTTTAGGCTAAACTTGATTTAACAATTATTATCAGAGACAGGGTCTCCCTATGTTACCTGGGCTGGTCTCAAGCTTCTGTGCTCAGGCAATCCTCCTGCCTCGTCCTCCCACAGCACTGGGATGACAGGTGTAACCACTTTGCCTAGTCTCTACTATCTTTTTGATCAGAGATTCCCTTCATCACAGATCTTCTCCATCCACCAATGAGGTTGTGGAGGTTTACATCTGGCAAGACTTGTTGTTCAGATAAAAGTCCCTATAGGACTGGCGCAGTGGCTCATTCCAGATAAAAGTCCCTATAGGCTTGATACAGTGGCTCAAATCCCAGCACTTTGACAAGCCAGGGCAGGTGGATCTCCTGGAGCCTATGAGCGAGACCAACCTGGGCAATGTAGTGAAACCCCGTTGCTACAAAAAATACAAAATTAGCTGGACATGGTGGTGCATGCCTGTAGTCCTGTGGTGCATGTGAACCTGAGCAACTCCATCTTGACTCGGTAAGACAGGGTCTCGCCTTTTCTCCCAGGCTGCAGTGCAGTGGCATAATCAGAGCTCCCTGTAGCCTTGACTTCCCAGGCTCAAGTGATAGTCCCAACTCAGCCTCTTGAGTAGCTTGGACTACAGATAAGCACCACCATGTCCTGTTTTATTTCTTGTAGACACAGAATTTTGCCATGTTGCTCAGGCTGGTCTCAAACTCCTGGGCTCAAGCTATCCCAAAGTGGAGGGAATGCAACCCAGTAGGTCTCAGCCTCATTTTACCCAGCACCTATTCAAGAGCTTAGTCACAGGATAAGATAGCAGGTCACCATTCTTTATTCCTTTACTTTCCTAATAAACTTGCTTTCCCTTTACTTGATGGACTTGCTCTGAATTTTTTCTTGCTTGAGATCCAAGAACCCTCTCTTGGGGTCTGGCTTAGCTGGTAACAGTCACAGCTACTCGGGAGGCTGAGGTGGGAGGATCATCTGGGCCCAGGGAGGTTGAGGCTATAGTAAGCCGTGATCGTGCCACTGCACTCCAGCCTGGGTGACAGAGTAAGACCGTTTCCCTCTCAAAAACAAAACAAAACAAAACAAATTTTCTATAAATAAATAAAATTCCTGAGAAAATAAATGGCCTTCCATCCCCTGAGGGCTTTGATTTGAGAGATGTCAATCTTTCAGCTGCAAAAGACCTAAGAAGCCATGGAATTCTACGTAACCTGTCAGACCTGTTCTATCTTTTTTTCTCTAAATGTCTTAGAAAAGATCAGAATCACTTCTGAAAAGAATAGCAGGGATGGACCTGGTGTGGTGGCTCACGCCTGTAATCCCAGCTACTTGGGAGGCTGAGGCAGAATCATCACTTGAACCCAGGTGGCGGAGGTTGCAGTGAGCTAAGATTGAGCCATTTTGCTCCAGCCTGGGCAACAAGAGTGAAACTTCATCTCAAAAAAAAAAAAAAAAAAAAAGAAGAAGAATTGCAGGGGTGGGTGGGTTGTAGGTGGGGAAGTTTTGAAAAATGTTACAGGAATATACTCACACATTTTTTGTGTGGATATATAGACATATGGTATATAAGACCTTCTGGTGCCAGGCACAGTGGCTCACACTTTTAATCCCAGCATTTTGGGAGGATAGCTTGAGCCCCAGAGTTTGAGACCAGCCTGAGCAACATGGCAAAATCCTGTGTCTATGAAAAATACAAAAATTAGTGGGACATGGTGGTGTTCATCTGTAGTCCCAGCTACTCGGGAGGCTGAGGTGGGAGGATCACTTGAGCCTGGGAGGTCAAGGTTTCAGGGAGCCCCAATCATGCTGCTACACTGCAGCCTGGGAGACGAAGCAAGACCCAGTCTCAAAAAAAAAAAAAAAAAAAAAAAAAAAAAAAATTACACTCTACAGCCTGACATGTTGGTCAGGCTGGTGTTGAACTCCCGACCTCAGGTGATCTGCTAAATTTTTTAACAAGTTTCAGTAGAGATAGAGTCCCCCTATGTTGCCCAGGCTGGTCTCGCACTCCTGGGCTCAAGTAATCCTCACACCTCAGCCTCCCAAAGTGCTGGGATTACAGGTGTGAGTCACTGCACCCAGCTGAATAATAATCATCTGCTGAAGCCTCTTGCTATGTGGCTTCTACACTTAACTGAGGTCAGTTAAGTGTACCCCTAAAATGCCATATGCCCGACAGTTCATCAATGTATAGCCAATCACTAGCCAATGTTATTTCTGTAAACCAATGAGAATGTCTAACAATGTTTGTAACCACCCTCCCTGCCGATAGGTCATTTTTTGTTTAAAAACTTCAGCCTCTCTACTGTCCTCAGAGCACACCCCACAGCAAGTTGGAAGTGTGTTTTGGACTGCCATCCTCAACCTTCACACAAATATACTCTATATTGTCTCAGCTTCTTCCTTTGAGGTTGACAGGCTACATGTCAATAATAGACAGTGCTACGGTCTTCTGTTTATGTAAAATTGCAGTAAACCTTCAGAAACCCCTGCCTAGCCTTGCCTGAGTGGAACATGATTTAGCTACTTGCTAGATTTGTGTCTCCCGAATTGCAATGCATAAAAACCCTGATTAAAATGCCTTCTTGGGGCAGGTACAGTGACTCATGCCTATAATCCCAGCACTTTGGGAGGCTGAGGCGGGTGGATCACCTGAGGTCAGGAGTTCCAGACCAGCCTGGCCAACATGGGGAAACCCCATCTCTACAGAAATACAAAAATTAGCCAGGCATGATAGCGGGTGCCTGTAGTCCCAGCTACTCAGGAGGCTGAGACAGGAGAATCACTTGACCCTGGGAGGCGGAGGTCGCATGGAGCTGAGATCGTGCCATTGCACTCCAGCCTGGGTGACAGAGTGAGACTTCATCTCAAATAACAACAAACAAACAAACACCAAAAAAAAAACAAAGTCCTTCCCTTTGTTTGTGTCTTCCCAGTGTTGGTTGACAATGCATAGATGAAATGTACAATCCCTCCTGAGTTCTCCTGCCCTTCAGGAAGGCTTTTTACACGTACGGAAGCCTCAGGTGCATTTCTTGAATTGGAGTTGAGAGTGGAACCTTGGCAGAATTGGCAGAAGAGGCACCAGTGGGACAGAAGTGGGACAAGAGGATCAGCCTTTTTGTTTGTCCGTTTAACAATGAGCGGGGAGGTGATGGCTTTCTCCCGCTTCCTCCCAGGGTGTTTCCTTAAAAACATAAAAGGCCCACAAAAAGTTGAAGGAGTAAAGGACATGCCATCCCAAAATATGCTAGGTTGGCATACTGATTATTTCGAGTTGAAAACATTGATGAAATTGTGGTTGGTATGTTTGCTTGTTTGTTTATTTTGAGATAGAGTCTCATTCTGTCGCCCAGGCTGGAGCACAATGGCACAGTAACAGCTCACTGCAGCCTCGACCTCTTGGGCTCAAGAATTTGTCCTCCTTCAGCCTCCTGAGTGGCTGGGTCATAGGTGTGCATCATCACACCCATGCAAGAGGAAATATACGCATTTTATTAGTTTTACATGTACATGGGGATCTTTGCAAGAAAATAATTGTTATTATTATTATTTTTTGAGATGGAGTCTTGCTCTGTTGCCCAGGGGAGTATAGTGATGTGATCTCAGCTCACTTCAACCTCAGACTCCTGGATTCAAGCGATCCTCTTGCCTCAGCCTCCTGAGCAGCTGGGATTACAGGCATGCACCACCATGTCCAGCTAATTTTTGTATTTTTAGTACAGATTGGGGTTTCACCATGTTGGCTGGGCTGGTCTCGAACTCCTGAGCCAAAGTGATATGCCTGCCTCTATCTCCCAAAGTGCTAGGATTACAGGCATGAGCCACTGTGCCCGGCCCCAAGAGGGTGACTCTTCATAAACGGGAAGATTGGTTGACCCTAGGAGTTTGAGACCAGTTAGGCAATATAGCAAGACCTTATCTCTATAAAAAGAAAAATGAAAGAATTAGCTGGGCTTGATGGAGCATGCCTGTAAGCACAACTGCTTGATAGGCTTGAGACCAGGAGTTTGAGGCTGCAGTGAGCTATGATCATGCCACCAGCCTGGTGACAGAGCAAGAGCAAGACCTTGTCTCTGGAAAAAAAAAAAAACAAAACACCAAAAATAGAAAAGGGCTCGCTGACCTGTCTCTTCCTGCATGCAGCAGGCCATAAAAATTCCTCTGAGGGGGGGCCCTCACACACCAGGGTGAGCAAACAGCCCTTATTACCAGAGACTGGGAATTGGGGACTGCGATGGACCTGAATAAATATACTTAATGAAACAACCTTTATCTTCCACTGTTTTACACCCCCAAAGATCTCCTAGTAAGTCCCCTAGAAAATTTATTGCCCTAGCCAGGTTCTCCTATCATTTCTTCTCAAATGTATCATGCTTTATCTAATAGTTTACAAGCATCTTTCTTTAGCCACTTGTTTGAACTTCACTCTATTGTGAAGACTCCCATGTATATGTAAAACTACTAAAATGTGTATACTTTCCTGTTGTTAATCTGCATAGTGTCATTTGGTGTCTAGATCCAGCCAAAGAGCCCATATAGGAGCTAAAGGAGAGTTGGAGTTGACCAGAGGCTCCTTTACAAGGTCCAGCCTTTGATTTCATAGAACAAAATTGTGGGCTTTCTGATCCTTGGAACTGTAAACACGCACCGGAGGCTGAAGCAGAAGAGCCTTACAAGGAGTACAAAAGGCAATCCAGAGAGAAGGTGTTTACACATTTTTTTTTAATTTTGATTTTTTGGGAGACAAGTCTCACTGTTTTCCAGGCTGGAGTGCAGTGGTACAATCACAGCTCACTGCAGCCTCAGGCTCCTGGGCTCAAGGGCTCCTCCTGACTCAGCTCCCTGAGTCACTGATTACAGATGCACACAATGTATCTGGCTAACTTCTTATTAACTTTTTGTAGAAATGGGATCTTGCTCTGTTGCCCAGGCTGGTCTTGAACTCCTGGGTTCAAGTGATACTCCCACCTCAGTCTCCTAAATTTCTTGGATTACAGGAGTGAGCCACTGCGCCTGACCCAATAAGAGATGCTTCAATTATTCTCTTTTCTACTTTCCTGTAAATGTGCGTGAAATTTTGTTCAGATTTTGTCCAGACTGTTACAGGAAGGAGGAAGGGAAGGAAGGAAGGAAGGTAGGGAGGGAGGGAGGGAGGGAAAGAAAGAAGAAAAGGAAAAAAGAGGAATCAACAGGTCCGAGGCAAATAAGCATTTACTCAGGAATGGGGGTTGCAACCAGGCCTCAGAGACCACCACCTAAGAGGGGCAAGAAAGGCTTATAGGAAATTATTTAGATGACATGAATTGCCAGATTATTTTACTGATGGATTAAACAAAGAAGTCATTAATCATTAGTGGAAGGTTACATTTGGGTCAGTTAGGAGAAAACTATACAAAGTGTTCCTAAAGATCAGGGCCAGTTTCCTCGTGCTGTATATTGTCGAGAGCCTGGCTCTTTGTGATAGAACTGTTCTCAGAGTTCCGTGTAGGTCTCAAAGTTCATGACCTGGGCTAGGCACAGTAACTTACGCCTAAGATCCTAGTACTTTGGGAGGCCAAGCCGGGCAGACCACTTGAGCCCAGGAGTTCAAGACCAGCCTGGGCAACTGGTGAAACTGTCTCTATAAAAAATACAAAAAAATAGCCGGGTGTGGTGGTGCACACCTGTTATTCCAGCTACTCGGGAGTTTGAGACAGGAGGATCACTTAAACCTGGGAGATCGAGGCTGCACTGAGGCATAATCGTGCCACTGCCTTGGGAGGCCAAGGCAGGCAGATCACCTGAAGTCAGGAGGTCAAGACCAGCCTGGCCAATATACTGAAACCCCGTCTCTAATAAAATCAAAAAAATTAGCTGAGTGTGATGGTGGGTGCCTGTAATATCAGCTACTTGGGAGGCTGGGGCAGGAGAATTGCTTGAACCTGAGAGGCAGAGGTTGCAGTGAGCCAAGATTGTGCCAGTGCACTCCAGCCTATGTGACAGAGGAAACTCCATCTCAAAAAAAAAAAAAAAGAACTTCAGCCCAATGAAATTTAAAGGAGTTTAGTTGTGCAATAGGACAGCCCCCAGAATCAGAGTAGATTCACAGAAACTCCAGCACAGCCACATGGCGGAAGAAGATTTATAGACAAAAAAGAGGAAGTGACATACAGAAATTGGCAATGAGGTTCAGAACAGCTGGATTGGTTGCAGCTTGGCGTTTGCCTCAGCTGGATTGGTTATAGCAGTCTGTGAGTGGTTGAGGTATGGCTGCTGGGACTGGCCAACACTCAGCAATTGTTACAGGTACATACTTCTAAATTAGGTTTTCAATTTTGTCTGCCTATTAAGCCGGGTTACCGTTCATTCATAAGACTCAAATATAGAAGTACAGAGTCCTTCTCAGGCCAAATTTAGTTTGCTTTGACAATGTTCATCTGTGCATAGTCTAATTTTAGTAAGAACCCTGAGAAGTCAGTTTAACCAGAATGCCCACCTTCGATATCTGATCACCTGCAATGTCTGATTGGGTTCCTCATGCCTCATCATACCCCAGGTAATGTCCCATCATCCTGGCCTGCCTTTAGCAAGGATCTCATCTGGGGGAGCGTGATGGGAGCGGGAGCAGGAGCAGGCAGGGGATGGGGGAGGTATTAGGAAAAACAGCTACTGCATGCTGGGCCTAATACCTAGGTGATGGGTTGATAGGTGTGCAGCAAACCACCAGGGCACATGTTTACCTAGGTAAGAAAGCTGCACATCCTGCACATGTACCCTGAAACTCAGTAAAATAAAATTTTAAAAAATAATTCAGCCGGGCATGGTGGCTCACACCTGTAATCCCAGCACTTGGGACACTGAGGTGGACAGATCACCTGAAGTCAGGAGTTCGAGACTAACCTGGTCAACATGGTGAAACCCCATCTCTACTAAAAATACAAAAATTAGCCAGGCATGGTGGCACACACCTGTAATCACAGCTACTCAGGAGGCTGAAGCAGGAGAATCATTTGAACCTGCAAGGTGAAGGTTACAGTGAGCCAAGGTTGTGCCGTTGCACTCCAGCCTGGGTAACAATAGTGAAACTCTATCTCAGGAAAAAAAAAATCCATTAGGTCTGTT
Organism: Callithrix jacchus; assembly: GCF_049354715.1. Taxonomy (NCBI): domain Eukaryota; kingdom Metazoa; phylum Chordata; class Mammalia; order Primates; family Cebidae; genus Callithrix; species Callithrix jacchus. Next base: position 12,501,198 of record NC_133513.1, on the reverse strand, counting down.
TAGCCAGAATCCTACCTTATGCCTGAAGTTTCCTTGTAATAATTTTAAATCCACTGACCCCCTCCCTGTTCCTTGAGCTATAAATTCTCATTTCTTGCCCTTGCTGTATTCAGAGTTGAGCCCAATCTCTACCTCAGTAAAAATGTTTTCTTTTCTTTTTTTTTTTTTTTGAGGAGGAGTTGCACTCTGTCGCCCTGGATGGAGTGCACTAGCACCATCTCAGCTCATTGCAACTTCTGCCTCCTGAGTTCAAGTGATTCTCCATGTTGGCTGGGCTGGTTTCCAACTCCTGACCTCAGGTGATCCATCCCCCTTAGCTTCCCAAAGTGCTGGGATTACAGAGTGAGCCACCACACCTAGCCCCCTTTTCCATTTCTTGATCAACAAATGAAGTTTCTGCTCTGCTTGACCAAACCAGGTCTCATTTTATTGGTGTGAATGGTACCAGTCAGGAAAAGTACCCACTGGAGTCAAACAATTCACTACGAGGGTCAATAACTGGGTTAGTTAGTTCTTGCATTGCTATAAAGAAATACCTCAGGCTGGGCAGGGTGGCTCATGCCTGTAATCCCAGCACGTTGGGAGGCCTAGATGGGCAGATTGCTCAAGGCCAGGAGTTCAACACCAGCCTGGGCAACATGGCAAAACCCTGTCTCTACAAAAAGTACAAAAAAATAAACCAGGCATAGTGTCACACACCTGTAGTCCCAATGACATGGTTTGGTTTGACATCCTCTCTGTCCCCACACAAATCTCATCTTGAATGGTAGCTCCCATAATTCTCATGTGTGGTAGGTGGAACTTGGAGGGAGATAATTGAACCGGGGGGGGGGGGGTGGTTCCCCTACGCTGTTCTCAAGGTAGTGAATAAGTCTCAGAGATCTGATGGTTTGATAAGGGAAAACCCGTTTTGCTTGGCTCTCATTCTCTTTGTCTGCTACCATTCACGTAAGATGCGACTTACTCTTCCTTGCCTTCCACCATGATTGTGAGGCCTCCTCAGCCACATGGAACTGTGCATCCAATTAAACCTCTTTCTTTTGTGAATTGCCTAGTCTCAGGTATGTCTGTCTTTATCAGTAGCATGAAAATGAACTAATACACTCAGCTACTTAAGGGGCTGAGGTGGGAGGAACACTTGAGCTCAGCAGGTTGAGGCTGCAGTGAGCTGAGATCATGCCACTGCACTCTAGTCTGAGTGAAAGAGACCCTCTTTCAAAAAAAGGAATGAAAAGAAATACTTGAGACTGAGTAATTTAGATATAAGAGAGATTTACTTGGCTTACTGTTCTGTAGGCTGCACAAGCATGGCTCCAGAGTCTGTTCTTGGTGAGGACATCAGGGAGCTTTTACCAGTGGTGGAAGACAAAATAGGAGCAAATACATCACATGATGAGAGAGGGGGCAAAACAGGGGGAAGTGCCACACGCTTTTAAACAACCAGGCCAGGTGCAGTGGCTCATGCCTATAATCCTAGCACTTTGAGAGGCCGAAGTGGTGGATTGCCTGAGGTCAGGAATTTGAGACCAGCCTGGCCAACATGGTGAAACCCTGTCTCTACTAAAAATACAAAAATTAGCTGGGCTTGGTGGTGGGTGTTTGTAATCCCAGCTACTCAGAAGGCGGAGGCAGGAGAATCGCTTGAACCTGGGGGCAGAGGTTGCAGTGAGCCAAGAGCAAGCCACTTCACTAATTAATGTCCTCTCTAGAAAGAATAGGAACTAATTGACCAGGTATGGTGGCTCCTGCCTGTAATCCCAGCACTTTGGAAGACCAAGGCAGGTGGATCTCTTGAGCCTGGGAGTTTGAGACCAACCTGGACAACATGATGAAACCCCATTTCTACAAAAAAATACAAATACTAGCCAGGTAGGTGTGGTGGCACACACCTGTAGTCCCAGGTATTTAGGAGGCTAAAGTAGGAGAAGAAGAGTGAAACTCCATTTCAAAATAAAATTAAAAATAACGAGATTTTGTGTGAATGCACTCACTACTAATGAGATGGTACTAACCCATTCATGAGGGGCACTCCCAAGCATGATATGATTCCTCCCACCAGCCCCATCTTCAACATTGGGGATTACATTTCAACTTGATATTTGGTAGGAACAAACATCCAAACTGGTAACAAATTAATGGGCAACCATGGAGGAACCATCCTGGTCCCCTCTGGTGAGACCTCGCTAAGCTGATGGACCTTGCCTGCAAGGTTTCAGTAACTGAGATATAGAAGAAGAGAAAAAGGAGGATGAGGAATCCCCAAAGGCATGCCCCCAGCTGACTGTTATCCTTTAGGGTCACCTGGGGAACTGGGAAGGGAATACCCACAGCTGAGAAACACATCCCCAGTGAATGACCCTGCCCCCAGCAGAAGCCCAGTGGACCTTGGAAGTTGAAGCCCAATCACTGTACCTTTTGTAAAAAGGAGGGACACTGGAAAGGGTAATGTCCACTCCACTCCCACAGAGAGGAAGTGGGGACAGCCCACAGTCTCTGAGAGGAAAAATACTTGATGGCCCAGATAAGTGAGAAATGGCAGGGCCCAGGTACTCCTTGGCCCCCTTCCAGGGCTCCTTACTTCCTCCAAGGAGTCCTGGAGGAAATAGGGGAATGTCACTGCCTTTCTAGTTGAAACTGGGGCCATATACTTGGTCTTGAATACCAAATCAGGCAAACTCTCTAGCAAGGGCTGTAATATTATTATGGGAGTGCCTGGAGATTCAGAAAACAGAAAGTTAATTAAACTCCTTAGCTACAAACTGGACAGGGAGGAACTAGCTCACTCTTTCTTATATATCCCCAAATGCCCCATTCCTTTACTGGGAAGAAATTTGCTCCATAAGCTAGGAGAAACACTCCATTGGAATACAAACATGACATAAATCAACGTCCTCCCAGAAAGAATAGGAACTCATTGACCAGGTGTGGTGGCTCCTGCCTGTAATCACAGCACTTTAGGAGGCCAAGGCAGGTGAATCACTTGAACCCAGGAGTTTGAGACCAGCCTGGGCAACATGATGAAACCCCATCTCTGAAGAAATACAAATATTAGCTAGTTATGGTGGTGCACGCCTGTAGTCCCAGCTGTTCTGGAGGCTAAAGTAGGAGGATCACCTGAACCAGGGAGGTCAAGGCTGCAGTGAGCCATGATCATACTGCACTCCAGACTGGGAGACAGAGGGAGACCCTGTCTCAAAACAAGAACAAAAGAACTAATTATACTACTGAATAATGGGGAAGAACTCCAGGTTAAGGAAACAAAAAGGGACTCAGAATTCCTGTGGGAGTAGATCCTTGAGTATGGGCCCAGGATCAGGGGAGCCACTTACAACTCAGATATCATTACCAAACAAAAATGAATATCCCCCACAGTGAGAAGCACCATGTAGAATAACTCCAGCAATATGGGACCTAATCAAAGAGGGCCTCACTAGACTTTGCCAATCTGCCTGCAACAGCTCATCCTCCCAACAAAGAAGCCCAGCAGACTGGCTGAAACAGTGGCTCATGCCTATAATTCCAGCACTTTGGGAGTCCAAGGTGGGCAGATCACCTGAGGTAAGGAGTTTGAGACCAGCCTGACCAATATGATGAATCCCTATCTCTACTAAAAATACAAAAATTAGCTTGGCATGGTGGCATATGCCTGTAATCCCAGCTACTTGGGAGGCTGAGGCAGGAGAATTGCTTGAACCCAGGAGGCAGAAGTCACAGTGAGCTGAGATTATGCTGTTGCACTCCAGCATGGGCAATAGAGCAAGATTCTGTCTAAAAAAAAAGACAGAAAAGAAATGAAGAAGGAGAGCACATGCTTAAAGCACCATCTCTCTAAGGGTATGGTGAAGGGGTTGTTTTAAAGTCTTTTAGGACATGTAGGTGGAGACTGGGGAGTGGTGATTTGTTGAAAGAAGTGGGGACTTCCAGGGAGAACTGGAGCATGCACAGTCTCATTCTTTCTTTTGCACTGGCACTATATGTGCCTAGCAAAGCACATTTCTCCCCAATGGAGGTGAAGATTTTCATACAGCGAAGAAGCCAGTGCTACGGTGGGTTGCATTGTTGAACTCAGTTCTCATCCTGTGGCTCATTTGTGGTTACTGACATCCGGCCTTCGTCTGTAAGCAAGCACAGCTGTAAGTACAGGGTCATTTCACAGGTACTGGGGCTTTTTGTTTGTTTTTCTCTTTAAGACAGACACTCTATCTCCCAGGCTGGAGTGCAATGGTGTGATCTCGGCTCACTGCAACCTCTGCCTCCTGGGTTCAAGTGATTCTCCTGCCTCAGCCTCCTGAGTAGCTTGGATGACAGGTGCATGCCATTATGCCCAGCTAGTTTTTGTATTTTTAGTAGAGATGGGATTTCCCCATGTTAGCCAGGCGGATCTTGAAGTCTTGACCTCATGATTTGCCTGCCTTGGCCTCCCAAAGTGCTGAGATCACAGGTGTGAGCCACTGCACCCAGCCAGGGTCCAAGGCTTTTTTAAAGAATTGAGGTTGGGCCGGGTGCAGTGGCTCACACCTGTAATCCCAGCACTTTGGGAGGCCAAGGTGGGTGGATCACGAGGTCAAGAAATCTAGACCATCCTGGTCAACATGGTGAAACCCCGTCTCTACTAAAAATACAAAATATTAGCTGGGCATGGTGGTGCGTGCCTGTAATCCCAGCTACTCAGGAGGCTGAGGCAGGAGAATAGCCTGAACCTAGGAGGCGGAGGTTGCGGTGAACAGAGATCACGCCATTGTACTCCAGCCTGGGTAACAAGAGCGAAACTCCGTCTCAAAATAAATAAATAAATAAATAAAATAAAATAAAGAATTGAGGTCATGCTGTGGTGACGAGACCCCTGCAAAAGTCAAAGGGCTTCATGTATCTCTGGATGGCTGCCCTCATAAATTGCTCCAGTAGTAAATTCTTTGCTGGCCCCTAAACCTTTCCAAATGTATACCCTTCCCATAAACAAGGACCTGTCAACTATAACTTTAGGTTTGCAACCTAAACCTAACTCCTTGTCCATGAAATTAAAGTCTGTTAAATTTCACGCTGACAAGGTTCTTTATAAGTTTCTCTTTTTAGGTGCAGAACAAAGCCAGGATAAGATTAATCTTCCCCCACACCTACCCTGAGGTGTCTGCAGAACATTTTCCTTTACTACCTGTTTGTAAAAAATGTTTACCTAGCTGGGTGTAGTGGCTGACGCCTGTAATCCCAGCACTTTGGGAGGCCAAGGTGGGCAGATCACCTGAGGTCAGAAACTCAAGACCAGCCTGGCTTAACATGGTGAAATGTCTCTACTAAAAATGCAAAAATTAGCCGGCCGTGGTGCAGATGCCTGTAATCCCAGCTACTCTGGAGACTGAGGTGGGAGAATCACTTGAACCCAGGAGGCAGAGGTTGCAGTGAGCTGAGATCACAGCACTGCAGCACTCCAGCCTGGGCAACAGAGTGAAACTCTGTCTTAAAATAAATAAATAAATAAATAAAAATAACTGTACCTTACAGCATAAATTTACTGGGCACTAATAAAAATCTTGTTAGCATGTAACCCTTTGCCTCTTTGCCTTACTGCCTATGCCTCTCTTCCTGCATGCCTTTTCTCTTTTAAGGAAATGTATAAATTCTGAGCCTCCTGAAACCTCTTCAGGAAGCAGACGCCACAGACATTTCTGTGACTTGTGTTTTCCCTCAAGCTCTTGCTCAATAAACCTTGGCTGATAGAGGGTTTATTGTTCTCATCTTTGTGTCTGTGTGTAACCCACCTGTAGCTCCCACTTATACGTGAGAACAAGAGGTATTTGGTTTGCTGTTCCTGTGATAATTCACTCAGGATAATGGCCTCCAGCTGGGTTCATGTTGCTGCGAAGGAATTATTTTATTTTATTTTTTGGAGACAGAGTTTCGCTCTCATCACTCAGGCTCAGGCTAGAGTGCAATGGCCCAGTCTCGGATCACTGCAACCTCCACCTCCCCGGTTCAAATGATTTTCCTGCCTCAGCTTCTTGAGTAGCTGGGATTACAGACACCTGCCACCATGCTGGTTAATATATATACATACATACATACATACATACATATTTGTATTTTGATTAGAAATAGGGTTTTGCCATGTTGGCTAGGCTGATCTCAAACTCATGACCTCAGGTGATCCGCCCACTTCAGCCTCCTAAAGTGCTGGGATTTCAGGCGTGAGTCACCATGCCTGGCTGATTTTATAAGACTACATAGTATTCCATGGTGTCTATGTACCACATTTTCTTTTTCTTTTTTTTGTTTGAGATGGAGTCTCACTCTCTGCCCCAGGCTAGAGTGCAATGGCACCATCTTGCTCACTGGTTCAAGCGATTCTCTTGCCTCACCCTCCCAAGTAGCTAGGACTACAGGCACCTACCACTACACCTGGGTAACTTCGTATATTTATCAGAGACAAGGTTTCACCATGTTGGCCAGGCTGGTCTCGAACTCCTGATCTCAGATGATCCACCCGCCTCGGCCTCCCAAAGTGCTGGGATTACAGGCAAGAGCCACCACTCCCGGCTGGTACCACATTTTCTTTATCCAATCCACCATTAATAGGCACCTAGGTTGATTCCATGTCTTTGCTGTTGTGAATAGTGCTGGGATGAACACACTTGTGTAGGTATCTTTTTGGCAGATCAATTTTTTTTTCTTTGGGTATATACCCCAATATGTACTACCTGGCCTTAACGGTAGTTCTATTCTTGCTTCTTTGAGAAATCGCCAGACTGCTTTTCATAGGGACTGAACTAATTTGCATTGTGTTAAGTGTTTCCTTTTCTCCACCACCAAGCAAACATTTGTTATTTCATGTTATTTTCTGAGTTTGTAGTAATAGAGTAATAGCCCTTCTGATTGGTGTGAGATGGTACCTCACTGTGGTTTTGTCTCCTTTTGAGAAACGTCTCTTTGTGTCTTTTTTTTTTTTTTTTTTCCTGAGACGGAGTCTTACTCTGTTACCCAGGCTAGAGTGGAGCGTGATCTCTGCTCACTGCAACCTCCGCCTCTCAGGTTCAAGCGATTATCCTGGCTCAGCCTCCTGAGTAGCTGGGACTACAGGTGTGTGCCACCATGCTTGGGTATTTTTTTTTTAATTTTTAGTAGAGACAGGGTTTTGCCATCTTGGCCAAGTTAGTCTCAAACTCCTGACCTCAAGTGATCTGTCCTCCGTGGCCTCCCAAAGTGCTGGGATTACAGGTGTGAGTCACTGTGCCCAGCCTGTCCTTTGCTCCTTTTTGTTTGTTTCAGACAGAGTCTCCCACTGTCACCCAGGCTGCAGTGAGGTGGCATGATCTCAGCTTACTGCAACCTCTGCCTCCTGAGTTCAAGCGATTCTGCTGCCTCAGCCTCCCAAGTAGCTGGGACTACAGGCACCCACCACCACTCCCAGATAATTTTTTGTATTTTTACTGGAAACAAGGTTTCATCATGTTGGCCAGCCTGGTCTTGAACTCCTGGACTCAAGTTATCTGCCTGCCTTGGTCTCCCAAAGTGCTGGGATTACAGGCATGAGCCACTGTGCCCTGCAAAAACATTTCTTTTAGTATCTTTATTATTATTATTTTTGAGACAGGGTCTTGCTCTGTCACTCAGGCTGGAGTACAGTGGCTGATCACAGCTCACTGCAGCCTCAATTTCCCAGGCTAAAGTGATCTTTTCACCTCAGCTTCCAGAGTAGCTGGGAATACAGGTGTGTACCACTATACTCAGATAATAATAATTATTATTCTTAGATAGAGTCTTGCTCTGTCACTCAGCCTGGTGTTTAATGACATGATCTCAGCTCACTACAATCTCTGCCTCCCAGATTTAAGTGATTCTCATGTCCCCCTAGTAGCTGGAATTACTGATGTGTACCACCACACCTGGCCAATTTTTACATTTTTAGTAGAGACAGCGTTTTGCCAGTTTGGCCAGGCTGGTCTCAAACTCCTGGCCTCATGTGGTCTGCCTGCCTCAGCCTCCCAAAGTGCTGGGATTACAGGCGTGAGCCACCACACCTGGCCATGTGTGTAAGTCTTAATAAAGTTTAAGTTTTCATAATAGATTTGTGTGTAATTGTCAGATCCTGGGGTCCGGGTCCAGCCCATGCTGAATTCCCAGGGAGTGGGTCCCTGGGCAAATAAACAGAACACTCGGGGGGCTGTAGGCAACAGCTCTCTTACACAGCTTACTCAAACTAGCTCTTTTACATTGTCTGCCCTGTCTCAGCTACTTAGTCTGCTGGCTCCCACAGGGTCAGCGGCTTAACTCTTTCTCTCTCTGGGTATAAGCAAGCCAATCTGGGTCCTGGCTCCCTCCTGTTTGTCTTTCAGACAGCTTTGACTCTCTCTCTCTTTCTCTGGGTGACAGCGTGCCCACCATGTCAAGACATGTCAAACTGAGCTGAGCCCCAACAGCCCCTATACAGTGTTAGCAGGACAATTATACCTTTTACAGAAAGAAAATAGTGGCTCAGAGCCAAGTATGAACTCACACAAATGGATTATAAAACAAGTGGAGGCTAGGTGCGGTGGCTCACACCTGTAATTTCAGCACTTTGGGAGGCTAAGGTGGGCAGAGCATGAGGTCAGGAGTTCGAGACCAGCTTCACCAACATGGCGAAACCCTCTTCTCTACTAAAAATACAAATATTAGCCAGGCATGTTAGCGTGCACCTGTAATCCCAGCTACTTGAGAAGCTGAGGCAGGAGAACCGCTTGAACCCAGGAGGTGGTGTGTGCCTGCACGCCAAACTGAGTCACGCAGGATATGAACATCCTATCTCAACCTTTCTTTGACCAAAGCACAGCTATGTTCCTTACAGCATTTTATGGTAGTGATGAAATAGATTAGCACCTATATATATTTCATATATTTTATGCATTCATGACATAGCTAAATTTTTCTTATTTTTTTTGATATTTCGAGTTTATGTAGTTTACAAGTTTTTTCAAATTGTTGCAAATCTCAAAAAACATTTTCAATGTATTGAAAATCTATGTATATGTGAGCCCATGAAATTCAAATCTGCATTGTTTAAGGGTCCACTGTACTTTGACTTTTTGTCTTAACAGGACATAGAAAGCAGAGATATATCCTACAGAATTTCACAATTACAAGGCACTACAGTGGAGTCACATTCGTTGCTGCATAGCATCCCTTGCCTCACACTGCCATCAGCCCAGTTGATTTCCTTAAGCAAATTAGCCAGTTCAGGTGAGATTGAGCCCACCTACAGATTCAGGTGTGGTGCTTGATTAGCTTAAGGTAATCACAAGCATTGTTTAATTCCCCAGACTTGGTGATTGGCATAAGAATGTATATGTGACCAGATTTGGGACAATGAGAGGCAACAAGACACTGGTGAATTCTGGGGAAGAGGGTGCTTCTTCTATAATAACAGGAAAGAAACAGTACATACCGCTGGAGCTCCTGGCAGCCATCTTTCAGTCACTGGGCAGCAGCAGCTGTTTGAAGTCAATTTTAGAGAATACAAAGAAAGCCCAAAACCGTAGCAGCTGTGCATATTAACTCATGCCTGTAATTGAAGTACTTTGGAAAGTTGAGGTGGGAGGATTGCTTGAGGTTAGGAGTTCCAGACCAGCCTGAGCAACATAGTGAGACCCTGTCTGTATTTAAAAAATAAAATAAGGCCATGTGCGATGGCTCACTCCTGTAATCCCAGCATTTTGGGAGACCAAGGTGGGCAGATCACCTGAGGTCAAGATCAGCCTAGCCAACATGGTGAAACCCTGTCTCTACTAAAAATACAAAAATTAGCCAGGCGTGGTGGCAGATACCTGTAATCCCAGCTACTCAGGAGGCTGAGGCAGGAGAATCACTTGAACCTAGGAGGTGGAGGTTGCAGTGAGCAAGATGACACCATTGCACTCCAGCCTGGGCAACAAGAGCAGAATTCTGCCTCAAAAACAGAAACAAAAACAAAACTGAAAACAGCAACAACAAAAACCACCATAAAAATGGGCAACCAGTAGCCCTTGGGACTGCTCTGTTTATGGAATAGCCGTTCTTTGATTTTTTTTTACTTTCCCAATAAACTTGCTTTCACTTTATAGACTTGCCCTGAATTCTTTCTTGCATGAAATCCAAGAGCCCTCTCTTGAGGTCTGGATCAGGACCCCTTTCTGGTGATAATTTCGGAAAGATCCTGCTCTATGCCCAAAGGCCCCAACCTACCCTCCAGGTTCTTAACATCAGATCATATCCTTTTTGTCCAGTCATCTTTGTACACAACTATTCATTCTTCAGTGAACCTAAGAGTAACAATACAGTTTCCTCTGGGTCTTTATTTCTGAAGGCTCTTGTGCCATGCAAAATTTTGTTCAATTCATTTGTTATGTTTTTCTCTTATTAATCTGTCTTTTGTTGGAGGAGTGTTGGCAATGACCCTTGCTTTGGGTAAGGATAACATATTACCTTTTCATTCCTACAGTAGTTAATTATCTACAAGAAGAGAATTAAGTGATCACTGATTGGAAAGAAGTGGCTGCATGTATGGCAGATTGTCCTACACACACCATTCCCTCCATAAAACATCCTGGCTAAGCATGATATATTGAATGCCACAGCTAGTAGTCCTCTGTATGCCTCAATATTCTCATTTATAAAAGAGAATAACACTTTCTATATGCAGCTAACTTTTGTGTTTTCAGTAGAGATGGGTTTTCACCATGCTGGTCAGGCTCATCTAAAACCACTGACCTCAAATGATCCACCCACCTTGGCCTCCCAAAATGCTGAGATTACAGGTGTGAGCCACGGCACTTGGCTAGAGAAGTTGTTTTAATGATTGACAAAGAGCCTCTCCTTGACCAAGCTTTAGGCAGATTCATCAGAATCCTCTTCCCAATTAGGTCTCAACTCTTGGACTTCCTTTTTCTTTTTGTATTGCCCACTTTTAGCAAGAATCCTGCTAAGTCAGTTTAGCCAGACTCCTCCACCCTAGATAGCTGATCACATTCTTACCCTCCACAATGCTGCACGTGTTATCTGATTGCTCTGGCTTGCCAGCAGCAAGAATCTTGTTAGGTCCATTTACGCAGAATCCTCTTCTCTTACCACTGATGTTTCCTTTTGATAATTTTCCATTCATGGATCCCTACCCTGTTTCTGGGCTATAAATTTCCACTAGTCTTTGTTGTATTTGGAATTCAGCTTCTTTCTTTCTTTCTCTCTTTTATATAAGATGGAGTTTCGCTCTTGTTGCCCAGGCTGGAGTGCAAATGGCATGATCTTGACTCACCATAACCTCCGCCTCCCGAGTTCAAGTGATTCTCTCACCTCAGCCTCCCAAGTAGCTGGGATTACAGACACCCACCACCATGCCTGGCTAATTTTTGTATTTTTTAGTAGAGATGGCATTTCACCATGTTGGCCAGGGTGGTCTCAAACTCCTGACTTCAGGTGATCGACCTGCCTCGGTCTCCCAAAGTGCTGGGGTTACAGGTGTGAGCCACTGCACCTGACTGGATTCAGCCTATTTCTACACTGAGCTGCCTTTTCCACTATTGCAATCGTTCCTGAAAAAAAATCTCTTTTGCCACCGTATGGTCCAAGGGGAAAGTTCTCCTGCACCCTCTAAACATTCAGTGAAAAATCAACTCACAAAAAAAGATTAATAAAAGAAGTAGTATACATATTAATTCATGTGCACATCGGGGAGAATCACAGAGTGATTACTCCAACCTCCCAATGGGGTTCAGAAGTTTAAATATCATCTTGAGTTTGCAGAAAGAATGGAGGGCTCAGAACATGGCCAAAAAATAGGTTATGGTGGTAAGTCAGGTTATAGTGGTAAGATAGGTTAAGGAAGCCAGAGAATAGGCATGGTTAGCAAAGCTGGTCTTGTTATGTAGATAAACCTCACAGGCAGCAGTCTTTAGAGAAAATAAATGTTCCTTTTTTCTTTCTTTCTGTCTTTCTTTTCTTTTCTTTTCTTTGAGACAGGGTCTCACTCTGTTGTCTTGGATGAAGTGCAGTGGCATGCTCACAGCTTACAGCAGCCTCGACCTCCCAGGCTCAAAGGATCCTCCCACCTCAGCTTCCCTAGTAGCTGAGACTGCAGACATGTGCCACCATGTCCTGCTATTTTTTTTTTTTTTGTAGAGACAGGGTCTTGCTATGTTGCCCAGGCTTCTCTCAAACTCCCAGCCTCAAGTGATCCTCCCACCTCAGCCTCCTGAAGTGCTATGATTACAGATGCAAGCCACCACGCCCAGCCAAAAAAATAAACATTTATTTCAGACCTTTAAATGTACCAGATCCTGCAGTGGTACACGCCTGTAGTTGAGGCTATTTTTTTGTTTTGTTTTGTTTTTGTGGTTTTGTTTTTCACACGGAGTTTTGCTCTTGCTGCCCAGGCTGAAGTGCAATGGTGTGATCTCTGCTCACTGCAACCTCTGCCTTCCAGGTTCAAGCAATTCTCCTGCCTCAGCCTCCTGAGTAGCTGGGATTACAAGCAAGCACCACCACGCCTGGGTAATTTTTGTATTTTTAGTAGAGATGGGATTTCACCATGTTGGCCAGGCTGGTCTTGAACTCCTGACCTCAGGTGATCCTCCTGCCTTGGCATCTCAAAGTGCTGGGATTAGAGGCGTGAGCCACCTTGCCCAGTTGAGCTGTTAGTGTGTGTGTGTGTTTTTAAGTTAGTGTATTTATTTCCATTTTAATATCTTTCTATAGACTTTGCTTTTGAAATGGCCAGTACTGAATTCCTATGTGCAGGTCAAGATTTTTGTCTGATCGTAGGGAGTTTCCACAGAAACCTTCCAAAACTGGGTACTGATAATGGTCATAACTGTAGATTTTTGTTAATTCTGGTGCAAATATACCGGCAGGTTAAAATAGATGGGGGTGCTGGGGGAAGAGCTTTGGAGAGGAGAGAAAAAAAATCTGTGACCCTGTCAACCACAAAGTGAAATTACAAGCACTAGAACTTAGAGAAATCATGGTTGGGTTTACTCTGAGCCAAGTTGGAGGACTGAAGCCTGAAAACACATACTCAATATAGACTAAGAATGTGTCCCAAAGTAGGTTGCACGAGGCACAGTATATATACATTTACAAAGAGGAGGATGTGTGTGGCACAGCAGGTAGGAGCAGAGGGGAGACAAGCAATGGTTATATTTTTGCAATTCTGATTGGTGCTCAGTGACTGTATACATAAGATAAGGTAAAGGAGCAGTTGAGTGGGTCAGAAGAAAGGCTAGGCGTCGTGGGGTCTGGTGGAGGGTGGCTGATCCCAGCCTGTCTTTGTTCTACCTCAGATAAACAAGTTTATACCCAGTACCTGTCAGTAAAATATTTAACAAGTTCCAATTATATAGGCACACAGGCAAGAGGTCAGCTAAGTTTATAGGCATAGGGTTGCTTTTTTTTGAGACGGAGTCTCGCTCTGTCGCCCAGGCTAGGATGCAGTGGCACCATCTCGGCTCACCACAACCTCTCCTTCCTGGGTTCAGGGGATTCACCTGCCTCAGCCTACCTAGTAGCTGGGATTACAGGTGCCCGCCACCTCGCCCAGCTAATTTTTATATTTTTTAGTAGAGACGGGGTTTCACCATGTTGGCTAGGTTGGTCTCGAATTCCTCAAGTGATGCTCCCACCTCTGCCTTCCAAAGTGTTGGGATGACAGGCCTGAGCCACTGCGCCTGGCCATATAGGCATAGGTTTTGCAAACCATGTGCTTAACTGTAGCCATTGCGGGTCACTGTTAACAGCTTCTTTTGAATTTTCCTTTTTCTGACAACCCTACGATCCATATAAACACAAAAAGGAATGTGGATATTTTTTCCTTTTTTTTTTTTAAGACAGGATCAGCTGGGCACAGTGGCTCATGCCTGTAATTCCAGCACTTTGAGAGGCCGAGGCAGCTGAATCACCTGAGGTCAGGAGTTCAAGACCAGCCTGGCCAACAGGATGAAACCCCATCTCTACTAAAAATACAAAAATTAGCTGGGCGTGGTAGTGTGTGCCTGTAGTCCCAGCTACTATGGAAGCTGAGGCGGGACAATTGCTTGAACCCGGGAGGCAGAGGTTGCATTGAGCCAAGATCAGGCCATTGTGCTCCAGCCTGGGTGACAGAGTGAGACTCTGCCTCAGAAAATAAATAAATAAAGTCTTTGGCTTTCCATGTGACCTCTGATTTCAAAGCCTGATTACAAGGGGTGCCCAACTTTATACCTTCCTGGTATCCCCTTCTCTCAAGTCACTTTCCTTAAAGCTGCTGAGAATTTAGATAATTTATGGAGGGGCGAGCTGCTCTGAACAGGGAAAAATGGATAGCAAGCATGTCTCTGAGGATAATGAATGTGGTTGGCCTTGGGGAGAAGGGAGTCGAGTAGATAAAGGCCCTTGGAAGAATAAGGAACTGAAAAATATCACGTGTCTCTGGAAAAGAGAGAAATCATTATAGAACAAGATAAGTAAACACTTGGAGCCTGGCTTATAGTAGGAAACAGTCACGACCCCAGCCATTGGGCAGAGAGAGGAGGACATGGAGGGTGGGGGACAGGCATGGTCCAAAGAACAGCAACTGAGAGAAGAAGGAAGGGGGTCTGCAGGGTGTGTAAGCCACGTCTGCAGCTGCTTCTTAGACCTACCTAGCAAGGGCCTGCCTTTATTTCCATTAGTTGGGAAACAGATGTAAAAGCCTTCAAAATGAATAATGAAGTGAAGGCTGGGCATAGAGGCTCACTCTTGTAATCCGAGAACTTTGGGAGGCCAAGGTGGGAGGATCACTTGGGGCCAGGAATTTGAGACCAGCCTGGGCAACATAGTGAGACTCTGTCTCTACATAAAAATGAACAAAATTAGCCAGGCATGATGGTGTGTGCCTGTAGCTCCAGCTGAGGTGAGAGGATCACTGAGCCCAGGAGGTTGAGGCTACACCTAGTCAAGCTCACGTCACTGCACTCCAGCCTGGGCAATAGAGTGAGACCCTTTCTCAAAAAATAAAAATAAAAATAAAAATGATTTTTCTTTTCTTTTCTTGTCTTTTTTTTTGTGAGATGGAGTCTCACTTTGTTACCCAGGCTGGAGTACAATGGTGTGAACTTGGCTCACAGCAACTTCTGCCTCCCAGGTTCAAGTGATTCTCTTGCCTCAGCCTCCCAAGTAGCTGGAATTAAAGGCGAGTGCCAGCACATCCGGCTTTTTTTTTTTTTTAACTTTTTTTTGAAACAGAGTTTTGCTGTTGTTGCCCAGGCTGGAGTGCAATGCCACCTTCTCAGCTCACTACAACTTACACCTCCCAGGTTCAAGTGATTCTCCTGCCTCAGCCTTCTGAGTAGCTGGGATTACAGGCATGTGCCACCACACCCGGCTAATTTTGTACTGTTTTAGTAGAGACGGGGTTTTTCCATCTTGGTCAGGCTAGTCTTGAACTCCTGACCTCGGGTGATCCGCCTGCCTCGGCCTCTCAAAATGCTGGGATTACAGGCATGAGCCACTGCGCCTGGCCTACAATTTTCTATCATAAAATGCTGGGGTGCACTTTGGCAGTCCAAGGTGGAAGGATCTCTTGAGTCCAGGAGTTTGAGATCAGCCTGTGTAACAAATCTCTAAAAATAAAAAAAAATTTAAAACATTAAAACATAAACAAACAAAATAGTAGGGGAAACAGCGTTTCCACGGCTCCCCATTCATTGCCTGAAGAATAAATCAGCATCTTTCTTAACATTACCCAAGTCTTTCCTCCCAGTCTTAACATAGTGACCTCTTTCCTGTCCTAGGGTTACCCATACTGGGCTGCTTTCCCTAGAGGGCGTGTGGTCAGTCTGTAGGGTTCCTTAGCCATGATTGGTCCAGCACATGCTAACCCAGTGCTCCTGGCAAATCAACCAATCATGGCTGTTCGAGACAGTGTCAGGTATGGTTTACCAGTTTTATTGTCATCATCATCCCAATTTACAGGTGGGAAAACTGATGCTCACAGGGGTTACTTTACTGGCTGGGTGCGGTGGCTCAAGCCTGTAATCTCAGCACTTTGGGAGGCCAAGGCAGGCAGATGACCTGAGGTCAGGAGTTCAAGACCAGCTTGACCAACATGGTGAAACCCCATTTCTACTAAAAATACAAAATTAACTGGGCGTGGTGGCACATAGCTGTAATCCCAGCTACTCAGGAAGCTGAGACAGGAGAATCACTTGAACCCGGATGAGTGGAAGTTGCAGTGAGCTGAGATCCTGCCATTTCACTCTAGCCTGAGCAACAAGGGCAAAACTCTATCTCAAAAAAAACCCCAAAAAACAAAATGGCTTTACCTCCCATGGCTACAATTTAAACCCGGGCCATGCGTTTGGCTCCAAAGTCCACACCCTACTGTCAACTAAGACCAGAAAGCAAAGGTCTATTGGACATGGTTCATTACCTTGAGAAACTTCCAGTCCAGCAGGGGACCTATGGCATGCTCATGTAAAAATACAATTACAAATAAAAAGCACTCTGTGCCACAAGAAAGGGAAGTTACAGATCTAGGAATTCTGAGAAGGGTATGGTAACTTTTCACTGGGGTGACAAGGAAGAAATCCTCCACATTTGGGGAATCCTTTAGTTAGCTAGATTTTATTTAAGGACTTTTTTTTTTTTTTTTTTTTTGCACAGGTAAAATAAAGTGGAAAGTAAGACTGGATATATCTGGATAATTCAGACAAGTCGTGACTTTTATCATTCATGTATTCAGAAAATACATATTTTAGATGTGGCATGCCCTGGGTAAATTGCAGAGAACAAGACTGACTGGGTCTTCACTTGCATGGGAGTCCAGTTCTATTAGGAGGGAATAACAAAAATGGGTAGGTGGACAGATACACAAGATTCATTATAACCAGGCATGGTGGCTCATGCCTGTAATTGCAGCACTATGGGAGGCCAAGGCAGGCGGATCACTTGAGGCCAGGAGTTTGAGACCAACCTGGCCAACATGATGAAACCCCAACTCTACTAAAAATACAAAAATTAGTGGAGCATGGTGGCCAACACTTGTAATTCCAGCTACCAGCTACTCAGGTGGCTAAGTCACAAGAATTGCTTGAACCCAGGAATGATTCTCAAGGTAATGAACCATGTCCTATAGTGAAATCAGGAGGTGGGAGGTTGCAATGAGCCAAGATAATGCCACTGCACTTCAGCCTGGGCAACAGAGCAAGACTCTGTCTCCAAGAAAAAGAAGAAAAAAAAGATTATTATTTGGCGTAATTTTTGTGATTAAAACAAGTGAGGAGCTTAGAATTGAAAGGCATGTGGGCTGGGAGAATACCTTTGCTATGTAGGTGGGCATGGATGGTCTTTCTGCAAAGGTGAGATTTCCTGCCATGCAAGGCTCTGGGGAAAAGCATGACAGGAAGAGGTCCCAGCTGTGCAGAGACAAAGCCTTCCAATAGGAGAAACTGGTTCGGGCAAACAGGCACATGGTAAAACTGGCCCAAGAACCAGGCCCAATTGTATAATTGTCTTAATTATACAATTAAGACAAATGTGGTGGAGACAGCAGTGATGGCTTTTTTGTAAACAGCACTGTGATATAGATACGCTTTATCTCATTGAAGATGACACTGGTTTCGGCATGAAGAATGGAATTGAACAGAGTGGGATTGGACGGGTTTCCTGATTCTATCAGCACAGAAGACTGATTTCCACCCACCTCCGCTTGTCACACTGGCTGAACCCAGCAGATCACTGCCTGGTTGTCCATCCTATGGAGGGAAACGATCGTCATAGCAACAAAGAAAACAGCACATTATCTTACCTGTATTAATACACAACAAAGAAACATATCACATTACACAATTTTCTGCTCATGGAGCGTACCTTTTTACGTTGATTGACCCGGTACAATGTGGCCATTTTCCAAAATGTCAGGGCCATTGTCTTAGCTGTGCAAGGACCTGGGAAAGCTTCTTGTTCTTGTGAGCAGGGTGTGAAGCCTCTTTCTAATTATAGCCCTTCTGAATTCCTTGTCCTTTCCTTTAAATAAAGTGTCTAGCCATATGTTCAATGAGTAGTATTCTAAGTTTTATATCTTTCTTCATTTTCTTTGGAATCTGTCTGTGTCAGAGCTTTTTACAGTGTTACTGTAAAAATGTACTGAACTTTGGTTGAGAAAACTGTCTTTTCTGAAGATAAAGTAATTTTTTAAAAGAGGTTGTGTGGGAGTTTGTGTCCTGGTTGCAGAAATAGTGAAATCAGGGCTTTCAACTAATTCTCGACTTAGAATTTAGCTAGCTTTTTAAATGTTGTGTTAACTATTTTGCCTCGACTTAAACGCATTTCATTTGCGGTTCAAAATCATCTCATGCCTATAAGTAAGGTCATGGAGTATCTCACCCAGAGATAGCCAGAGTTAGAGAAAAATAGTGACTAAATAAAACATATTGAATATATATGAGAACAGAAACAGACACAATTTTTTTTGTGTGTTGGGGGAGACAAAGCCTGGCTTTACTACCCAGACGGCAGTAAAGTGGTACAATCTCAGCTCACTGAAACCTCTGCCTCACAGGCTCAAGTGATCCTCCCACCTCAAACTCCTGACTACCTGAGACTGCAGACATGTACCACCATGTCTGGCTAATTTTTCTATTTCTTTGTAGAGACGAGGGTTTCGATGTGTTGCTCAGACTGGTCTCAAACTCGTGAGCTCAAGTAATCCACCCACCTTGGCCTTCAAAGTACTGGGATTACAGGTGTGAGCCATTGCACATGGCCCAACAGACATAATTTTTTATTTTTGAATTAAACCATACTGAGATCAGGAATAGTTTTTAACATCCTTATATTGAATAATATAGGGACCAAGCATAAAACACTTAGCTGCTCATTCTGGGAAATCCTTGCTCTAGCAGGTGAGACTGTGAACCAACTGAAATAGGTTGCTTATCAAGATTTGCCTCAAGACTAAGTGTGGTGGCTCATACTTGCCGTTCTGACACTTTGGGAGGCAAAGGCATAAGGACCACTTGAGGCCAGCAGTTCAAGACCAGCTTGCCCAACAAAGCTCTACAAAAATTAAAAACTTAGCAGGGTGTGGTGGCACCCACCTGTCATCCCCAGCTACTTGGGAAGTTGAGGCATGAGGATCGCTTCAGCCCAATCCATAGCTCACTATGGTCAAGTTTTGGAGTCACTGGTTATGCAGCAAGAGTTAACTGACACATACAGCAGACACTGTTTATTGCCTAAAAACATTCATTTCCCTCTACTTCTCAGCTAACGGAATTCAACACACACACACACACACATATATATATATATATATATTTTTTTTTTTTTTTTTTGAGATAGGGTCTCCCGCTATTGCCAAGGCTAGAGTACAGTGGTGTGATCACATCTTACTGCAGCTTCGACCTCTAAGGCTCAAGGGATCTTCTCACCTCAGCCTCCCAAGTAGCTGGGACTACAAGTGTGTGCCATTACCCCTAGCTATTTTTTTAAAAAAATTTTTGTAGAGATGGAGTCCCTCTGTGTTGCCCAGGCTGGTCTTGAGCTCCTGGCCTCAAGTGATCCTCCTGCCTGGGCTTCAGAAAGCACTGGGATTACAGGTGTGAGACACCATGCTCTGCAGACTTCAATTCTGTTGAGAATATTTACCCTTAGGGTTAGGTAGGTAGTGACTAATTACGTTGCCCCACATAGTCTAGTCTGGCTTCTCATGGGACCACCCCTAAGGACACTATCCTAAACTCAAAGACGAGCATGTGAATTGAGGTATGCCAATGTGAACTCCAAATATCTGAGGTCTCAGTCAACTTAGGTTCTTTATTTTGCCAAAGTTAAGGATGTGCACCTGTGACACAGCCTCAGGTCATCATGACATGTGCCAACATGGTCAGGGCACAGCTTGGTTTAACAAATTTTAGGGAGAGCTGGCCGTGGTGGCTCACATCTGTAATCCCAGCACTTTGAGAGGCCAAGGTGGGTGGATCACGAGGTCAGGAGTTCCAGACCAGTGTGACCAACATGGTAAAACCCTGTCTCTACTAAAAATCCAAAAATTAGCCAGGCATGGTGGCTAATTCCAGCTACCCAGGAGGCTGAGGCAGGAGAACGACTTGAACCTGGGAGGTGGAGGTTGCAGTGAGCTGAGATCATGCTACTGCACTCCAGCCTGGGCGACAGAGCAAGATTACATCTCAAAAATAAATAAATAAATAAATAAATAAATAATTTTTTGGGAGATATGAGCCATCAATCAATGTATGTAAGACATACATTGATTCCATCCAGAAACACGGAACAACTTGAAGCAGGGAGTGGGGGCTTCCAGGTCATAGGCAGATAAGAGACAAATGGTTCCATTCTAAGTTTCTGGTTAGCCTTTCTAAAGGTGGCAATCAGACATACATTTATCTCAGTGAGCAGAGGAATGATGTTGAGTTCTGCCTGTCTTTTATCCACAAGGAAATTCCTTTTGAGGGAAGTATGTGGCTTTTTAAAATCTTAGTAGCTATCTTTTTGAGGAATAGAATGGGAGGCAGGTTGGCCCTAAGCAGTTCCCAGCTTGACTTTTTTCCCTTTGGACTTACTGATTTTGGGGTCCCAAGATTTATTTTCCTTTCACACTGATCAGTTTCTCTCTAGAGTTTTATATATGGAGGTTAGATGTGAAAAAAATTATGGCTGACATGGGGGCTAAGTTGAATTGATTTGTTTTAGAAAAAAAGAGATGAATTTTATATCTGAATATTTTGGAGAAAATTCATGCAACTTCTATTATCTGCATAATAAATTCACTGCAACAGTGAGCTTAAATATTATCTAGGCTGGGCTAGGTGGCTCATGCCTGTAGCAATCCCAACACTTTGGGAGGCTGAGGTGGGCTGATCACCTGAGGTTGGGAGTTTGAGATCAGCCTGACAAACGTGGAGAAACCCTATCTCTACTAAAAAAAAAAAAAAATTAGCCAAACGTGATGGTGCATGCCTGTAATCCCAGCTACTTGGGAGGCTGAGGTAGGAGAATTGCTTGAACCTGCGAGGCAGAGGTTGCAGTGAGCTGAGATCGCACCAGACTGGGCGACAAAATTGAAACTCCATCTCTAAAAAAAAAAAAAAAAAAAGAAAAGAAAAAAAAGTCACCTCCATCAACATACGAACTGCACTACAAGTTAATAGTGAGCCTTCAGACTTTTGGGAAGTGAAATGCCATATAAGAATAAGATTATACGTAATCATTTTTATGACTACCACTGAAATTTTCTTTTTTGCCTGGAATGAAAATAGTTGAAGCAATGGATATTTATAATGAGTAGGAGAATGAACTTGTCTCCAAGGAGATTTAAAATGCTTTTGAAACCCTCTTGATATAGACCACATTTTATGCATTGTCTTTGAATTCTGTAATTCTGGGCCCAATTTGCCGACCTGTCTCACATCATAGACTAAAGCTCCATCTTCTGGAGAAGAAATGACATATAACAACTGCTCAACATGTTGACTAACAGTCAAACTCAATTTGGAAGTTCCTGAGATAGTGTCTTTCTTAGTCATCTGAATGATTTCTCATTGGCAGCTCATTTTTCCTTCTATGGAAAGAATGTCATCTCAGCGGGGCATGAAAGTGAAATGGAAGCTATTGATCACCTTCCCATTCTTGAGGAGAGATTCACAGCACACTTCGATTTTTATGTTTATGGTTTCTGCAGCAGGAGACTGATTGGAATAATTTCCCTTCCCTCTGCATGTTCCTCGTATCATTGAATTGGTACTGGGTATTATTTTCATATTCTCTAGAGAAATCTATTTATCTGCAGCTCTTGCTATATTTTATTCATGTGGTCTATTCTGAAGCTCCTTTTTGAATGCAAATATTTTATTTTATTTTATTTTATTTTGAGACAGGATCTTGCCCTGTTGCCCATGCTGGAGTGCAGTGACATAATCAGCTCACTGCAACCTCAACCTCCTGGGCTCAAGCAATTCTCCCATCTCAGCCTCCTGAGTACCTGGGAATACAGGCATGCTAGCATGCCTGGCTCGTTTTCGTATTTTGTAGAGGTGGGGTTTTGCCTTGTTGCCTAGGCTCCTGGGCTCAAGTGATCCTCCTTCCTCAGCCTCCCAAAGTGCTGAGATTATAGGCGTGAGGCACCGTGTCCAGCCTGAATGCAAGTATTTTAAGGGTTTAGGTTAATGGTATATTTTTGAGAGATTAAAAAATGGTCACTTTATTGTTGTTGTTGTTGTTTTAATAAACTAAATGTTTTAAGAATAGTTTTGGTCAAGTGCAGTGGCTCACGCCTGTAATCCCAGCACTTTGGGATGCCAAGGTGGGTGGATCACTTGAGGTCAGGAGTTTGAGGCCAGCCTGGACAACATGGAGAAACCCTGTCTCTACTAAAAATACAAAAATTAGCTGGGTGTGGTGGTAGGTGCTTGTAATTCCAACCACTAGGGAGGCTGAGGCAGGAGAATCACTTGAAGCCGGAGGTGGAGGTTGCAGTGAGCCAATATCGTGCCACTGCACTACAGCCTGGGCAACGAGTGAAACTCGGTCTCAAAAAAAAAAAAAAAAAAAAAGAGAAAAAAGAAAGAATATTTTTATATTTTAAAAAAATTGTGAAGGTAATACAGTGTCCTCATACACCCTGACTCAGTTTCCCCTATTAGCTTACATTAATATGGTGCGTTTGTTACAATCAATGATCTAATATTGATGCAGTGATGCATCATCAACTAAAGCCCATACTTTATTCAGATTTCCTTAGTTTTTACCATATGACAGTTTTCTGTTCCAGGATTTCATCTAGGATACCAATTACATTTAGTTGTCATGTCTCCTTAGGGTCTTCTTGGCTGTGACAGTTTCTCAGAATTTCTTTGTTTTTGATGACAGTTCTGAGAAGTACTGGTCAGGCAATTTGCAGCACCACCCTCTACTGAGATTTGTCTGATGTTTTTCTCATGATTAGACTGAGGCAATAGATTTCTGGAAGGAAGATGATAGAGGTAAAATGCCATTTTTATCACGTGATACCAGCAAATACTGTTGACATGACTTATGATGGTTGATGTCGACCTTGATCACCTGGTGGAGGTCATGTTCATCAGGTTTCTCACTGTAGAGTTGCTCTCTCCCTCCTGTTTGTAAGGAAGTCACTCTGGGCAGTCCACACTTAAGGCATGGGGAGTATGGTCCACCTCCTTTTTTCATGTTTATTTTCAGAGTCAGGGTGTCACTTTGTGGCCCAGGCTGGAGTGCAGTGGTGTGATCATAGCTCACTGCAGCCTTGATCTCCTGGCCTCAAGGATCTTCTTTCCTTAGCCTCCTGAGTAGTTGGGACTACAGGTGCACACCCTGTAGAATAATATTTAAATTTTTTGTAGAGATGGAATCTCACTATGTTGCCCAGGCTGGTCTTAAACTCTTGGGCTTGAGAGATCCTTCTGCCGTGGCCTCCCAAAGCACTGGGACTACAGGCATGTGCCATTGTGCCTGGCTGATCCTAGCACGTTGGGAGGATCAAATGTAAAATATATATAAAGAGAAACCCTAGATGTTTCACTCTGTTGCAAACCACTGGCATGCTAGTAAATGTTTAAAAACCTCAGTCTAGTCATGAGAAAACATCAAATTAAGGGACATTCTACAAAATAACAGATCAATATTCCTCAAAGTGTCAAAATGGTGAGAAATAAAGGACGACTGAGAAACCGTCACACATTGGAGGAGACCAGGAAGACAGAACTAAATGTAAAGTGGAGTCCCAGGATTTTTTTTTTTTTTCTTGAGTCAGAGTCTCATTCTGTTGCCCAGGCTGGAGTGCAGTGGTGCAATCGTGGCTCACTGCAACCTCCACCACCAGGGTTCAAGTGATTCTCCTGCTTCAGCCTCCCGAGTAGCTGGGATTATAGGCACCTGCCACCATGCCCATTTAATTTTTTTGCAGTTTTAATAGACACAGGGTTTCACCATGTTGGC
Organism: Callithrix jacchus; assembly: GCF_049354715.1. Classification (NCBI taxonomy): domain Eukaryota; kingdom Metazoa; phylum Chordata; class Mammalia; order Primates; family Cebidae; genus Callithrix; species Callithrix jacchus. Next base: position 12,477,270 of record NC_133513.1, on the reverse strand, counting down.
CAGGCTGGTCTCGAACTCCTGGCCTCAAGTGATCTACCTGCTTCAGCCTCCCAAAGTGTTGGGATTACAGGTGTGAACTATTGCACCCAGCCCCAGTTGGATTCTGAAGTGGGGAAGGGTCCCACAATAATCCAGTGTGGCATAGAAATTGTTTTGAGCTGAGGGCATTTGAGTTTCCGAAGTCTCTTATCTGCCTAAGAGCAGAGACTACCAAAAGAATATAAAAGAACTCAATTGTCATAAATCTCATAGCTGGGAGCAACTTCAATCTTCCCTGAGACAGAAGTCAGCAACCCACCAAAGCAAACACTGTCATAAAATCCCTCCTATCCCCCATCTAGTCTCCTAAGGACTCATTTATCTTTCTAAAACATCATTTGTCTTTCCATAAGTGCCCTTTCTTCCCTTCTCCTTCATCTACATTTTCTTTTTTTTTTTTAACACAGGGTCTTCTCTGTCACCCATACTGGAGTGCAGTGGTGTGATCATAACTCACTGCCACCTCGACCTACTAGGTCAAGCAATCCTCCTATCTCAGTCTCCCAAATGGCTAGGACTATAGGTGTGCACCATCATGCCCAGCGAATACATACATATATATATATATGTATATATAATTTTTTTTTTCTGTAGTGACAAGATCTCACTTTGCTGCCCAACCAAGCTGGTCTTAAACCCCTAGGCTCAAGTGATCCTTCTGCCTCAGCCACTTAAAGTGCTGGGTCACTTCACCTATTAAGATGATTTATAAGTCCCAACTTCTTTTTTCTTTTTTTTTTTGAGACAGAGTCTCACTCTGTTGCCTAGGCTGGAGTGCAGTGGTGTGTATTTGGCTCACTGCAACCTCTGCCTCCTGGGTTCAAGTGATTCTCCTGCCTCAGACTCCTGAGTAGCTGGGATTACAGGTGTCTGTCACCATGACTGGCTAACGTTTTGTATTTTTAGTAGGGATGGGGTTTTACCATGTTGGCCAGACTGGTCTTGAACTCCTGGTTTCAACTAATTCACTGGCCTTAGCCTTCCAAAGTGCTGGGATTACAGGCCACGTCTGGCTATAAGCCCCAAATTCTAACCACTCCTTTGGGTCACATTCCATTTCTGTCAACTCCTATATGCATACATACATAGGGAAATAAAAATGTCTTTTCTCTTGCTAGTCCGTCTTTTGTCAGTTTCATGTACAGACGCTGTCACTGAAAATAAGGGGGCAGAGGAAATATTTTTCCTCCCAGAAGGCAGAAAAGAACATTAATGGAAAAACTGGTAAAAAATGAATAAGGTCTGCAGTGAATGGTCCCAGTGCTAATTTCTTGGTTTTGATGATTGTGAGACCTTAACATTAGGGAAACTTAGATGAAAAGTACATGGGAATGATCTGTGCTAGCTTTGCAACTTTCTGATAAATCTAAAATTATTTCAAAATTTAAAAATTTAAAACAGGCCAGGTATGGTGGTTCATGCTTGTAATCCCAGCAGTTTTCGGGAGGCCAAGGTGGGTGAATCATGAGGTCAGGAGTTTGAGACCAGCCTGGCCAACATGGTGAAACCCCGTCTCTACTAAAAATACAAAAAATTAGCCAGATGTGGTGGCGGGTGCCTGTAATCCTACCTACTCAGGAGGCTGAGGCAGAAGAATCACTTGAACCCAGGAGGTGGAGGTTGTAGTGAGCCAAGATTGAGCCACTGCACTCCAGCCTGGTGACAGTGCAAGACTCCATCTCAAACAAACAACAACAAAAAAAATTACAGCAACACCACCATCAAACAACATAGGCCTTGAAGCCAGCCTACACTTGATTGATTTTTATTTATTTATTTTTTGAGATGGAGTCTTGCTCTGTTATCCAGGATGGAGTGCAATGGTACAATCTCAGTTCACTGCAAACTCCACCTCCTGGGTTACGGTGATTCTTCTGCCTCAGCCTCCTGAGTAGCTGGGATTACAGGTACCCACCACCACACCTGGCTAATTTTTGTATTTTTAGTAGAGACAGGTTTTGCCATGTTGGCCACGCTGGTCTCAAACTCCTGACTTCAGGTGATCCACCCGCCCTGGCCTACTAAAGTGCTGGGATTACAGGTGTGAGCCACTGTGCCCGGCCTGGATTGATTGATTGATTTTGAGATGGAGTCTTGCTCCTGTTGCCCAGGCTGGAGTGCAATGGTACAATCTCGGCTCACCACAGCCTCCACCTCCGGGGTTCAAGCAGTTCTCCTTCCTCAGCCTCCTAAGTAGCTGGGATTACAGGTGCCTGCCACCACACCAGGCTAATTTTTGTATTTTTAGTAGAGACAGGGTTTCTCCATGTTGGTCAGGCTAGTCTCAAACTCCTGACCTCAGGTGATCCACTTGCCTCGGCCTTCCAAAGTGCTGCAATTACAGGCATGAGTCACTGCACTCAACCTATTTTTATTTTGCTGGATACCATTGATCGAAATCTCACTCTGGATTTAAATCTTGATCACTCCACAGATTTGCTGGGAAATAACGAGCTGAGTGAACCTAGGGCAAGTTAATGTCACTCTTGCAACCAACAGTTTCCTCCACCAAAAACTGGATGGGATGGTGATGATGTGAGCCACCTCACAAAGGTGTGGTGATGCGTTTGTGTATAAAGCTTGTAATAAGTATATTCCAGTGTTCAGCAGAGCCATAACTATTGCATCTGCTTTTTTGGTCTCTTCTAAATAGAAGCACAAATGTGCTGGTCCGGGGAGAGGCAAAGGGCCCCGAGGCCAGTCTCTGGCAGGGTCTCCCGCACCTAGAGGTCACCTTACTCTAAGAAGACAGGTTTGATAGAAAACTGAATTCTTCTTTTGTCTCTTAAAACAGAGGGAGGACTGGGCAAGGTGCCTGTAATCCCCCCTATGTTGGAAGGTTGAGGTGGGCAGATCGCTTGAGTTTAGGAGTTTGAGGCCAGCTTAAGCAAGATGGCGAAACCCCATCACTACAAAAAATTAAAAAATTAGCAGGTGGTGGCTCATGCTAATTTTTTTTTTTTTCATGGTGTCTCATGCCTATAGTACTAGCTACTTGGGAGGCTGAGGTATGAGGATTGCTTGCCCAGGAGGTTGAGGCTGCAGTGAAAGTTGTGATTTTACCACTGCACTCCAGCCTGAGCGACAGAGTAAGACCGTTTCAAAAAAAAAGGAAAGAAAAAGAAAAAAAGAAACCAAAGGAGGTGGTTCAGGACAAGAAAATGATGCCTTTTCTCCTGTTACTCTTCTTTCTATACTCAGACAAAAATCACTCATCCTCAAGGACATTTATCTGTGTTTAACGTATTCTTCAGTTTCTCTGTGACTTTGAACAGCTGTGTTTTTGGAGGGAGAAGCCCAGTGCTCTGACCACTGTCTGTCTTCAGCTAATGCTGCAGTCAGGCTCTGCTTCTGGCCCCAGTGGAAAGAAGCAGCCAGCTTGATGGGGTCCATTTGATTCAATCTATTTTATGCAGCCATGGGGAAAGGATGACCTGGGAAGACAGTATACAAAAGAGAATCAGGAAGCCAGGATTGGGATTTGTCTCCAGATTTGGAAATTATTTTGTCTCAATCACCAATATGCTAAAAGGTCTTTTGGGTATCTTTGAGGATGAAATGGAAAGAGAACTTCAGAGTCAGGAAGTTGGAACTCTGTTCTAAAGAGTTTTGAGGTCAGCTGGGTGAGGTGGCTCACATCTGTAATCCCAGCACTTTGGGAGGCTGACATGGGTAGATCACCTGAGGTCAGGAGTTGGAGACCAGTCTGGCCAATATGGTGAAACCCCATCTCTACTAAAAATACAAAAATTATCCAGGTGTGGTGGTGGGTGCCTGTAGTCCCAGCTACTGAGGAGGCTGAGAGAGAATCGCTTGAACTCGGGAGGCAGAGGTTACAGTGAGCCAAGATCATGCCACTGCACTCCGACCTGGGCAATAGAGTGAGACTCTATCTCAAAAAAAAAAAAAAAAAGAATTAAGAGGTCTTGGGAAAGTTAGCAACCTTCTCTGGACCTACGGGGAGGTGATACTGAAAAATATTCATTAAATAATCTGCTAAATGACTCACATCACTGAATGAGCAAGATAACTCTATGAGGTAGACATTACACCAATAATCAACCAACACCACCAATGGCAAGATTAATGACACCAGCAGTTATGTATGTTTTAACTGTCACTATTGTTAGAGTGGGAAAAGCAAAAGGAACAGATGGAGGTGGCTCTATGGCAACACAGACAAAAGACCTGCTGAGGGGGACACCAGCTAGTGCCAGAGCCCACCCCCGATTACTGACTCAGGTAATTATAGGTCAGGGCAGGAGAGGTCTGGGCTTGCGGCAAAAGGGGGCATGCAGTGTGGTTAGCTGCTGCTAAAGAGGGAATTTCCTGGGGTCAGGCAGTTAGGCCTGGACTTGTATGGCAGGGTATTTCTCACGGCCGAGTCCTAGTGGAATTTTCCACTCTGACTAGGGTAGCGAAATGGCAGGGGTTTACAACAGGTGCAGCTTGGGATAACAACTATGTGATGTGCAGTAGAAATGGTAAGTACCTAGACACATCTCTTGGCCACTCAAAATCTAGAAGGGAAGAGACACAGACAAGTTGTGGTCTAATGAAAAATATTTGGTTTTTGGCCGGGCGTGGTGCTCATGCATGTGATTCCAGCACTTTGGGAGGCCGAGGTAGGAGGATCACTTGCAGTCAGGAGTTTGAGATCAGCCTGGCCAACATGGCAAAACCCTGTCTCTACTAAAAATACAAAAATTAGCCAGGCATGGTGGTGCATGCCTGTGGTCCCAGCTATTTGGCAGGCTGAGGCAGGAGAATCGCTTGAACCCAGAAGGCGGAAGTTGCAGTGAGCTGACATTGTGCCATTGCACTCCAACCTGGGCAACAAGAGTGAAACTCCAGCTCGAAAAAAAGAGAAATATTTGGTTTTTGCCCCCAGTTCCTGGTAGTGGCCTCCTAAAACCCTTAGAATTTTCTGAGGGATGGGAATGTTTTTTTTTTTTGAGACAGGGTCTCACTCTGTTCCCCAGGTTGGAGTGCACAGGTGTGATTTCGGCTCACTGTAACCTCTGCTTCCCAGGCCCAAGCTGGTCTGGAACTCATGAACTCAAGCTGTTTTTCTGCCTTGGGCTCTCAGAGTGTTGGGATTACAGTCATGAGCCACTGTGCCTGGCCTTGAGTGTCTTTTGTTATCCATAAGGAATCCTTTTCGATCACACCTGAGTTTATGCTAATAAGGTGACTTAGAGTGGGTTTCCTATATAGCTTCAGGATGGGGTTGGTCATCAGAAGACCAACAAAGGCCACCTGCAGGGGTTTATGCCTGTAATCCCAGTACTTTAAGTGGCTCAGGTGGGAGGGTTACTTAGGCCCAGGAGTTCCAAACCAGCCTGGGTAACATAGGGAGACCCTATCTCTACAGAAACTAGTAAATTAGCTAGGCATGGTGGTGCACATCTGTAGTTCCGGATACTTGAGAGGCTGAGGAGGGAGAATAATTTAAGCCCAAACAGTGAGGCTGTAGTGAGCTATATATAATCGTGACATTGCCTTCTAGCCTGGGCGACCAAACAAGACCTTGACTCAAAAAAAAAAAAAAAAAAAAGGCCATTTTAAACAGCGGAAGATTGAGTTTGAGAAAAACTATTGAACAATGAGGTTTGGGACGCTTCTAGATGGGTGGACACATTTCTAAATGGGTGAACACAGTGCTGGGAGGCTGGTGTGCCCAAAAAGTGCAAGAAACTTTCATGCACGTCCCCTCATCACCCAATACCTGTCCTATATATCTCTTCTATCTGGCTGTTCCTGAGTTATGGCCTTTTTTTCTTTTTTCTCTTTTAGAGTCTTACTCTGCCACCTAGGCTGAAGTGTAGTGGCATGATCTTGGTTCTGCAACCCACACTTCCTGGGTTCAAGCGATTCTTGGATGATAGGCGCCCGCCACCACGCCTGGCTGATCTGTTTTTGTATTTTAGTAGAGACAGGGTTTCCTCCTGTTCATCAGACTGGTCTTGAAATCCTGAAATCAAGTGATCCACCCATGTTTTGGTTTTTTGTTTGAGACTGGGTCTCATTTTGTCACGCAGGCACTCCAGCCTGATTACAGCTCACTGCAGCCTTGACCCCTTGGGCTCATGCAGTCCTCCTACCTCAGCCTCCCAAGTAGCTGGAACTACAGACAGGCACCAACACATCCAGCTAATTTTTGTATTTTTTGTAATGATAGGATTTTGCCATATTATCCAGGCTGGTCTCAAACTCCTGCGCTCAAACCGTCTGCCCACCTCAGCCTCCCAAAGTGCCAGGATTACAGGTGTGAGCCACTGCACCCAGTCTGAAATAAAACATTTTTTATATGAAAATCAAAGCACCCTGTCTCCACAAAAAAATATAAAATTTAGCTGGGCACAGTGGCACATGACTGCAGTCTCAGCTACTCGAGAAGTGAGATGGGAGGACTGAGTGAGCCCAGAAGGGCAGGGCTGCAGTGAGCCAGGATTGTGCCACTGCACTTCAGCCTGGGTGACAGAGCAAGATCCTGTCTCAAAAAAAAAAAAAAAAAAGAAAAGAAAAAGAAAAAAAATCAAATTGGCCAAGTATGGGGGGCTCATACCTGTAATCTCAGCACTTTGGGAGGCTGCAGTGGGAGGGTTGCTTGAACCCAGGAGTTTGAGACTAACCTGGGCAACAAAGCTAGATCCTGTTTCTACAAAAAAAAACATAAAAAATTTTTCTGGGCATCATGGTGCATGCCTGTGGTCCCAGCTACTTGAGAGGCTGAAGCTGAAGAATTGCTTGAGCCCAAGAGTTCCAGAACAGCCTAGGCAACACAGCAAGACCCTGTCTCTGTAACAAATAATAATTAAGGCCGGGTGCGGTGGTTCATGCCTGTAATCCCAGCACTTTGGGAGGCCGAGGTGGGGTCGGATCATCTGAGGCCAGGACTTCGAGATGAGCCTGGCCAGCATGGTGAAACCCCGTCTCTACAAAAATACAAAAATTAGTCAGGCATAGTGGTGGACGCCTGTAATCCTAGTTACTCTGGAGACTGAGGCAGGAGAATTGCTTGAACCTGAGAGGTGGAAGCTGCCGTGAGCCAACATCATGTATTGCACTGAAGACTGGGGGACAAGAGTGAAACTCTGTTTCAAATAATAATAATAATAATAATTTATTATTATTTTTAAAAAAGAGACAGGATCTTGTTCTATTGCTTAGACTAGAGTGATGCAGTGGCACGATTATAACTCACTGCAACCTCTACTTCCCAGACTCAAGTGATTCTCCCTCCTCAGCCTCCTAAGTAACTGAGACTATAGACATGTGCCACCTTGGCTAATTTTTAAATTTTATACACATGGGGTCTCATTATATTTCCCAGGCTGATCTCAAACCCCTGGCTCAAGTGAGCCTCCCATCTCAGCCTCCTAAAGTGTTGCAATTACAGGTGTAAGCCACCGCACCAGGCCAGGACATTTGGAATACAAATGTTTAGATAAGAATTATATCAGCATGGCTGAATTATCAATGAGAAAGCATTATCCAAAGTAAACTCTACTAAGCCAGTTTGATTCTGTGATCAGTTATCTACGTGGGTCAATTAAACTATTCTAATTTTCCCCAAACTTAAAAAAAATTTAACTTATTAAAATTGGTGGCATGGAATCAATTGCTTTTCTTTATTTAATCTACTTTTTCCTCATATTGTAGATACTAATTATAATTTACGATTGATTTCATTTTGAGATCATTATTTCAGCAAAGTCCTATTTTCCTGGAATAAATTATCAAAGATACACATTTAGTGAAGGAAATTAGAATGTTCTCTCAATTTTTAGCTAGAAGCAGATTTGACCCTCTGTGATGTTTAGTTGTTTTTGCTGTTAATTTGTGTTGATAATTTTTAGCTGTAGTGTTCATTTTTAATTGAATCAAATAGTTTGCATTTATGTCTTCGTTGACGAGATGAGAAAATTGTAAGGTGTTTTGTTAGGTGGAGAGACTAGAAGAGATAGAAATGGAGTAAAATAGGGAAGGAGTGGGGAGAGGAGAGTGGAGAGGAGGAAAGATGCAGTGGGGGGAGAGAGAGAGGAAGAAGGAGAGAGAGAGAGGAAGAAGGAGAAGAGAGAGGAAGAAGGAGAGAGAGAGAGGAAGAGAGAGAAAGAGAGAGAGAGAGAGAGAGAGAGAGAGAGAGGGAGAGAGGTGTAGGTCCAGTGGAAGCCAGAGAGGATGGAAATGGGACTATGTTGGCAAGTCACAGTGGCTCACACCTGTAATTGCTGTAGGAGGCCAAGGAGGGCAGATCATCTGAGGTCAGGAGTTCAAGACCAGCCTGGCCAACATCCTGAAACCCCGTCTCTACTAAAAGTACAAAAATTAGCTGGGTGTGGTGGCACCTGCCCATAGTCCCAGCTACTTGGGAGGCTGAGGTAGGAGCATAGCTTGCACCCGGAAGGCAGAGGTTGCAGTGAGCTGAGATCACGTCACTGCACTCCAGCTTGGGTGACAGAGGAGACTGTCTCAAAAAAACAAAAAACAAACAAACAAGCAAAAAGGGACTATGTTGAAATAAGGGCTGAAGAGAGATAGAAAGAAAGGGATGCACTAAGGACCAAATATCCTCCAGGTTCCAATGGTGGCTCCAAACCCATTCCCAGCTAGCATGTCTGGGATTTTAATACTAACAGTCAGGGTTCTCATTTCCTATCTCAGATGTCTTCTTCTCCTTATATATCAATTTTACTCTATTCAGATTGCAATTAGCCATCTCTGGGAAGCTGGGATGTGCCCTCCTCCCCACCACCAGTAACTTCCAGGCTCTACATTTCACAGGCTGCCACATATGGCTATGCAAGTTACTCAGTGCACAATTCAACTTTGCATACATTTATGCAGTGATTCTTACTGTTCTTTTCCCCCTAGTTCCAAATCCTAAAGTTCTAAGGAAGGACTCTGATTGGCTTAGCAAGGGCCACATGTCCATCATTTGACCAATCTCTGTGGCCAAAGAGTGTGATATTATTATGGTTGGTTCGTCTTGTATGAAGATATTAAATTCATATGGAAGGAAGTGGTGGTTCTAATTTTCTCAAGAAGAGAAAGAACAAGGAATAATAATAATCTGTTTTTGGGCTGAGCACAGTGGCTCACTCCTATAATCATAGTGCTTTGGGAGGCTTGAGGTAGAAGGATTGCTTGAGCCTGGGCCATCAAAGCTGCAGTGAGCTGTAATTGTACTCCAGTCTCCAGGGTGACAGAGTGAGATCCTAACTCTTAAAATAAATTAATAAAATGAATGAATAAATAAATAAGTTAAGAGAGAATAACAATCTGTTAACTCGGCCTCCATAATAATTGTTTATAAAGGGGAGTTGCAATGACCCAATCTCGGCTCATGGCAACCTCCACCTCCCAGGTTCAAGTGATTCTCCTGCCTCAGACCCCAGAGTAGCTAGGATTACAAGCATGTACCACCATGCCTGGCTAATTTGGGTATTTTTCGTAGAGAGAGCGTTTCACCATGTTGGTCAGGCTGGTCTCAAACCACACTGGGTCCCAAATTCTTTCTTGGGCAAAGTCAAAGAATGCTCTCTTGGGGTCTGGATCAGGACCTCATTCTGGTAACAATCTTATTGTTGGTTGTCTTGGTCATACTCTGAGATTGGTTCTATTTTTATCCTCATTTTATGGATGAGACAAGTAAGGTTCTGAGTGGTTAAGTGACAGGTTCCTTGGCCTCCCTGGTTCTCCCAGTAGTTGGGAAAAGCTGGGTTGAAAGGACAAAATAAACTAAATTAAATTAAATTAATTTTTTTCTTTTTAAGTGACATGTTCCTGATTACAGAACTAAGAAGTGTTTAGACCTAGTGCTCAAAATCAGACTTCCCACCTAGCATGATGGCTCATACCTGTAGTCCCATCTATTTGGGAGGCTGAGGCAGGAGAATTGCATGAACCCGGGAGGTGGAGGTTGCAGTGAGCTGAGATTGTGCCACTGCACTCCAGCCTGGGCAACAGAGCAAGACTACATTTAAAAAGAAAAAAATTGGCCAGGCATGTGGCTCACACCTGTAATTTCAGCACTTTGGGAGGCCAAGGTGGACAGATCACTTCAGGTCAGGAGTTCAAGACCAGCCTGGCTAACATGGGGAAACCCCATGTCTACTAAATACAAAAATTAGCCAAGTGGGGTGGTGTGCGCCTGTAATCCCAGTTACTTGGGAGGATGAGGTAGGAGAATCTCTTGAATCCAGGAGGCAGAGGTTGCAATGAGCCAAGATCACACCATTGCTCTCTAGCCTGGGTAACAGAGCAAGACTGTTTCAATTAAAAAAATAATAATAATAAAAATAAAAAGGGGGCTCACAGTCCTCAGATAAAAATCATTTTGTTACTCAGTAATAATGTTCACAGTAAAGACAGACACTCACCTGTGCAGAGCACATACCCCAAATAGCAGTGGCTTACAAATGCAAAGATGCAAGTGTATTTCTCTCTCCAAAGAAGTCCAACTAGTTTTACGAGTTCTAACTTCACAAAGCTGTCAGGAGGCCAAGGTCCTTTCATCTCATTGTGTCTTCATCTCTAAGGTACTGTGCTGGCTCCCATGGTCCAAGGCCCACATTCCAACCTTTAGGCAGAGAAAAACTACGCAAGGAAGGAATACACCATATTGTAAGGCATCAATGAACTGGGAAGTTGTCCATGGCTCTTCTCACCCATTGGACAAAATGTGGTCACATGGACACACCTTTTAACAAAGGAGGGTGGGTAATGCAGTTTTCATTCTGGGAAGTTATCTATGATAAGAAACTGGTTGGTTTCTGATTATCAAACAGAATAGCCAGATGCCATGGCTCATGCCTGTAATCCCAGCACTTTGGGTGGCTGAGGTGGGTAGATCACTTGAGGTCAGGAGTTTGAGACCAGTCTGGCTTACATGGTGAAACCTCATCTCTACCAAAAATACAAAAATTAGCCAGGTGTGGTGGTGTGTGTCTGTAATCCCAGTTACTTGGGAGGCTGAGGCAGGAGAATCACTTGAATGCAGGAGGCAGAGGTTGCAGTGAGTGGAGATTGTATCACTGCACTCCAGCCTGGGTGATAGAGCCAAACTCTGTCTCAGAAAAAAAGAAAAAAAGAAAAGAAAGGAAAAAAGAATAGCTTTTAGAGAACAGCAAGCAGTTTGTGCTATGGTTAGGTAATCAAGTATTTGACAATTTCCAGACCTGATGATTTTATTGATTCTGCAGGAGCTTCTGTAAAATAATTTTGTTTTGTTTTGAGACAGTCTCGCTCTATCACCCAGGCTGGAATGCAGGAGCTTCAGCTTGGCTCGCTGCAACCTCTACCTCCCATGTTCAAGTGATTCTTATGCCTCAGTCTCCCAAGTAGCTGAGACTAAAGGAGTGTACACCATGCCCAGCTAATTTTTGTCTTTTTTTTAAATTAGAGATGAGGCTTTGTCATGGTGGCCAGGCTGGTCTCGAACTTCTGGCCTCAAGTGCTCAGCCCACCTGGGCCTCCCAAAGTGCTGGGATTACAGGAGTCAGCAAGTGTGCCCAGCCTTCTATTTCTTTTAAAATAATGAGAACTAGTTAATAAAAATAAGTGAGCTCTTGGCCTTGATACAAAAGCTTTAAATTTACTGTTGGAAAGCCATTTAGAAGAAATTCAGCACAATCCAAGCCAAGATATATTATCAAATAGAAAAAAAAGCAGTTGAAGACTCATTTGACTACTATGATCCTGTTTGGGTTTTAAAATTATATATTGGATATAAATATACCTATGTAGGTGTGTATTTAGAAAAATAGAGCTACATAAAAAGAGAAAAAATTGGAGAAGCACACATCACATTGTAAATTGCAGTTATTCCTTGAGTTTAGAAATATGGAGGAGTTGCACTATTTATTTATTTCTGTAATGATTTTATTATGATATTGACATATTTTAATAAGCAGAAAAAACAACGTAGATAAAAATGGAAAGATTCCAAGTAGTGTTTTAAATTCTTTCTGTAGCAGCTCTGAGTAAATAATTTCAATAGAGAATTTATTCATTCACTGAAGAAGCATATACGAAAATATGGCCATTGCGCTGGGTCCTGAAAATACAAAGATGCAATATATCCAAAAAGGTCTTTGTATTAGAGACCCCAAATAGTGAAACTAGGGAAAGATGAAGGAGATAGGCCAGGAGGAAGAGAACGAAGAGGTGAGTACTGTTACCAGTCGTCTCGCCTGTCACATGCTTGGTTATAGCCCCAGCATTTTATTTTGCTTTTGAAGTAGGGTGTTGCTCTGTCACCCAGGCTGGAGTGTAGTGGTGTGATCTCGACTCACTGCAGCCTTGACCTTCCAGTCTCAGGCAGTCCTCCCACCCCAGCCTCCCAAGTAGCTGAGACCATAGGTGTGTGCCCCAACTCCTGGCTAATTTTTTCTTTTTTGTGTAGAGACAGAGTTTCGCCATGTTGCCCAGACTGGTTGTGAACTCCTGGTCTCAAGCAATCGTCCATGCCTCGACCTCCGTAAGTGCTGGGATTATAGCTGTGAGCCATTGAGCCCGGCCTTGCCCCAGCATTTCGGCTAGTGGCTAAAACATAGATGATCACTAAACTTGTTCAACAAATCAGTAACAGAGAAGGAAGAAATAGTGAATAATCTGATATGTTAGACAGAATGGTCATTCCAGCAGCAATGTAAGGAAGAATCAGAGACAGTTTAGAGGAAGCCTGTGGTGATGTCAAGCGGAATTGTGGCCATAGGGAGAATGCAGAACTCAATCTCTGGAAGAGGAATAGAAAAGAGAAGCTATAGGCTAAGCATGGTGGCTCATGCCTGTAATCCCAGCACTTTGGGAGGCCAAGGTAGGTGGATCACCTGAGGTCAGGAGTTTGAGACCAGCATTGCCAACATGGCAAAATCCCATCTTGACTAAAAATACAAAAATTAGCTGGGCATGGTGGTGTGTGCCTGTAATTCTAGCTACTTGGGAAGCTGAGGCAGGAGAATTGCTTGAACCTGGGAGGCGGAGGTTGCAGTAAGCTGAGATTATGCCATCGCACTCCAGCCTGGGCAAGAAGAGCAAAACTTAGCCTCAAAAAAAAAAAAAGAAGCTATAATTTCTAGTTCTTAGGCTGCCCGTCTTTTACCTTGTACCTTCTACTCATTGGTACTTTGCTATATAAACAAAGGTTTTATGCTGTTCTGGTGATTAGAAAGTTCATGATAATTATGTTAATTTCATTTGGTTCTCTTGAAATTAGTCTAGATATGAGATTTCATTTGGTGTACCTTTTATTCAATTATACTGTGCTGGCTTTGATGATGCAAAACACAAAATAGTTAATTATCAATTATTACAGGGCATTTACATAATTACCAAGCAGACTCAAATTTAGTTCATCCTTTTAAAACGAACTTCAAAAGGTGGCTTTCAGTTTCCTTATGATTTTCTTTACTTCCCTAGTTTCCTAACAATAAAATTGTATTACCCTTATAATGGTATTTTTTTAAAAGTAGACTGAAAAATAAATCAATCATAGATTGAACTTTTTCTGTTCTAATCACTCTAAAAGTTTTGGCGCAATTGAGTATCACCAACCAAAGAGAAAAAACAAAAAAAGAATTTTCCCTGCTACCACAAAAGGAAAGAGACCATTTTCCGTTCCTCTTAGAGTATTCCTGAGAGAAACCTAGTGGTCATAAATTCTTACTTTAATCTTTTGGTGTGTCTATAAATCTCTTCAGAAGCAAGTAAGCCCTTGCAAAGCTTTACAACCCAGAAACATTTTTTCAAGGGTCTGAGATTTATCCCCTTTGAAATGTAAATGTCTGCAAAAACAGTATCTTGGTCACCCAGTCACTGTAGGCACCTTTCTCTGAACCATCAGAAGTGATCAAAGAAGTTTTACTAACTTTCCAGTCCACTTCAAGCTCAGGTTTTTTCACCACTGTTAGAAATCAGAAACCAATACCCCCAAAAAAGGCACTTCAATGGGCTGAACTGAGGAAGACCCAAGGTCTCTGACCTCACCCCACTTACTTCTTGTTGCTCAGTTCTCTGGGTCTCCCAAACCCACAGGATGAAGTTGTTCTCTGAAGTTCCCTTATCTACTTAAAGTCCTATTGGATACAATGAGTTCTAAATTTCTCTTCAAAGCATCAGTATATCAGTATGTTCAGTTCTTTGTCCTCCATTTTAAAGTTTAACTTCCTTGTAGTTTCAGTAAACAACCTTTTCCACCCGTTGTAATCAGCAGTTCACATCTGTTCTCCTGGTCATCTGCTCCATCCTGACTCACCCTGATCACCTGCTCTGACCTGAATCACTCCTGGTCACCTGCTCTGACCTGAGTAACCTTTAGTTACCTGTTCTATAACTGTCTTCCTACCAAACTGCTCACCCTGCCTCTCTGGCTCACTCTCCTGCTCCCTTTAAAATAGCCAATCAGAATTAGCTTAGACTGTGTGGTCCAATTGTAGCTAATAAGGGAATGTCACAGCGGTAGAGGCGACCTGCATCAAGCATAAGAGCCCTTCCCCTCCCCTTTTCAGGTTTGTGCTCACCATTGCTTGATCTGTGAGACACACCCTTCTATAGAAGTAAATTGCCTTGCTGAGAAAATCTATATTGAGTGCTACTTCTTCTGCGGCACTGAAAATTTACATATAACAGTCCAGACCTGCAAAAGAAGAAAACAATGACTCCTGGTCCCTGAGTTTTCATTAATTAAACTCACATCACAGAAAGACTGACTGAAGTCTGCCAACACACCTGAACAGACTTGTCACAAACCATTTTCTGTTCTGCAGACCCAACAGACTTTGTTCCAGGCCATTGTATATTCTCTAAGCCCATTGAATTCCCCTAATAATCTTTTGCTACCCTCTTAAAATCACACACATTTCCCCATGCTCCTTTTTCCTAAGAAATCAGATATAGAAGCATCTGCAGCTTTTTGGGATATTAGACCATCACTCTGGGATCCTTCCCAGCACATGCTAATAAATGTGTATACCTTTTCTTCTATAATTTGCCTTTTGTCAGCTGAGTGTCAGGAAACTTTCAGAGAGTGAAGGTTTTATTTGAATAGATAATAACCCTTAGCTCATACATGATCTATTGGATAAAAAACTGCAGCCCCTTAACACAGTGTCAAACTCCCATATAGTGCCATCTGGATAGGAATGAGATTCAGCACTTTGCTTCCAGAGGTTGAATCTTTTTTTTTTTTTTTTTGAGACAGACTCTCACTCTATTGCCTTGGCTGGAGTGCAGTAGCATACTCTTGCCTCACTGCAACCTCTGCCTCACAGGACCAAGCAATCCTTCCACCTGAGCCTCCTGAGTAGCTGGGACTACAGGTGCATGTCACCATGCCCAGTTAATTTTTGTATTTTTTGTAGAGATGGTGTCTTGTCATGTTTCCCAGCCTTGTCTTGAACTCCTGGCCTCAAGTGATCTGCCCATCTCAGCCTCCCAAAGTGCTAGAATTACAGGTGTGAGCCACCACATTCAGTCTCAAAGATTGAATCTTTCAGGCAAAACCCTGCACTAAAGATTCCTAACATTTAACTGAGAACCAAGAGTCCTGGGCAGTAGTTTCAGCTCAGCCACTAAGGAAGGGTGGAAGCAGACCCTCAGGGCACATTACCTCTCAAAGGCAATTCTTCAGGAAGAATTGGTTAATCCTTTTCATATAAATTACAGTCATATTGGGGGCCAGGTACAGTGTCTCACACCTGTTATCCTAGCACTTTGGGAGGCAGAGATGGGTGGATGTCACGAGGTCAGGAGTTTGAGACCAGCCTAACCAACATGGTGAAACCCCATCTTTACTAAAAATACAAAAATTACCTGGGTGTGGTGGTGGGTGCCTATAATCCCAGCTACTCAGGAGGTTGAGGTAGGAGAATCCCTTGAACCAGGGAGGCAGTGAACCTTAAACCAAGGTTACAGTGAGCTGAGATCACACCACTGCACTCCAACCTGGTGACAGAGCAAGACTCTGCCTCTAAAAAAAAAAAAAATTACCATCACATTCACTCACCCTTAGCTAGGCAGTGTTCCTGGGATCTTTTCTTCCCACTTCAAGAAAACAATGGGTCAAATACCCAACTAAGATTAATATCCCACAAATCTGTGCCAAAAATTTGATTAATTTCTACCCCAAAGCACCACAGACAAATAGTACAAGAAGAATGCCTTGGAGGGAGGGTTGAAGCCATTTTAATGAATCCTCCCACTCTGGATCATGCCTTTTTGAATACAAAAATAAGGCCATTGGCCAAATAGATGGCAGATTTCCTTTCTTGTGCAAAACCTTAGACAGTAATTCTTGGCCAAAATACTCAAAAAGAAAGAGTGAAAGGTGGCATCATTCACACAGTGTCTGCAAAGCCAGCACTTGGTGATAAGTGAGCTCATTAATGCCATTATAAATATTCATTTAGTGTCTGGAGAATTCAATTTAGAAGCAATACAAAAAAAAACAACAACAACAACAAAAAACCAATGGTTGCTAAATTTCTTGACTTTGTAGGGGTGAGGAAAAACTTCCCTTGGGCCCTCTGAAGGTTCAGTCAAAATCAGCTGACAAAATGCAGATCAATAGGAGAAAAACCAGCCAGGCGAAGGGGCTCATGTCTGTAATCCCAGCACTTTGGGAGGCCAAGGTGGGTGGATCATTTGAGATCAGGAGTTCAAGGCCAGCCTGGCCAACATGGGGAAGGAAATGCTGTTTCTACTAAAAATACAAAAATTAGCTGGGCGTGGTAATGGGTGCCTATAGTCCCAGCTACTCAGGAGGCTAATG
The DNA here is from genome assembly GCF_049354715.1 of Callithrix jacchus. NCBI lineage: Eukaryota > Metazoa > Chordata > Mammalia > Primates > Cebidae > Callithrix > Callithrix jacchus. The sequence continues at coordinate 12,460,457 of NC_133513.1, read as the reverse complement.
CAGGAGAATCACTTCAACTATGGAGGCACAGGTTGCAGTGAGCAGAGATTGCATCACTGCCTGGGCAACAAGATTGAAACTGTCTCAAAAAAGAAAGAAAGAGAAAAAGAGAGAGAGAAGGAGAGGAGAGAAAGAGAGGGAAAGAAAGAAAAAAAGAAAGAAAGGAAGGAAGGACAACAGAAAGAATGAGGAAAGGCAGGGTGTGGTGGCTCATGCTTGTAATCCCAGGACTTTGGGAGGCTGAGGCAGGCGGATCACAAGATGAAGAGTTTGAGACCAGCTTGACCAATGTGGTGAAATCCTGTCTTTACTAAAAACATAAAAAGTAGCCGAATGTGGTGATGTATGCCTGTAATTCCAGCTACTCAGGAGGCTGAGGCAAGAGAATTGCTTGACCCTGGGAGGAAGAGGTCGCAGTGAGCCAAGATCGCATCACTGCATTCTAGCCTGAGCGAAAAAGCCAGACTCTGTCTTAAAAAAAAAAAAAAAAAAAAAAAGAAAGAAAGAGTGAGGGAAGGCTGGGTGCTGTGGCTCATGCCTGTAATCCCAAAACATTGGGATGCTGAGTCAGGAAGATCACTTGAGGTCAGGAATTCGAGACCAGCCTGGTCAACATGTGAAACCCTGTCTCTGCAAAAATATGAAAAGTAATTAAGTATGGTTGTGGGTGCCTGTAATCCCAGCTATTTGGGAGGCTGAGGAAGGAGAATTGCTTGAACCCAGGATGCAGAGGTTGCAGTGAGTTGAGATCACTCCACTGTACTCCAGCCTGGGTGACAGAGTGAGACTAAATAAATAAATTAATTAATTTTAAAAAATAACAAAGAAATTGTTAACAGGACCCATTTAGGATTAAACAAGATTTGCTGTATGTCTGAAGAAACTCTCCAGGCCTCCACAAATAAGTTAATTGGGGGGTCTGAAGGAATTTCCAAAACTTCCATGATTTAGCAGGAAACACCTGTTGAACACAGTGAGCTCCCTTCTCTTCAAAGAATCAATATGACAATATGTTGTTTTCATGTTCTTTGCTCTCCAAAGTAAAGTTTAACTTCATTGTTCTCTTTGTCGCCTTGCCTCTAGTTTCAGTAAACAAACTTCCTGCCAGCTATAATCAGTAGTTCGTATCTGTACCCCTGGTCACCTGCTCTGTCCTCAGTTGCCTCTGGTCACCTGCTCTGACCTGAGTCATCTTTAGTCAGCTGTTCCATAACCATCTTTCCCATCGAAACTGCTGCCCCCACCAGTCTGGCTCATACCCCTGCTCTCTTTAAAATAGCCAATTGGAATTAGACTGTGCAGTCCAACCCTACCCAATAGGGGAATGACACAGTAGTAGGGGCTACCTGCGTCAGGGTTAAGAACCCCTTTCCTTCCCTTATTCAGGTGTGCTCTCACCATTTCTTCATCCGCAAAACATACCTGTCTATGGAAGTAAATATTACCTTGCTGAGAAAATTTATGTTTGAGTGCTGTTTCTTTTGTGGCAATGAAAATTTGCTTCTAACACAAGGTATGGGTAATCACCCCAGAACCTAGACCTATTTAGATTAAGTAAATTTACTGAGGATCCAGAAGAAGGTCTTCAGGACTCAGACCTTAGTTATAGATTAAAAGAAGTTAGGCTGGGCCCAATGGCTCATGCCTGTAATCCTAGCACTTTGGGAGGCTGAGGCAGGAGGATTACCTGACGTCAGGAGTTTGAGACCAGCCTGACCAACATGGTGAAAACCCATCTCTACTAAAAATACAAAGTTAGCTGGGCATGGTGGCAGGTGCCTGTAATCCCAGCTACTTTGTAGGCTGAGGCAGGAGAAGCACTTGAACCCAAGAAGTGGAGGTTGCAGTGAGCCAAGATCATGCCACTGCACTCCAACCTGGGCAACAACAGAAAAACTCTGTCTAAAAAAATAAGTAAGTAAGTAAATAAATAAATAGAGGCACTGTCAACTAACGAGAAATAAAACTAATACCATGGAGCCACAAACAAAATGGCAAATGTTTTAATCAGGGTTTTTATGAACTGCAATTCGGGAGACCAAAATCTAGCAAGTAGCTAAACTGTGTTCTGTCCAGGTGAGGTAGGGAGGGGTTTGTATAGGTATACTGCAAGTTTACACAAGCGGAAGATTTTAGCACAGCCCAGGATTGATAATAGCTAGTTGACAGCTTAGAAAGTCTCTAGGCCACGATCAGCTTAATTTGGCACAGCTGTCTCCTAGGGAGGTTCGTGATCTGCCCCGGTGTGAGCAGCTCAAATCCAATGCAGCTGCTTCTCCAGGACGTTTGCGATTTGGCCCAGTTTAAACAGGTCAGATCCCATCTGGATGCATATGTGACTCGGGACCAATGTCTCCTGCCCTCCTGGCTCCTTTGTAGAGACCTCTGACATAATCATCTCCATTTCTGATTTGTTTTCCTAGCAGCCACGCTCATATGAGCCAGGAATTGTGTAAGACAGAGTAAGGGGTAGAGCTCTCCCCACCCCCATTCCCACCTCCAACCCTCTCCAGGTTTCTTGGGTCTGCACCTGCAGAGCTAGTAATAGGAAGTCTTTTCTAATGCAACTCAAGGAGGAGACAGGAGGAGACAAGGAGGAGACACATTCAGCATAATGAAGCCCAGGTTGGGAGGCGGCCACATCTGGCCTCCTGAAAAGTTTCACTGTTGTTCAGATCCCTTCCCAGGAAATGGGATGGAGCCTTCTTTCCTTCATGCTCCGAGGGGCCTGAAGTCCCCTCCATGTCTATCCTAGGTAGCCATGTGCTATGAAAGCAGTGAAAACTGGCCCAAGGCAGAGAAGATATGGTCACAGGTTTGGGGAGCAAAGTGGGCAAAGGAAAGACTGGCGGATAGGCTGAAGTGGTCATCCCAGGATCAAGAGGCCAGACCAGAGAGAGAGAGAACCTCTGGGTCCAGATCTCAAGGTGCATGAGTGACAGAGGCTGGATTTGAATCCATTCACTGATAGCATGGAAAAAGGCAGAGGAAGGGCTGTCATCACCTTTCCTTGTCTGATTTGCAGAGGGCAACTGGGTCCTCTAGAAAAGAGCTGCTAGTTTGCATTATTTGAGTCTTGAAAACACAATTATTTTATTTATTTATTTAATTTTTTGGAGATGGAGTCTCACTCCAAAAGCAAGTAAAAGTATTCCTCCCTATCTAACTTTATTTGCATAGCAGGTGTTTGGCTAGAATGTGATACCAGTTATCTGAAGTCAGACCAGCCTGAGGTCATACCCTGGCCCTTCTACTTCTTCTAACTGGGTGATATTGGACAATGTATTCAACTTACCTGAGCCTTAGTTTCTTTATCTATAAAATGGGAATAAAACCTACCTCAAGAAGATATTACAGTGAGAAAATGCATTTGAAGGTCCTGGAAAGCTTTCAGTAAATGCTAACCATGCTATTGGGCTATAAACTACTTAATGTGACTACATGGGGCCAGCCTTAGAGTTCAAGCTGCCAGTGCAGTATAAGCTGCTGTTGGGAGACAGTTCTCCACAGGCCTCTTGTTCACATTTATGAAGCAAAGTACTGACTTCCTTTTCAGAAGAGTTCTGAACTTTTCCTTTTTTGAGAGAGGGTTTCACTCTGGCACCCAGGCTGAGTGCAGTGGTGTGATGACACCTCACTTTGGTGTCAATCTCCTAGGCTCAAGCAATCCCCCCAACTCAGTCTTCTGATAGCTGGGACTATGGGACTACCACCACACCTGGGTAATGATACATTTTTCTTTTTTTTAAGACAGAGTCTCATTCTGTCACCCAGGCTGGAGTGCAATGGTGTGATCCCAGCTCACTGCAACCTCTGCCTCCTGGATTCAAGCAATTCTCCTGTCTCAGCCTCCTGATAACTGGTATTACAGGTGCCCACCACTGTGTCCAGCTAAATTTTTTTTTTTTTGAGACAGAGTCTCACTCTGTCACCGGACGCAGGGCTGGAGTGCAGTGGCGTGATCTTGGCTCATTCAACCTCCGCCTCCCAGGTTTAAGCGAGTCTCCTGGCTCAAGCCTCCCAAGTAGCTGGGACTACAGGCATGCGCCACCACACTCAGCTAATTTTTGTATTCTTTTTAGTAGAGATGAGGTTTCACTATGTTGGCCAGGATGGTCTCAATCTCTTGACCTCATGATCCGCCCTCCTCGACCTCCCAAAGTGCTGGGGTTACAGGTGTGAGCCACCGTACCCGGCCTAATTTTTGTATTTTTAATAGAGATGGGTTTTGCCTTGTTGGCTAGGCTGGTTTCAAACTCCTGACCTCAGGTGATTTGCCCACCTCAGCCTCCCAAAGTGTTGGGATTACAGGCATGAGCCACTGAGCCTGACCGATAAATTTTTTGTAGAGATGGGGTCTTGCTATGTTGCCCAGGTTGGTCTTGAATTCCTACACTTAAGTAATTCTCCCACTTCGGCCTCCCAAAGTGCTAAGATTATAGGCTTGAACCCCTGCACCTGGCCAAGCTCTGAACTTTTCAAGGATGTATGTATCATGAATAGCTTTGAAAAACAGAGATAGTATCTTCCTCCAGAGCAAAGTGTTGGCTTGCTTACTGCCTATTATAAAAAATTCAGGATTCCTAAGCTCAGGGATCCTCTCCTATTTGCAACCCAGTGTGTGTACAGCAATCATTGGACCCTGTTGGTGTTACGCTTTGGAGATCGGGGCCTGAGGAACTGGCACAAAAAATGCTGGCTACTGCTATTGCTGTGAGTAAGTCTTTTGTCTCTATCCCAGGAGCCTCACATCTTTTCACCAACAGCCATAGTCTAGCCAGTAGGGAATGCTAACTAGTTAACTTGCAAGTAGGGCAAAATCTGAGATTTCTCACAGTCCTTCATGCTGTGATCATACTGGATAGGAAGAAAAGAGGGGGAAGAAGGAGGGCAAATCTTCCTCTTCCTGGAATCTTTAGACAGTGCTATGTTTCTCTTTCTAGAAGGCCCTGCTTTCTCTCCAGGGTCTGCAATTCTATCTGCAGAAGAATTGTTCTGGAACAATAGTTAAGAAAGAGAATGTGAGATGATATAGGACAATTCATCAGGTTTTACCTTTGTGTAGAAAAATGTTTCCTGACTGGGCGTGGTGGCTTATGCACTTTGGGAGGCTGAGGCGGACAGGTTGCCTGAGGTCAGGAGTTCAAGACCAGCCCGGGCAACATGGCGAAACCCCGTCTCTATCTAAAAATACAAAAATTAGCTGGGTGTTGTCACTCACACCTATAATTCCAGCTATTCGGGAGGCTGAGGCAGGAGAATTACTTGAACCTGGGAGGTGCAGTTGCAGTGAGTCAAGATCATGCCATTGCACTCTAGCCTGCTGACAGAGTGAGACTCTGTCTCAAAAAAGAAAAAAGATGAAAATCAACTGATGAAAAGCAGATTAATAGGAGAAAAGGCATATGCATTTACTAATGTGCACGAGAGAGAATCACAGAGCAATGACCTTGCCATGCAGTGAGGTACAGATGGTTAGGGCAAAGGGAGATGGAGAAGTGTGGATGATTTTAGGGGACAATACTAGCAAATGAATGCAATGGGCTTGCAGATCATACAATGGCCCCGGACAAGGAAAGGAAGCCTCCCTTCGTGACTTTCTCCATCACCCAGAGGTTAGATGTCCAGGGTGTTTTCACAGCATGCTGTCATTCTGCTGTGTAACTGGTTCCTTATCCACTCCCTGAAGTTATCTGCATATTTAAAATTTTCTTTTTTAATATTTTAAGTTTTTTGTAGCGATGTCTCCACAATTAATCCTCCTGCCTCAGCCTTCCAAAGTACTGACATTAAAGAAATGAGCTACCATGCCTGGCCTATCTGCACATTTATTTTTTGAGGGAAGAGAGCACTTGTATACCCTTGTATCATAACACCTTGTCAGATACATGGCAGATGCTCAATAAATCTTTATTAGAGGCCAGGCACGGTGGCTTATGCCTGTATTCCCAGCACTTTAGGAGGCTGAGGCGGGTGAATCACCTGAGGTCAGGAGTTTGAAACCAGCCTGGCCAACATGGTGAAACCCCGTCTCTACTAAAAATAAAAAATAAAAAAAATTAACTAGGTGTGGTGGCAGGCACCTGTCATCCCAGCTACTTGGGAGGCTGAGAAGGGAGAATTGCTTGAATCCACACGGCGGTGGTTGCAGTGAGCCAAGATTGCACCACCACACTCCAGCCTAGGAATCAGAGGGAGATTTTGTCTCAAAAAAAGAAGAAGAAATTAGTTGGATATGGTGGTGCATGCCTGTGGTCCCAGCCACTTGGGAGGTGGAGGTGGGAGGATTGCTTGAGCCTGGAAGGTGGGGGCTGCAGTGAGCTGCGATTGTACCACTACACTCTAGCCTGGGTACAGAACAAAACCTCATGTCAATAAATAAATTTAAATAAAAAAGGCCACATAAAAATAGCACTGAGTAACCTAACCAAAATGTTTTTTTTTGAAACAAGAGTCTCACTCCGTCACTCAGGCTGAGTGTCACCAGTAACATGATCTCGGCTCACTGCAACCTCTACCTCCTACATTCGTGATTCTTATGCCTTAGCCTCTCAAATAGCTGGGATTTACAGGCATGCACCACTACACCTGGATAATTTTTGTATTTTTCAGTAGAGACATGGTTTTATGATGTTGGCCAGGCTGGTCTTAAACTCCTGACCTCAGGTGATCTGCCCACCTTGGACTCCCAAAGTGCTGAGATTACAGGCGTGAGCCACTGCACCTGGCTCCTAATCAAAATGTTTAGAAAGCTTCAAGCATGGCTGGATCTAGGTGCTTAGGCAATGCAAAAAAGTATTATCCACCTCAGTCTTCATGTTCCAGGCTGGCAAACCTAGAAAAAAATTTCCTGAATAATTTTAAACCTGGGACTAATATGAATTATTTCTGGTTGGCCAAGCCTGGATCTTATACTTACTCTTAGAGACAGAGCAAGGCGAAATCAGGACTCTGTTAGCGAAGAAGAATGGATTCTGGAAAGGCAAAACTACATCCCTCCATGACATCTTAACACTCACAAAACTCATCCAAGGCCTGGGTCAAAGCCTAACAATCCATTTGGCTTTTGATGTACTTTCTGAGTGCTCACAGGTCAGACATGACTCAAAATTGCTGACACATGATTAGGAAAATTAATTACAAATTCAAAGTAGAGCAAAGTATTGATTATTGATTAAATAAGTTGATTAATTACCAGTGAGCTCAAATTCTCTTCAAATTAGAGCATGGAAAGGAGGGTGGGGATATTCTGGTTAGATTCACTCTCAAACCATAATTCTACGGCTGCCATTTTTACTGTAAATGTGTTGGTATTTCTCACCTCCCTACTATGTTTTCAGTCATTGTATCCCACATTCCTTCTAGGGATCATACCCTTAGTAGACAGCCGTTTTTGGCACTTTCCTTGGCCATGTGTGGAAGTATGACCCACCCCAGGAGAAAATATTCTTTTTTTTTTTTTTGAGACAAAGTCTCACTCTGATGCTAGACTGAAGTGCAGTGGCATGATCTTGGCTCACTGCACCCTCTGCCACACAGGTTCAAGCAATTTCCCAGAAGAAGATGTTCTGACACTTGTTAAAAAGCAGTACAAAAGACTTTGTCCAAGAAACCACTACAATGGGGTTTTGCAGTAGGGGAAAGAGATTGAGATCACTTTTAAATACAACAAGGAAAAATGGGAGTTTATAGACAAAGGGCAGGGTCATGGTAGGAAGGATTAGTGGATGACAAATTACTATTAATAAGAGGATAGACCCATCCAGTGCAGTGGCTCACACCTATAATCCCAGCACTTTGGGAGGCTGAGGCAGGCAGATCACCTGAGGCCAGGAGTTCAAGACCAGCCTGACAGACATAGTGAAACCTGGTCTCTGTTGAAAATACAAAAATTAGCCAGGCATGGTGGTGCATGCCTGTAATTCTAGCTACGAGGGAGGTTGAGGCAGGAGAATTGCTTGAACCCTGGAGGCAGAGGTTGCAGTGAGCCGACATGGTAAAACTGCACTGCAGCCTGGGTGACAAAGCAAACCTTCGTCTTTTTTTTTGCCCAAGCTGGAGTGCAATGGTGCAATCTCAGCTTGCTGCAACCTCTGCCTCCTCAAGGCCGGAAAGTGAGCTGACAGAGGCAAGACAAAGGCAGTTTATCAAGCAGTGACAGCTGTTGCAACTTAAGCAAGCCTTGTGACCTTCTGTATACATCACAGATGGGAAAACAAGAACTCACAGAACTTTTACAGCCTTTGCAAAAACATAGTTACTGACAGAACAAAGAACAGGCCTGGGAAATAGAGGGTACTTGTTAAACTCGTTCTTGTCTCTGTTCTGGGATGAGACGGGGAGACTCTGGAGCCTTTGAAGGCTCTGGTGTAGACAGTGCTATCAGAGCTCTACCTGAGCTCTACCTATCTCTAAGCCTTGGAGTGAGCCAGCCTGGGAAGCTTTTTTTCTTTCTGCATCTCCTGCTTCAGGACCACAGACATGTGACACTGAGCCTAGCTAATTTTTGTGTGTGTGTAGAAATGTAGTCTCCCTGTGTTGCCCAGGCTGAAGCTTCCACTCTTGTTGACAATCTGGTTTCTCCAAAGTTGTTGCCAGGCATGATGGGATGGGTGGTCAGCAGGTGCCTGTGGATGTCACTGGGAAGGCAGATGTAGGGGCATGGCTGATAGACGGTTGATTCCTTCTTCCCACCCCCTCCAAGCAAATGGCATCCTAGTGTTGGAAATAGATGCACAGTGCCACAAAGAAAAATTAGCACTGAGACAAAGGATTTTTCAGCGACGCAATTTTTACTTCCTGGACTGTGGGAAGGGGACTTTTGCTAGCTGTCTTGCCACAAGAGTACAATGAACAAAAGAAAACACACAGATTTATCCCTTACAAATTTGAGGTTGTCCTTATTGCTATATCTGGTCTCCATTGGCTGGAGCCAGACCTTACAATTTAAACAGAAACCAGATTGGCTAATAACTTAAAACTTTTTTAAACAGGTAAATGCAATGGAGAACTGGGATATGCCTGTGAACACATCCAGCATAGATATCTTGGTTAAAGTACAAGGACATAGAATGTACTACGTTCCTGTAAGCATGCCATGTCTAACAGCTACATGGGATAGAGCTTAACAAAGAGTTATTAGCACACTTATGATTAAACAAGAAAGGAAACGTTTAAAAGGAACTTTTCTACTTCCCACACTAGTTTGGAGGGACTTGATTGATTTTTCTTCCCCAGACTATGTAATTACCATTACTACAGAAACGAGTGTCTTTATTTTCCACTGATCTGGTGGTAAGGATGATACAGAGCCTAGATTGGTGTCTGATCAGGTGTAAAGGTGGCACACTCATGCTGTGTGTGTGTGATAGAAAGTGAAAATGTCTCTGAAGTAAGGACAATTTGACAATATGAATCAGAATTTTAAGAATGAATATCTATTTTATTTTACTTTCAAATATTTAAAAATTTCTGAAAATTTTTTTTTTTACTTTCAAAATTTCAAGTAATTCTCATTTGGGGGAAAATTTTTTAAAGAAAACTATGTTGACATAAAGAATTGACTTGTCAAATTAGATTTGTGAATCATGCATCTGATCTAACACTAAACCTAACCAATGATTAAAAATTACAAGCAGCCAGGTGCAGTGGCTCACACCTGTAATCCCAGGACTTTGGGAGGCCGAGGCGGGCAGATCATGAAGTCAGGAGATTGAGACCATCCTGGCTAACATGGTGAAACCCCATTTCTACTAAAAATATAAAAAATTAGCCAGCCATGGTGGCACACACTTGTAGTCCCAGCTACTCAGGAGGCTGAGGCAGGAGAATTGCTTTAACCCAGGAGGTAGAGGTTGCAGTGAGCCAAGATCATGACACTGCACTCCAGCCTGGGTGACACAGCAAGACTCCATCTCAAAAAAAAAAAAAAATTACAAGCAAGGCTGGGCACTGTGGTTTATGCCTGTAACCCCAGCACCTTGGGAGGCCAGGGTAGGAGGATCGCTCTTCAAGACCACTCTGGGCAACAAAGTGAGACCCCATCTCTACAAAAAATGTAAAAATTAGCCAGGTGTGGCAGCATGCACCTGTAGTCCCAGCTACTTGGGAGGCTGAGGCAGGAAGATCACTTGTGCCTAGGAGTTCATGGCTGCAGTGAGCCAAGATCACACCACTGCACTCCAGCATGGGTGACAGAGTAAGACTGTGTTTAAAAGAAAAAAAATTACAAGCTAGATGTAGCAAGATGTAGGCATGAACATGACATTCCCTTATATAAGAGCCTAAATCTGTCTGGTGCTGCTTTCTACTTATTCTGAGTTGCTTTGGATTAATCAATGAGTATCAATGAAGAGTATGGGTCATTATCTTCAGAGCAAGCAATTATAGAATAATATTTATTAGTTTATTTATGTATATTTTTAAGAATGGCATCTTATTCTGTTGCCCAGGCTAGAGTGTAGTGGTGCAATCACAGTTCACGGCAGCCTCGACTTCCTGGGCGTTAAGCCATCCTCCTGCCTCAGCCTCCTGAGTAGGTGGGAGCACAGGCTGCCACCATGCCCAGCTAATTTTTTATTTTCTATAGAGATGGGGTTCTTACTACGCTGGTCTTGAACTCCTGGCCTCAAGTGATCCTCCCACCATGGCCTCCCAAAGTGTTAGGATCACAGATGTGAGTCACTGCACCTGGTCATAATTTTCCAGTTTTATCCTCCATTAATTACACAGATACAAGTGCCTCAGTGATTACTTCCCATTCTCTGGCCAGCCATTCTCCACAAGTTGGCAATCTAGGCAGGCCAAGTACATCCTGCTAAAAGCATTTTAGAGATAGGTCCTCCCTGGCCTCTTTCTGGTAGTCAATACCTGTTTTCAAGGAGGGCTGGTAGAGGCCGTTCACTTCCAGGTATTCCCTGGTTGGGAAAGAGTGGGTTATGGGCTGCTGCATTTCCCTTCTTCCCAAAAGTATTCTGGAAAGTGTACAAAGTAATATCTAGGAGGATGGTTGTATTAGTCTGTTTTCAAGCTGCTGATAAAGACATACCGGACACTGGGTAATTTACTTAAAAAAAAGAGGTTTAATGGACTCACAGCTCCATGTGGCTGCGGAGGCCTCACAATCATGGCAGAAATCGAAAGACACATCTTACATAGCAGCTGGAAAGAGAGAAAATGAGAATTAAGAGAAAGGGGTTTCCCCTTATAAAACCATCAGATCTCTTGAGACTTATTCAGTACCATGAGAAAAGTATGGGGGAAACTGCCCCACCATTCAATTATCTCCCCCGGGTCTCTCCTACAACACATGGAATTGTGGGAGTTACAATTCAAAATGAGATTTGGGTGGGTGATAGCAGTGGTGATTGCCATATTCTTTAAAATTATTAAAATGCAATTCTCAAAATGTTAGAAAGCATAGTTCTCATACAAATGCATCATAAACATGTGTAGAGTTTTATTTGACTGATTAATTAATTAATTAATTAATTAATTTTTGAGACAGAGTTTTGCTCTTGTTGGCCAGGCTGGAGTACAATGTCATGAATTTTGGTAGAGATGGGGTTTCACCATGTTGGCCAGGCTGGTTTTGAACTCCTGGGCCCAAGTGATCCACCTGCCTCGGCCTCCCAAAGTGCTGGGATTACATGTGTGAGGCACCACTGTACCTGGCCTATATTGAAATTCTTAATAGGCCGGGTGTGGTGGCTCACACTTGTAATCCCAGCACTTTGGGAGGCCGAAGTGAGTGGATCACTTGAGGTCAAAATTTGAAACCAGCCTGGCCAACATGGCGAAACTCTGTCTCTGCTAAAAATACAAAACTTACCTGGGTATGGTGGTGGGCGCCTGTAATTCCAGCTACTCAGGAGACTGAGACAGGAGAATCACTTGAACCCGGGAGGCAGAGGTTGCAGTGAGCTGAGATCCCACCACTGCACTCCAGTCTGGTGCCTGAAGAGAGAGCAAGACTCTGCCTCAAAAAAAAAAAAAGGACTTCAGTAGGTACACAGGTGATCTCAGACTTCTTGCTCCATCAAGGTCACCTGAACAAAATTAGCCTTGCTAAGTTTGTATTTTTAGTAGAGGTGGGGTTTCTTCATGTTGGTTAGGCTGGTCTCAGACTCCCCACCTCAGGTGATCTGCCTGCCTCTGCGTTCCAAAGTATTGGGATTAAAGACGTGAGCCACTGTGCCTAGCCAAACCTTTTGAATTATTAGTGGAGTTTGATTTTGGGTAAGATCTTTGTTATGGACTCAATATATATCTTCCTCCCCAAATTCCTATGCTGAAGCTCTAACCCCCAATGTGGCTGTACTTGGAGTAAGTGATACAGGTGAAATGGGGTCATAAGGGTGGGTCTCTGATCCTGTAGGTTTTTTTTTCTTTTCTTTTTTTTTTTTTTAGATGGAGTTTCTCTCTTGTTGCCCAGGCTGCAGTGCAATGGCACAATCTTGGCTTGCTGCAACCTCCATCTCCCAGGTTCAAGCGATTCTCCTGCCTCTGTCTCCCAAGTACCTGGAATTACAAGTGCATGCCATCATGCCCGGCTAATTTTTGTATTTTTTGTAGAGACAGGGTTTTGCCATGTTGGCCTGGCTGGTCTTGAACTCCTGACCTCAAGTGAATCCACCCACCTCTATCTCCCAAAGTTCTGGACTTACAGGCATGAGCCACCACACCTGGCTTCCTGCCTCATTTTCTTCATGCCATTGATCGCTCTCTGAGAATCCTATTAGCTACTGTATTATTACCTGAAGCTGCTATAATGAAGTGCCATGCATTGGGAGGTTTAAACAACTGAAATTTCTTCCATCACGGTTCTGGAGGCCAGAAGTCCGAGATCAAGGTTAGGCAGGACTGCACTCTTTCTTAAGGCTCTAGGGGAGAATGTCTCCTGGTCTCTGCCAGCTTCTGGTGACCCCAGCACTCCTTGGGGTTCCGCCATTTGTAAATGGGTCAGTCCCATCTGGGCCTCCGTCTGCACATGGCCTTCTCCTCCCATGTCTGTCTTTCTGTGTCCAAATTGCCCTTTTCATATATATTTTATTTATTTATTTAGAGGCGGGGTCTTGCTCTTTTGCCCAGGCTGGAGTGCAGGGGTGCTACAGTGAGTGAGACTCACTGTAGTCTCAACCTCGCAGGCTCAAGCTATCCTCCCACCTCAGCCTTCCAAGTAGCTGGGATCACAGGTACATGCCACCACACACTCAGCTAATTTTTAAATGTTTTTTAGAGACAGAGTTTCACCGTGTTGCCCAGGCTAGTCTGAAACTCCTGGACTCAAGTGATCCTCCCACCTCAGCCTCCCAAAGTGCTGGCATTACAGGTGTGAGCCACTGCACCTGGCCTCCTCCTCCTATAAAGGGACCCATCAGTCACTGGATTTAGGGCCCACCGAATCCAGTATAATGTCATCTTACCTTGATTATATCTATAAATACTTTATTTCCCAATAAGATTACTGGGGATTAGGAGTTGAGCCTATCTTTTTGGGGGACATAATTCTATCCATTCCAAATGTTAATTCATTTATTTATCTTTTAAAAATCTTTCTCCCAGCCCCACTAGGATTTAAGCTTCATGGAGGCCAGCCTGGTTCTTTTTCCCTGGTCTAGCTCCAGTGTCAAGGGCAGTGTTTGAGATAAAAATTTGTTTAAAACCAGTTCATTGTGCTGGGCATGGTGGTTCACCCACATAATCCCAACACTTTGGGAGGCTGAGGCGGGGGAGGCTGAGGTCAGGAGTTCAAGACCAGCCTGGCCAACATGGTTAAATGACGTCTCTACTAAAAATGCAAAAATTAGCCAGGCATGGTAGTGTGTTTCTGTAATTCCAGCTACTCGGTAGGCTGAGGCATGAGAATCACTTGAACTCAGGAGGTGGAGTTTGCAGTGAGACAAGATGACTCCACTGCACTCCAGCCTGGGCAACAGAGTGAGGCTCTGTCTCAAAAAAAAAAAAAAAAAAAAAAAAAATCCCCAGATAGGGCCAGGCATGGTGGCTGAAGCCTGTAATCCCAGCACTTAAGGAGGCCAAGGCGTGTGGATCACATGAGATCAGGAGTTCAAGACCAGCCAAGTTAACATGGTGAAACCCCATCTCTAATAAAAATACAAAAATTAGCCAGGTGTGGTGGCAGGCATGTGTAATCCCAGCTGATGGGGAGGCTGAGACAGGAGAAGCACTTGAAACCAGGAGGTGGAGGCTGGAATGAGCCAAGACTGCGCCATTGCATTCCAGCCTGGGCAACAAGAGTGAAACTCTGTTTCAGGAAAAAAAAAAAAAATCCCAAAATAATCAAAAAAATCCCCCAAAACCAAAAACAGTTCACTGACTTAATAAATGAATTTTAAACTCTGACTCAAATATTCAAATGAACATTCTCTCATCAACAGATTTCCAGCACCACTCTCACCTCCACAGTTTGGGATGAGTGCCCTAGAAAACAGCAGTGACCTTGTAAAAATCCTGGAAGAAAAGCTTCACCTAGGGAGTGTTACAAATTTCCAGCCAGAACAAGAAATAGCTTGTAGCAGTCAATGCATTATTATTAGTCTTTCATGAGCAAGCGTTGCACACAGAGATTTTGTGTTTGAATATGGCAAAATGTGCCTGTATCCAAAAGAAATGAAACCCACAGAGAGGTTTTATGTCTCCACTTGATCTGTATTAATATGGAAAAAATAATAAAGTTCTTTTTACATGTCACATTCTGGTTGACTGGAAGGATCCCAGAAATGTTGCTGTTAACAATTCTTATAACTGTTGGCCTCACCACTGAGTCCCACCCATAGTGAAGTGCCATTTTCTGTTCTTTTTGTTCTCCTGAGATTCGTAGCATTATGGCTTAAAGTGCTGATCTGCCATTCTCATCAACAGGCCAGATGCAGCTCAGAACAGACGAAATAGTTATTTAATTGGTCATAGTTCTTAAGGAGCAGCACTCAAATTTAATAACATTTATACTATCTCCAGTTCTTTTCTTAAAATTAAAAAGAAGTTTTTCTTTTTTTTTTTTTTTTTGAGACAGAGTCTTGCTCTGTTGTCCAGGCTAGAGTGCAGTGGCACGATCTCAGCTCACTATAGCATCTGCCTCCTGGGCTCCAGCTGTCCTCCCACCTCAGCTTGCCAAATGGCTAGGACTACAGGAGTGTACCACCACACTAGGCTAATTTTTGTATTTTTGGTAGAGACGGAATTTTGGCATTTTGTCCAGGTTGGTCTCAAACTCCTGAGCTGAAGCAATTCTCCTGCCTTGGCCTCCCAAAGTGTTGGGATTACAAGCATGAGCCAAGCCCTCTAGCCTACAGGTCTTGTAAGGACATAGGAATATAACTGTTTTTCTTTTTTTTCTTTTGGGATTTGGGAGGTTTCTCTGGTGAAACCACCTTGAAATACAGAAGGGAGCAGACTTGAAGTTTTTGAAAACAGACCTGGTTTAGAACCCTCTTCTTGTCCTTTACTAGGTATGCAACTCTGGGCAAGACCCTGAACTGCTATGAACCTCAGTCTTCTCATCAGTAAAGTAAGAACCAATATTAACTTCTCAATTTAAGCTAGAGATTAAATAAGATAAGTGGCTAGCTGTGTGTATGTAGGAGATTGGTCAGGGTGATGGGATAAATTATAGAAAAATGGTAGGAAAAGGATTCAAACCTTGGAAGGCCAGGAGCTGTGGCTGGAAGCAGCCTAAATCTTTTACCTTGACCTAAATAGCTTAGAGCAATTAACAACGGAATGTAAGAGAGTTTATCTAATAGCTATATTAGGTGGTCCTAAGACCGACCTTTGATCATGCAGGTGAGGGGGTTTGGCAAAGTTAATTACCCTCTAATAGTGTTTATTCAACACCTCTGTCATTTAATCTGTACTAAATAAAATGTGGAGGGTCTCCAGCAGGCAGATCGGGGCTTCAAGGCTGCACTCCCTTTAGGGGTCTGTGAGTCGTGGAGACCCTTAACGCATTCACACAGGCAAAAATCTGTGTCGGCATACTTCTGTCATCTGTTGCCCAAAGTCTGCCAGTCAGACTCAACATGTGCGGAGGGTCTAGTCACTCTACCTCTCTGAGCTGCAGTGTGCTCATCTGTAAGACAGGAATCATAATAAGATCTGGTGGATCTTGCTTAGGATAGGGGAGGGGGAGTCCAGCTGAAGCAAATTTTACAGAAGCAGAATAAGCAGGTGAAGGGAAATGGCTACAGGCCAGGGTATTTCCATACAATCACCAAAAAGGGGGGATTTCACAATAGCATGTGGGCTTGCCAGGCAGGACACAGTTACGACAGTTACAGATACTGAGAACAGCATGACCGAAACCTCAGTGGCTCAAGGGTCTGCTTACCCCGTGACCCAATAATGCACCTGAGGGGGCCATGGCATGGTGGGAGAAGCTACGATGGAGTCAGTTAGACTAGCACAATATCACCTCTATCGGGGATATTTGCTTCACCACTTTACTGCACACAAAATGGCACCAGAGATTGCTATATTTCTTTTTAAAAAATAGAGTCTATTTGGCCAGGATTGCTTTTGATTTTTCATCTCTTAGGGCTCATTTTGGATCTGAATTAAATGTTTTAAATTTAATCAGGCGTGGTGGCTCATACCTGTAATCCTAGTACTTTGGGAGGCAGAGGGAGGGCAGATCAATTGAGGTCAGGAGTTTGAGACCAGCCTGGCCAACTTGGTGAAACCTTATCTCTACTAAAAATACAAAAATTAGCCAGGCATGGTGGCATGATTCTGTAATCCCAGCTACTCTGGAGGCTGAGGTTTGAGAATTGCTGGAACCTGGGAGGCTCGGTTTGCAGTGAGCCAAGATCAAGCCACTGCACTCCAGCCTAGGCAACAGAGCGAGACTCTGATTTAAAAATAAAAAGGTTTTAAATGAATGTTAGCTGAAGATGAAGCTTCTGTGAACCACAGATCCCAGACGTGTGTCCTGCCATCGCCCTTGCCTCCTCAGTCACTCATGTTTGCTTTACTATTCTGGGAAGGAGCTACATAAGTACATCTTTTTTTTTTTTGTTTTTCTTTTTTGTGTGGGTTCGCACAGGGTGGTGGCAAAAATATTAAGGGAAAAATATTAGAGATAGCTTTAGGGAATAGTCACAAACCTTTTTGGAAGGCCAAAGGTTTACATAGCTTGTAATGATTAAATGGGTCAAGGCAACTGGCTCTTACCTTAGGGAATTAGGACAGTAGAGTAAATTACTAGAAACTGTAAAAGAAATTTCTTCAGATCAGTCTGTTAGCCCCCACCTCCATTAGCAAAACCTTTGATCATCAGCACCTTGTGCTTAAGTGCCTTCTACTCAGCAGGTCAGCAGAAGTTGATTACCCTCTAGTGGCGTTTATAGGAAGACCCTTGTCCTTTGATACACTAAATAAAAGTCTGGAGTAGGGGATGCTCAAGGCTGGCTGCCATTAACTCCTTCTAGTGAGTGACGTGGACACCCCAGCTCACTCTTCCACTGTATTCTGTGTTTCAGTGTACGTTATTAATCCGTCACTAAGTCAGGGTCTGCAGAACAGACTCCAGCAGGTGGTGACCCCAGTAGGTCTCTTTACTTTTTTTTCAAAGTACATCTGCAGGGCTCTAGTCCTAGAGATCTGTACCATGCAGTGGTCCACGGGGCTTGGAAAACACTGGGTTAAACTCAGCTAAGCTGGCTTCTGAAATGAACAAGTTCACTCATGTAAATATTCAGTTAATTTATTAATTTATCACATTTTTATTGAGTGCCCCTCAGCATTATGCTAGGAAGAGGGATACTGTCATGAGCTAGACTTGAGCCCTCATTTCCCAGAGCTTAAAATCTAGTAATGATGACTGTAGGCCTTCTTGAAGTCTTAATTAACTGAATACACCTAATTTGCTCAAAAAGGAATTGGGTGTCCTGCATTTTCTGGCCTGAAAACCTTTTTAAATAGAAATACTTTCCAAGTTCAGTATTCCTTGGAACACATCTTCGGGGAATTCTTGAGTTAGGGTGTAGTTGCTAATTCTGTGGATACCAGAACCATGGTGTAGCAACTACACCCTAACTTGAGAATTCCTCAAAGATGTGAAGGAATACTGAACTTTAAAACGCAGAAATTAGCCAGGCATGGTAGTGCCTGCCTGTGATCCCAGCTACTCAGGAGGCTGAGGCTGGGGAATTGCTTGAACTCGGGAGGCGGAGGTTGCAGTGAGCCGAGATCTCGCCATTGCACTACAGCCTGGGTAACAGAGCAGGACTCTGTCATGAAAAAAATAAAAAGGAAGAAAAGGAATAAAGTACTGATCCATGCAACCTTCCATAGAAGAACCTTGAAAATATTATGGTAGAGGAAGGAAGCCAGACCCAAAACAGCACACAATGTATGATTCCTGTGGTCTTCACATTTGTCATTGTATTTATTTCTTACTTAGTTTTGTTTTTTTTGAGATGGTGTCTTGCTCTGTCACCTAGACTGGAGTGTAATGGCATAAACTCTGCTCACTGCAACATCCATCTTCTGGGTTCAAGAGAGTCTTGTGCCTTAGCCTCCTGGGTAGCTGGGATTACAGGAGCCTGCCACCATGCCCAGCTAATTTTTAAATTTTTAGTAGAGACAGGTTTCAACATGTTGGCCAGGCTGGTCTCAAACTGCTGACCTCAGGTGATCCTCCTGCCTTGGCCTCCCAAAGTGCTGGGATTACAGGCATGCGCCACCATGCCCAGCCTTGTATTTATTTTTGTCATTTATTAATTTCTTATTGCTGTTTTTAGAGACAAGAGCTTCCTCTGTTGCCCAGGCCGGAGTGCAGTGACGTAATCATAGCTCAATGTAACCTTGAGCTCCTGTCTCAAGCACTCCTCCCACCTCAGCCTCCTAAATAGCTGGGATTACAGCTGCACCACCACACCTGGCTAATATTTTTTTGTTCTCTGTAGCAATAGGGTCTTGCTATGTTGCTCAGGCTGGTCTAAAACTCCTGGGCTCAAGAAGTCTTCCTGCCTCAGCCTCTCAAAGGGCTGGGATTACAGGTGTGTTTCATTGTGCTTGGCTGGATCACTGTGTTTAATTTTTTTTTTTTTTTTTTTGAGACAGAGTCTTGCACTGTCACCCAGGCTGGAGTAGAGTTGCATGATCTCGGTTCACTGCAACTGTTGAAAACACACGCTTTGAATGAAGAGTTCCCCCAAGCAGGCTTTGTGTGAGCTGCATGGCTGTTGATTCACTTAGGTGCAGATGGGCTAAGGCTGAAAAGGACATTAGCAAAGGGCTGTGGGATAGGAGTTGGTTTTATAGGTTTGGGGTGGGCAGTGGAAAGTTACAGAGTAAGATCAGTTACAGTGGTGGGGGTAGGGGCAAGGAGTATACATTATTATAAGTTTAGTTACAATGGGGGGTGGGGTAAGAGTAGCTAAGATGGTAGGGTGGGGTGAGAGGCTCGATGGGGGAAGCTCCGTTGGGCAATTAGGGACAATGGCGAACACAGGTAGCGGTGGGAGAGTGGGAGATGATCAGCTGGGACAAGCAGAACGTCAGACTTTCAGGCTCCAGGCTTGCATATGGATACCTGACAGCAACCTCCACCTCCCAAGTTCAAGCAATTCTCTGCTTTAGCCTCCCAAGTAGCTGGGATTACAAGTGCCTGCCACCACACCTGGCTAATTTTTTAAATTTATAGTAGAGATGGGGTATCACCATCTTGGCCAGGCTGGTCTTGAACTCCTGACCTCGTAATCCATCTGCCTTCGTAATCCATCTGCCTTGGCCTCCTAAAGTGCTGAGATTACAGGTGTGAGCATGGCGCCCAGCCCACTGTGTTTAATTCTTACACTGACACTGAGGTTAATACTTTAAAAAAACCCTACTTGATAAATGAGAAAATGGAAGCATAGAGGAGTGATGGTCTGCCCAAGATTACCCAGTTGGGAAGTGGCAGAGCCAATATTTAGACCCTGCTAGAGCCCACAGAACCTCTTTAACCCAATGGTTTGCCACTGAGGGTGATTTTGCTCCCTACCAGACAGTCGGCAATGTGAGGAGACATTTTTGCTTGTCACTAGTTGAGATGGAGGCGCCACTGGCATTTTGTGGGTAGAACCAGGGACGCTGCTAAACATCCTAACATGCACAGAACAACCTTCCACACACAGAATTATTAGTCCCAAATGTCAGCCATCCAAGGTTGAGAAACCCTGCCTCGGCTAATACATTATACCGGTTTTAGTTCTGAGTACCTCACAATTCACTAAGGAGATAGGACAAAGGTGTACATGAATTCTAGTACAAGCAAGAGGCATACTATAGAAAGGGTAATCATCCTTTTGGCCCTCATCAGACCTTTTAATTTCCTTATAAGCTCTTTATTGCCATAGCCACATCCTTGCTAACCCTGCTCAGGGCTGTTTTCAGCAGAGGGAA
Source organism: Callithrix jacchus (assembly GCF_049354715.1). Classification (NCBI taxonomy): domain Eukaryota; kingdom Metazoa; phylum Chordata; class Mammalia; order Primates; family Cebidae; genus Callithrix; species Callithrix jacchus. Next base: position 12,440,051 of record NC_133513.1, on the reverse strand, counting down.
GTTACTGAGCCAGTCCACCCCTTGGCTTCTGGCGCCTCCTGGTGGCCTCAGGAGAAACTCCAGCTTCCTCAGATGCCCCACAAACTCCTTCCCCCTCACCTGTGCAACCCCAACCTCAGCTACATCTCCCTGTGGCCCCTCTGCACCCCAATTTAGTCACTGCCTCCCACTGGTGGTCACCTGCTGGCCACAGCCCGGGATCTCTCACAGGAGCTGTCTTGTCTGGGACTCTCTCTATTCTTTTATTTCTTTTTTTTCCAGCTTCTACATTGGATACATTTTTTTTTTTAACTCTTCACTATATTAACGAGGACCATTCTTCTTTTGCTTTCCAAACCCTACTCACCCCTTCAGACAATGCTTAAGGACCCTCTCCTCCTGGACAGCTTTCTGACTCTCCCAGAAAAAATGAACCGCAGGGTCTTTGGGGGCTTTCAGCCCTGGGATTGATTGATTGATTGATTGAGACGGAGTCTCACTCTGTCACTCAGGCTGGAGTGCAGTGGTGCGATCTCGGCTCGCTGCAACCTCCGCCTCCCGGGTTAAGGTGATTCTTCTGCTTCAGCCTCCTGAGTAGGTGGGATTACAAGTGTGTGCATCATGCCCAGCTAATTTTTGTATTTTTAGTAGAGACAGGGTTTCATCATGTTGGCCAAGGTGGTTTCGATCTCTTGACCTCATGATCTGCCCACCTCAGCCTACCAAAGTGCTGGGATTACAGGAGTGAGTCACTGTGCCTGGCTCAGCCCTGGGATTTATGTTAGTTTATAGTTTACTAATTTATGTCTTTCTGTTCTTCCATCTGTGTGTCTGTCCCTCCAGCTGTGGCTTCTAAGCCTGCCTATAAAATGTCCTGGAGGGCTTGCTAAAAACAAACAAACATGCAAACAAGAAACAATCTCCACCACTGTATTTCAACACAATAGATCTAAGATGAAGCTCGGGAATTTGCATATATTTTTACATTCCCGAGGGGTTCTGAATTACCCTAACATCTGAAAACTACTCCGTAGAGTTGCTCTTTCTGGTTCAGATATAGCTGAAATGTCACATCCTAAAAGAAGAGTTCCCTGATTATTTATAGCCTTAATGACAAAGTAGGAAGAGGTGGCTCAAGGATTTATCATTGGAGGCTTTCAATGCCAGGTTAGGCAAGGCACTGGGTCATGGGCTTCCTAGGGTTTTTGCCAGAGGGAGAGAAATGATTCCTGGTGAGTGCTGGCAGTATTAGTCCAGCAGGTTGGTTCAAGATGGGTGCAGTGGAGGTGGAAGCTACATGTGGGGTAAACTCCCATTAAGAGTTCTTGTAACAACTTGGAAATGAAACCGGGGGTTGGGCTTTCCCGAAGGCTCCCCATGGAGCTTCAGGGAGAGGAGAGAACAGGACAACATCAACACATCTTGAGTAGGTTCAGGCACTGACTAGCTACCGGGATGGCTGTGATGGATGAGTCAGATACGGCACTCAGAGTTCTGGCCTTGGCACCAGAAGGCTGGTCCTACTGCCAGAGTTAGAGAAGGCAGGGGAGAGCTCCTTTCTCAAGGGCAGATGATGAATCAACACTGGGACCCACTGAGTTTGAGATCGTAAGAGGATCATCTAAGAGTGGACTGAGAAAAAGATCAAAAGAGGGGAAACTAGAGAGGAATCCTGGAAACACACGATACCTCATTTCCTAAATTCAATAAATTGTCTTCCAGCATCTCCTACATGCAGGCCCCACCCCAAGTGGGCGGATGAAGTGATGGACTAAACAGGTGCAATTCTTGCCCTCATGGAACTTCCCCTGTGTTGGAGGAGAGAGAGGAAATAAATGTACCGAACATTTTCCAAAATTAATAATGGCTGGGCACAGTGGCTCATACCTGTAATTTCAGCACTTTGGAAGGCCGAGGTGGGAGGATTACTTGAGGCCAGGAGTTTGAGACCAGCCTGGGCAACACAGTGAGACCTCACTAAAAATAAAAAATATTAGCCAGGCATGGTGGTGCATGCCTGTGAGTCCTAGCTCCTTGGGAGACCAAGGTGGAGGGTTGCTTGAACCCAGGAGATAGAGGTTGCAGTGAGCCAAGCTCATGCCACTGCACCTGGCCCTCATCAGACCTTTTAATTTCCTTATAAACTCTTTATTGCCATGGCCACATCCTTGCTAACCCTGTTCAGGACTGTTTTCAGCTGAGGAAAGTACTGAGCCAGTTCCCTGTCACCTCCCCGCCCCCGGCCTCTGGCGCCTCCTGGTGGCCTCAGTAGAGACTCCAGCTTCCTAAGCTATCCCGCCAAGTCCCTCCAGCCTGGGCGAGGGAGAGTCTGTCTCAAACATAAACAAATCAAATAAAATGTTAGCCAAGTGTAGTGTCATGCATTTGTGGTCATGAGTCTTCTGAAGTGAGAGAATCCCTTCAAGGCTTCAGTAAGCCATGATCATGCCACTGCCCTCCAGCCTGGGTGACAGAGTGATATCCTCTTTTTTTTTTTTGAAACGAAGTCTCACTCTGTTGGCCAGACTGTAGTGCCATGGCATGATCTCGGCTCACTGCAACCTCTGCCTCCTGGGATCGAGCGATTCTCCTGCCCTAGCCTTCTGAATAGCTAGGATCACAAGCACCCAGCACCATGTCCGGTTAATTTTTGTTTTTTTAGTCAAGACGGGGTTTCACCATGTTGGCCAGGCTGGACTCGAACTTCTGACTTCGAGTGATCCTCCCACTTTCACCTCCCAAAATGCTGGGATTATAAGAGTGAGCCACTGCACCCCGTGAGATCTTGTCTTAAAATAATAATAATAATGATAAGTACTCTGAAAGAAACCAAGATAAAGAAAAAAAAATGCATCTTAAGTTCAGTTTCCTAGAAGCAGTCTGAGATGGCAACTCTTGTGCCAGTGATTTATTGAGGGGCTACTCTCAGTTAAAGGAGAGTGGCAAGATCTCGGCTCACCACAACCTCCACCTCCTGGGTTCAAGCGACTCTCCTACCTCAGCCTCCCAAGTAGCTGGGATCACAGGCATGAGCCACCATGCCTGGCTAATTTTGCTTTTTCAGTAGATACAGGTTTCTCCATGTTGGTCAGGCTCGTCTTGAACTGCTGACCTCAGGTGATCTGCCTGCCCTGGCTCTCAAGGTGCTGGGATTACAGGTGTGAACCACCGCACCCAGCTGCAAATCCTTTAGAGAACGTTTCAGATATAAGCAGCTGATACCCACAGCAGGTGGGTCCCCTGGTCTGGTAACAGGGATCTGAGTGAGGCAGCGACAGTATCTGCTCCCCTGTGGTCAGAGAAGGCCTGAGGAGGTGGCCTTGAAGTTAAGTCCTGAAGGAGGGGAAGGAGAGAAACCCTACATTCCAAGGCAGGGCTCCACATTCCAAGCAGATGGGGTGGTACCCACTAGTCCTGATGTAGAAACGAGCTTTGTGTATTCTATATTAAATTTTAGATGAAATTATTTAATTTAGTATATTAAATAATTTACCCATTACATTTTAATTAATATTTAAAATGAAATTTAATATTAAAGAAAGCCAGGGTGGCTGGGATTTCTGAACCAAGGGAAGCGTAACCCAACACGAGGTCAGAACATCGCCAGGGACATGTAAACATGGTGCAGATCCTGGGTTTTATGCTAGGGCAACAAGAAACCTTTGGAGAGGTTTTAGGCAAGCAGTTGCCGAGACCTAATTTGTGTTTCAAGATCATTCTGGCTGCTGTGCAGAAAATAGAGTAGGGTAGGCAGGCGTGCAAGCCACAGTGCTAACCACTGCACAGGCACGCATGCAAATCCCACGAGTGATCCTCGTTTTACAAGGGGGTAACTGAGACCCACTGAGGGCAAGCAATCTGCCCAAAGACACACAGCAAGGTGGCAGAACCAGGATTTAAAAAAAATCATTTTTAGAGACAGGATCTCACTCTGTTACCCAGGCTGAAGTGCAGTGGCAGGATCATAGCTCACTGCAGCCTTGAACTCCTGGCCTCAAACCATCCTCTCACCTCAGCCTCCTGAGTAGCCAGACCACAGCTGAGTCCACCATGCCATGCAAAATTCACTTACCTTTTTCTTAGAGACAGGGGTCTTGCTATGTTCCCAGGCTAGTATGAAACTCCTCGGCTCAAGTGATCCTCCTGCCTTGGCCTCTCAAGTAGTTAGGACCACAGCTGCCACTGTGCCCAGCTAATTTCTTTTAAATATTTTGTAGAGATGGAGTCTCGCAACATAGTGACATAGTGAGATCCCATGTCTACAAAAAAATTAAATGAAATTAGCAGGGCCAATTGGCCTCCTGGATTGCTTGAGCCCACAAGTTTTTTGTATTTAAAGCAATCCAGGAGGCCAATTTGGCCCTGCTAATTGGCCCTGGGCAGGCCGGAGATGCCTCAGTCTGAGCCCCTAAGGAGCTCTCCTCCTTCAGGGTCCACCTGCTTCTCATCATGGCCCAGCCACGTTTTGCATACACACAGGGCGGGAGCTCCAGAAATGCTCGTTGGGAGGAAGAGTGTGGAGGTGAGAGAATCTGAACAGGAAGGGCACACAGTGGAGGGGGAAGGCACAGAGGGGAGAAGACAGGGTCTGAGGAGGAGGGAGTTAGGGGAGAATGCTGGTGGGGCGGTGGTCATCAAAATCAAATGTTCCCAAGCGACACACAAGGACCAGAGCATAGAAAAGATGCTGAACTTGATGCGTGGTAGTCATCATCGACCCCGGCTTGGGCAGGTTTGGGCAGCGTAGGGAGGAAGCCAGATTGCAACGGATTAAGGAGTGAGGGGGTGGCGAGATTTGCTGTCCTGATTCAGTAGCCGCGGCAGCCTTGGCTGGCTCTCCTCCCACAGGTGCAGGCTGCACATGCGACGGGAACACGTGCACCCACTCGTGCCACAGGCATGTAGGTGGGTGGAGGGGGCTGCCGGGGAGGACTGAGGCCCAGGGAGTGCGGACAACTGGAGTGCACAGCCTGAAACCAAGAGCAGAGGGCCAAGGGCTGCCACGGGACCACGAGTACGAAACCCCAGGGGTGGGTTCCACCTGGGGGTAGTGGAACAGAGCAGAAGGGGTTTACTTTGGGGGCTAGGACACTTCTCTTTTGGAGATGGCAGAGAGGAGAAATGAGAGAGAAAATGGTGAGCTGGGCAAAGAGGCCAACCCCGTGTGGGTTTTGGAAAGATCGTAGTAGGCCTGGCACGGTGGCACACGCCTGTGATCCCAGTGCTCTGGGAGGCACAGACAGGAGGATCTCATGAGCTCAGGAGTTCGAGGCTAGCCTGGGTAACATTGTGAGACCCTGTCTCTAATACAAATTAAAAAAAATAAAAGCTTGCAGTAGAAGTAGTAATGAATAATAGCTGCCATATATTGAGGGCCTGCTCTGGGCCCAGTACTGTGCAAAGTAGGCTTAATCATCCTGAGAATCTCACTCTGATGAAGAACATGTTAGTGATATTATCCTCATGCTGTAGATGAGGAAACTGAGCTCCAGGGTAAGTGATTTGACCGAGGAGTGCTAGAATGGAACATGGGCTGGATAGACCCAAAACTGCTGCTCTTAACCTGTTTTTGGTGCTGCTGTATACACCTTCCTGGGAGGGAGTAACACATGGCGTTTTGAGTCAGGCAGACACCAGCCACTGCCCTGTGACTTTGGGTCATTTCTACCCCATAGGGTTCAGTTTCCTTTTTTGCAAGGCAGGAATACCAAGAAACTTTGGGAAGGCTGACAGAAGCATCTAGACAAGGGTGGATCATCTGAGGTCGGGAGTTCGAGACCAGCCTGACCAACATGGAGAAATCCCATCTCTACTAAAAATACAAAATTAGCCTGGCATGGTGACACATGCCTGTAACCCCAGCTACTTGGAAGGAGAACCACTTGAACTCAGGAGGCAGAGGTTTCAGTGAGCCAAGATCATGCCATTGCACTTCAGCCTGGGCAACAAGAGCGAAACTCCATCTCAAAAAAAAAAAAAAAAAAAAAAAAAGATAAGGGCAATTCATTCATTCATCCATTCATTTGATTTGTTTATTCAGCAACAGGTGTATTGAGCACCTGCTGTGTGCCGGGTGTTATGCTAGTTGCTGGGAATAGATAGTCATGAGCTAGATGGAGTCTGTGATTTCATGGAGCTTAAATCCAGTGGAGAGACATGGATAATAAATGAGTAAATAAACTGACTAGGTAATTCTGGATCATAATCAATGTTACAGAGGAGAAGATGCAGTGTAATGACAGAGAGAGCATGATGGCTGGCGGCCTCTGCAAACTGTTATCCATGCAGCAAGCGGTGGCAGCCAGAATGATGCTCCAACTTCTGCTCCAAACAGAAGGTTCCAGAAACCTTAGCCAAAAGGTGCCTGGAATCACTGGGGAACCCAATCAAAAGGTAAATATCTGGGGATTTGGAGTAAGACTCCCTGCCTTTCTGTTTCTTGTTATCCTTGGCATGAAGGAACAGAGGCTCAGGCCAAGCGCGGTGCCTCACGCCTGTAATCCCAGCACTTTGGGAGGCCCAGGTGGGTAGGTCATGAGGTCAGGAGTTCAAGACCAGCCTGGCTAGCATGGTGAAACCCCATCTCTACTAAAAATAGAAAAAAATTACTCAGGCATGGTGGCAGGCACCTGTAATCCCAGCTACTCAGGAGTCTGAGGCAGGAGAATTGCTTAAACCTGGGAGGCAGAGGTTGCCGTGAGCCAAGATCACACCACTGCACTCCAGCCTTGGCAACAAAGCGAGACTCTGTCTCAAAAAGAAAAGACAAGACAAGACAAGAAACAGAGGCTCAGAAAGGTTAAGCAACAACCTGCCTGAAGTCACAAGTCACAGAACTCATAAATGACAGGGCCAGGATTTGAATCTGAACAATTGGATTCAGGAACCTGTCCACTTCATCGGTAGGCTGCTGGAGAGTGCAGACACTTTTTGTTAAAATGCAAACACCACTGACGGTTGGAAGAATAACACACAAGACTCTTTGTTGCTGTTGAATGGAATGGGTATGCAGGACCTTAGAGATCATTTAGAGGAGGGAAGATCAGAGAGGCGATGTCCCTTTCCAAGGGCACACAGCAAGGCAGCCACAGAGCTGGGTGAGGAGCCTGAGGACAGATGTCTCTAGAGGGTATGGCACTGTCTGTCTTCAGCCTGAGGCTTGTTTCAGGTGGTGCTTGTCAGCTGATCACCCTGGCTCCATCAGCCACGCTGGCGCTGCATAGCAGCCGGTGTTTATGGGGACAGACATTTTTATGTCCTTTATTCAGGCAAAACTCATTCCAGAATTTGAGTAACTTTGCATCTGGGGACACGCTTCACCGAGCCCCGAGTGGCTAAGTTGGCTGGCACTGGGTGACGATGACTCATTTTTATTGCCCCGTTGCTTTTGAGCCTGTGCCCGCCACAGATAACCTTGCAGGAGGTTGCAGCTGCCCTGGAGGTAGTGGCTCTCCAGTGCTCCCCTCGCCCGGTCTGCAGTGAAGGTGCTGTACAGGCTTCCCCGACTGCCCTCCTCAGCTTCCCCTACCCACCTCCCTCTTCTGGTTTTTGCACTGTCCCATTGGGAAAGGAAACCTACCACCATTTGGGCCCAGGATGAGTAATTGGTACTTAGAAGGAAAATAAAGAGGCCAAACAGGTCCACACATTTGTCTGAGCAGCTCTGGTGTTCTTTCAGACCCTGATTCCACATGGCCCGGAGCACACAGACTTGCTTTCTCAAGCATCATTTTCCACATTGTTCCTGGGTTGGAGATAGCTGGGACCGAGAGAGACAAAGCAGACCCCTTAGCAGTGAGGCACAAGATGATGAAGCTAAGCTGACAGAAGATCTGACCCCATGTATGGGGATGATGTAGCCCAGATATTTAAAGGCAGCTTTGATTTTAGCTGTCCTCTGGGCATCTCATGTGTCAGAGCCTCATTTGTTGGGATCCTGGTTCAGGTAGTCCAATTATTAACTACAGTCATTTATTCATTCAACAAACAAGTAATGAGCACTCCAGCTGTAGTGGAGATGCTGTAGTGGTCAGGACACTCGGGGGCGGGGACAGCTGGCATGGAATTTATGGTCCGTGTGGGGAGATAATCCTTAGATGATGATACCAATTGTTATTGAATTATAGGTGGGACAAGTGCTATGCAGAAGAGTGAGGCAAATAGAATCCTCAGCTCCCCCTCCTCCTCACTGGGAGTCTTCAGGGAGTGTGCCTCCATCCCCACTCTTTTGTTTCTGCTTTTGTTTTTTTGACAGAGTCTCTCTCTGTCTCCAGGCTGGAGTGCAGTGACACAATCTCAGCTCACTGCAACCCCCACCTCCCGGGTTCAAGTGATTCTCCTGCTTCAGCTTTCCAAGTAGTTGGGACTACAGGTATGCGCCACCATACCCAGCTAGTTTTTGTATTTTTAGTAGAGATGGGGTTTCATGTTGGCTAGGATGGTCTCAGTCTCTTGACCTCAGGATCTGTCCTGCCTTGGCCTCCCAAAGGGCTGGGATTACAGGCATGAGCGCGCCTGGCCTACCCTACATTTTTTAGACTTGTAACAGAGACAAATGGACATCAGACTACAGAATGACTTAACCACAGAGCCACTCCCCAGAAGCTCTTCTGCCTGGTAAATAATCACACTTTTCTCCTGCAAGATTGTGTAAGTTGGCCAGGTGAGGTGGCTCACGCCTGTAATCACAGCACTTTGGGAGGCTGAGGCGGGAGGGTAACCTGAGGTCAGGAGTTAGAGACCAGCCTGGCCAACATGGTGAAACCCTGTCTCTACTAAAAATACAAAAATTAGCCAGATGTGCTGGCACATGCCTGTAATCCCAGGTACTTGGGAGGCTGAGGCAGGAGAATTGCTTGAACCCGGAGGCAGAGGTTGCAGTGAGTTGAGATCATGCCACTGCACTCCAGCCTGGCCAACAGAGAAAGACTTAATCTCAAAAAAAAAAAAAAAAAAAAGAAAGAAAAGAAAAGGAAAGAAAAAAGATTATGTAACTCTACTGGGGTTATGCTTGGTCCTCAAAGTAAAGTGTGAGAGGGCTTGAGCTGGAATGACTTGAGATGGCTCTGTCCTGGTTGTAAACTGGTAATTGATGGCACTGGAGTTTATCTATCTATCTATCTATCTATCTATCTATCTATCTATCTATCTATCTATCTATCTGATATCTGTCTGTCATCTATCTATCCATCCTTCCATCCACCTATTCATCTGTATTTTATCTTTCTACCTCTCCCTTGCCACACACTTAAAAAAAAATCAAACATGTTGGGTACAGTGGCTCATGCCTGAAATCCCAGCACTTTAGGAGGTTGAGGCAGGAGAACTACTTAAGGCCAGCAGTTTGAAGCAGCCTGGGCACCATAGCGAGGCCCCCCTCTCTACAAAAAATTTTAAAAATAGCCAGGCATGGTGACATGCACCTATAACCTCATCTACTTGGGAGGCTAGGGTGGGAAGATTGCTTGAGGCCAGGAGTTCGAGACCAACCTGGCTAACATGGCGAAACCCCATCTCTACTAAAAAATGCAACAATTAGCTGCATGTGGTGGTGCATGCCTGTGATCCCAGCTACTTGGGTGGCTAAGGCAGAAGAATTGCTTGGATCCTGAAGGTGGAGGTTGAGGTTTGCCGAAACCACACCACTGCACTCTAGGCTGGGTGACAGAGAGAGACTGTTTAAAAAAAAAAAGTACTCTTGGTGATGCATCAATTTAAACATGGCCTTTGGTGGTTATGATAAAGAAAGGAGCTTGTCATGGTGGCTCATGCCTATAATCCCAGCACTTTGGGAGGCTGAGGCAGGAGGATTGCTTGAGCTCAGGAATTTGAAACCAGACTGGGCAATATAGCGAGACCTGTCTCTACAAAAAGTCAAAAAATTATCTGAGTGTGGTGGTATACACCTGTGGTCCCAGCTACTTGGGAGCCTGAGTTGGGATCTTGGGAGCCTGAGCTGGGATGATTATTTGAGCTGGGAGGTCGAGGCTGCAGCAAGCCATAATCACACCCACTGCAGCCTGGGTGTCAGAGTGAGACTCTATTTCAAAAAAAAAAAAAAAAAAAGAAAGAAAGAAAGAGAAGGAAGGAAACAAAAAGAAAGAAGGTCAGATTACATGAAATATATACCTCAGATAGGAAATTTCAGAAACAGGAAAATATGGTAAATGTTGATTTGGGGGTGAGGGGCTGAAAATACATGCCTAGAGCTGCAAACATGCAACACGATTAGCAGCAGTATCCCCAAAAGTGCAGTAGCTGGGACTTCGTGAAAGCAGTTATATTGGTTTTGTAGGGCTACAGTCAAAAGGTATGATGAACTTGGCAGCTTAAAACAACAGAAATGTATGGTCTCACAGTTCTGGAGGCCAGGAGATCAAGGTGTTTGCAGAGCCATTCCTCTTCTGACTCCTCCCTGGCCTTTTGCTTGCTTCCAGTGGTTTCTGCAGCAATCTTTGGTGTTCTCAGGCTTGCAGCTGCATAACTCCAGTCTCAGCCTCGGGACGCTCTCCCTGTGTGTCTCCTCCTTCAAGTGGCTGCCCCTTATAATAACACCAGTCATATCAGTTTAGGGATGCAACTAAGACCTCATATTAACTAATTATACTTGCAGTGACCGTATTTTTCAAATAAGGTCACATTTAGAGGTATTGGAAGTTAGGACTTCCATATATCTTTTTAAAATAAATTAAATTAAAAATAATTGGCCAGACATGGTAACACATGTCTATAGTCCAGCTACTCAGGAGGCTGAGGTGGAAGGGTCTTGATATGTTGCCCAGGCTGTTCTTAAACTCCTGGTTTCCAGTGATCCTCCTGCCTTGGCTTCTCTAGGTTCTGGGATTATAAACATGAACCACCACACCCCACATATCTTTTTTTTAAAATTGAGATGGAGTTTTCCTCCTGTTGCCCAGGCTGGAGTGCAATGGCATGATCTCAGCTCACTACAACCTCTGCCTCCCTGATTCATATGGTTCTCCTGCCTCAGCCTCTTGAGTAGCTGGGATTACAGGCATGTACCACCATGCCTGGCTAATTTTTTGTATTTTTTTAGTAGAGATGGGATTTCATTTTGTTGACCCAGCTGATCTCAAACTCTTGACCTCAAGATCCACCCACCTCGGCCTCCCAAAGTGCTGGGATTATAGGCACGAGTCACTGCACCTGGCCCCCACATATCTTTTTAATGGAAGTGGGGCAGCATACACAATTCAGTGCTCATAACAGTAGCTATCTGTTGTCTTCTGTTATTCCTGTTTATATTGATATCTCTGTTACTTTGTCTCTCCTTTCACACTGCTTCTTTCTTCACATCTCCTCTTTCTTTTTTTTTTTTGAGGCGGAGTTTCGCTCTTGTTACCCAGGCTGGAGTGCAATGGCGTGATCTTGGTTCACTGCAACCTCCGCCTCCTGGGTTCAGGCAATTCTCCTGCCTCAGCCTCCTGAGTAGCTGAGATTACAGGTGCCCACCACCACGCTGGGCTGATTTTTGGTACAGATGGGGTTTCACCATGTTGCCCAGGCTGGTTTCAAACTCTCAGCCTCAAGTGATCCACCTGCCTGCACCTCCCAAAGTGCTGGGATTACAGGTGTGAGCCACCACACGTGGTCATTAAGTATTAACTGATAAGGCCCTGGGGCCGTTGGCCAGCATCAGTTTGTGAGGGCAGAGTCAGAAAAGCCCAGGGTTAGAAGACTTCTGACACACACACATAATCACATCCTGATTCTAGAAAGTGGAGATCCTCTTTCTTTTTTTGAGACGGAGTCACATGTTGCCTAGGCTGGAGTGCAGTGGCGTGATCTTGGCTCACTGCAACCTCCACCTCCCAGGTTCAAGTGATTCTCCTGCTTCAGCCTCCCTAGTAGCTGGACTACAGGCACCCACCACTACACCCGGCTAATTTTTGTATTTTTAGTAAAGACAGAGTTTCATCATGTTGGCCAGCTGGTCTCGAACTCCTGACCTCAGGTGATCCACCTACATTGGCCTCCCAAAGTGCTGGGATTACAGGTGCGAGTCACCGCGCCTGGCTGTTACCTCCTCTTGCATGAATGTAACACAGACCCAAAATATCTTTTTATTTGCTATTTTGTGGAGTACAGTTTTATCTTAGGCTAAGAAGCCCATTGTGTTATTTTCCTTTTGTTGCTGTGACAAATTAGCATAAACTTAGTGGCTTAAAACAGCACAAGTTCATTGCCCTACAGCTCTGGAGGCTGCAATTCCAAAATGAGTCTGATAGGGGATAAAACTAAGGTGTTAGCCAGCTGTGGTGTCCTGTCTTAAAAAAAAAAAAGAAGAAGGAGAAAAACTATAACTGTGATTCCAAATAACTGAGTGACTTAGAGCAAGTTTTATTTAATCTCTGGGAACTTCAGCTGCCTCATCTACAAAAGTGAATGGTAGAGATATGTTTTGTGTTCTTCATGGATATTTTCATCTCATCCTCTCTCTCTTTTTCCATATCTTTCCTTCCTTCCTTCCTTCCTTCCTTCCTTCCTTCCTTCCTTCCTTCCTTCCTTCCTTCCTTCCTTCCTTCCTTCCTTCCTTCCTTCCATTACCTTCTATTTTTGAGTTGGAGTTTTGCTCTTATTGCCCAGGCTGTAGTGCAGTGGCGTAATCTCGGCTGACGGCAACCTCTGCCTCCCGGGTTCAAGTCTCAGCCTACCAAGTAGCTGGGATTACAGGTGTTCACTACCACCTGGCTAATTTTTGTACTTTTAGTAGAGACTGGGTTTCACCATGTTGGCCAGGCTGGTCTTGAACTCCTGACTTCAGGTGATCCACCCGCCTTGGCCTCCCAGAGTGCTGAGATTACAGGCATGAGCCACTGCGCCCAGCCCCATCTGTCGATTATTGAGAGGTACAGGTGAATAAATTGTTTGGCAGGAAGCTGTTTAGTGGAAGAGTTCAGATGTCGGAGAGGCCTGGCTTTGAATCATGATTCTGCTATTTTATCCTGTGCAACCTTGGGGAAAGTCCTGAACATATCTGAGCCTCACTTTACTCATCTGTAAAAGTGGAGACATTGGTAGTACCAGAAGAATTAAATGGAATGTTATATATATGAAGCACAGAGCCAGGACAGAGTAGCTACTTTAAAAATGATAGCAATTAGCATTATAATTATTAAAGGCTATTGCAGATTACTTTTTTCCCTTTCAGGGACTTGTTCTCGGGCAGAGCAATGTGGTTTCTTTCCTACTATCCTAAACTTCTCTCCATCAATTCCCTATTCCTCAGCACTTGTTCTGTTCCGGAAACTTGGCAGATAGTGTGTGCAGTTATTTTCAGAGGAATGAGTGGGTAAAATCGGCAGCATTTCCCCCGGAGTGTCTGTGCCCAGGGAGTATGAGTTTATGGTGCATCTGCTTTGTGTATAAAAGCCTTGTCCTCCCCCAGCACCACCCCGTTGCCTTGGAGGCAGAGCAAGCAGGGACCTGGCTACTGCCTGCACCCCTCATTCCCTGCCAGTCAGTGGAGTCTTTGCCGACCAGCTGCATAGTTGCTGGGGTGGTAAACAGCAACAATGGCGTTCCTTCCAGGTGCCTGGCTAGGCAGAGGAAAGCTGTCACTGCTGGAGGGCTAGCAGCTTTGGAACGACTTGGGAGCAGAGATCCCTCACCAGTCTGCAGCCCAGCTTGAGATGATGATGAAAATGATGATGGCTGAGCATGTTGGCTCATGCCTGTAATCTCAGCACTTTGGGAGGTTGAGGCAGGAGGCTCGCTTGAGCCCAAGATTTCAAGAACAGCCTGGGCAATGTAGTGAGACCCCCATCTCTACATAAAAGAAATAAAATTAGCCAGGTGCAGTGGTGCCCACCTGTGGTCCCAGCTACATGGGAGGCTGAGGTAGGAGGATTGCTTGAGCCCAGGAGGTCAAAGCTGCAGTGACCTGTGATTGTGCCACTGCATTTCAGCCTGGGCAACAGAGTGAGACCTGTGTCAAAAAAATAAAATAAATAGTCTGGATACGGTGGCTCACCCCTGTAATCCCAGCACTTTGGGAGGCTGATGTGGGCGGACTGCCTGAGGTCAGAAGTTCGAGACCAGCCTGGCCAACATGGTGAAACCCTGTCTCTACTAAAAATACAAAAAAAAAAAAAAATTAGCCGGGCATGATGGTGGACCCCTATAATCCCAGCTACTTGGGAGGCTGAGGCAGGAAAATCACATGAACCCAAAAGGCGGAGGTTGCAATAAGCCAAGATTGCACCACTGCATTCCAGCCTGGGTGACAAGAATGAGACTCCGTCTCAAAACAAATAAATAAGAGATAATGACAATAATTATAGCTAATAGAATGGTGGCATCTGCTCCTCTCACTGTCCTAGCTCAGAATGTCTGTGTATGGTCCTCTTTACCCGCCTATAAAGGGATGGGTGTCTTCCTCCCTGCCCTACTTGGTGTCCAGAGGTTGCCTTGGATCTTATGGTTGTCTGGGGCAGGATCGCATTGTTGTCAAGGGAGGTTATGTGCTCTTGGAGCAGCTGTACGATGGTGGGAATGAAGACCTTGACCATGGGGCAGAGCCTCTTCTTACCTCAATTGAGAAGGAGTGGTTGTCACCAGGAGAGCCTTTGGTGTGACCTGGGGCATGCCAGGTGTTCCTGTCTGCACTCTCTTGACCTCTCACCTGGTATTTCCTAGGCATTGGTCTCATTTGAGATCTATGTTTGGCTCAAGGACTCTGGTGTTGAATTTCCTTTCTCTCCACGCCAGCCTCTCCTTTCTACCTTAGCCCTTTCTCCCTCTACACCCCAGCCCTGCTAATGTCTTGTCTCTCATAGCAGCTTTTATGACAGGTCAAGAGGATCTTCACTGACCATTAACAACAAAGCTAATAGATTATTCACAATAGAAAGTTCTTTCCTCTTTTCTTTCCTTTTTTTTTCTTTTTTTTTTTTGAGATGGAGTTTCACTCTTGTTGCCCAGGCTGGAGTTCAATGGCATGATCTTGGCTCACCAACCTCCACCTCCCAGGTTCAAGCGATTCTCGTACCTAAGCCTCCCAATTAGCTGGTATTACAGGAATGTGCCACCATACCTGGCTAATTTTTTCTATTTTTAGTAGAGGTGGGTTTTCTCCATGTTGGTCAGGCTGGTCTTGAACTCCTGACCTCAGGTGATCTGCCCACCTTGGCCTCCCAAAGTTTTGGGATTACAGGTATAAGCCACCATGCCTGGCCAGTTCTTTCCTCATTTTTTAAGGGCAGGGAGGATTCTATCTTCAGAAAACACAGAACATCTAACCTCTACTTCCTGAACTCTAGAGCTAAATTTTTAACTAAAAAAGAAAAACAATCAGGCCGAATCATTACTTTACCTTGTTTATTATTTATTATTATTATTTTCAATCAGGGTCTCATTCTGCTACAGTGGTGTAAACATGGCTTACTGCAGCCTCAACCTCCCAGGTTCAGGTGATCCTCTCACCTCAGCCTCCCAGGTGGCTGGGACTACAGGCATGCACCATGACATTTGGCTAAGTTTTGTATTTTTTGTACAGACAGAGCCTCGCTGTTTTAACCAGGCTGTTCTCCAACTTTGGGGCTCAAGCAGTCCTCCAGCCTCAGCCTCCCAAAGTGCTGGGATTATGGATGTGAGCAGCTGAGCCTGACTTAACCTGTATTTGAATCTACTTGTTCATTTTGCAGGAGAAACAAACGGAAAGCTCAGAAGGGAAAGGACCTTCCTCAAGTTGGTACGTGGTTACTGAACAGCCACCTCAGAATCCGAACAGTGGCCACCAATGCTGAAGCCTGTTGGTTTAGCCATTGGACTATCCCCACTCTTTTGTGATTTTGGGCAAATCCCCCTCTCAGAGCCTCAGTTTACCCTACTGTTCTATGAAGATAAACGCTTCTCTTGCAGGGTGGCAGTTATAGTGATAGTTGTAGTAATAACAGATGATGGTGGTGGCCTGTGCTTACATATTCTTTTTTTTTTTTTTTTGAGATAGAGTTTCACTCTTGTTGCCAAGGCTGGATTGCAATGGTGCGATCTCGGCTCACCACAACCTCCGCCTCCCAGGTTCAAGTAATTCTGCCTCAGCCTCTTGAGTAGCTGGAATTACAGACTTGTGCCACCATGCCTGGCTAATTTTGTATTTTTAGTAGGGACAGGGTTTCTCCATTTTTGTCAGGCTGGTCTTGAACTCCTGACCTCAAAAGTGCTGTGATTACAGGTGAGGTATGAGCTACCGCTCCCGGCCAGTGTTTACATATTCCTGTATGTCCCCTTTGAAACGTCCTTTATGTGTTGACACACAGCCTCTGAATGAGCACACTGATGACAGGGATTGGGGAGGATGCATGGAATGCGGTTATAATGGTGCCTGACACACAGTGGGCTGTAAGTAGTGGGTCTTAATATTATTACTATTAGTAGGGACATGAAGTGATTGATGCTGGTCTTGGGTCTGAGAGGCCTCACAAAAGCCCTGCCCTCATCAACAGCAGCTCCCATGTTTTGGAAACTTTTTCTAGCATGTTCTCTCCACTTTGGCATTGCATTCTCTTGGCACCTTCCAAAAGATAGGCAGCCCCAGAAAGTTAGCAGGGAGAAATTATTTTTCTCTTTAAAAAATTCTCTTCAGGCCAGGTGCAATGGCTCGCACCTATAATATTATCACTTTGGGAGGCCAAGGCAGGTGGATCACAAGGTCAGGAGTTCAAGACCAGCCTGGCCAACATGGTGAAACCCTGTCCCTAGTAAACATACAAAATTAGCCAGGCATGGTGGCACATGCCTGTAATTCCAACTACTTGAGAGGCTGAGGCAGGAGATTTACTTGTATCTGGGAGGCGGAGGTTGTGGTGAGCTGAGACCGTGCCATTGCACTCCAGCCTAGGCAACAAGAGTGAAACTCTATCTCAAAAAAAAAAAAAGAATATGTAAGCACTGGCCACAACCATCATTCACTATGACTGCCACTTTGCAAGAGAAGTGTTTAACTTCATAGAACGGTAGGGTAAACTGAGGCTCTGAGAGGGGGATTTGCCCAAAATCGCAAATGAGGTGAGATAGTCCATTGGCTAAACCAACAGGCCACGCCACTGCACTCCAGCCTGGGCGACAGAACAAGACTCCGTCTCAAAATAAAAAAGAATTCTGCTCTTCGTTTGGCTTTCCTTTCATGTTGGGTAACAGAGTCTCTGAGGGCAGGATGAATCTGGGTGGGTCCAGTGGATGACTGGTTTCTGCAGTGAAGGACCCAGGTGCTTCTCAATGGAGGAACCAGGGCGAATGGCTCCCCAGGGAGAGAGGAAACAGCCTGTGTGGCACAGCTGCCTGCTCCAGGTCATGGTCATGACTCTGGCTCCTAGCAATGAGGAACTGAGCAACACATGCCTTCCCCTGGGAGCTACTGCAGCTTCCTGAAGCACCGGCTCCCTTCTGCAAGGGAGAGATCTGGCATTGGGAAGACAGTATCTCACTGGTTTCTGAGTGCCATCTGGCGCCCTGGGACCAGCTATAAAACTGAGTTCTTGTTTCCTTAGGATCAGGTGGGAGGGAATCTGGGCCTCCAGCACCAAGACAATGGGAGTAATAATAGTGATGTCGATGATGACAACAGTAACAGCAGCAGCTACCATTTAGTGAGTATCAGACAATCTGTCAGGGGCTTTGTGTTCATTGTCAGATTTTATCTGTAACAACCTGACAAGGTGGACATCATTTCCCCATTTTACAGATCGGCAGATAGAAGCTTAGAGAGTTTCAGGACACTATGCCCAAGGTCACACAGTGATACGGTCTGGCTGAGTCCTCATCCGAATCTCACCTTGAATTGTAATAATCCCCACATATCCAAGGTGGGGCCAGGTGGAGATAATTGAAACATGAGGGCAGTTTCCCCCATACTCTTCTCATGATAGTAAGTCTCACAAGAGGTTGATAAAACTGATGGTTTTATAAATGGGAGTTCCCTTGCACACTCTCTCTTGCCTGTTGCCGTACTCTTCCTTTGTCTTCTGCCATGATTGTGAGGCTTCCCAGTCACGGGGAAGTGTGAATCCATAAAGCCCCTTTCCTTTATAAATTACCCAGTCTCAGTATGTCTTTATTAGCAGCATAAGAACAGACTAATATACACGGCCACTGAGTGACCAAGCAAGGGTTCCAACCCCAGGTCTAACTGATGACAGAACCAGGGCTCTCACTGCTACAACCATCTGGCTTTAAAGGGTGTGTTGGTCCCAATATATGGTAGCCACTGACAGCATGCCACCTGTGTTGAATCAGGCCTCTGCCACTTTTCTGTTTTGGAGACAGGGTCTCGTTCTATAATCCAGAGTCATCAGGGCTCACTTCAGCCTCCACCTCCCTGGCTTAACCGAGGCTCCCACCTCAGCCTACTGGGTACCTGGGACTACTGGCGTGTATCACCACACTCAACTAATTTTTGTATTTTTTGTAGAAACAGGGTTTCGTTATGTTGCTCAGGCTGGTCTCAAACTCCTGACCTCAAGCAATCTTCCCTCCTCAGCCTCCCAAAATGCTGCAATTACAGGCATAAGCCACCCCACCTGGCCTTTCTCGAACTTTCTTGCTGTATGACCTTGGGAAGTTTGTGTACTTGAGCTTTAGTTTCCTCTTTGGGAAAGTGGGGCAATGATGGTAATAAATAGTGCCTCACTCATAACATCAGTATGGAGATTAAAGGAGATAACACAATGCACAATGCCTTGGAATGCAGCAGGGCTTCCCAGCCTTGACACTGATAATTGTGGGTGAGAGAATGCCTTATTGTGGGGGCTCTCCTGGGCAGTGTGGGATGTTTAGTAGCAATTTTGGCCTCGGGCTACTAGATGACAGTAGCAGCCCACCCACTTTCCCCAGTGCTGTACACAAACATGTGATCAATGTCCACAAGGTGTATGTGTTGGGGGATTGCATCCCTTTAAGAATCAATGACACATAGTAAGTGCCTGACCCATGTTAGGCATTTTATGATGATTATTCTGACAGGACCTTAAGATGCCTCAAAGCTGATCTGTTGATGGAAGTACTTTCTGGAAATCTTTAACCGCGCTTGAAGCTAGGAGGGCAGCCTCTCAAGGAAATCTGGCATTGTTCCCTGGCTAGGAATATCAGAAGGAAAAACCATCGCAGACACAGAGCTGTGCTTCCTCCTTGATGATAATAAGCAGTTTGGTTCTCAGTTTCTTTAGCAGGGACCTCTTAAAAGTGGTCTTCTGCAGCACCATGACAAGTCATGGGGACTTTTTAAAAAGTATTTTGGGTTTCCTATCATTTTAGTAATCCAGGCAGCAATAACTGAACGCCTCTTGTATGCCAGATCTCACAATATAAAGATTAGTAGGTACTGGGTGCGGTGGCTTGCACCTGTAATCTTAGCACTTTGGAAGGCTAAGACAGGTGGATCACCTGAGGTTAGGAGTTTGAGAACAGCCTGGCCAACAGAGTGAAACCCCATCTCTACTAAAAATACAAAAACTATCTGGGGAAGGTGGTACATGCCTGTAGTCCCAGCTTGGGAGGCTGAGGCAGGAGAATTGCTTGAACCTGGGAGGCAGAGGTTGCAGTGAACCAAGATCGTGCCACTGCACTCCAGCCCGGGTGACAGAGCAAGACTCTGTCTCAAAGGGGGAAAAAAAAGATCAATATGATCAATAGCTGACTTTAGCAGGCCCTTAAAGGGTGTGAGCTCTGTTCTAAGTTTCCTAGCCATGTCATTTCAATTTCTCAATTCAGCCTCTGTGATAGTTTTACATGTCAACTTGACTGGATCAGGAGTGCCCAGATATGTGGTAGAACATTATTTCTGACTGTGTGAGTGTTTCCGGAAGAGATTAGCATTTGAATCAGTAGCCTGGGTGAAGAAGATCCGCCTTCCCCAGTGTGAGTGGGCAGCAACCGATCTGTTGAGAGCTCAAATAGAACCAAAGGTGGAGGAAGGAGGAATTTGCCCCGTCTCATTCTTATCTTCTTCTGCCGTCCGACTGGCATTCACTCAGCATCTCTAGTTCTCAGGTCATCCAGTTTGGATTGAATTACAGCATTGACTTTCCTGAGCATCCAGCCTGCAGATATCCAGGAGTGGGACTTATCAGCCTCTGAATCACATAAGCCAATTTCTTCTAGTGCATCTCCTTTTTTACTTTTTTTTTTTTTTTTTTTTTTTTTTTGAGATGGAGTCTTACTCTGCCACCCAGGCTAGAGTGCAGCAGCACAATCTCGGCCCACTGCAACCTTTGTCTCTTGGATTCAAGCAATTCTCCTGCCTCAGCCTCCTGAGTAGCTGGGAATACAGGTGCCTGCCACCATGCCTGGCTAATTTTTGTATTTTTAGTAGAGATGGAGTTTTACCATGTTGGCCAGGCTGGTCTCAAACTCCTGATCTCAAGTGATCTGCCCACCTTGGCCTTCCAAAGTTTTGGGATTACAGGCATAAGCCACCTCACCTGGCCTCCATTTTTACATTTAACCTATGGTTCTGTTTCTCTGGAGAACACTGATTAATATACTCGCAAAACATCCCAATTTTGTTTTTCTTTTTAGAGATAGGGTCTCACTATGTCACCCAAGCTGTAGTGCAGTGATATGAACACAGCTCACTGCAACCTTAAACTCCTGGGCACAAGTAATCCTCTCACATCAGCCTCCTGAGTAGCTGGGACTAAAAGTGTGTACCACCATGTCTGGCAAATTTTTAAATTTTTTGTAGAGTCAGGTCTCACTATGTTGCCCAAGCTGGTCTCAAACTCCTGGCCTTAAGTGATCCTCCCTCCTTGGCACTCCCAAAGTGCTAGGATTATAGGCGTGAGCCACTGCACCATGGCCAAACATCCACATTATATTATCCCCATTTTACAAATGAGAAAAATGAGGTACAGAAAAGTTAAAGCATCTTACCTATGAGTACACAGCCAACAAGCAGAGAAACAGAAGTTCACACCCAGGTGGGTCTGGCTCCAGGGCCACTTTAATGATCTGAGTTAGACAAGATGTTCTGCCCTTAGGGAGCTTGCAGCCTGGAAGGGAAGTGAGACAATAGTAGCAGAGGGTTGAGGATGAAAGTAAGCCCAGGGTACTGTTGGACCCAAGAGTGGAGGAGAAGCATCTGGACAGTGTCGTCAGGGAAAGCCTCCTTCAGAGGGCAGGCTGGAAGTCAGCTTTAAAAGTGTAGGTGACAGGCAGGACAGTAGTATTCTGGCTGCAGGGACCAGATATCCAAAGGTCCCAAAGTTGGCTGGGTACAATGGAGCATGCCCATAATCTCAGCTACTAGGAAGGCGGAGGTGGGAGGCTCACTTGAGCCCAAGGGTTTGAGGCTGCAGTGAGCCGTGTTCCTGCCACTGCACTCCAGCCTGAGTGACAGAGCAAGACCTCATCAATAAAAAAAAAAAATAATAATAATAAACTCCCAAAGTCCAGAGCCATAGAACAACACAATATATGTGTGGTGAACCACAAATGACTGCAGCCAAGAGTGTGAGGTAAGGAGAACTGAGAGATGAGAACCAAGAGGGGCTGCAGGACCAGATCACAAAGGCTGTCAAGCAGAGGAACTAGAACATCAAAAAAACCCATTATTTTGCAAAACATATCCAAGATGGATTAGGTTGGCAGGACCTGGTTCCAGTAGAAGAATAGCAGGTATGTGTTTATTAAGTTGAAAGAATGAAAAAAGTGAATGCCTTTAGAAATGTTGACCAAAAAAACTCAGCACGGACGGAACTGTAGTGAGCTCCAGGAGATCTGGGCATGAGTGATCTGGCCTGCTGTGTCAGGATTGCTGGGTTGCACAGCTTTAGGGAGCACTGTCCAGTTTGGGTCAATGACACTCTCTGGAGCCATGCTGTCCACTAGCGCTTTCTGCAAAGGTAGACCTGTTCTGTTTGTGCTGTTCATTACAATAGCCACTGGCCACACATGGGAATTAAGTACTTGAAATGTAGCTAGTGTGACTGAGGAACATAATTTAAAAATTTTATTTATTTTTAATTAATTAAAATTAAAATTTAAATAGCTGCCTGTGTCTAGAGGCTATCATTTGGACAGTACAGCCCTGGAGTCTCGCAATGCCCTGTCTGTGTGGCTGTGTGTTGTGGCATTGACCTATATGCTCCTTGGCAAATCACTTGCCTTTCAGAACACTGTTATTTTTCTTTGTGTCTTTGGGACTGCTACAGTGAAACATGAAACAGAACAAATTAGCAGGCATCTCAGAGATAATTAATGGTTTGAATGATGTGAAAAAGACAAAGCCAACCAACTAACAAACCAAACAATAAACAACTCAAATGACCAGTCAGTGAGAAAGTTGGCATGCAATTTATAGCCCTGCCAGCAGAATAAGAAAGAGACTGGTCTTTGTAATGGAACAAAAATTTTTTCCATGGAACAAAAAGATTATAGGCCAGGCATAGTGGCTCATGCCTGTAATCCCAGCACTTTGGGAGGCTTCGGTGAGTGATCACCTGAGGTCAGGAGTTTAAGACCAGCCTGGCCAACATGTTGAAACCCCATCTGTGTACTAAAAATTACAAAAATTCCCCAGGCATGGTGGCGGATGCCTGTAATCCCAGCTACTTGGGAGGCTGAGAGAGGGAGAATTGCCTGAACCCAGGAGGCAGAGGTTGCAGTGAGCCAAGATTGTGCCACCGCATGCCAACCTGGGAGACACAGTGAGACTCTGTCTCAAAATAAAAAAAGAAAAGAAAAGAAAAAAAAAATGAAAAAAAGTCTTGGCTGGGTGGTTTTGAAGATGGAGTTGCAGAAATCTATCTCTAACTGAATAAGGGACCTATGAAGTAATGATTTCCCACTCTTACTACATGCAAGCATCTTTCCCCTAGGATGGTGACCACTGGCAAGTTGAATGAATGGCTCAGTTTTGCATTCTCCTCTGTATCCAAGATCTTTGACTGGCCCCCTGCAACTTCTGCCATTGGAGAGGCAGGATTGCCCCTTAAATTTGGGTTTGATCATGTGGTTCACTTTAGCCTATGGGACAGCAGCGGTTTGATGTCACCAAAAGCTTGAAAAGCAATTGCATGATGGGGCTTGCTGTCTTGTGCCTCTCTCATCACCATGAGAATAACTTGCATGGGCATGCACCTGGTCCCAGGGAGAGGACGGGAAGCAAGTGGAACAAGACACTATACCAACCAGCCCAGCCCACCCTAGTGTCAGCCCAGCCAGAGATATACCAGTGAGAGCTCAGCCTAGATCAGCCAACTCCAGTCAATTACAGACACATGAGCTTTTGCTTTCATCAACTGAGATTTTGTAGTTGTTATGTAGCAGAGGTTAACTCATACGTGGCTGTTAATTTGATTTGAAATGTCATCATTCTCCTGGAGAATTGAAATTGCGGTATTTAATGATTTATATTACCATGTCTCTGCCCTTTCACACACTGGTTTCTCTTGATGACATTTACAAGTTAAATATTTCTTTTTGGGCTTTTAAGGGCATTACATTCTCATTTTAGAAAGTAATATGGAAAAGAAAAAAAATTTAAAAATTATATATAGTATCAACCCCCAGATATAAGCACTGTGAAGATTTTGTTGTATATATTTTTGGGTATAAACCAAGATAGCTATATACCTGTACATGCATATACAAACATACACATACATATAAATGGGACTATATTACATAGAAAACTGTGTTCTGCATTATTTTACTTAGTTCAACATTACATACATCAGCATTTCCCTACATCCTTAAATTTCTCCAGGAACAGGAGTCTTAGCAGCTGCATATTAATATTCTATGGTATGGCTGTATCATATTTTATTTAAACATTTGCTACTTTTGGACATTTCAATTCTTTGCAATTTTTCACCATTACAAATGATGCTGCAATGTTCATCTTTGTACATAAATCTCAGTGTGCTTCTATGATTGTTCCCTTAGGCTGTGTTCCTAGAAATGAAATTCCTTGGTGAAAGGGTTCAAACAATTTTAATAAGGTATTGCCAAAAAAATGGCAATTTATAGCCCTGCCAGCAGAAGAAGAAGGAGTCTGGTCTTTGTAATTTACAAAGACACACTGGGGAGATTTTAAAGTGGAGAGATTGGGACTGGGGTCTCTAAGTTTGTGGTTTACACAGGACCATCAACTTGTAATCATGTGAACTTCATTAAATGTGACATTGAGGGGTGACCCTGAAACAAATCACAGGACCCCAGTGTTCTTCTTTTCTTTCCCCTTGAGACCAAGTCTTGCTCTTTTGCCCAGGCTAGAGTAAAGTGGTGCGATCTTGGCTCACTGCAACTTCTGCCTCCCGGGTTCAAACAATTTTCCTGCTTCAGCCTCCTGAGTAGCTGGGAATACAGGTGTGAGCCACCAGGCCTGGCTAATTTTTGTATTTTTAGTAGAAATAAAGTTTCACCATGTTGGCCAGACTGGTCTTAAACTCTTGACCTCAGGTGATCTGCCTGCCTCGGCCTCCCAAAGTGGTGAGATTACAGACGTCAGCCACCATGCCCAGCCAACCCCACTGTTCTTGTCCTGCCCAGTCACTTCTAATTGTGTGGTTTCTGGCTAAAGCCTGAGTAGTGCTGTTTAGAGTAGGTAGACACAATCTGATTTTTAAAGTTCAGGGGTATGACCCAGGAGATCTCTTCTGTGTGGACAATTCCTGCCTCTGTTAAACATCCCAGTCACCTAAGGGCAAACTCTAGATCCACCCTTTTGTAACTTTGAGACTTTGCCAATCTACATATTTTCTCTGAGCCTAGGGTTCCTTATCAGTAAAATGGGAGCAAAGCTATGATTTAAATTGCCAAATTATCTAGCAAACCCAGTCATTTCTGAAATGGTTTTTTTGACTCTTGCATATCCCAGATGGGATTTTTACAGGGCTGTGAAAAATGATGTAGGCTATTATGAATGGAGAGACATGTGACTATAAAGGCTTGTTCTGTACTATGACATAACACACTTTTGACTTTTCTTAAGAGTGAAACACCCTTTTAAAGGGAAATGTGGAATTTTGCTTCTGATAATGGCCAAGTGGGTGCCTGTTGGGCTGATCCTGCCTCAGATAACATATAATCCCTGAAAAAAAATATTTAAAAAATCTCAGCTACCTAAAGCATGGGTGGTTGTGGCTAAAACTCCAATAGAAAAACCTGCAGTCCTTCTGAGCTAAGGAGCCAAAGGATAGAGTTACAGACATCTGCTCTCATGGGAAAGTGACCTGGAGATGGCAAGGCTTAACTCTGTGTATAAATTCTGCCTGAATCTCTGGCTGACTTCTGAAGTATCTATGCACCAGGCAAACCCTAAAAGAGTCCAGATAAAGCTAAAAGACATGACCTGAGAAATAAGCTGCTGCCATACTGGTAGTTTTCGGTTTGAATCCAACCAAGGTAATTTCCTCCAAACAAACATTAAAAAATCAACACTCTTTGGAGAAATGCCACGGAATCCAGAGTCTCTACAATGTAATATTCATACTATCTAGGATACAATCTAAAATCACTCTAAATGCAAACAAATGGAAAAATGTGGCCCATTCTTGAGCAAAAAGACAATGGAACCGACTCCAAGGTGACCCAGATGTTGGACATTGGAATTAGCAGACAAGTTTTTTTTGAGATGGAGTTTCACTCTTTCACCCAGGCTGTAGTGAAGTGGTGCAATTTTGCCTCACTGCAACCTCCTCCCCACCACGTTCAAGCAATTCTCCTGCCTCAGCCTCCTGAGTGCTGGGATTATAGGCATGTGCCACCATACCCGGCTAATTTTTGTATTTTTAGTAGAGATGGGGTTTTGCCATGTTGGCCAGGGTGGTCTCAAACTCCCGACCCCAGGTGACCCACCTGCTTTGGCTTCCCAAAATGCTGGAATTACAGGTGTGAGCCACCACGCCTTGTCCAGACAAGAATTTTTAAAGCAGCTATTCTAACAATGCTCAGGGATGTAAAGGAAACCTGCTCATAATAAATGAAAAAATTAGAAATTTCAGCCTCAAATAGAACAATAAGAAAGAAACAATGGGAACTTCGATGTCTAGAACATACAATGTCTAAAACAATGTCTAAAATAAAACATTCACAGGAGTTGATTGCAGAATAAAGATGACAAAGGAATGAATTATGAATTTGAAGATGTCAATAGTATTTTTTGAAATATTCATTGATGTACTTTTTCCTCATTTTCCTTTTTTTACTCCATACTCCCTTCAGTCCCAATCTAAGCAGATGGCTGGGCTCATTGCATAAGGTGGAAGATGGGACTATACAAAAAAACAGAAGAAAGTCTGCAAGTGCCTGCCTTTAGTGTCCCAAAGTCTAAGTCCTTGGGAGAATTAAAAGGATTAGGAATTCTAGGCCAGGTGTGGTAGCTCACACCTGTAATCCCAGCATTTTGGGAGGCCGAGGAGGGCAGATCACAAGGTCAGGAGTTTGAAACCAGCCTGACCAATATGGTGAAACCTGTCTCTACTGAAAATCCGAAAATCAGCTGGGAGTGGTGGCATGTACCTGTAATCCCAGTTACTGAGGAGGCTGAGGCAGAAGAATCGCTTGAACCTGGGAGGCAAAGGTTGCAGTGAGCCGAGATCACGCCACTCCACTCCAGCTTGGGCAACAGAGCAAGACTCTCTCTCAACAAAATAAAGATTAGGAATTCCGTAATGCTTACAGTTAGAATTAGATTTTCCTAAATTGAGGGGAAAGGAGAGAAAAGGGGAGTTGAGAAAAAACATCAGTGCCTCTTAGAGAAAGACCATGCTATGCAGATCTCTGTAGGGTCTTGCACTGCCACATAGATGCTCCAATCACGAATGACACGAATTCTGCTCACTGAGCAGAAGTAGTCACATGGCCCCACTCGACCCCACAGGGCCCAGGGAATTGTATCCCATCATGAGCATAGAAAGCTGAAAATATTGGTAAGCAGTGCTGATGATTACCATGGTAGGTATCTTTGGGACCCACATCTTCTCCCACTAGAATGACCATGAATGCCTCCTGTATAGACTGAATGTGTACCCTGCTAATTCATATCCTGATGCTCTAACCCATAGAGTGATGGGAGATAGGGTCTTTGGGAGTCAATTAGGGTTGAATGAGGTCATGAGGGTCGGGGCCCTATGATGAGATTAGTGCCCTTATAAGAACAGACCTGTGAGAGCTTGCTTTCTCTCTGCTATGTGAGGTCCCAGTGAGAAGGTAGTTATCTATAAACCAGGAAGCAGGCCCTCACTGGAAACCAATCATGCTGCATC
This sequence comes from Callithrix jacchus, assembly GCF_049354715.1. Classification (NCBI taxonomy): domain Eukaryota; kingdom Metazoa; phylum Chordata; class Mammalia; order Primates; family Cebidae; genus Callithrix; species Callithrix jacchus. The sequence continues at coordinate 12,412,845 of NC_133513.1, read as the reverse complement.
TTGATCTTGGACTTCCAGCCTCCAGAACTGCAAGAAAATAAGTTTATGTTGTTTAAGCCACCCAGGCTATGGTATTTTGTCTGGGCAGCCTCAGCTGACTAATAAACCTCTCCCAGAATCTCCCTTCCCCAGAGTCTCCTGACCTTTAAGCATCCTTCATCCAATCATCCTTCTCCAGAAAGCCATTATCATGGGAACAAACTAGGTAGTTTCAAGCAACACGGCTTCATCTAATTCACTTGGTTTTCTTTTTGGATCTCTTCTGGTATGAGCATGCTTCCTAGTCTGCTGATCCAGACCCATGGTGGTCCTCAACTCATCATAGGAAACAACTATTCACTCTTCCTTTATCTTTCGCTTTCTTGGCATGTGGGAGGTTTCTTCCCTTTGGCAGCTACAAAGCTTCTTCTTTGATCTTAGGAGACCCTGGAAAAACCAAACCTCCTGCTCCCTTCATCACTCAAGGAATGCAGGTGCAGAGAATTGTGGGGACCTGTCCAGTTGGCAGGGAAAACCGGGATAATGGAAAGCTCTATCCAGGTGTCCCATCTCCCTGCCTCTCTTGCCCATCTCACATCTTCTCTGCCCATGCACCTTGTTCTCTTAGCATACCAAACAATTTGTAAGTTTCCAGGGGCACCAGTATTTTCTGCCTTGAACTCTGCTGAGAGACAGGGCCTTTGGGAGTCAATTAGAGTTAGATGAGGTCATGAGGGTGGGGCCCCCATGATGATATTAGTGCCCTTATAAGAAAAGACATGTGAGAGCTTGTTCCCTCTCTGCCATATGAGGTCCCAGTGAGAAAGTGGTCATCTACAAACCAGGAAGGGGACTGTTGCCAGAACCCAGCCATACTGCATCTTGATCTTGGACTGCCAGTCTCCAGAACTGCATGAAAATGCATTGTTTAAGTCACCCAAGAAGGCAGAGTCTGGGCACAGTGGCTCATGTCTGTAATGCCAACATTTTGGAAAGCCGAGGCAGGCGAATCACTTGAGGTCAGGAGTTTGAGACCAGCCCAGCCAACATGGTGAAACACTTTCTCTTCTAAAAATACAAAAATTAGCTAGGTGTGGTGGTACATGCCTATAATCTTAGCTACTCAGGAGAGGCTTCTTTGTGTCTTTGGGTCTGCTACAGTGAAACATAAAACACAACAAATTAGCAGATATCTCAGAGATAATGGTTTGAACGATGTGAAAAAGACAAAACCAACCATCAAACCAAGCAATAAACAACTCAAATGACCAGTTAGTGAGAAAGTTGGCATGCTTAATATACATGGACCCATGGAACAAAAAGTCTTGGCAGAGGCCAAGTCTTCTCCTCTGTCTTCTGTGTCTTCCATGAATAAATCTGCCCACATATTTATTCACCGACAAATATTTAATGAATCCCTACTGAGTTTTAGGCATCTACCCTAGGTGCAGGGGATACAGTGGTGAAGAGGACATAGTCACTGCCCTCATGGAGCTTACAGTCTAGTCGAGGAAACCCAAAGAGTAAGTGCTAAGAATGACTAAGATAGGATGCTAACAGAGAGATCAGCAAGGAGGACCTAATTTGGATGAAAGTGGGTCTGGGAATGCTTGGCTTGAGGAAGTGGTATTTAAGCTGAAACCTGAAGTGTGGGCAGAAATGAGCCAGGTGAAGAATGAAGTGCTTCACGGAGAGAGAGAGAGAACATCATCTACAAAGTCAGAGCATCCAAAGTCATAAGGACCTTACAACTGTTGAGAAACAGTAAAGGCACTCTAAGCAAGAGGAAGTCCAGCCCATCAAGGCTCAGCTCAAATAACCTCTCTTCTGTGGAACCTTCTCTGCCACCTCTGGGTTCTCACAGTGCTTGGTACACCCTTCTCTGATGCACACTTACGTGAACATCACATGTTTGTGTCATCCCAATGCCCGTTGGAGGTCCCCTGTCTTTCAGGGTCTCATTGGGTCACTCCATGAATGTTTGTGGAGTACCCATTATATGCCAGATTCTGGAGGCACTTTGGTAAGTAGAATAAGGCCCCTGCCTTCATAGGGATTATGTTCTTGGAGCAGAGAGACGACGAACACATGAATGCATGCGTTGATGTTTCAAAGTCAGGGGATGATAAGTGTTATGAAGAAAATGATGTAGGATTGTGTGGTATAAATTGAGGTGGGGCTGGGTGTGGTGGCTTATGCCTATAATCCAGGCATTTTGGGAGGCTAGAGTGGGCAGATCACTTCAGGCCAGGAGTTTGAGACCAGGCTGGCCAACATGGTGAAACCCTGTCTTTACTGAAAATACAAAAATTAGCTAGGCGTGGTGACACATGCCTGTAATCCCAGCTACTTGGGAGGCTGAGGCATGAGTATTGCTTGAACCTGGGAGGTAGAGGTTGTAGTGAGCTGAGATGGTGCCACTGCCCTCCAGCTTAGGCAACAGAGCAAGACTGTCTCAAATAAATAAATAAATAAATCAAGGCAGGTGCTAAAATTCACAGTGATAAGGAAAGATTCAAGTGAGGAGATGATACTTGAGCTGAGAGCTGCATAATGAGAAGGACCCTGCCCTGGAAGACTGGGGCAGGAGGTGAGAGACTGGTCTAAGCAGAGCAGATAGCCAGTGCAAAGGCCCTGGGGTCAGAGAAAGATGGGCATGTTCAGAAGATCAGAAATGTGGATCTTACAGAGTACATGAAGATGGGGTAAGAACCCCTGGATTTTGTTCTAAATACAATGGGAAGATACTGGAGGATTTTATTATTTTAATTATTTACTTATATATTTTATTTGAGATGGAATTTTGCTCTTGTTGTACAGGCTGGAGTGCAATGGTATGATCTCGGCTCACTGCCTCCACCTCCCAGGTTCAGGCGATTCTCTTGCCTCAGCCCCCAAGTAGCTGAGATTACAGGTGTGCACCACCATGCCTGGCTAATTTTGTATTTTTAAGTTTTATCATGTTGTCCAGGCTGGTGTCAATCTCCTGAACTCAGGTGATCGACCCTCCTCAGCCTCCCAAAGTGCTGGGATTACAGGTATGAGCCACCACGCCTGTCTTTGAAGCTATTGGAGGATTTTAGAGGCACAACTGAAATACAAAAATTAGCCAGGCGTGGTGACACATTCCTGTAATCCCAGCTACTTGGGATCCCAGTTCTTGACCTGGCCTCAAGCTCAAGAACTGAATAAATTTCGGTGTCAAGACCTAGTTGCATTTTAAAGGCTCACTCTCGCTGCCAGTGGGGAGTGCACAGTGTGGGAGGGGGCAGGCATAGAAGCAGGACATCATGTAGGAGGCTGCTGTAGTCTTCCTGGTGGGCGTGGGTGGCAGCTTGCAAACTGGCCTCAAATGTCCCTAATTCTATGGTTGGGATTGTGGCTGCTGTCCCATTTTAGATGGGTCACCCTCTCTCCAGCTTTTAAAATTTCCCATCACTGCATATAGCTGCAATATTTAATAAGGTAATCACTAGCCATATGGGGCTATTGAGTCCTGAACTGTGGCTAGTCCAAACTGAGATGGCTATTAGGGATAAGGGAATCTGGGAGGTATTTTTCCACTTCTATTAGAAAATTCTTATGGGGTTCACACTGAATTTCTGTTGGACCCTCGTGGCCCATAGTCTTCACATCAAGCCAGGTTCTTGCATTTCTGCTCCCTGCCTGACCCTGTAGGCACAGGAGCTTGCAACCCCTGATGAATGAGAAGGAAGTGTGATCTGGAGTCAGGAAACCAAAGTTCAAGTCCTGGCTCTGACACTTCCTGTGTGATTTTGGGAGAATTACCTCCCCTCTCTGTGCTTGGTCTCTTTGATTGTACAATGAAGACTTTGGACTGAATTCTCAACTTTCTACAATGAAAATCTTTGGACTGAATTTCCAACTTTCTACAATGGAAAGAAACTTCCCCTCCCACACACCTCTGAATTTACCCTTGTGTGGTGGGGCTCTGCTGCTGTCAGCTTTGATCTGAGCTTCCCCAGCTGGACACCCCCTCCTCTTGCCCTGATTCTGTGCACTCCAGCTGCTTCTGTATCTTTGGGGAGCCCTGTCTCTGTCAGGGGCCTCCATCCTCATTCCACAGGGGGCTGCATCCTGGATCATTCTGCATGGCTTGCTGTTTACAAAATGAGAGGTTGACCATGTTTTCCTTTCCTTTTTCATTCATTCAATCTGCAATTTGCCTTCATTTCATTCACATACTTTAAATATTAGTTTGTTCACCTTCCACAATTATTTTCATGCACCCATGGGTTCATAAACCATTGTTCCAAGTGGCGTGTTGCCTATTTTAAGAACTTAATTTGTTTATAATGTGCACATCAGCTGCATGATTTGTTTCTTGCTGGTAATTAACTTTTAAGCTGATGCCATTCCCCCGCCAAAAGTGAAACTCAAGGTAAAGTTGGTAAGATTAATCATGCTGGCTGCATCCAAATCTTCCGACATCTTCATCAGACTCAGCAAGTTTGGGGAAAATGATGTTTTTTTCTTCCACTTCCATCTGTTACCCTGCCGATTTTGGAGCCAATCCATCCATTAGTGGGCTTGAGTGTTGGAATTGGAATCTGTGACTTTTCAGTTTCTGTACCAAGACAGGCAAACTTTTCCTCCAAAGCCTCTCACCCTGCAACTTGAACCCATCTCTTCCTTCCTGGGAGGGTCCCTGGATACTGATGAATCATGAAATAGTTGTATAATACCTCCCAGATTTCCTTCGTGCTATTGTAGAGTTACTTGCTGGTTTCCACAGTCTTTTGCAATTAGACAAATCAGCAATGCTTTGGATGGATCATCTCCATTGGTTGGATGGGGGTGTTTGGGTTCTAAATAGCTGACTTTGTTAATCTTTCCATTTAATGATTCTCTGTCTGTAGGTCCTGAGTGAAATAGAAATTCCAGACTGCCATCCTTCGTGGCAAACCTTTAGAAATTAGGTTGTATTAGGTCAGTGCTTCTCAAACCTGAATGTGAACTCCTGGGTGAGATTATGATTCAGTTGGTCTAGGGTGGGACCCACAAATCTGCATTCGAGACACTCCTGGAAGAGGCCAGTGCTGCTAGTCCGGGACCATACTCTGAGAGGTAGACATTAGCCAGCCAGCCTTGTGAAGACTGGAATGATATCAGTCTTTTTTCTTATTGGCCTGTGGACACCTGCAACTATTGGGAGACTGAATGAGTGAATGACTGAATGAGCTGCACTCAGGAATGTAGATAATGCTCTCCCAGATCGATCTTATTAGAGTGAGATGCCTTCCTTCTTATTCTCACACTAGCAAAAAAAAAAAAAAAAAAAAAGTTGTAATTTTATATTTTTCCCAATTTAGGAAGGGCTAAATGTCATACGCTGATTTATCTCCTCCATAGATGTGGTATTTATGTGTGTGTGCACACACATATGTTTGGCTTTTGGAAGTGAATTTATAGTAACAGAATGCTCTTCACCATATATCTCTTTCTAACTATAGCCTGCTGCCTTCATCTGAAAGGGCCTGCTTCCAGAGATCCCTGCAAATTGAGAAATCCTTGTTCCTGTTTTTAAAATTCTTCAGAACGCTGCCTGGTTTTCCCTCTAAGGCACTGTTTTTTTCCAGTGTTTTTTTTCCAGATTTCTGATCATATCAATGAAGGAGCTTCAAATAAGTGCTGACTTTCTGTAACACTTCTCTTGAACACCTTGAAGCTTCTATCATTCTTCAGCTGCCATGAATGGGTTGTCAATTTTTCATGAGGCCGAACTTGTAAATGCACACACACACACACACACACACACACACACACATACACACACACAGTATTTTTAAGACTAGAAGGTCAGGACATATGACCTGGGTGCTCATTTAAAGAGATAGAGGGGCAGAACATTTTAAATCGGATCCTTTCCCTAATGTAGCTGTTTTCACATTTACCTGGAATTTCATGTTCCGTTACTGCAGGAGGTCCTCCGGAAACTCTTCCTCCAAGACAGGCTGTGAATTTTCCTGGGTGCCCCACAAGGACCCCTGGACTATTGTGGATTTCTGGAGTTTCCTGGCTAGCCCCACCTGTGAGACATGAGAGAATGCTGAAAAGGGAAAATGAGAACTCTGAGAGTGTCTTTTGCCCAAGCCTTTGTGGATAAGAAGTGGTGGAGACACCCCACGAACTTGGGTAGTCTGACCCTGGGCTAGCATTCTTAACTATTATGCTCCACTGTTGTACATCTCATAGTTACAGTGCCCAGGAGTCTCTTGGGGACCTTGTTGAAATGCAGAGTGTCATTCATTATGTCTGAGGTGAAGCATGAGATTCTGTAGTTCCAGCAAGCCCCCAGGTGATGCCAATGCTGTCCACCTGTTACCCATGCCTGAGAACTACTGATCTGGATGGTCTCACCCCTGACTCCATTGAAATCACCCAGAATCTTTTAAAAACTGCCACCTTGTTTGCACTTCCAGAAATTCTGATTGAATTATAGCAGCCTGGGCATCATGAGGTTTAAAAAATTTTTGGGCATCATGAGGTTTAAAAAATTTTTTTTTTCTTGAGATAGAGTCTCACTCTGTCACCTGGGCTGGAGTGCAGTGGCATGATCTTGGCTCCCTGCAAACTCCACTTCCCATGTTCAAGTGATTCTTCCACCTCAGCCTCCAGAGTATCTGGAATTACAGGTGTATGCCACCATGCCCAGCTAGTTTTTGTATTTTTTGTAGAGATGAGGTTTCACCACATTGGTCAGGCTGGTCTTGAACTCCTGACCTTAGGTGATTTACCTGCCTTGGGATCCCAAAGTACTGGGATTATAGATGTGAGACAGTGTGCCCAGCCAAAAAAATTTTTCATTTTAAAAACAGAGACGGGGTCTTGCTGTGTTGCCCAGGCTGGTCTTGAACTCCTAGCTTAAATGATTCTCCCACCTTAACCTCTCAAAGTTCTGGGATCACAGACATGAGCCACTGTGCTTAGCCTGATTGTGAGTTTGAAAAGCTCCCTGGGTGAATCTAGTGTGCCAGCTGGGCTGAGAACCATTGTTCTAGGGCTTTGAGACCTCATCTGTTTCAGGACCCCCTGAGATTCATGCCCATCTGCTCTTCCGCAGAACAGTCCAACTCCCACCTCTGGGATAGGGGAGCTCAGACTGGGACTGACTTGAGGTCTCCCTCTACCCTCTGTCCTGTCCTGAGCTGGTTGGTTGGACCAGAGATGCTCTGGGTACCGTGCCAGTGGGAGCAAGCAGGTGCAAGGCCACAACTGGCAGAGTACAGCAGAAGGAGAGGAATAAGGTCTCTTCTAGGGGTCCAGAAGACACTTCCAAGCTGCTCTTTGCTGAACTGCTCAGCTGCCAATATGAAAATAAGTTTGGCATTGTGAGAAGGCTACCTGGGATTCCCCTCCTGCCAGGAAGAGTGGGGCCCTGGAATCCCAGGGAAGCTGATACCACCAGGCTGGGCTGTGTCAGCAAGTCCTGCAGTACTGAGTGCCTACCAGTAGCTGTGTAAGAAAAAGGGTTGAGGACGGACCCTTTCAGCCCCTTCATGATCCACAGTGATGAAGTTCATTGAACCCAGCTGTGCTTCAGTGATCTAGGGCTTTACTGGAGATGCTTCAGAGGGTGCATTAGTTTCCTCTGGCTGTTGTAACAAAGGACTGCAAACTGAGTGGCTAAAAACAACACAGATTTATTATCTTCCAGTTCAGGAGATCAGGAGTCTGGTACAGGTCTTTGTGGGCTAAAACCAAGGAATTCTTTTCTGGAGACTCTGGAGGAGAATCCATTTTCTTGTCCTTTTCAGCCTCTAAAGGCTTCCTGGTGTCCTCAGCTTGGGGCCCCTTCCTCCATCTGCAATGCAACAACAGTGGTGTGAAGTTTTCTCACATTGTATCACTCTTCTGCCTGCCTCTTTCACTTTTTTGGCTGCTCATTTCATAAATATTTGTCAGACATCTACATGGCATCAGGCACTGTTGTAGGTACTTTGGATCCAGCATGAATGAAACAGACAAAATCCCAACTTTTATGTAGTAGTTTCCAGGGAAGAGGACGATAGAAACATCCATATATTGATATATTGCTCAGCACCGTGGCAGGTGTCTGTGGTCCCAGCTTCTGGGGAGGCTGAGGTGGGAGGACCACTAGAGCCCAGGAGTTCTGAGCTGCAATGCACTGTGTCTATCGGGTGTTCACATTAAGTTCGGCATCAATGTGGTGACCTCCTGGGAGTGGGGGACCAACAGCTTACCTAAGGAGAGACGAACTTGTCCAGGTTGGAAATGGAGGAGGTCAAAACTCCCGTGCTGATCAGCAGTGGGATCACACCAGTGAATAGCCACTGCACTCCAGCCTGGGTAACACAGTGAGACACTGCCTCTAAAAAAACAAAAACAAACCATAAGTGTATATATTATAAAATATATTAGAAGATGAGTTCTATGGAGGAGAAAATATAGGGAAGGCAGATAGAAAGTACTAAGTGACTCTCTTCCACTTTTAACATCTCTTCTGATTAGACCCAGATGATCTCCCCCCGCTTTTTTTTTTTTAAGACAGAGTCTTGCTCTTTTGCCCAGCCTGTAGTGCAATGGCACAATCTCAGCTCACTGCAACCACTGCCTCCTGGGTTCAAGTGATTGTCCTCCCCCAGCCTCCCAAGTAGTTGGAATTATAGGCGCTTGCCACTGTGTCTGGTTAATTTTTAGTACAGACGGGGATTCACCATATTGGCCAGGCTGGTCTCGAACTCCTGACCTTGTCACCCACCTGCCTCAGCCTCCCAAAGCACTAAGATTGCAGGCATGAGCCACCGCACCTGGCCTATCTCCCTGTTTTAAGATTAGCTGATTAACAACCTTAATTTCATCTGAAAATATAATTCCCCTTTGCTGGGTAATAGAACATATTCACAGGTTTGGGGGATTAGGACATGACGTCTTTGATGGGGTCATAATTCTGCCTGACTCAGGGATTTAGGGGTGAATCTGAGTCTGAGACTCCGGTTGTCCCATCCTTTCTGAACCCTGATTTTAATCAGAGCAATTTTGTTAAGAATCTGTTTCCATGCAGCAAAGTATTGCAAAGCTAACAAAAGCTTTTCAATCAATGGTCTAGTCCCTTTTCCTGGACCAGCAACAAGAAAACCTGGCAGCTTGCTAGAAATGTGAAATCTCATGCTTGGCCCCAGACCTGCTGAGCCAGGGTCTACAACTTAGTACAGACCAGGATGATCTGTGCCTACAATGAAGTTTGAGAAGGACCAGGTGGGTTAGTTTCCTGCGTCCATGGCTGTTCGTTGAACCCATACAGAGAGTTTTGGAAATATACTGATGCCTGGGTCCCACCAAAGATTCATTGGCCTGGGGGTGCCATCTGGGTGTTGGAGTTTTTCAAATCTCCAGGGTATACCTATATATACACACACAATGGAATACCATTCAGCTGAAAAATAAATGAAATTTTCCTTTGTAGCAACACGGATGGAACTGGAGGCCATGATCATAAATGAAACAACTCAGACATAGAATGACAAATACTGTATGTTCTCATTTGTAAGCAGGGGCTAAATAACTTGTACACATGGAAGCAGAGTGCAGGATGATGGACAATAGAGAGTTGGAGGAGTGGAGAGTGTCAGGCAAGCGGGCAATGGGTGATTGCTTGGTGAGTATAATGTGTGTGGCTCCAGTGATGGACGTACTGAAGGCCCAGACTTCACCACAGTGCAACACATCAGTGTAGCAAAAAATAAATTTGGTTTCAAAACAAACTTGCGGCCTAACCATGCATTATAGAGGAAATGATTAAAAATGTAATTATTATTTTCATTTTTTCACAAGCCCAATGGATAATGTTTGCCTACTTTATTAGATTAGTTGTGCTAAAAACTAACAAGTAGCTAATAGCATTTTTTGAAGCTTACTTCTTGCCAGGCTCTCTCCTTTACCTGTTTAAACTCATTTAAATCTCCCAAGTCTATGAGGCATAGCCTCACAGTCCCATTTTAGAGATCAGAAAATCGAGGCACAGAGATGAAATGAGCTGATGCTTGGAAATGGCTCATTTCGTGGCTGCCAGACATCTGGGAAGTGTGCATTCATGGGTTTACTCTCACTCTGTCTCTCCCTGACAGCTGTCTGGTTGAATCCCAGCACTTGCTGTGAGGATGACCTGCAAGGCTTCCTTGGCTGAGGGTCCTTAACACGGGAGATGTCACCCCGTCACTTCACCTCAGTTTCCCCTGCTCGGCTCTGCCTTTCTTTCCGAGGTGCTGGGAGGATTCTGTAAATAGTTCCCTTGAGGTGCTGGAAGCACTGGGTGGAGAAACTCACTATAAATACCCAGCACTTATAATTAGCTTTCATGGCGGCACAGTTCTGTGTGTGGGGGAGGCGAACACCTGCAGGGGCAGAAAGTCAAAATGCAGGGGCCCGGGGCCTCTACAGAACTGCTTCCTGGTACCACCTGAGCCAGAGAGGACCCATACAAAGTGAAGAACCCCAGATAAGAACACAATGGGGCCTTCTGATCTTGCTGCAGCTGCAGACAAGAGCATTAGGGTCTGATAGGAGCTTCCGGCTCCATTACTCCCTGTCTGTGACAACTGCAAATTAGTGCAGTCCTCTGAGCCTCAGTTTCCACATCTGTAAGCTGCTGTAGTATATGACAAAAGGCATCTGGTGGTTCTAAGATCAATGGTAGCCCTAAAACCCATCCGAGCGTCTTGCAGGGCTGACACTACCTGTCACTTAGTCTGAAGCAGCCTGGCCCGGGGATTTCCAGGAGACAGAGTTAAATCAGCACAGATATAACTTTCATAAATCTTAAAATAAAGCTTATCCTCACAATAGCTTAAACTCCTTTTATGTAAGAAACACCTGGTAACAGATCTGGACTGAATACAGATGGAAGGGGGAAGGATCCCCCAAACATTGTTAATGGTCTCTGGATCGATATCCTCCTGGTCAGTCAACTGACCCCGGGCTGTGTCTTGCCATGCCACCAGCCTGCTCCCACTGTCTATCTCATAAGAACATGCCAGAATAAGCTGTTTAAGCATCAGATGGCATCTAAGACTCATCTTTGGCTTGGATCAAATGGAAGGAGAGAAGTTGCCCCTCGGGAAGCTTGTCATTTGGGACCACCCGAAACCCCTGATCATGACGGATGCTCATAATCACTCCTACTATGAATAATTAAAGGTAATGTGTATAAAGTTCCTGGTATTGGTGCATGAAGTAAGTGCTTCACAAATGCAAAGTTATTGTTCCCTTTGTGTGCACAGCTGGGCAGATGGCATCTAAGTTGCAATCAGATGGCCCTCTCCCACTTAAAGACTGTCTTAGGCTCCTCATTGGTGGCAGAGGCACCCCATGCCTATGTCTCACCCCCATGCTCCTCCTCTGCATTGATACTTTTTTTTTTTAAGATGTAATTTTGCTCTTGTTACCCAGGCTAGAGTGCAATGGCATGATCTCGGCTCACTGCAACCTCTGCCTCCTGGGTTTAAGCAATTCTCCTGCCTCAGCCTCCCAAGTAGCTGGGATTACAGGCACATGCTACCACACCTGGCTAATTTTTGTATTTTTAGAAGAGAAGGGGTTTCACCATGTTGGCCAGGCTGGTCTTGAACTCCTGACCTTGTAATCCACCCGCCTCAGTCTCCCAAAGTGCTGGGACTACAGGCATGAGCACAGCAGTCCACTGATATTAACTTCTCACCCCACCTCAAGAGTGTGCCCTGAGTCTTTCTGCTTTCTGCCCTCGAGTCTTCTTGGATGCTACTGAAACCACCTTAGCATGTGCAAAAGTCCAGCCCAGAAGTGCTGAGTTAACAGCCCAGAGGTAACCATCAAAATAAATGTGCCACTATCCTTCCTTCAGGTGGAAAATTCCAGAGGGCTTCCTGCATGCAGTTCTCAAGGTCTCTGAAGCACAGAACCTTCTGGTGTTCTCAGTGATGACCTTGATGATGGACATGTATATGGCTTTGTCTCCTAAATCTTTTCCGTTCCTTGTTCCTGCATCCTGAAATCAACTTCCGAATCAACCGCCTGCACCCAAACCCTTGTCTCAGGCTCTGCTTTTGTAGAAGTCAACCCATGAGATCATCAAATCTGGAGTAGGTTCCAAATTCCTTGCTGTGGCTGCAGGACCCTGCACAATGCTCTTCAGCCATTTCAACCTCACATCTGCTACCACTCTTGCCCACACCTGCCACACCCAGCCACACCAGCCTCCAGTCACTTTTCTTTAACTTTCTGAGCAGTCCCTCCTCAGGGCCTTCACACATGCTGTTCCTTCCCTTTTCCCCTTCTTCTATGTCAACCATTCCTTCCTACAGCTCTCAGCTTAAATATCAGTTCCTTAGTGTTGCTTCCTTCTGGTCTCTGGTCTCTTGCAGGTTCCAACAACCTTTATTCTCTCTTGTAACAAAATGTTTCCTTTTTCTTGTACTATTTGAAGTTGTGTATTCATCTGAATGTTTATCTTGTTAATTATCTTCCTTCTTGTAGACTATAAACCCCATGCTAATAGAGACAACTTCTGTCTACTTCCATGAGCTCTAGAGCATCTGCAAGCTCCTTACATATGAGACATGAATATTCATTGAATGAAGGTGGGATTCAGGTTGGTCAATTTCTCATGCATCCCAAGCTTATGTTACTCTGCTAGGTTATGGGATATTGGCAGAGGACTTTAAGGGAGGTGGGGCATAGGGGAGGGTTAAGAAGTAAGGGAGGCAAGAACAGCCAGCCTCTATCCTCACCTTCCTTTCTCCCACTTCTCCAGGATCAGAGCATCAGTGGCAACTGAATGAAACATGCCAGTCTGAGCTCAGGCTCCAGGAGGACATATTCAAGCACATCTCTATGACTATGAGATTTATGCACTTGGCCCTCTGTGCGTTGAGGGAGCTTGGGCATTTGTCCGTGACTTTGCATACCTGGTACCCAAGTTGTGTTTTCAGGATTCTAGGTCTTCATCTGGAGCAAAGCTGGGTGTGACTCCAGGGGCCCAGGAAGGCTAATCTCCATCCTTAGCCTCTGAAAGAATAGGGCCAACTTGAAGCTAGTTTGTGTAACTCTGTGCATTTTCTCCAGAGATGTTGGAACCATAGGCTTGGCCAAGAAAGGATGGGGTGTAGTAATTAGTGATTTATAACATGCTGTCAGAAGTCCAAAGCTGCCTGGAGGTGCCTTGTACCAACTTGCTACATAGTTTATTGGAAAAACATAGATGGATGGTTGGCACCTGGTTTCAATTATTATGACTTGTTATTTAGCCTGGTTTGGACTATGTGACAAGAGGGAAATAAGATGAACAAATGTCTCATTGAACATATGCCTTGGGGCTTCCCTGAGGCCCACCTCTTCCCCATGCACTAGGGGGTTCATGATGCAGAGGCCAAACCAGTCCTATGCAACTGAGGCGGGCCTTAGTCACTGCTCATGGATACTGTGATCCTCTTGAAGTTGCTCCAAGTTTTCTTACTCTTACTGTTCTGTATCCTTTGCCTGTAATAAAACCATTCAGGGCCAGGTGCAGTGGTTCATGCCTGTAATCCCAACACTTTGGAGGCCAAGGCAGAAGAATTGCTTTAGCCCAGGAGTTCATGACAAGCCTGGGCAACATGGTGAGTCTCTGTCTCTCTTTGAAATATATTTTTAAAAATTGAAAAGAAAAAACATTTAGGCCTTTTACTTTGTTGGAGTCTTGTGAATCCTTTTGATGGTCTGACCCAGCATAATTGTTGCAACCTCTCTTGATGCTGGGCTCTGGCTTTTGGCAGTTTCCTCTTGACATCCAAATTGTAGAATCCTCAGGGCTCACAGGCTCTGGACCGTTTCTTGAGGAGAAGGTGGAGCCATGGGGACCTAACCCGCATCTCATGGAGGTGAAGACAGGGCAGTGGAGCCTCAGCCTGAAAAGGAATTGCCATAATTACTGAGCAAGTGGGAAAAAATAAATGTGACTTATAACTCATTACCTAGAGACAACAAAGGACCACATTGTAATACACCATCTTTTAGACTTTTTTCTCTACATATATATTTACATATAATCGAGATATATTGGACACACCATTTTATATCCCACTCTTTACTTCAACATTGCATTATAAGCATTAGCTGATGATTTTATACAAAATTTCTTCATTTGTAAAATAAGAATAATAGTAATAGTGATGATGATGATTACCAGTACCTATATTATGGGTTATTGTGGGGATTAGATGAGATAATGTGTGGAAAAACTTTTAGCCCACTGTGTGGAATATACTAAGTGCTTATCAGAAATTATTATAATAAAATACTTTAAAATCATAAATGGTTGCAGAGTAGTCTATTGAGTGAATATGCCATATTCATGTAACTATTCCCTTTATTTAATTTACAGGTAATGTTTAAGAATCTTGATACCTTAACTTTTTTTTTCCTTTGAGATGGAGTTTCATTCTTGATGCCCAGGCTGGAGTGCAGTGGCATGATCTTGGCTCCCTACAACCTCTGCCTCCCGGCTTCAAGTGATTCTCCTGTCTCAGTCTCCCAAGTAGCTGGGATTACAGCCTCCGGACACCATACCTGACTAATTTTTGTATTTTCAGTAGAGATGGGGTTTCCCCATTTGGCCAGGCTGGTCTCAAACTTCTGACCTCAAGTGATCTGCCCACCTTGGCCTTCCAAAATACCTGGATTACAGGCATGAGCCACTGCACCCGGCCTTGATATCTTAACTTTTAACTCAGTGTTTTTTTCTATAATGCACCATATTACCGTCTAGAAACAAAATGTCATTGCAGGAGTCACCGGACTCCATGTGCTTGTTAATAATGATAACAACTGCAATAAAAATAAGGGTTTCCTATACTACTGGACCCTCAGGTGACCAGGAGACTGTCTTGGCCTGCGAGCATCTTGGAGCTGAGTGGGGTATGAGCTCACAGATGCAGTGTGATGTTAGGATAGGATGTAGGTACCATGCAGATGTCAGCACTAGATGTTGGACAGAGCAGGAGAGGCAGGATCAAGTCGGCCTGGGGGAGAGGCCAGCAAGGGCATCCTGGACTAGGTATAGAGGTGGTGCTGCTAGGTTTATGTCCTAGTTTGAATTCTTGATATTGGAGCCTGGGACAAGGGCATGGGTGCAGGTGTCTTATTTGAGAGGGGACCCCAGGAGGCAAGAGTGAGGGAGCAAGTAGTGTAAATCTCAAAAGGGGAAGAAGCCAATAAAAGGCGTGTTATTGAGCTGTGGGAAACTGGGTCTCAGTGCCTCTGGGGACCTGGAGAAGTCACCAGAATAAACTTCGGAATTGGTCCTCTGTGTGTCAAGGGAGCCTGGGCATTTATCCATCAATGGTTGAAGGTTGTCCAGGGCGTAACTGCAATTCTAGGCTGCCTTGTGCGTGGAGACCCAAAGGAGTGAGATTCTGTAGTTCTGGAAAAAGCCCCAAAAGACAAATGTGGAGGGACATGGAAGGCTGTGGAGGAACTGTGTCAGGTACGTGGGGACCAGACAGTTAGCTGCAGCTGAAGCTGATGGGTCAGGGGAAACAAGAGTGGACGAGACATTTGCTTCAGAAATGAGGATGACACCGTGCTATGGTGCCCTTGTCCTGTAATTTCATGTCTTCCACTGTGGTCAGAAGTTTTCCCTTATTCTACAGTGAATTTTGCTTGCTGCATTTTCTTCCTGTTTCCCTTCATGCTAGCCCTAAAAGAAGGTGCAGAGCAGCTGGCCATGGTCAGAGGGAAATGCTAGAAGAGCTATACTTCTTGGCAGCCTGACCCTGCCAGGTTCCTTGCAGGTTAAACCAATGCTTTTTCTTTCCTCATTCTCATCATGTCTTTTTTTTTTTGACAGAGTCTTGCTCTGTCGTCCAGGCTGGAGTGCAGTGGTGCAATCTCAGCTTACTGCAACCTCCGTCACCTGGGTTCAAGTGATTCTCATGCCTCAACCATTCTCAATAGCTGGGATTATGGCATGCACCACCATATCCAGCTAATTTTTGTATATATTTTTAGTAGAGTTGGCTTTCACCATGTTGGCCAGGCTAGTCTCGAACTCCTGACCTGAAGAGATCCACCCACCTTGACCTCTCAAAGTGCTGGGATTACACAACCTCATCATGTCTTAATCTACTTACACAGGCTGTGAGCTCAGGGCATGGCTAGATTATTTGCTCTATCAATCAGGTGACCCAAATGCTAATGTCTCCCCTTGGATGATAGCTACGACTGGCATTGAGTGTTTCCTGTAAGGCAGGTCCTGTGCTGGGTGCTGACCTTGTTTCATTTAATTCTAACAATTGCCCTTCATGCTAGGTTCTACAAACACTCCCACTGTATGGATGAGGAGACTGAGGCTCAGGGTATGCCACCTTCTGGCATGATGTGGAACTGGGCTTCAGGCTTCACCACATCACTTGTTCCCCTCTTTGAGCAAGTGTACATTTACCTCTTTGTAAGGTGCCTTGTACATAGAAACTCAAGGGGCCATCTCAGGTTTCTTATTCTGTTTTTTTTTGAGACAGTGCCTCACTCTGTCACCCAGGCTTGAGTACAGTGGCACAATCATGGCACACTGCTGCTTCAAACTCCCAGGCTCAGGTGGTTCTCTTGTCTCAGCCTCCTTAGTAGCTGGGACTACAGGTGTGTGCCACCATGCTCAGCTAATTTTTTGTATTTTTTTTTTTAGAGATGAGGTCTTATTATGTTGCCTAGGCTGGAGGTTGTTCCTTGAGGGCCCTTTACTTATATGCTTGGTCTTGAGTAGGAGACAACAACTGTTAGCACTCGGGAAAATGATAAAGTAATAGTAGGAGTTACTGCACCTTGAATAACTACTGTGTGCTTGTCACTTCTGTACCTGTTTAATGTTCATTGGACAGATGAGGAAAGTGGGCTCAGTAAAAAGAAGTGGAGATTTACACAAGCCTCACAGGTGGTAAGTGTGGGAACCAGATATAGAATTCAGCCTACTTATTGCAAAGCCCATGAGCTTCCCCTCTAGCCTTTACAGGGTGCTGTATATAGGGTGGCCTTAAAGTCCAGCAACAGTGGTGAACATGCATAACAAATGGTTTATTGATATTAACATACATGGCCAAATGCATGGTGCCAGCTGTTATAGCACCCCCCTGTAGGTGGCTGGTGCAGGGAGGGATTGAGAAAGGACTCACGGTCACAAGTGACACTGACATAGCCCTGGGTGGTGAAAATGATGTTGGGAGCAGAGGGAAGTGTGCACCTAAGCGCCAGCCTGGAACTGGAAGAGAAAGAGGGTGGGGCAGACTGAGGGTAATGCAAACTTGTTTTCTTTATGCAAGAAATGTGCTTGCCAGCTAGATAATATTTGGCTCAAAGAGCCTGGGCATGGTGGCTCATGCCTGTAATCCTGGCACTTTGGGAGGTCGAGGTGAGTGGATCACCTGAGGTAAGGAGTTTGAGACCAGCCTGACCAACATAGTGAAACCCTGTCTCTGCTAAAAATACAAAATTAGCTGGGCGTGGTGGCTCATGCCTGTAATCCCATCTACTCAGGAGGCTGATGCAGGAGAATCGCTTGAACCTGGAGGCATAGGTTGCCGTGAGCCAAAATTGTGACATTGCACTCCAGCCTGGGCAACAAGAGTGAAACTCTGTCTCAAAAAAAAAAAAAGAAAAAGAAAAGAAAAAAGAGAAAGAGAGAGAGAGAATATTTGGCTCAAAGGACCTGAGATCATTGAGCTCCTCTGTCACTTTAGAGATGGGGAAATGGAGGCCTGGAGAGAAACAATGAACAGTCCAAGACTCCACCTCTTTTCAGGGCTGTGCCTACTGAATATCTGCTCCTGTGGCACATGCTCACCACTCTGCCTGCTCCCCACCCTTTGGGCAACTTGGAGGATACCAGGGGGATGTGCAGTGACCTGTGCAGTTTCCATCCTTCACTCCAGGGCTGCAGTCTCCCCCCACCTGGGTTTCTCCAGCTCTCTAAGAGAACCCCTGAGGCACTCCCTACATCTGTCAACCCCCAACGGGCACCCTCTCGTTTGGAGCCCTGAGGCCTGTGAGCTGTGGCTCAGAGGAGAAGCAGGGCCGTGGGTGGGGCAAGCAGGATAATTATAATCTTGGAAGCTTTGACTCTCAGACTGAGAAGCAGGGAGGCAGTTCTTCCTGCCTGGTTTGGAAGCTAGGTCTGAGTCAGAAACCATCTCCCACAGCCTAGCCTCCCGTGGGTCTGCAGCAGCTGGTTCCATCTTACCCTTTCACCCTAGCACCAGACCTTAAGTCAATTCATTCATGCATGCATGCTTTCTGGGGCATTCATTCATTTACAAAATGCTGATTATGTACTTAATGCATGCCAAGCACTGTATGGAGCTTGGGAACACCAACAGTGGTGGGGGCAGGGATGATGTGGTGTGTTGTGTCAGTCAAGCTCCATCAGTTGCAATCTTGGCTCCACCATTTACCAGCAATACAATCTTTCGTGCATCGTTTAAGCATTCTGTGCCTTACTTTCCTCATCTGAGAAATGGGTATTCTATATCCCTTGCAACATAAAGGGGAGAATACACATAAACAGCTAAGTATAGCTTTTAACATGCTTCAGACATGTTAACACCTAACAAAATGTTACCTGTTGCTGTTAGTATTGAAAATTTTCCATTAAAGAGATGAATTATGTACAGTTTCTCTTCTGGGAAAATCTCCTAGTCTAGAGCAGAGATGGCAAAGGGGTTTCGTCTCACATGTCAACTCTGGATAGAGGCTGCTTGGAATACTGTAACAAGAAAGATTCTGAGAAATGGTCTAGACCCACTAGGAAAAAGAGAATGATTGATTAGAATTAGGTTTCAGAGAAGGTAAAGGTGGCATATAAGCCTAGCATCAAGTATCCTTGTTACTGATTTAGTCCTGGAGAGGAGAAGGGAGGGGAATGGGAGGGGTAGTAAGGAATTTAGAGGAGAGGCCGGGTGCAGTGGCTCATGCCTATAATCCCAGCACTTTGGGAGGCCAAGGTGAGTGGATCACGAGGTCAAGAGATCGAGACCATCCTGGTCAACAAGGTGAAACCCTGTCTCTACTAAAAATACAAAAATTAGCTGGCCATGGTGGTGCATGCCTGTGGTCCCAGCTACTCGGGAGGCTGAGGCAGGAGAATTGCTTGAACCCAGGAGGCGGAGGTTGCGGTGAGCCGAGATCGCGCCATTGCACTCCAGCCTGGGTAACAAGAGCGAAACTCCGTCTCAAAAAAAAGGAATTTAGAGGAGAACAGAGTCAGACCTTATCAGGTATTTGGGGCAAATGTTGGAGGGTCAGGGCTGCCTAAAAGCTGTTCCTATGTGAATATTTCTAAGTATCTGCAACAGAGGTGGATTGTCCCTGCTCTAGAGTGGCAAGAGAGTTTTATTAGAAGATACAGGTTTGAATCCTGGCTCTGGCACTACAGGCTGTATGGCCTGGGGCAAGCAGTGGACTTATCCTAGTTCTCAGCTTCTGAATCCCCCCACCATCACCCTGGATTTTAATGAGGATTAAATGAGATAGCACACGTTAAGAAATTAGATATAGCAAAGGAAACCGCCACTTCAGTGAAAAGGCAACCTATGGAATGGGAGAAAATATTTGCAAACCATACGTCTAATAGGGAGGTAATATCCAGAATATATAAATAACTCCCACAAGTTAGCAATAACAACAGCAAAAAACAACTAGATTAAAAAGCAGTCAAAGGATTTAAATAGAAATGTCTCCAAAGAAAATATATAAATGGCCAACAAACATGAAAAGATGCTCAACATCGTAATTGTTAGGAAAATGCAAATCAAAACCACAATAAACTATCACATCATCCCTGTTGGGGCCATTATAAAAAAACAGAAAATAGCAAATGTTGGTGAGGATATGGAAACACTGGAACCCTGGTGCACCGTTGGTGGGATCGCAAAATGGTGCAGCTGCCATGGAAAAAAGTATAGAGGCCTTTCAAAAAATTAAATGTAGAATTAATATATGATCCAGCAATCACACTTCTGGGTATACAATGCTTCTTGAGTTATAATGGGATTATGTCCAGATGAACCTATCATAACTTGAAAATGCATTTAATACACCTCACCTACTGAAGGTCATAGCTTAGCCTTGTCTACCTTAAACATGCTTGGAATACTTACATTTGTCTGCAGTTGGAAAAATTATCTAACACAAGGCCAATTTTATAATAAAGTGTTGATAATTTCATGTAATTTGTTAAATATGTTATTGAAAGTGAAAAACAGAATGATTGTGTGGATATGTGAAGTATGGTTTCTACTGAATCTATACTGCTTTTGCACCACCATAAAGTTGAAAAATTTTAAGTCGAACTATCATAAATCTAGGACTGCATACCCAAAAGAACTGGAAATTGATTTCAAAGAGATACTTTCACACCATAATCATTGCAGCATTATTCACCATAGACATGAAGTAGAAGCAACCTAAATGTCCATGGATGGATGAATGGATGAAGAAAATGTGGTATATACATGCAATGGAATGTTACTTAGCCTTAAAAAAGGAGAAAATCCTGTCATATGTCACAACATGAATGAAACTTGAGGGCATGATGCTAAGTGAAATAAGTTAGTCACAAAAAGACAAATATGCCACCACACCTATAGTCTCAGCTACTTGAGAGGCTGAGGCATGAGAATCGCTTGAGCTGCTTGAACTTGGCAGTGAGCTGTGATCATGCCACTCCCATTAGCCTGAGTGACAAAGTGAGACTGTTGAATTTGATCAAATTGCAGCATAAGATTTGGAAGACAAACATCTAAACTATAGCATGTAAGTTATCTAAAGTAGTCAAGCTCATATGAATAGAAAGTACAATAGTGTATATCCAAAGAACTATAAATCGTTCTACTATAAAGACACATGCACCCCTATGTTCATTGCAGCCCTGTGTACAATAGCAAAGACCTGGAACCAACCCAAATGCCCATCAATGTTACAGTTGACAAAGAAAATGTGGTACATATACACCATGGAATACTATGCAGCCATAAAAAATGATGAGTTCATGTCCTTTGTAGGGACTTGGATGAATCTGGAAACCATCATTCTCAGCAAACTGACACAAGAACAGAAAGCCAAACACCATATGTTCTCACTCATAGGTGGGTGTGGAATAACGAGAACACATGGACTCAGGGAGAGTAACATGACACACTGGGGGCAATTGTGGGGGGTAGGGGAGAGACAATGGGGAGTGGGGAAGGTAGGGAAGGATAACATGGGGAGAAATGCCGGATATAGTATGCACCTAAAGTAAAATAAATAAATTAAAAAAAAAAAGGAAAGTAGAATGGTGGTTGCTGGGGACCATGGAGAGGGGCAAAAAGGCTGCTGTTGTTCAATAGATACAGAGTCTCTTTTTGCAAGATGAAAAACTTCTAGAGATTGTGCATGTCAACTATATGACAATGTGCATATAGTTAACCCTACTGTACTGTACACTGAAATAATTAAGATGGTAAATTTTATATTACATGTTTTTCTTTTACCATAATAATTTAAAAAACTTAGCAGAGTGCCACATGAAGCAATCAAAAACTGGTGGTTAGCCATCAATATTTTGTTTGCCTGAAAGAACTGGAAGGTGGGGCAGAGCTCTCTTTGTAATCCATTATTAGTCAAATAGTTCCATTCTTTGTGAGAGCTGGAAAAAATCAAGAATTAGTTGGAACAAATTGTTAAAAAATAGAGGATTCGTTGGAAAAAGCTTAACACTTCAAACAATGGGTAAATTGCTCAAATAAATTGTGGTAGGTTATACAACATCACGTAAAATATGATTCCGTTTTTATAAAAAAGTATTAATTCACATAAGACCAGAAAAAGATTTGGAAATGTGAACACCTTGGAGTTAACAATGATTCTTCCTGAGTAGGTGGGATGTAGGTGTACCCGCTGGGGTTCTTAACAGAAACCAACTTAGGCTAATTAAGCAGAAAAGGAATTTGTTAAGAGGATTTGGGGGAGTCCCAGTCCTCAAGTGGATGTCTCTGGGTTTGGGAACATTACCTGAGCTTGTCTGGTGAGGGAACCACTGTCACCACTGGCAAACCCCAGGGGTTCCAGCTTGCCCAGAGCCCTGTGTGCCCTGGAAACTCAACCCTGAAACCACCACAATTTCTGAATATAATTAGCTCAACTCCATACCTGACATAGGTCCAAGATTAACCATCTTTATGACTAACTGATCGGTAGTCCAGAAGAATGTACAAATAAGTCCTTCCTTCAATTCTGAGTCATATCTTCCAACTCACCTCAATCTGGTGGGTAGATCCTCAATCTGGCTCACCTTGGCCCTTGCTCCCTGGTGGGCAGGTTCTTCTTGCAGAGTGCCTGGGGCTTCCCACTATGGTCAAGTTTCTTCATAGTCATTAGGAAACAATGTTCCCAAGCCCTCACCCACCCCTTTGGGCCCCTTTACTCTTCTTGAGGGCTTCTGATATAGTTTGTCTGTCTTTGATATCCAACCAGTATCAAGACCATCAGAGCCTTCTACTATACAGCATGTTTTAGCATAAAAGGGTTTTGAGGGAAGGGTTTTATGGGTCAGTGGTCCCAACAGAGATCAGGATGAACTTAGAAGGCTTTGTGGAGGAGGAGGTTCTGAGAGGAACCACAAAGGACAATTAGGATTTTCACAGGCATGGATAGAGATGGGGAGAGAGAAGAGCAATGTCACTCTAGGACTGTGATGAGTCAGAGGTGAAAAGACCACTCCACAGTCATGTCAGAACACAGATAAACCAGGAGGATTGTCCAAATATTAAAAAGGACCAAACAGTCTTCATCCTGGCTCCTCTGAGTGATGGCCACTTCTCCACCAATTACAGCTTTAGCCTTACTTCCTTTCTTTCTCTCTAACATGTATTAAGATAACCCAGTTAGAGACTTATCTCTTGCTGCCTGATAGCATTCAAAACCAGAACAAAGCCCCATTTTCTTTTCTTTTCTTTTCTTTTTTTTGAGACAGTCTCACTCTGTCACTCAGGCTGACATGCCGTGGCACAATTATAGCTCACTGTAGTCTCCAGTTCCTGGGCTCAAGTGAGCCTCCCATCTCAGCCTCATAAGTAGCTGGGATTAGAGGCACCAGCCCTGAGCCCAACTAATTTTTAAATTTTTTTGTAGAAATTGTGTCTTGGCTATGTTGCCCAGTCTGGTTTTGAATTCCTGGCCTCAAATCATCCTCTCACCTCAGCCTCCCAAACTGTTGGGATTACAGTATGACCCACTACACCCAGTCGTAGCTCCACTTTTTCTTTCTTTTTGAGATGGAGCCTATACTCCCAGCTACTTGGGAGGCTGAGGCATGAGTATTACTTCAGAGATGGAGGCTGCAGTAAGCCAAGATCATGCCGCTGCATTTCAGTCTGGGTGACAGAGCAAGACTATTTCAGTCTGGGTGACAGAGCAAGACTGTCTCAAAAAAAAAAAAAAAAAAAAGCATAGTGGTAGCTACAGTCTTAGAAACTTTCTCATGCTCTGGGTACTGCTTTTTGTGTTATTACTTGTATTAAGATATGTATGCTTATCTCCATTTTGCAGATTAAAAAATTGAGGCCAGAGAATTTAGGTAATTTACTCAAGGCCACACAGATTGAAGATGGCATGTTTATAACCATTAAACTGACATTTCCCAAATGTTAGTGCATGTTAGAATCACCCAGGTATCTTACTCAAAATGTTACATCCTGGGTCCTATCTTTAGAGATTTGGATTCAACTGGTGTATTCTTTTTTTTTTTTTTGAGGCTGAGTCTTGCTCTGTCGCCTAGGCTGGAGTTCAGTGTTGTGATCTTGGCTCACTGCAACCTCCACCTCCTGGGTCCAAGCAATTCTCCAGCCTCAACCTCTCAAGTAGCTGGGATTACAGGCATGTGCCATCACACCTGGCTTGTTTTTGTATTTTTAGTGGAGACGGTGTTTCATCATATTGGACAGGCTGGTCTTGAGCTCCTGACCTCAGGTGATCCATCTGCCTAGGCCTCCCAAAGTTCTGGGATTACAGGTGTGAGTCACCGTGCCTGGCCTTGGTGTACTAATTTCTATTGCCTCAAAACAAATCACCACAAAATTAGCAGTTTAACACAATACCCATTTATTGTATCATAGTTTCTGTGTGTCAGGATTCCAGGTGCAGCTTAGTTGGGTCCTTTGCTCAGGGTCTATAAGGCTGCATTTAGGGTATTTATTGCATGGGCTGTGTTCTCATCTGGACGTCTGACTAGGGACCAACTTCCAGACTCATTTAAGTTGTTGGCAGAATTTATTTGCTTGCAGCTGTATGTATGATGGACAATCCTAGATTTTTACTGTCTCTAAGGTAGAGGCCACTCTCAGGTTCTGGAAACATCCTATAGTTCCATGCCTATAAGGCCTTCTCTATAGATAGTTCACATGATGGCTGTTTGCTTATTTGTGGCTGGCAAAAAAGTATCACTACTATGCTAAGACAAAATCTTATAAAATGAAAGGTAATCACAGGTGGATGCCCCATTTCCTCTGTCATCTCCTATTGATGAGAAGCAAATCTTAGGTTCTAATTGCATTTAAAGGGAGGGGGTTATACCAAGGTGCAACACCAGGGGGCAGAGCTCAGGGAGGACAGCTGAAGATTCTGCCCACCATAGCAGGTCTGGGGCAGGCCTGTTAATCTTTATTTTAATGCACTCCTCTCCCGACCCAAGCAATTCAGATGAAGGTGTAAGGTGAAGACCTATACAGGGGACAGTGTTATGTGGTAGAAAGAATATAAACTCTGCCTGGTCCAAAGCCTCTCTCTTGGGACTTGGAGCAAGTTACATAAATATTTTTTTTGAGACTGAGTCTCACTCCTGTCACCCAGGCTGGAATGCAGTGGTGCTCACTGTAACCTCCACCTCCTGGGTTTAAGCAATTCTCCTGCCTCAGCTTCCAAATAGCTGGGATTACAGGCACCTGCTATTATGCCTGGCTCATATTTATATTTTTAGTAGAAATGGGGTTTCACCATGTTGGCCAGACTGAGCTCAAACCCCTGACCTCAAGAGATTCGCCCACCTTGGCTTCCCAAAGTGCTGGTACTACAGGCGTGAGTCACTGCGCCCAGCCAAGTTACTTAAATTTTACTTATTATTTTTAAAAATTGTATTGATTGATCTATTGATTGAGACAGGGTTGCCCAGACTGGAGTGCAGTGGAGTGATCATAGCTCACCACAGCCTCAAACTTTTGGGCTCAGGGAGATGCTCTTGCCTCAGCTTCCTGAGGAGCTGGGGCTACAGGCACGTACCGCTCTACCTGACTTATTTATTTATTTTTTTTGTAGAGACAGGGGTCTCACTGTTGCTCTGGCTGCTCTTAAACTCCCGGCTTCAAGTGATCCTCCCACCTTAGCCTCCCAAATTTCTGTGTTTACAGGCATGAACCACGATGCCCAGCATACTTCAACTTCAGTGTCCCATAATAGATGTACGAGTGATCACTTTCATTACCATAATGACTTCACAGGGCTGTTTGGGGATTAAAAGAGATAACACACCTGTAGACCACCTGGAACAGAGAAGGCAATCAACAAAAGTAAAGTGCCATCCTGTTGTGTAAATCTTTCTCCTAGCTCAAATGGAAAGGCATCCTTCCTCCAGTTCTCCCTGGCTAGAGCTGGTGCTGATCTTTGGGACTTTGGAAGCCCCTTTGCTCTCTCTTATCGCAGTCTTTATCTGCTGATTATGTTTTTCCACTGGGCAGAGAGTGAGTTAAGGCAAGATACTGTACCAGTTACAATAGGCTAGGTTTAGCTGTAGTAACAAATGACCCCCAAGGTTCCATGGCCTCCGGCAGCAAATGTCTATTTCTTCCTCATGTTGTACATCCGTTGTGGGTTGGCAATGCCTCTACTCCATGCCATCTTCACTCTGGGACCTGGCAGATGGGAGAACCTCTAAGTGGAATATTGCCAATCTCATGGCAGATGAGAGGAAGAAAAGACATAGTGAAAAATGTGTTGGCTATGGAATCTGCTGGCAAGTGATACATGTTAGTTCCACCTGCCCAATAGTGACCAAAAACAAGTTACATGGCCCTTGTTGAGTTCAACAAGGTGGAGATCTAAAATCTCCTTGCAAGGAGGTAATCCAGAATATTTGGCAAATGGCTTTAAAATCAGCCGTGGAGACCTCACAAAGTTTATTTTAGGAGACAATAACAATGGTGCTAAGAGTAGCAAAACACCAGGTACTAAGTTTTTTATATAAATGAACCCATGTTATCATCATAACAAGCCTGTGAAGAAGGGGCTATGATGCCCATTTTATAGATGGGTAAACTGAGGCACTGAGCAGTCAAGTCCCAGGCCCAAGACTGCATGGCTTAGGTGGAACCTGCAGGACAGTGCAGCTATGATGGAAATGAAGTGGCAAACCTGGATAGAGCCACAGTACAAAATTCCTGGATCCAATTGTTTCCATTAGGCTCCTCCCTTCTCTCGCTGCTCCTCAATGACCTTCTCCTTTGTCTGGGGCTCTGTAAAGCTCCTCCCCTTCCTGTAGCTTTAATCCAACTCCCCAGTTGAAATCCTGTGTTCAGACCCACTGAACACTATAAAAATGTCAATTAAGTTGATTTAAAAATGCTCCCAGTCTCATTAACAACAAACTGTTTGTGCCAGTGCAGCCAGACAGGGCTAAGAATAAATAATATGAATATTAAAAGGTTTTTTGTCATTAATTATCAATAATAAATTATCACTACCCCCGACCTTTTCTCTGGCTGCCAGGGATGCTTTTTTCTTAGGCAGGATGAGTCATTATTAGAAGGCTGAGATGCGGCTTTTTCATCTGCTGTGAAGAAGGAATGCAGGCATTGTAAACAAGGGCCCCAGGAATCATGGCTCTTGTGACCTCCAGTCTATCTTTTTTTTTTTGAGATGGAGTCTCACTTTGTCACCCAGGCTGGAGTGTAGTGGCACCATCTCGGCTCACTTCAACTTCAGTCTCCTGGGTTCAAGCGATTCTCCTGACTCAGCCTCCTGAGTAGCTGGGATTACAGGCACTCACCACCATGCCTGGTTAATTTTTGTATTTTTAATAGAGACAGGGTTTTGCCACGTTGGCCAGGCTGGTCTCAAACTCCTGACCTCAAGAGGTCTGCCCACCTCGGCCTCCTAAAGTTCTGGTATTACAGGCATGAGCCACCATGCACAGCCTACTCTGACAATTAAAAATCATTAGGTGTCCTGAAGCAGAGTGAACTTCTCGTGTGGGTCACAACCCAGTCCAGCATCTGACCCAGGGCAGGTGCCCTGTCAATGTTTGGTGAATGAACAAATAAATGAAAGTAAAGGCATAGGCTTACATTTGTACCTCATAGCCTGAATATGACCTGGGCTCTGCTACTCCCTAATTGTGTGATCCTAGATATGCCACTTGATTTCTCTAAGTGTCATTTTCTTCTTCTGATGATAATAGTAGCTATTAGCCAGGCCTGGTGGTGTGTGCCTGTGGTCCCAGCTATGTGGGAGGCTGAGGCAGGACGATCACTTGGGCCTGAGGTTGAGGCTGCAGTGAGCCATGATTGTACCACTGTACTGCAGCCTGGGCAAAAAAGTGAGACCCTGTGTCAAAAAAAAAAAAAATTCATAGCTACTTCACATGTTGTGAAGATGAAAAGAGATAATGCATATTAGAGCTCAGGCATGTAATATTAGTGAATATCAGCCATCATCATCTTCATCTTCATCATTTTAATTATAATTGCAGTTCTGTGGTAGAGGAACTTATGGCTTCTCCATTTTATCCTTCAAAGAAATATTCTGCAGCCAATAAACATGACTACATTTTTTAATAACAATAAAAAATGTGTATAAGTTAAGAAAAAGTAAACTGCACATTTTTTTTTAGACTGAGTTTCACTGTCACCTGGGCTGGAGTGCGGTGGTGCGATCTTGACTCACTGCAATCTCCACCTCCTAGGTTCAAGCAATTCTCCTGCCTCATCTCTCCAGTAGCTGGGGATTACAGGTACCTGCCGCCATGCCCGGCTAATTTTTGTATTTTTAGTAGAGACGGGGTTTCACCATATTGGCCAGTCTGGTTTCGGACTCCTGACCTCAAGTGCTCTGCCCACCTCAGCCTCCCAAATTCCTGGGACACAGGCATGAGCCATGGCATCCTGAAAAATTGCAGAATTTTATGTGCCTTCTGATTGCAGTAATGTTAAGGCAGTCAAAACTTGGAAGGAGATACATCAAAACATTATTGATGATTTTTTCCTAGGTGGTAAAGTTACTATGTTTTCTTTTGAATGCTTTCTGTAGCTTTTAATTTTTACAATAAACATGTTTACTATAAAAATTCCTCCACATATTCAAAAGTGGAGAGACTAGTATTATGAACATCCATAAACCTATCACTTAGATTTAATGATTGTTAACATTTTGCCATATTTGTATCATTTTTTTTCTTTTTGGTGAAATATTTTAAAGTTACTAACATCAGGATATTTTATCCCTAAATAGTTCAGTATTTGTCTCTAAAAAAATATTTTCCTACCTAACCACAGTATTATGATTATATCTGACAAAATTAAGAATAATGTCTTAAGTGTTATCTAATACATTGTTCATACTCAGATTTCCCCAAATGTCCTTCAAAATGGTAGTGTAGGGGTGTGTGTGTGTGTGTGTTTTGAGACAGGGTCTGCATCTGTCACCCAGGCTGGAGTGCAGTGGTGTGATCTAAGCTCACTGCAACCTCTGCCTCTCTGTTTCAAGTGATCCTCCCAGCTCAGCCTCATGAGTAGCTGAGACTACAGTTACATGCCACCATGCCTGGCTACTTTTTATAGTTCCTGTAGAGGTAGGGTTTTACCATGTTACCCAGGCTGGTCTCGAACTCTTGAGCTCAAACCCTCTTCACACCTTAGCTTCCTAATGTGTTGGGATGCCAGGCGTGAGGCTGTGCACCTGACCATGTTTTTACAAAAGGTTTGTTTGAACGAGGATCCAACCAAGGACCACACACTGCATTTAGCTGTTGTCTTCTAACTCTCTTTAGAACAATATACCTCTTCCATTTTGTTCATTACACGGACTTGTTGAACTGGCCAGTCCAATTATTCCATAGATGTCCCAGCTTCTGCCTTTGCCTTTTCTTTGTGGTTGCATTGCTTGTATAATATGAAAACAAGCAATACAAATTTGGCCCTATCATTCCTGGCTACTCTCCTGGCCATGTAAACAATAATTATAACTACACCTTCCACTAGCCAGGTGTTGTTCTAAGCACTTTATTTTCACCATCTTATTTAACCATTTCAATAAATCCATGACATAGGGACTTTTTTTTTTTTTTTGAGGCAGAGTCTTGCTCGGTGGCCCAGGCTGGAGTGCGGTGCGATCTCGGCTCACCACAACTTTCAATTCCCAGGTTCAAGCAATTCTTCTGCCTTAGCCTCCCAAATAGCTGGGATTACAGGCATGCGCCCCCACGCCGGCTAATTTTTTATTTTTAGTAGAGATGGTTATTCTCCATGTTGATGAGCCTGGTCTCGAACTCCTGACCACAAGTGATCCACTCGCCTCTGCCTCCGAGAGTGCTGGGATTACAGGCATGAGCCACCCTCACGCCAGGCCAGGACTCTTTTTATCAATGATGAAAATGAAATACACAGGTGAAAACTTGTCAAGGCTATCCAGCCAAGCAGACCAGCTCTCAAGACAGCACACCTAACCATCGTGCCATATTCAAAGAGTAGAAAGAGAAGCAGCAAAGAAAGGAAGACAGATAAGTCAACCCTGCCTTCCTTTGGGATACTTAATGAAGACAGAAGACCAGATTCTCTGTGGGCTCCAGGCAGTTGAAGGAGTGGCAGCACCAGTGATTGCATCTATTCCTCTGCCAGACCTCAGAGCTGTTCTGGGCCCTCTCTAGGGTTTCCTCCTCTTTCCTTTTCTTCCATTCTTAGCAGTTTGGAAGGGTCCCTAAGAAACCGGTGCTTTTCCTTTGCTGGGCTTGAGAGTCCCTGGGTCTGCTATTTATAGGCAAGGAGACATCAGAGTCAGAAAGCAGCCTCAAGGGAGGTGCCTGCATAGTTACCAGGGTGGGGGACACGTGGGCTCTACCAATGATTATATTCTTGGGTCTTCATTGATGAGCATTCTGGAAAAAACAAATATGCAGTGTGTTTCGGGAAAGACTACTGGAAGAGGCTAGGTGTGGTGGCTCACGCCTCTAATTTCATCACTGTGGGAGGTTGAGGTGGGAGAATGGCTTCAGCCCAGGAGTTTGAGACCAGCCTGGGCAACATTGCAAGACCTCATCTTTTAACTAACTAAATAAATAAAACTCACTTGGGCATGGTGATGTGTGCTTATAGTTCCAGCTACTTGGGGGGCTGAGTGGGAGGATCAATTATAAAGCCAGGAGTTTGAGGCTGTAGTGACCTATGATTGATTGTGTCACTGTACTCTAGCCTATGTGACAGATCAAGATGATCCTGTCTCTTACAAAAAAGATAGAGAAAACACTGGAAGGAAACTTGAGACACCCAGGTTCTTAGCTGGATTTGCCTTTGCCATGAATAGGTTGTGACTTTGGCCAGCTCACCCAGCTTCCCTTAGCCAAAGCACCCTCTATATCATGTCAGATTTAAGACTGGCAGCTGTTTCCATTGTGAGGTTGTTATAAGGATTATATGAAGGTAAGAGTGGGAGTGCTTTGCAAAATAATGAAAAAAATATAAAAACTTCCCTTTAGGGTATACTGCAGAAAATGCAAATTCAGATGTGCAGACTGGCTAGGTCTCCTGGTAACATGCGGTTCCAAGGAGAGCTGCTGTGATCTAACATGGCCCCATCTGAAAGCTGTGGCTCACTGGTCATGGAATTGGCAACTGATGTACATTGGGCCAATGAATCCCTGCCCTGGGATTTTGGACTTGGGAAGGGAGGGCAGTCAGTCATTCTTTCCTGTGTGTTTATAGGTCTAAACTGTGAAATAGGAAGCATTACTATGAATGTTCCCTGACTGTGGAGGAAGACAGTTTGTGAGGGAGGGTGAATGCAGCAAGCAAGTGAAAACAAAAGACGGGGAGAGACAAGTGAGACCCAGACTCCAGCTGTTCTTGGAGTCTAGCTGCATCCATGGGATTTGACCAACCCAGGTTTGGCTTCTCTGAGTCAGCTATTTCTTATTTTTGGCTTAAGCCTCTTTGGGACTTTTTTTCTACCATTTATGGCTAGAAGAGTGTCTTGTATATTAGGCAAAAGGACACCCTTAGCAGTCCAAAGAAGGGAAGAGCTGGAGTGAAATTAGCTGGGTGTGGTGGCATGTGCCTGTAGTCCTAGCTTGAGCCCAGGAGTTTGAGGCTGTAGTGAGCTATGACTGTGCCACTGCACTCCAGTCTTGGTGACAGTAATACCCTGCCTTGCTATACAATACAATAAATAAATTGTATTTATACAATACAATAAAACACAACACAATACAAAACAAAACAAATAAAGAAGCCCAGCAAGTTAGTGATTAGGTAGATTAGAGAGCACCTCCTAGTCCTCCCACCTCAGTTTACCATTAAAATTCAACATCATGAACTACTTTGTCTCAGGTATCCAAGTAATATGGTTTGCCTGTGTCACCACCCAAATCTCATCTTGAATTGTAGCTCCCACAGTTGTGGGAAGGACCCAGTGGGAGGTTACTGAATCATGGGGCAGGTCTTTCCTGTGCTATTCTCATGACATTAGTAAGTCCCATGTGATCTGATGGTTTTATAAAGGAGAGTTTCCCTGCACAAGATCTCTTGTCTGCCACCACGTGAGATGTGCCTTTCACCTTCCACCATGACTATGAGGCCTTCCCAGCCATGTAGGACAGTGAGTCCATTAAACCTCTTTCTTTTGCAAATTGCCCAATCTTGGATATGTCTTTATCAGCAGTGTGAAAACAGACTAATACACCAAGTAAGTAAATTGGTGGAAAAGCAAAAGCAAGAATTCAGATTTTCTGACTTCCATCCCAGGGTCTTTTTCACCTCTATGATTGGCCTCTTTATTTCTGGGTAGCATATAATCACACTGCATTAAAAAACAGTAACTTTTACTATTTATTGAGTACATATTAAATTCCTTCTTGTAAAAGACAGTTGCATTACTTTAATAACAATCTGGTAAAGAAGCTCTTCTTATTCACCTTGCATGGTGGGAAACTGAAGTTCAATAAGTTTAGGCAATTTGCCTGAAATCATGCAGCTAGTAAGTCATAGAGTCAGGATTCACATTCAAGTGGTCTGACCCTTGAGTCCTCATGTTTAATTATGATGCTCTGCCCCATCTTTGGCTTTCTACTCTACCAAGAATGACTGTGCCCATGCACTCTTTCAAACCAGGACTCTGCTGAATCTTTGAGTGAGACAGAGAAGTCCTAAGAGATCTGTCATTTCCTGCACCTTGTGGCTAGTGGCATGGGAATATTGTTCTCGGACTTGTGTTATTTACCCAAGAATTTTCAAGGCTGCTCCTTGCTTAAGTAGGAAACACTTCTGCAAATATGAATGGAAAATTGGATTTGTTTACTCAGGAGTGGAGAAGGCTTTAAGTATTCTTGGGAAAGGGGTTGCTGCAAACGATGCTCAAAGTTGATTGGGGTTTCACTTATCAACCCAATGGGAGAGGAAGGAATTCTTTTTAAAAAATAAGCTTTACTGAGTTATAATTGCATACATAAATAACTGCATGTTTAATGTATACAATTTCATGAGTTCATATTTATGTACATACCTGTGATACCATCACCACAATCAACGTAATAAGAGTCCCATTCCTCTGACAGATGGGACTCTGCTTATTTTTTGCTTTATTTTTTTAGAGACAGGGTTTCACACTATCACCCAGGCTGGAGTGTAGTGGTACAATCACGGCTCATTGCATCCTCCGTATCCTGGGCTCAAGTGATCCTCCCACCTTAGCCTCCTGAGTAGATAGGACCATAGGCTTGCATGACCACATTTGGCTAATTTTTAAATTTTTTTGTAGAGTTGGTGGCATGTGGGGGGGGTCTCACTATTTTCCAGACTTCTGGAAGATATTTCTGAACTTCTGGGCTTAAGCAATCTTCCTGCTTTGGCCTCCCAAGCTGTTGGGGTTATAGGCATGACCCACTGCTCTTGGCCAGAGAAGGGGACTTTTGAAGTCTCTCTGCAAACATGGGTTTGGTGCTTACAAACAAAAAGACTGCAATGTCGGGGGCAGAAATAGTTAACTAATGTTCATTCCACAACCACGAAGATCTGGCAAAGGGCAGTCTATTCCAAACTGTAGACTTCTGATTGCCTGTGATAGAACTGCCTGGCAAGCCTTGCTAAAAATGCAGAATATTGGTTATTTATTGCTGCACACCATGTTGCTCCAAATCGTAGTGGCTTAAAATAACAGCAATTAGTTTTTCAATGAATCTTCAACTTGGGCAGAGTTCAGCAGGACTGTCTTTGCTGGGTCAGCTCAACTGCAGACTGGAGGATTCTCTTTTGAAGTGACTCACTCATAGGGCTGGCAGGTTGGTGTACTTGGTTGGGAATTCTGCTAGGGCTGAGGGCTATGGGCCTTGGTTCTTCTCTATGTAAGGCTCTCTATAGGATGCTTGGGCTTCCTCACAGCATGGTGGCTGGGTTCCAAGAGAACAAGGATCAATTACATTGCACTTTTCTAAGCTACCTCTCTGCTGTACTATATTGAAAGAGGGAGTAAAAAAGGCCCACCAAGTTTCAAGGGTTCATAAATTCATCCTCTTGATGGAAGGAGTGTCAAGATTCAGGAAGCACATGTAAGACAGGAAGTATTGTTGTGGCCAGCTTTGGAAAATACAATCTGTCACATAGCAAATTCTCATGACCCCACTGCAGAGCTACAGGATCAGAATTTATGGAGGCAGGCCCAAGGAATCTCTATTTCAATTTCTTTCATATAATTTCTATTGATCACTGAATTTTGAGATTTTCTAAGTGAGGATTGACATGCAACCTCCATAAGACAATGCTAACACAGCAGTTAGGTGTAGCTGACTGGAAGCCAGGAAACAGGCTTTTGTCCTGGCTAGGCAGCTGGATTCCTATGTGACTTTGGGAAAGTAACTTACTATTTCAGGGTTCATTCTCCTTAGCTGTAATTATACACAGCTCAGAGGGTCACTGTGAGGACTAAATGCTACAAAGCCTAGAATATGCTTAGCCTAGTCCCTGTTGCAGAGTGAGTAGTCAATGAATAGTATCATATTCAAACAATTTTGACTGCTCAAATCTTTGTAAATTTTAAGTGCTATTTTATCATAATTACCACAGCTACTGTTTGTTTACAGCTCTCTCAGTGCCAAGCCCATTATTATTTAGAATTTGCAGGTATTGGCCGGGCATGGTGGATCATACCTATATTCCCAGCACTTTGGAGGCCGAGGAGGGCAGATCATGAGGTCAAAAGTTGAGAGCAGCCTGGCCAAGATGGTGAAACCCCATCTCTACTAAAAATACAAAAAGTAGCCAGGCGCAGTGGTTGGCACCTATAATCCCAGCTACTTGGGAGGCTGAGGCAAGAGAATCGCTTGACCCCGGGAGGTGGAGGTTGGAGTGAGCCGAGAGCGTGCCATTGCACTCCAGCCTGGGTGACAGAGCAAGACTCTGACTCAAAAAAAAAAGAAAAGAAAAGAAAGAAAAACAAAAGAATTTGCAGATATTACTAACCCCATTTCACAGAGGAGAAAACCGGGGTTCAAAAAGGTTGAATGACTTGCCCAAGGAATGGGAAGAACTAGGATTTGAACTGATTGTAATTTGGTTCCCAAACCTTCACCCCTACCATATCACACTGCCCCTTGCTGTGTGATAACAGAAGACTTTTTTTTTTTTAAATTAAATTTGTCTTATTGCCTCATCTTAAAAATGAGGTCTATAACTCCTTCCTTGCCAGAAGATTGGTGTTGGGATTTATTGTACTTCTAGTATCTTGTCTTCTAAGACAGTGCTGAGTTCCACTCCAGTGGTTAAACTCCTGGCTGTGGCCTCTATTAGTGGTGGTAGAAATACAGCCTGGGAGTCAGAGAAGAGAGACATTTCCTACCTCCTCCACATTCAATGGGACCCCATCGACCTGCCAAAAACCAGTGTGGCCAGCTCGCAAGGAAGGGTTAGCTTCCTCACAGCCTGACAGCTGTGACATTATGAGACTCATTGCGTTGAATTCCAGAAGCTTAAGCTCCAATCCCAGCTCTACCACGAAGTACCAGTGTGACCTAGGGTAAGTACTTAGGGAGCACTTTACCACTCTAGGCTTCTGTGTCCTCCATCATAACATGGGGAAACCAACTCCAACCCTGTGGGTTTGCTTTGAGGATATGAGTTCAAGTAGAACAGGCATAAGGATTTGGTACACAGAAAGTTGGGTGTGTTTTGCTGTCATGGGTGGGGGGGATCCTCAGCCTTTTGCAGACAGCTGGATCTCTTTCCACTTGCCGACATGGTTCAAATCAGGCAGAGTACAGCTCTGGGGGCTCAACCCAAGGCCCTGCCATGGCTGTGGGGGCTCCTTCTTCTTTGCTTTCCATTGCAGTTGTTGCTTGAACTGTGCCCTGACACCTGGGGGCACACCCAGACACACATGAGCACACCCACTCACTACTCTCTACCATCTCAGCTTTTTACTCATTCTTTGAGAAGGAAAGTAATATATGTGCATGCCAAAAACAAATCAAGCCCCACAGTAAGAAGGAATCCTCCCTCTTTCACCTGTCTCTCTCCGTTTTCTCTCAGTCAACCTGTGTTTCCTCGCTGGAGGCAACCGTAATTGCTAGTTCCCTGGGTATCCTTCCAGAGCTATTCTATGCATAGATAAGCAAATAGGTCATTTTCTTAAGTATATATTGTTTTTCTTCTTCTTCTTATTATTTTTTGCGATGGAGCTTTGTTCTTGTTGCGAAATCTCTGCCTCCGAGGTTCAAGCATTCTTCTGCCTCAGCCTCCCGAGTAGCTGGGATTACTGGCACATACCACCACGTCCAGCTTTGTATTTTTAGTAGAGACAGGGTTTTCCATGTTGGTCAGGCTGGTCGTGAATTCCTGACCTCAGGTGATCTGCCCACCTTGGCCTCCCAAAGTGCTGGGATTATAGGCATCAGCCGCTGTGCCTGGCCTGCACTTTGGTTTTTTAAATAAAGTTTTTATTTTGGAATGTTTTTATGTTACAGAGCTAGTACGGCGACTTTCTATATGCACTTTTCCTCGTTTTCCCTAATATTAACATCTTACATGACGCAGGTACATTTGCCAAAACTAAGAAACTAATATTGGTACATTGCTGTTGACAAAACTTCAGCCTTTACTCGAATTTACGGGGTTTTCCACTAACATCCTTTTTCTTTTCCAACTCAGAATCCCACATTGCAGTTAGCATCTATGCTTTGTCATTGACGGAAGTCACACAATTCCTTCACCCTTTTGCAAAGAATAAAACAAAAACAAAACTCCAAATGACCACAAGCCCCATGAATATCTCGCTCAACAAAAAAGGCTGTGAAACATAATTTCTACCATTAAAAACTCAAAATATACCAGATATTTTATCTAATTTCATTCTCACAACAACCCCGATTTTGCAGGCGAGGAAACTGAGGCCCAGGAGGGTAGAATGACGTGCCCATAGTCACAAAGCAAGAGAGATGGTGCAGAACTGAGGTCTCAGCCAGGTCTGTTGGCTCCCAGTTCTGGTCATTAAACTAGTCTTTTTTCTTCTCCCTGAACCCTAAATCCTTGGACAAGTTTTCCTAAAAAAGAGAAATGTTCTTTATGCAATTTGCATCTGACCGCTGGACTTGGTGACAATTTATCTGATGGCTTCCGACTACAATGAAATTCTTTTTTAGGAGTGGTGACTCTCAGAGGGCAGAATGAGGAATTTTAATTGGGTGAGAAGTAGCAGTGAGTAGCACAATGAGTACCAAGTGGCAAGTCAGAAAACACTTATCTCAATCCTAACCTGCTCTGTGACCTTGGGCAATACTATCAATGCTAATTAATCATAATAATCACCTTTACTCTTTGATTTCTTTTTTTTTTTTTTTTTTTTTGCGGTTGGGGGAGAAGTTTCGCTCTTGTTGCCCAGGCTGGAGTGCAATGGTGTGATCTCGGCTCACTGTAATCCTGCTTCCTAGGTTCAAGTGATTGTCCCGCCTCAGCCTTCCGAGTAGCTGGGATTACAAAAATGCGCCACCACACCTGGCCAATTTTGTAGTTTTAGTAGAGACAGGGTTTCTCCATGTTGGCCACGCTGGTCTTGAACTTCTGACCTCAGGTGATCCAGCTGCCTTGGTCTCCCAAACTGTTGGTATTACAGGCATGAGCCACCACACTTGGCCTACTGATTTCTTATTCTTTATCAGTTGCTGTGCTAAGCAACTCTTGTGTATCACCTGATTTAATCTTCTTAGCAATCTTGTGGGAGAGGCACAAAGAGTCCCCCCATATTATAGATGAGGAAACTGAGGCTTCAGGCATTGAGCACCAGCCAAAGTCCCCACAGATAGGAAGAGGTGCATCAAAGATTTGAACCTGGGCAGAGGGGTTGCAGAACCTGTATTTTTGCTACTGCTATAACAATACAAATGTGAATGCCCTACTGACACAGGAGATAACTAATATTTATTTTCTATGTGGTCCACATGATTCCAATCACTGTATGCAATATATCATTGAGTCCCCACAATGACTTTATGAAGTCAATACTGTCGTCTCCATTTTTTTTAGATGAAGAAACTGATTTTCTTATTTGTTTAGTGAAGCAGTCATTTCCTTTCTGCTCCATGGTTGTTTTCTAAGAGCTGTCACTTTCAGAAAAAGGGTTAAGACAGATAATGTGGAGAGGGGGCTGGCTTTTGACTAAGTCCCTCCCTCTCCCTCTCAGAGAGAAGCTGTGAGAGCCACAGGAGCTTGGGGAGGCAGCTGGACTAGTGCCTTGCCTGTGCCTTCTCTGGAGGTTGGAGGCACAGTTCGAGTTCCCTGGGGTTGACTATCCCTGTTGTCCATCAGTCCAGGCTGGGCAGGCTGCCTCCTTGGCAGAGAAGACTATAGCTCAAGGCTCCCGAGCACTGTGTGGCTCGGTGAACTGTGCAGGGAAGGGAGGCTGCCAATATGTCACCGGCCAGCATCCCCGTGAACACCATCTGGGATGCACTGATCTGGAGAGGTAGGCCTGACCAATGGCTGCCTCCTCTGCCCTGCAGACCACACCTTCCTGAGCACATACCAGGAGTACTCAGCCCAGGAAAGGTACCTGAGCATCAGGGGACACCAACGTCTCAGTGGAACCCCCAAGGTCCCTATACGACAATAATAAGCATACTAATAACTGACATTTATTAAACCCATGCTATGACTTGGCAGTATGCTATATGTTTTATATGTATTGTCTCATTCAATTAACCCCTTAGAAACCCCTAAGTGGCAAATACTATTATTATCCCCACTTTATAGATGAGGAAACTGACCACAGAGAGGCTGAGAGATCTACTCCATATCATGCAGCAAATAAGTTTCATAGCCAAGGTTCAGATGCTATTTTTAAAAGTCTGGTTGTCCATCATGAGTCCTGGATTCTAATCGTTTCTACATCTCTAACTGATGAGTAATTCTATTCAGTCTCTTGCTCTTTCTGGTCCTGCCTCTTCTTCTGTGCCATACAGCGATTGGACCACATTTTCAAAATGTGTTCATCAGAGTCTCAGAGTTCTGTGATAAGCTTTGGTGTGGGTGGGAGGGAGGAAAGGGGTGAGGTAGAAGTTGAGGAGAATCAGACTCCAATCTCTGATCCACCTTTTCACCTGAGATCAAAGCTTCACTTTTAGCTGCTTCCTATATTAGGGACATGCAGGAGAGTTGGCTTATGAAAGGGGCTCCTCTGATTGAGGCAAACTCAAACACAAGAATTGATAATCTGACATTCTTGCATCCTAAGAGTAAAGAAAAATGAGCCTCAAAGATGTTAAGTGACCTACCTAAAGAGGCCCAGCAGGCTGAGCACAGTGGCTCATGCCTGAAATTCCAATACTTTGAGAGGCTGAGGTGGGAGGATTGGCTACAACCCAGGAGTTCAAGACCAGCCTGGGCAACAAAATGAGACCTCATCTCTACTAAAAATAATTTTAAGAAATAATTTTTAAAAAGCAGTGGCTCAATCCCAGCACTTTGGGAGGCTGAGGTGGGTGGATTGCTTGAGCCCATGAGTTTGAGACCAGCCTGGGCAACATGGCAAAATCCCGTCTTTACAAAAAATACAAAAAATTAGCCTGGTGTGGTGACATGTGCCTGTAGTCCTAGCTACTTGAGAGGCTGAGGTGGGAGGACTGCTTGAGCCCAGGAGGTGGAGGTGGAGGTGGAGGTGGAGGTGGAGGTGAGCCAAGATCATATCACTGCACTCCAGCCTGGGTGACAGAGTGAGACCAACTTAAAAAAAAAAAAAAAAAAAAAAAAAGCTAGGCATGGTAGTATGCACCACCTGCAGTTTCAGCTACTTGGGAGGTTGAGGCAGGAGGATCACTTGAGCCCAGAAGTTTGGGGCTGCTGTGAGCCATGATCATACAGTGGCATTCCAGCCTGGGAGAAAGTATAAGACCCTGTCCCAAAAATAAACAAACAAGTAAAATAAAATAAGAAAAATAAAAAGGCCCAGTAGGTTAGTGACTTCGGCAGATAACACATTGGTTCAAACTGCAGGTTCTGGAGCCAAACACAAATGGGTTCAAATCCTCTCTCTCTCAATTACTAGTTCTTGGGCAGAGTCAGCTCTTGTCTGGTAGCCCAGGCCTGTTTTACTACCACGAAATACTCTAAGTAAAATTGCTGACGCCCTGAGTCATTTTTCTGATGGAGAACTCAGTAACTGAGTCATCTTTCCTTCCCCTCTTCATCCTAATCCTAATTCCCATCCCAAAGAGCACAGGGCACCCAAATATCTTTTGACCTGCACAGCTATGCTGCATATACCAGGGGTACCCATGGACTATCACCTGCTGAGGAATAATTTGCTGTGACTTTCCACCTGGCAATCTCTCCTGGAAGTCATATCCAATGGAGGAGTCTGTGTTTATGAATAAGAAAAGGACTGTGCTTGTGACAGGAAGTTATGAAAAAGAGACTGTGTGTGACCCTTAGTAGCTAGGTGACCTTCAATGCCTTGGGCTTTGGAGTCCTCTTTTTTTTTTTTGAGATGGAGTTTCACTCTGTCACCCAGGCTGGAGTGCAGTGGTACAATCTCAATTCACTGCAACCTCCACCTCCCAGATTCAAGTGATTCTCCTGCCTCAACTTCCTGAGTAGCTGGGACTACAGGTGCGTTCCACCATGCCTAGCTAATTTTTATATTTTATAGTAGAGATAGGGTTTGACCATGTTGTTCAGACCAGTCTCAAACTGCTGACCTCAAGTGATCCGCCTGCCTTAAACTCCCAGAGCGCTGGGATTACAGGTGTGAGCCATGGTGCTCAGCCAGAGTCCTCATTAAAAAAAAAAAGTGGTGTTGGGCATTGGTTTGATCAATACCAAGGGCCTCCACAGTTTCGAGAGGGCATGCTTCATTGATCCCAGGTACCAGGAAATATGACCTCTCTCCTTAGCATCCAGACGTTTCCCTAAGAAGGCTTTTCCATAGGCACAGACTCAGACAGAGTCTTTTCTGTGGAGTGAATGATTAGACTTTTGGGAACTACTGGCCTTGGGAAATTGGCCTGACATGGTCTGACTTCAGGGCCATCAAAGCACTGTCTTGAGGGACTGCTCTGACTAATCAGAGCCAAGTGAGAGAGCTTTAGATAGAGCCATCTTTACTAGACAAAGGTGAGTGAGCCTGCAAGAAAGATGTTTCCTACAGGAGAGGCCTGGCCTCCTCTGTACGTGGAAGCTGCCCTCCAATTGTGAGTGTCAGAAGGGGAACCCATGGTGCTTCCTCTTGGGGTGCAGCATTGTGGCCTGCCCAGGTATGTGGAAGAGCTGCTCCTTGTTCTTTCTCTTAGAGAAGTCTTTGTCGGTGTGTTAGTCAGGGCTCTCTAGAGGAAGAGAACTAATAGGATAGATGTATATATAAAGGGGAGTTTATTAAGGAGTATTGACTCACATGATCACAAGGTGAGGTCCCACAATAAGTTGTCTGCAAGCTGAGAAGCAAGGAAGCCAGTCTGAGTCCCAAAGCTGAAGAACTTGGAGTCTGATGTTTGAGGGCAGGAAGCATCCAGCCCCGGGGGAAAATTGAGGCCAGAAGACTAAACCAGTCTAGTCTTTCCATGTTTGTCTGCCTGCATTTATTCTGGCCATGCTGGCAGCTGATTAGATTGTGCCCACCCAGATTGAGAGTGGGTCTGCCAGTTCACCGACTTGAATGCTAATCTCCTTTGGCAACACCCTCACAGACACACCCAGGACAAATACTTTACATTCTTCAATCCAATTAAGTTGATATGCAGCATTAACCATCACATTAACCATTAACCATCACATGGTTGGTAGAGTTGCTATGACAAAGGTTTTCTTACCATCTGAAACTCTTTGAGTAGCAAAATTCTGCTCAGCATTCTAAGCTTAAGAAGATTAAGCTTTTTTGTAGCATAGATGAAGTAAGATGTCACGATCCTATACACTCTGTCACAGTCTCTCTTCACCTGTATGGTGAAGTTCCAGGTGCCTGGCATATGATGTGCCACGGGAGATGTCCATCCCAGTGAAAGTCCAGTCGCCTGTGCCTAACTTTAGAGGCACACTGTCCCTTCAAATAAAGGGCTGCCTTCTTTCTCTATTCAAAAGAGGCCATATCTGTTTGATTTATCTTTCTGTAAGTCTGATCATGAGTAACTTAAAACTCTGCATACCAATAGTTTTCAAGAAAGACAAATCAATTCCAGGATCAGCATCAGTTGATGAGAATAAAAAGTGCAGAGGCATCATCAGAATCACCTATGGATCTAAAACAAATGTCTATGCTGGGCCCCATACCTGAAGATTCTGATGGAGTAAATCTAAAGTGGGCATAGGCATCTGTATTTTATTTTTTTTGAGACAAAGTCTCACTCTAGTCTTTCAGGCTGGAGTGCAGCAGTATGAACACGTGGGGTCTTGCCATGTTGCCAAGGCTGGTTTTAAACTCCTAGGCTCAAGTGATCCTCCTGCCTTGACCTCCCAAAGTGCTGGGATTATAGGCGTGAGCCACTGCACCCAGCCACACCTGTATTTTTAAAAATCCCATAGATACAACCCACGTATCTATCGCAGGAGATGGGATACACAAAGTGTAGCTTATTCATGCAATAGAGATCTAGCTATTCAGCAATTAAAAATTAAAGAGCTGTTGATACATGCAACACAGAGGAATCTTCTAGACATCAGGGTAATTGAAAAAAGCCAGAAATCCGGTCACCAAAAAACACATAGTATAGAATTCCACTTATATGAAGTTCAAAAAAGGGCAAAACTAATACATGGTATTAGAAATAAAAATTGTAGTTTACACTGGGTGGGTAGAATGGGGTTGGCAACAAAGGGACACAAGAAAACTTCCTGGTGGTGATGAAATTGTTATGTACTTCGTTTCACATAATGATCTACGTGGATACACACAATTTAAAAGTGTAGTCAACTGGCTACTGCAGTGGCTCACACCTGTAATTTCAGCCTTTGTGAGGCCAAGGCCAGAGGATTTCTTAAGGACAAGAGTTTGATACCAGCATGGAC
The DNA here is from genome assembly GCF_049354715.1 of Callithrix jacchus. NCBI lineage: Eukaryota > Metazoa > Chordata > Mammalia > Primates > Cebidae > Callithrix > Callithrix jacchus. Next base: position 12,370,117 of record NC_133513.1, on the reverse strand, counting down.
AACATAGTGACACCCAATCTCTACAAAAAAATAAAAATCATCCAGATGTGGTGGCATATGCCTGTAGTCCTAACTACTTGGGAAGCTGAGGCAGAAGGATCATTTGAGCCCAGGAGTTCAAGTTTACAGTGAGCTACGACCAAACCACTGCACTCCAGCCTGGGCAACAGAGTGAGACCCTGTTTCAAAAACAAAACAAAAATAAAACCCAAAAAACACCAAAAAAACCCCAAAACTTCATAAACAAAACCCTTAAGAAATATGCATTTTATTGTCTATAATTTATAACTCATTTAAATAAAGTGGCCTGACTTCCCCGTTAGACCGTAAGCCAGAGTTTTACATGGGTGCCAAGGAGTGGCTTAATCAGTTCAGCCCAGCCACAGACTCAAGAAACGCACACTTTGCTTTTCCCTGCCTTGTATTATACAATCCCCATTTTCATTTACTTTCCAGAATTTCCCTCACCCTTTCTCTGTCTTTTGGATAAAAAAAAAAAAAAAATCCAGGAAATCCAACACAGCACAACCAGCTCAGTAATGAATCCATTTGTCTCCAGACACTATGCCTCTCTCCTGTATCCATTTCAGCAGCCATATCCACATTCCTGGAAGAAGTCACCTCCCTTCCACACTACCTTCAAGGCACAGAATGTTGCTTGAGCATCTACTATGTGATACACCTTGTTGACCTCTTTACTTAGGCTATCTCCTCTTCTTTTCAAAATAATCATGAGAAGTAGATATTTTTACTGCCCTCCATTTCCACATTAGTGATTAACAAGGGAAGATAATATGATGTCCCAAAGGTGATGTTTTAGTTTGATCCAGCTGCCATAGCAAGACATCATAAACAGCAGAAGTTTATTTCTCTCTTTTGTTTGTTTTTGAGACAGAGCTCGTTCTCTCACCCAGACTGCAGTGCAGTGGTGTGATCTTGGCTCACTGCAACCTCTGCCTCCTGGGTTCAAGTGATTCTCCTGCCTCAGCCTCCCATTCTCTCACTTCTTGAGGCCGGGAGGTCCAAGATTAAGCAGCAGCAGACTCGGTGTTTGGGGAGGGCCTGATTTCTGTTCATAGGCTTATGCCTTCTTGATTAAGTCTCACTTGGTGGAAGGACCTGGCTGACTCTCTGGGGTCTCTTTTATAAGAGCACAAATCCCATTTTACTTTCATGAAATCATGAAGTCACCTCCTAAAGGCCCCACCTCCTAATGCCATCACCTTCGGAGTTAGGATTTTATCCTGTGGATTTGGGGGTGGTAACACAAACATTTAGACGATAGCAGGTGACATTAGGTTAAGTGGAGGAGACAGGGTTAGAACAGTGATTGCAAAACATCTTAGAATTTAAGAACCTTTTTCTTCCAAGGCCTGAAAGGCAGACAGGCATAGGAGATACAGGTGAGTATCAAAAGGGCAGAGCTCCTCACTTGATGATGAGTTCCATGCTCAGTCGCTAGAATTCCAGTCAACCAAGGCCGTCCCATGTTATCTGGCTCACCTCTTCTGGTAGCTTAGAAGTGGCAGCCTCAGAGAGAATTCTATTTGGTACAACTTAGAAGGAAGCAAGTGGAAAATGTAGATGTCTTTGCTTTTAGGATTCTGGCTCCCTGAGATCAGAGGAGTGGGTTCCCGCACTGAGGTGGCAAGGCACAGGGAGAAGCATTGGAGCAGACTCTGTGCGTGTGCGTGTGTGTGTCGGCGCGCCTCTGCGTGGAGGGGGATAGCTGTACCCAGCGCGAGGCACTGGGGGAGGAGGAAGCAGTAGCAGAGATCTGAATAATTGATTCTTCAGCCACACCAGACGCCCGGGAGCGGGCGGAGAGCGTGGTTCCAGCACCACGGACAGAGGCGCGCGCCACTGCGGGCGCCCCCGTAGCCAGCCAGCCACCTATCCTGGCCTTATTTGCCGCCGTGCGCTCTCCAAACGGGTGGCCGCGCTCTGCACCGCCGCCGAGGGATTGCAGGGTCTGTCTCAACCCACCTAGGAGAGAGGCTGCGGGCAGGAGACGCTTTCTCCCGCCAGAGCTCTAAGCCTCTTCGGCTTGCACGGGGGCTACTGCGTCTCACTGGCGGAGAATAAGTCCCCAAGTTGGTGTGGAGGGCGCCCCTGCCTTCCTCCTCCTCTTCCTCGGAGGTGACAGCAGCAGAAACACACCCCGGGAACCCGGCTTTGCCAGTGCTGAGAACCAGGGTGTCCAGGCGCTCTCCGGACTCCCGCCTGGAAGTAGGAAACCGAACGCCCGGCGCTGAGCTAGCCCCCCAGCAAACCGCTGGGAGGGAGCCGGCTTTGCCCGCCTGCGCCTCTCTCGGCCGGGACCGTGGGGATCCCCGGCCACACGCGAGCGCCTGCTCCCACACTCACTCTCACACACACTCTCCTTCAAACACACCAGCCCGGAGCTGGGCTGCGGAGAGGGTGCTCCGGCGCCCTCAGAGGACCCGGCGGTTGCCGTCCGGAGTGGGGCAGAGAACAGAGCTAGGGCTCTTGGAGGGGGGCTCCTAGGGCTTGGCCGGATCATGGGACCTGGTGAGCGCTGAGAATCGCGGCCGCAGCCATCAGCCCTGGAGATGACCAGGAGCGGCCACTGCTGAGAACTATGTGGAGAGAGGCTGCGGTGAGTGCGGGACGGCTGTCTTAGGAGGCCCCCTTGGGGTGGGGGAGGTGGGAGGCCTGGAGAGGGAGGGAGCAGCAGGATCGCAAGAGGCTCGCTGCGTGGGAACGATCCACCTCCCTCGGAGAACCGGGACCGCGGGAGCCCGTGTCCTTCCCTCCCCCTCTCCTCCTGCCGGCTCATCGCAAACTCAGTCAGCGCCCCCCACCCCCCGCCGTTACCTCCTTTTTCTCTCCCTACCCCCCTCGCTCAGCAGCTCGGGTCGCACAACTCGCAGCAGCCGGAGCTGGGGAGGTGGTAGGGGGTGCTGGTAGCGGTGCCCAGTTAGCTTCTCGTGGGTGGCCAACCTGGGGCTCCCATTCTCCTATGCGCCCCGGAGTGGAGCTCCAGCTATCAACCACAGGGGCTGAGGATCCGCACTGGGGGCGTCGTAGGCACAGAGCTTCAGCTTCTCCCTCTTGTCTAGCCCCGCTGGGCGCATGGGGGGCTTGTGAGCACTGCAGACTGCAGCCTTCCCTCAACCCTCCCACCCCTCGCTGGTGGGCTGACACTGCCTCTCCTTCTCTCCTCCTCCCCGTAGAGCCCTGCTGCAGAGCCTCCGGCTGGGATAGCCGCCCCCCGTGGGGGCGATGCGGACAGCGCAGGACAGCCAGGGGAGAGCGCGGGGGCCGCAGCATGCGGGAACCCGCTAAACCCGGTGGCTGCTGAGGCGGCCGAGATGCTCGTGCGCGCAGCGCGTCCCACTGCATCCTCGACCTTCTCTGGCTACAGGTACGTCCCAGCGGGAGATCAGGGCTCTGTGGGCCGGGAGGAGGGAGACTCGACCTGAGGGAGAGCGGGAGAGGGATCGGGCGAAGAGACGGAAAGGGAAAGCGGGAGGGAGCCCAGCGGAGAGGCACAGCAGGGGCACCAGGGGGCGCTGCAGCTCCGCGCTCTGCGGCGCTCACCCAGGAAGTCGAGGCTATTTGGAGTTCGCCTCAACTTCCCTCGGCTCCAGCAGCAGCCGGCTCGGGAGGCGCGCGTCAGGGCACGCGAGCACGACCGCACTGGTATTTGCAGGCACGCGGGGCTGTGCGCCTAACGCGGCTCATGCGTGTGCGCCACCTGAGGACGTGCGAGGACTCTGGCTGGCCGTGGGCACCGCTACAGCGGCCTGAGGATGCGAGCAGAAAGCGCGCGTGTCTCTGAGCGGGTGCGGCCCACTGCCCACGTGCACCTAAGACTTGGCAACCGCGCCCGCAGCAGAAAGGCTGGGGAGGGGCTGCACAGTCCACGCTCGTCTGGGAGCTTCTTCGGAGCCTACCTTTCCCCCTACGCACGTTCTGTGCCAGCTCCCACGCACTGGCCCGCGGGGGGACGCGCCTACTCTCCAGAATTCTGCACCGCACACGGCGCGCTTGAGAGAGGGTGCGTGTTCGCACGTGTGTGTGCACGCGCGCGTGTAGCGGGTGGGTCCCGAGCCCACTTTCAGTTGACTGAAGGACTCTCCACGGCCCTTGGCGCGTGGCCATGTTACCTCAGCCCCCAGTTACCTCAGACCCCAGTCACCTCAGACCCCCAGTCACCTCAGCCCCCAGTCACCTCAGACCCCCAGTCACCTCAGACCCCCAGTCACCTCAGACCCCCAGTCACCTCAGCCCCCAGTCACCTCAGACCCCCAGTCACCTCAGACCCCAGTCACCTCAGACCCCCAGTCACCTCAGACCCCCAGTCACCTCAGACCCCCAGTCACCTCAGCCCCCAGTCACCTCAGCCCCCAGTCACCTCAGGCCCCCAGTCACCTCAGACCCCCCAGTCACCTCAGACCCCCAGTCACCTCAGACCCCCAGTTCCCTCAGACCCCCAGTCACCTCAGGCCCCCAGTCACCTCAGACCCCCAGTTCCCTCAGACCCCAGTCACCTCAGGCCCCCAGTCACCTCAGACCCCCAGTTCCCTCAGCCCCCAGTTCCCTCAGACCCCCAGTCACCTCAGCCCCCAGTCACCTCAGCCCCCAGTCACCTCAGACCCCCAGTCACCTCAGACCCCCAGTCACCTCAGGCCCCAGTTACCTCAGACCCCCAGTCACCTCAGGCCCCCAGTCACCTCAGACCCCCAGTCACCTCAGACCCCCAGTCACCTCAGGCCCCCAGTCACCTCAGACCCCCAGTTCCCTCAGCCCCCAGTTCCCTCAGACCCCCAGTCACCTCAGACCCCCAGTCACCTCAGCCCCCAGTCACCTCAGGCCCCAGTCACCTCAGGCCCCAGTTACCTCAGGCCCCAGTTACCTCAGGCCCCCAGTTACCTCAGACCCCAGTTACCTCAGACCCCAGTTACCTCAGGCCCCCAGTTACCTCAGACCCCCAGTCACCTCAGACCCCCAGTCACCTCAGGCCCCAGTTACCTCAGGCCCCCAGTTACCTCAGGCCCCAGTTACCTCAGACCCCCAGTTACCTCAGGCCCCCAGTTACCTCAGGCCCCCAGTCACCTCAGACCCCCCAGTTACCTCAGACCCCCCAGTTACCTCAGGCCCCAGTCACCTCAGACCCCCAGTCACCTCAGGCCCCAGTTACCTCAGACCCCCCAGTTACCTCAGACCCCCCAGTTACCTCAGACCCCAGTTACCTCAGACCCCCAGTCACCTCAGGCCCCAGCTACCTCAGACCCCCCAGTTACCTCAGACCCCCCAGTTACCTCAGGCCCCAGTTACCTCAGACCGCAGTTACCTCAGGCCCCAGTTACCTCAGACCCCAGTTACCTCAGGCCCCAGTTACCTCAGACCCCAGTTACCTCAGGCCCCAGTCACCTCAGGCCCCCCAGTTACCTCAGACCCCCGAGTTACCTCAGGCCCCCCAGTCACCTCAGGCCCCCCAGTCACCTCAGCCCCCAGTCACCTCAGGCCCCAGTCACCTCAGACCCCCAGTCACCTCAGACCCCCAGTCACCTCAGACCCCAGTCACCTCAGACCCCAGTCACCTCAGACCCCAGTTACCTCAGACCCCAGTCACCTCAGACCCCCCAGTTACCTCAGACCCCCAGTTACCTCAGGCCCCAGTTACCTCAGGCCCCCAGTTACCTCAGGCCCCAGTTACCTCAGACCCCCAGTTACCTCAGACCCCAGTTACCTCAGACCCCCAGTTACCTCAGACCGCAGTTACCTCAGGCCCCAGTTACCTCAGACCGCAGTTACCTCAGGCCCCAGTTACCTCAGACCGCAGTTACCTCAGGCCCCAGTTACCTCAGACCCCCAGTTACCTCAGACCCCAGTTACCTCAGACCCCCAGTTACCTCAGACCCCAGTTACCTCAGACCCCCAGTTACCTCAGACCGCAGTTACCTCAGGCCCCAGTTACCTCAGACCGCAGTTACCTCAGGCCCCAGTTACCTCAGACCGCAGTTACCTCAGGCCCCAGTTACCTCAGACCCCAGTTACCTCAGGCCCCAGTTACCTCAGACCCCAGTTACCTCAGGCCCCAGTTACCTCAGACCCCCAGTTACCTCAGACCCCAGTTACCTCAGGCCCCAGTTACCTCAGGCCCCCAGTTACCTCAGGCCCCAGTCACCTCAGACCCCAGTTACCTCAGACCGCAGTTACCTCAGGCCCCAGTTACCTCAGACCGCAGTTACCTCAGGCCCCAGTTACCTCAGACCGCAGTTACCTCAGGCCCCAGTTACCTCAGACCCCAGTTACCTCAGGCCCCAGTTACCTCAGACCCCAGTTACCTCAGGCCCCAGTCACCTCAGGCCCCCCAGTTACCTCAGACCCCCGAGTTACCTCAGGCCCCCCAGTCACCTCAGGCCCCCCAGTCACCTCAGGCCCCAGTCACCTCAGGCCCCAGTCACCTCAGACCCCCAGTCACCTCAGACCCCCAGTCACCTCAGACCCCAGTCACCTCAGACCCCAGTCACCTCAGACCCCAGTTACCTCAGACCGCCAGTCACCTCAGACCCCCAGTCACCTCAGACCCCAGTTACCTCAGACCCCCAGTCACCTCAGCCCCCAGTCACCTCAGGCCCCCAGTTACCTCAGACCCCCAGTCACCTCAGCCCCCAGTCACCTCAGACCCCCAGTCACCTCAGCCCCCAGTCACCTCAGACCCCAGTTACCTCAGACCCCCAGTCACCTCAGCCCCCAGTCACCTCAGGCCCCCAGTTACCTCAGACCCCCAGTCACCTCAGCCCCCAGTTACCTCAGGCCCCAGTTACCTCAGGCCCCCAGTCACCTCAGACCCCCAGTCACCTCAGACCCCCAGTCACCTCAGACCCCAGTTACCTCAGGCCCCAGTCACCTCAGGCCCCAGTTACCTCAGCCCCCAGTTACCTCAGCCCCCAGTTACCTCAGGCCCCCAGTCACCTCAGACCCCCAGTCACCTCAGACCCCCAGTCACCTCAGACCCCAGTTACCTCAGGCCCCAGTCACCTCAGACCCCAGTTACCTCAGGCCCCAGTTACCTCAGGCCCCCCAGTTACCTCAGCCCCCAGTTACCTCAGGCCCCAGTTACCTCAGACCCCAGTCACCTCAGGCCCCAGTTACCTCAGGCCCCAGTTACCTCAGCCCCCAGTTACCTCAGGCCCCAGTTACCTCAGACCCCCCAGTTACCTCAGGCCCCAGTTACCTCAGACCCCCCAGTTACCTCAGACCCCCCAGTTACCTCAGACCCCAGTTACCTCAGACCCCCAGTTACCTCAGACCCCAGTCACCTCAGACCCCCAGTCACCTCAGACCCCCCAGTTACCTCAGACCCCCAGTTACCTCAGGCCCCAGTTACCTCAGACCCCCCAGTTACCTCAGACCCCCCAGTTACCTCAGACCCCCAGTTACCTCAGGCCCCAGTCACCTCAGACCCCCAGTTACCTCAGGCCCCAGTTACCTCAGACCCCCCAGTTACCTCAGACCCCAGTCACCTCAGACCCCCAGTTACCTCAGACCCCAGTCACCTCAGACCCCCCAGTTACCTCAGACCCCCAGTTACCTCAGGCCCCAGTTACCTCAGACCCCCCAGTTACCTCAGACCCCAGTCACCTCAGACCCCCAGTTACCTCAGACCCCCAGTTACCTCAGACCCCAGTCACCTCAGACCCCCAGTCACCTCAGACCCCCAGTTACCTCAGACCCCAGTTACCTCAGACCCCCCAGTCACCTCAGACCCCCAGTCACCTCAGACCCCAGTTACCTCAGACCCCCCAGTCACCTCAGGCCCCCCAGTCACCTCAGGCCCCAGTTACCTCAGACCCCAGTTACCTCAGACCCCAGTCACCTCAGACCCCAGTTACCTCAGACCCCCAGTTACCTCAGGCCCCAGTTACCTCAGGCCCCAGTTACCTCAGACCCCAGTTACCTCAGGCCCCAGTTACCTCAGACCCCAGTTACCTCAGGCCCCAGTTACCTCAGACCCCAGTTACCTCAGACCCCAGTTACCTCAGACCCCAGTTACGTCAGACCCCAGTTACCTCAGGCCCCAGTTACCTCAGACCCCAGTTACCTCAGACCCCAGTTACCTCAGACCCCAGTCACCTCAGACCCCAGTTACGTCAGACCCCAGTTACCTCAGGCCCCAGTTACCTCAGACCCCAGTTACCTCAGACCCCAGTTACCTCAGACCCCAGTTACCTCAGGCCCCAGTTACCTCAGGCCCCAGTCACCTCAGGCCCCAGTTACCTCAGGCCCCAGTTACCTCAGACCCCCAGTTACCTCAGACCCCAGTTACCTCAGGCCCCAGTTACCTCAGGCCCCAGTCACCTCAGGCCCCAGTTACCTCAGGCCCCAGTCACCTCAGACCCCAGTTACCTCAGGCCCCAGTTACCTCAGGCCCCCCAGTTACCTCAGCCCCCAGTTACCTCAGGCCCCAGTTACCTCAGACCCCAGTCACCTCAGGCCCCAGTTACCTCAGGCCCCAGTTACCTCAGGCCCCCCAGTTACCTCAGCCCCCAGTTACCTCAGGCCCCAGTTACCTCAGACCGCAGTTACCTCAGGTGTACTCTGCATCAGAGGAGCCGGGTCTGTAGTTAGCGCGAAGCATAGAGCAAAGCGTGGGGTGCACCCGACGAGTTCGCAGGGTCGAGGTCAGCCAAGGAGCTCAGCTTTCACGCCCGGACGCCGGGCCCAGGCGCCGCCTCGGCACATCCCACCGATTCTGTAGTTCGCTCCTCGCGAGCAGGGGGCGGGGCTGATAACTTGGGCCTCTCTATCCCGGCTGGGAGGGGTTGGATGGAGGGTTTATGCGGTGCACCTGCTGGCTTGGTGGGTTCCAGAACGCGCGCGGCGCTTAGGGTCTGTGCTCCGCAGCGAACTGGGGGACGCGGTGGGGGATGTGGACAGAGGTGGGGATGGGGAAGCGCCTGGAGACGGGGAATGAGGAAGCTGGATGCGAGAAGCTCGGATTGGAGTTGGAGATAGAGTTAGAGATGCGTCGAGGCACATGGATGGCGTCGGGGATTGGGAGTGGAGTCTGTGATCCCAGCAGCCTATCCTGCTGCTGAGTTCCACGCCTGGCTCCTACAGCCGGGACCCAGTCGGTAATCCCTTTCTTCTGGTCGCCTTGCTCACCGCGTCCCTGCCTCTCACTCTTCACCCTGCAGGGACCGTCAGTGGCGACTATGGGCAGAGTGGGCTATTGGACCCTGCTGGTGCTGCCGGCCCTTCTGGTCTGGCGCGGTCCGGCGCCGAGCTCGGCGGCGGAGAAGGGTTCCCCCGCGCTGAATATTGCGGTGATGCTGGGTCACAGCCACGACGTGACGGAGCGTGAACTTCGAACCCTGTGGGGCCCCGAGCAGGCTGCGGGGCTGCCCCTGGACGTGAACGTGGTAGCTCTGCTGATGAACCGCACCGACCCCAAGAGCCTCATCACGCACGTGTGTGACCTCATGTCCGGGGCGCGCATCCACGGCCTCGTGTTTGGGGACGACACGGACCAGGAGGCCGTGGCTCAGATGCTGGATTTTATCTCCTCCCAGACTTTCATCCCCATCTTGGGCATTCATGGGGGCGCATCTATGATCATGGCTGACAAGGTAAGGCCGGGAGGTGATGCCGTGCCAGGACCTAGGAAGCGACCAGCTGTCTGGCAGCTGCTTCAGGTTTTCAGATGCCCCTAGAATCTGTCTTGATGTGAAGTGGGGGTGGGGGTGGGAGGGTCGTGGCCACTGGCCCTGGTGAGAACCAGGTCTTGCTTCTTCAACCCGGAAATGAATGGAGATGCCTTTTGCCTTATTTCTGAACATGGTGTACACAGGAGCACTTCGGTGTGGGTGTGTCAGGAAGAGCTCAGAAAACTGAGAAGTAGGTAGTGGGGTGGTGATGGCGGCGGCGGTGGCATGTTTGGAGATTTACAAGTACCGCCGGGCACAGAGGTGGGCTCAAGAGCACTGGAGACGTATGGTTCCTATTCCCACAATGCCTGTTTTACCTGATTGTTTTGTGGGAAAATGTCCATTTTTTCCTCTTACTCTTATGGTAAGTGACTTAAACTATTTATAAAAATTATTAAATGTGGGTAGGTTCTGGAAGAAAATGCAAAGTTTTTAGGTAAAACACAAAAGGGCAGAAAAAATGTCATGCTTCCTCAGACTCTGCAATGAGAGGAACAGAGGTGGGAGTTTGAGAAGCCCTGGGCTAGAGGAGTGGAGGAGAGACTGTTCCTCTAGGGGAGTGGGTGTGAGTGGAGAGAATTAACTCCAAACCCAGAGCATGGAGGCCTGGCATTTTCCTTACATGTTCTCTGTCTGGGGCTCCAAGGCTCTCAGATGGAGGAGCTGGCTCCTGAACGAAGATGGGTCTTGGTGCTAAAGTTGGAGGTCTCAGAATGCAAGAAAGAGTCTCAAAAAATCTATTGGCTTAGAATGAGAGGGAGGGTCTTTTTGTGGACAGTCTGGGAGCATCAGTTTGGTGAAGAAGGGAGAGAGATTTGAAGATTTGAGTGAGATGTTATGACAGCCTGGTTTGGGAATTACACAGAACTGGAGGGAAGGAAGAAGGCTGGAATGGAGAGGTAAAGGGAGGAATGAGAAGAAAGGGAAGGATTGGTGTTGTGTCTTTCTAAGCCCTGAGAAAGGGCTGGGAGTTCAGAAGGAGAGGAAAGGGTAAGTGTACCTGAGTGCCATGGTCTCTAACCCTGAGATCTTCTTGGAGAGTGTTCCTTAGATGGCAGGAGATATTCTAGTGGAGTGAACAGACATTCATTGTAGCACTTTCCTTTTGATGCTCTCAAGCCACGTTTATATTCATCACATCAGCTTTTGCCTCTGTTTCAGCAATTCTCAGCAGCTCCTTTGGGAACCGTATTAATTCTTTCAGGTCTCCGGGGCTGCAGCACATTCAGCTGAAGCACACAATTGATGCAGTATCTTATTAAACATTCATTTTAAATGGTTTGCAGCCTAGCAGAATTTCTGTGTGTGGTTGAGCATTTTCCAAGCCACTTCTCAGTTCTGGGGGGCTCCTTTCTGGGAAGAAGAGAGTTAGGAATAGCCATGCTCTGCCACCACTGACAATTTCAGAAGTGGAGAGGACCTTAGGGTTTCCTGCAGCATCCTGTAACTTTCAGAGAAAGTGACTGAGGCATAGGGAAGTTAAGGGACTTTGCCAAGACCACACAGTAGGTGATGGAACTAGGTAGCTGAGTTTCTGGTCCCAAGTTGTGATCTTCCACTAAATTAAGCCTATACTTTAATGATGTCGTCCATCTTCAGGAGGGACAAGGAATCAGTTTCATTTTGTGGGAGGGGCTGAGAATGGAGAGCTGTGATGAATCACAGCCTAGAGGGCTTTTTCTATAGGAGGGGCGGGTCTTCTAATGAAGTCATTGAGGGAGAACAGCCAGTTTCCAGCCAGGCTTTGGAGTGTGATTTGGGGATTTGAATATTGCCACGGATCCCTTCTTCCAAGGAGTGATAGACAAGAAACAGTAACCATACTGAAAGTGAAATTTCTGGATCCATGAGGGTTTGGCACAACCCAATGGAGAAATCTGGGAAAAGCTGAATTGGAAAAGGTGGTGTGAGACTGGGAGGTTCTGGGCAGGCTTCGGCTCTTTCTTCTAAGTCTCAGCTGATAGGTGTGTGGCTCAGGCTCTCAAGTGACTCATTCATCCAACTGTAGGCAGAGAGAAGCAGGAAGAGTGTAGGGTCATGGATGGGAACCCCCTTGATAGGTGGTGAATCTGCCTGCTATTGAATTTTGACCCAGTGAATGGCAGGCTCTGACTAACTAGATCAGCAACTGTTCCTTCCTTGACAGGGGCATTAGAAACAAAGTTTTGAGAAGTCCAGGGAGTACAGGTGGAAACATTCTTCTCTCCTTTGGGATGAAACTACCTTATGGTGATGTTGACTAAAAGGTGACCTCACTTAAGAGTAAGAAGAGAAAAGGAATCAGGAAAGGGCAAGAGGAAGATAAGAAAAGACATTTCCAGAGAAATCAAGAATAGAGATTTCAGAGGGGTTGGAAAGAAGAAAAAGGAAAGGGTCCATTGTTTCAAAAATGGGGGAGGGGATTCGATACTCCCAATTGTTGGGACTTTCGGAGTTGGTTTTGGAGATATGGCGCCCGGTCTGTGATTCTGGTGGAAGTATAAGGAGATGAGGCAAGGTGGCAGGGAATCAAATAGCTCAGTGGAGGTAACATTGGGGCATATGTCTAGTCCCCATGTGGAACGGTGATATTGAAAGGAATTGATTGATATCGAGATGAGTTGGTTTAAAAGGTGGTATTTTGAGAAACTGGGATGTGTTTAGAAAGGAGATTATCTGAGATGTGAACAGCCCTTCCTTCCATTAGTAACATATCTAGATGGTGTGTGCATCTGCCACCTGTTTCATTTAGAGCTTTATCTTGAGTTTATTTGGCTCCAAAGAAACAGTCACAGTGCATTGCTTAAAACTCTGCCTTGCCTGGGTGTGCCAATGGTATTATGACTGCAGACTCAACCTTTCTAGATTGACGAGGGCTCTGCCTCCTGATAAAATGATGTTGATTTGGTAAAGCCACCCAGAACACACCTGTATTGTATTTATTTCTAAGTTGGCATAATGATAGTGCCCTGCCGATAAGAATGGTAATTTGATTATTGATTAAAATGAACACACATACACACACACACACACATTTTTTCACCCTTTTCTCAATCTACATGACCCTTGAAGAAAGCAATAAAGCCTTATAACAATTAAATGTCATGCAAATGTGGCAGATTTTTGTAGTGTTAACTTTTTACTGTCATCAATGGGTGGTCTTGCAATATAATTAAATTAGAGGTGAAAATAAGGCCAGGTGAGGTGGTTCATGCCTGTAATCCCAGCACTTTGGGATGCTGAGGCGGGCAAATCACCTGAGGCCAGGAGTTCAAGACCAGCCTGGCCAACAGGGTGAAACCCATCTCTACAAATATACAAAAATTAGCCGGGCATGATGATGGGCACCTGTGATCCCAGCTACTGAGGAGGCTGAGGCAGGGAGAATTGCTTGAACCTGGGAAGTGGAGGTTGCAGTGAGCCAAGATCACACCACTGCACCCAAACCTGGGCAACAAAGTGAGACTCTGTCTCAAAAAAGAAAATTTAAAAAATATAAATAAATAAATTAGAGGTGAAAATAATCCTTGATGTAGATAAAGTTCTAATTTTATGTTGGTTTGGTCATTTTGACCCCGTCCAAGTGAAATACACTTCAGCTACAGTAATAGACCCTAGTAAGCCCAGAATATGGGCTAGATCTTTATACTTCTGCTCAGTGTCCCGAACTCCTGTATCATGCCACCACTTCTGCCCTTATTTCTAATTGCTCCGTGTAGGAAAAGACAAGGCTCAGATTTTAACTATATCCATCCATGCCAGTTATCGCTTGAATTTTGTTTTCTATGTTATTTTTATGCAAGTCTCTTCTCTTCTACTAGAGTGTAAGTCCTTTGAGGGCAGATTTTTTTTAAACTATTTATCTGTTTATGTGTATTTGACATAACAAATGCTTCTCTCCTACACAGACATATAAAAATAATGTCTTTTCATTGTGGAGCACTTAGGAAGTACATTAAAGTTTAAAGAAGATAAAAATCTCACTCCAAATCCTATCACCATGGGTAAACACTACTGACACTTTGGTGTATTTCCTTTTATCTCTTTAGTTGCAAGTTCAGGATTTTACAATATATAAATTGGTTGTATATTGTATATATACAGTTCTTATATACAATAAGAAAAAATGGTTTTTCTTATTGTGCTTTGCACTCTGTGCACTTTGTTAGAGGATTGCAGATTTTCTTTAATCTTGGAAAAATCTCAGCTGCTATCTGCTGGATATTTTCCTTCCATTATTATTTCTATTCTCTCCTTCTGAAGATACATGCATATATATAGTCACATATCACTTCATGATGGGACATGTTCTGAGAAATGCATTACTAGGTGATTTAATTGTTTTGTCAACATCATAGAGTACACTTACACAAACCTAGATGGTATAGTCTGTTACACATTTAGGCTATGTGCTATAGCCTATCACTCCTACGCTACAAACCTCTGCAGCATACTTTACTGTATGAAGGCTGTGCTCAATATTGTAAGCAATTGCAACACAATGGTAAGTATTTGTGTATCTAAACATATCTAAGCATAGAAAAGGTACAGTGAAAACTTAGAATATAATCTTATGAGACCAGCATTGTGTATTTGTGGTCCATTGTTGACCTAAACCTCCTTATGCTGACTGTATATATATATATATATATATATATATATATATATATATATATATATATATATATATATATAATTTCTTGATCAATTCTCCACGTCTCTTAACTCATTTTTTTTTCCAGTTCTCTGATTGTGCTGTGTTTGGGAAGGTTTCCTCAATTCTGTAGTCCTGTTAACTACATTATTTCATTTGTGTCTGGTCTATTATTTTATTTTCAAAAGGAACAGCATAGCTGATCTATTATTTTGACTATCTGTTGAGTTATAGATTTCAACAAGGATATACTTTGTTTCCAAGATAATAATTGGTCCCTTTTTACACTTCCCTGTTTTTTTTTTGTTTTATAAATAATGAATAACTCTTCTCACTTTGTGCATATAACTTCCTTCCCTGTCCCTTCAAAGATTAAAAATGCATATTATGAAGTCCTGCTCTGATTGCTCCAGCATCTTTGTTTCTTCAGTTGTGAATTCCTTCATTTATAAAGACAGTTAGTTGGATGTTCACATACACTCTTTAATTTTTGTTTGTAAACTTACTTTCAAGCAACTTTGATTTCATAAGCCCTGTATCTATAAAAGTGTGTGCTTTAAACCAGAGCCCATGTCAATAGCTCAACTTTGTACTCTCTTTCCATTCTACATGGCCTGTGGTGTAGGACTGGGAGTCTGTCTCATGTAGGTGACTTCATTTTTGCTCCTTGACACAGATAGGGACTTACTTTTTGGCTGTTACTATTGGTGGATGGTGTGAATTTCCAGCACCATCCATAGCTAGCAGAATGATTCTAGGTCCAGTTCTTTCCATTTTTCCCTGGATGAACATTGACACTTCTGTTCTCATCACTCATATTGGATTCACCCTCCATGGATTATGTTGTTTTGATTCCTACTTGAAATCCTAGAGTCCCATCTTTCAGTTCATTTATTTTTAGGGAGCTCTCTCTATTTGATATGTGATTCCTTTTTCTTATTTCCAAGCAATACTATGTAAATTTAAAAATAACTACAGATTTCTTTATAAATTCTATGTCTTAGGAGCAGAAAAGGAAGGTTACTGAGTGTGTTCACTTGGATTTTGACCCAGTTTTATTTCACAACCTGCTTTTATATATTTTTTTAAACTTGATTATGTATTCTTGGAATTTTCCTTTATCACTACATAGACTTCCCAAACTTGATTTTCAATGGCTGCAGAGTGTTCCATTCATACCACAATTATTTTAACCATTTCTTTCTCTTTCCACCACTAATAAGATTCATTTGTATTCCATAGGGGCATCCTTTTCAGCACCTTGCACTTGTCCTGCCCTTTGCCTTTGTTACATGGTGAATGTTTGTTGATTGAATGAATCAAATCATTGGCTCTGATGCCAGCTTGTTGGAGCTTCCGGATGAACATATCACAATATGGTTCAGGGCATTCCTGCAGTGTTTGTTCCTTCAATGTTGACTGATTTCATAGGTGTGTGCCAATTTTTTTCTTCTCTCTAGTGGGCAGATAATTACCAGCCATCCTGGAGATTAACATAAATTGGGGGATACATACAAATGGCCTGTAGAGAACTGCTGAGTAATAGCTCATCAGCAGGAGGTGGAAGTTGGTGCTCTTGTAACCTGGCAGCTCCAGAGTTTGGATGCCCATGATGGGCATTCCCATTAAACGCTGAAAGTTCTCGAAAAGGGCAGACACACAGATCGGAATGTTGATGGAGTCCACTCAGCTCCTGCTACAGAGGCATCAGGTAGTTCCTGGGAGGGTGGGGAGACCTATCTTTAGTCTTTTCCATGAAGCATGTCAGATGCAATCATCAACACCTCCTCACATAAGTCATCAGAGAGCAACAGGCATCCTCCTGGTAGCGTGACTCACACTCCAAATAGTCCTCAGGGGTTGCTGGTAAACATTTGGGCCCTTGAGAGCTGTGGTCTGGTGGGTTTGGAGTGGTGTTTATCTTCTTTCTCATAGCCTCAGATGGAAAACTGTAGGCAGAGTGAGTGGGGAAAGACAAAGAGGGCTGTGCAGAAGAGAAACAGGAACTGAATTTCTGGTTTATAATAGAGCGTTGGTAGCCTCTGATAGGTCATCACATAAATGAGACATTATAAGGCTATTAATTGGTGTCTTTTGTTTGTCTTACATTCCCCACCCTTGATATTTCAAATCAAAATTCTTTGCCAACGTTTTAAAGTTGGAAGACATACCATTAAAAAGAAAATCCAAACTCCATGCTGCTTTGAAACAATCAGAGGTCTGGCCACTTTGGCCCCGCTTCCCTCCATGGCAACAGATGGCTGGAGATGAAGCTCAACCTCCACCCCACCCCCTGCCTTACCTGTCCTCCCACTGTCATCTTGGGACAGGACAGACACCCCTCCTTTCTTAAATTCCCAACAATCACTTCACTTCCCTCAATTATATTAATGTACACAGTGTCCTGAAGGCATTGGGGTGTGAGCCCTATGATGTAGGTGAGTAAAGTCGCTGACATTTGTCAAGAGGGCTCTTCTTGGGAGTTCTCTGTCTTTTCTAGTGACTGCTCCTGGGTAAGATGGTAGATTCATGGCATGTATGCAACCGTGGATGCCATGTTCACTGCTGCCATCATTAATCTCCTGTAATAGCTGGCCCTGTTGAGCCCACTGGCTTTAAGGCCTTCTCAACACAGTACTCCATGTAGCCATGATGAATCAACTTGAGTTGGAAGATCCAAGAAAACCTTGGACAAAGAAGCTGAAGAATGAAGTTTAATTTCCAAAAATACCTATGTCACCTTGGAAAAGGCCCTTTACCTGTCTGACCCTCTGGTTCTCCTGCATAGTGAGGATTTTGGACAAAATTATCACTAAGATCTCTTCCAGCTCTGAAAATTATATGTCCCTTCAAGGAAAGACTGGCAACAAAACATACCAAAATGTGAATGGTGGTTATCTTTGGGGTGGTAGACTCATGGCTGCTTTAATCTTTTAAAGAATGTCATTATCAAGTGGTTAACATATTGTACTTTGAATTTAAATTCAGAGATTCCACTTGTTACCAGTTGGGTGATCATGGGAAAGTTCTTTTTTTTCATTTTTATTTTTTAAATTTAAAAAAATTTTTGTAGTATCCTGGAATTCAAATGGGGAAGTTCTTAATATCATGAGCCTCAATGTCTTCATCTATAAAATGGGAATAATAATAGCATCCACTTTATAGAGTTGTGAGATTTAAATGACATCATGGGTATTAGTCCATATCTCAGTGCTTACCTTACAATAAGTGCTTATTATAGGAATGCTACTGTGTCCACAGTTTTTAGTTTTCTCCAGTGTACATGTATTTTTTAATAACCAGAAAGTGTGATTAAGGGTGATGTGGGTACATGAGGGTATGCTCTACAAGAAAAGGGAATGAATCCCACAGAACTGTCAGAAGTGGAGGGTCTAACATGAAATTATTTATATTTTCTCAACTGGGACAACCAGAAGCTTCCTTTGCCTTCATAGGACTTGCTGAGAGCTTTATCCTGGCAAATCGAAGCTAAATATGGCCAGCGTGAAACTGATCGTAGGAGAAGACTATCTCATTGACCTTTGCACTAAATGACTCCACCAACTGGACCATATGTTTGCATGGGGCTTAGGGATTTAGAGTGTGGACATATATAGTTTCTCATTTCATCTCTGTCAAGGATTAATGACTTAGTGATAGCCTGGGGAATCTGGCAGCTCCAGAGGTATTTGTTTAAAGAATCTCTATTTTCAGATGAGGAAATAAAGGTTCTGGAAGTTGCAGGAATTTGTGCCTTGTTCAAAGCTGTAACTAGAACCTAGGGCTATGGGTTCCTATTCTTTTGCTCTTATTTTATTATCCTTTCCAGTTAATGATTGTGAATCCACTTAGTTTAGAGAAGGGGCTTAAATTCAAGATGAATAACAGATTCTGATGCTTGTATTTTGGTTATCTTGACTAAAAGGAATAAGATGTGGGATGATGGAATTAAAACTCAAAACTTCAGATTGAAGTGAGGGAGTCATGCTAAGACTGCACTGGAGGTTCCCCCTACACCCTACCCAGCTTTACTGAGGTTAATTGACAAAGAAAAATTGTATATATTTAAGGTGTACAACACAATTTTTTTAAAAAAGAAAACAGAATTTCACTCTGTCGCCCAGGCTGGAGTGAGTGGCATGATCCTAGCTCACTGCAGCCTCAACCTCCTGGGCTTAATGGTATCCTCTCATCTCAGCCTCCCAAGTAGCTGGAAACACAGGCATGTGCCAAAATATCCTGCTAATTTTAAAATTTTTGGTAGAGACGGGGTCTCATCATGTTGCCCAGGCTGGTCTTGAACTTCCGGGTTCAAGCAATTTTCTTCCCTCAGCCTCCCAAAGTGCTAGTATTACAGGCATGAGCCTCGATCCCTAGCCCCATATGATATTTTGATATACATGTAAATGTGAAATGATTGTCACAATCAAGCTAATTAACATATCAATTACCTCACATGGTTATCTTTATTGTGTGATGAGAATACTTAAGATATACTATCTTAGCAAATTGTCTGTATACAATACATTTTTGTATTGTCACCATGCTATCACCAGTCACTATGCTATACACTGGATCTCTAGAAACTATTTACCTTATAACTGGAAGTTTGTGCCTGTTGACCAGTCTTTCTCAATAGTTTTAAGAAGACTTTTCACTATTGCAGAAAGAGGGATATGAGACTTTCCAACTCACCTAGTCAAAATGTGGCTGCCCCTGTTTTAGCTATTACATTTTTGCAAGAATCATGAACTGGTGTACTGCACGCTGAATCTGGTTCATAGATGCATTTTGTTTCACCAGTACAGCATTTTAAAATGCTGGAATTTTAATGTCTTTAGACATTTTCAAATTTACTACAGCCCTCCCCACTCTGTTATCTCCTATCTAGGGTGACTCACACATTTATGTTAATGATATGGTTTCTGTGAGTATGTGAGATAATGGTAGTCAAATACAGAGTTTTTATTTGTTTGCTTGTTTATATTGACCAGAAGCTCAGCAGATCCTAAGTAGGGATATGTGGAGGCCACATATCTATAAATACATGTGGAGGCCACATATATTGTGACCTTATGAAAAGTGGAGGCCACATTTATAGAAATATAATGTTTAAATCAAGGAAGCTGATAGCTCCATTATACCTCTTCTATAGTTAGGAGTGCTTTCAGGTGCAAATAACAGAGTATTTGAACAACAGCGACTTAGACCATTAAAGACATTCGGTTTTTTGCTTTGCAAGGAGCCTCAGGTCTAGCTTAGTGACTTAATGTCCCATTGAGGACTCAGATCCTTCTCATTCTTCTACTTTGCCTTCCTCAGTTGCTGGTTTATCTGAGTCACAATATGGCTACTTCTGTTCCATCCATCACACACTCACTTCCTAGCCTTCAAAAACAGGAAAAAACGGGAGAGAAAAATAAGCCTTCTTCTAGGGCCTCTATCCTTTATTAGAGAGTAGGCTTCTTCTTACATTTCAGTGGCCAGAACTAGGTCACATTTCCACCACTGAAACATTAATGATAGAGATTGGCAACCCAGGATTCCTCTCTGAGAATGGGTAATTGCCAATGAGCAAAATTGCTTCTGTTAGTAGGGGTATGGGGTGGTGCCTCAGTGGTACAACTAGTGATATCTCCAGCAAGACTAACGCCATTATGTGTAGAATTGCACTTAGTTATGAGGAGTAATAGCTAAAGATGGGTGTTGAAAAATTGCAATGTGTGCGGAAAAAGGGCCTTTTGGATTGTGTAGACTCTAAATGAAATATGCTAAGAGTCTCAGAAGTATTTAGGGATGCTTAGCCTGGAGAAGGGGAATCTCAGAGCGGATATGGGAGAAGTGTTCAGATGCCTGATGGGCTGTTGTAAGGTAGAAGGTTTAGTCTTAATTTTGTTATTGTTAATTTCTCATGTCTGGGGACAGACATGAGAGTGAAATTATTATTAATAGTAGTAGTTATTGTTATTATTTGAGATGGAGTTTCACTCTTGTACCCCAGGCTGGAGTGCAATGGTACAATCTTGGCTCATTGCAACTTCTGCCTCCTGGATTCAAATGGTTCTCCTGCCTCAGCCTCCCAAGTAGGTGGGATTACAGGCACCTGCCACCACACCTGGCTAATTTTGTATGTTTAGTAGAAACAAAATTTCACCAGGTTGGCCAGTGTGGTCTCAAACACCTGACCTCAGGTGATCCACCTGCTTCAGCTCCCAAAGTGCTGGATTGTAGGCATAAGCCACCGCACCTGGCTGAGAGTAAAATCATAAGGAGTAAAGTTTCATCTTGATATGAGGAATAAGCTTTGGCATTTAGATCTCTAATAGAAGACTGTGAGGTGTCATGGAATAGGAAGTATATGTCAGGATATGACTGAGCTAATAGTGACTGTCCCTCAGGAATGGGGTGGAAAATTGGGCTTGCAAGGTTGGGTTGGGTCACCTCTGAGACTTTCTTATTCAGACACTCTGTACCTCTCAAACTTTGATTAAAAGAAAAAATCTCTAAGCCTTGGTGCTTTAGGCCCTTGGATTTGGCTGAAAACCAACATCCTCACTTTTTCCAAGTGTGTGAGTAATTCAGTATAAATTTGCCTGGCATGGAGGAGGAATTTATAATCCCTGTGTCACCTCAAGTTCCCAAAGGGCTTTACATTATCCTGAAGGGTAGAAAATATTTGAAAAGCAGAAAACCTATGTATATATCAACTCATACACATATATATAAATATAAATGTAAGTAGGTCAACCGGCATCATATTTACTAGTGAGAATGTTTTTGGCTAAGAAGCTCATCTGCAGAAGACAATGTTTAGAATAATTGCCAATGATCTCGAAATGAGGTGTTTTTGCACTTGCATCAGTTTAATTATTATTACTTAATATGAAGTATATTCACCTTCTTTTGCACATCTTACTGTAGTAATATGTTTGTATTCTAAAGAGCCAGCCAGACTCCTCTCTGGTTTTTCAGTTGGCAAATTATTCTCTTTTTTTTGGTTAATTGTATTCTCCTGCATATGGAACATCTGCTTATGGCAAAAAATGCTCCAGAAACTATTCTGTTGTTTATTCACTTCTCCTGTTTCCCACTTCCCCACAAAGAAAAATGAACCCGAAATTGCTTTCCAAATGCTTTATTTTTTCATTAAAATTTTGTAACTTTCCATGGGATGGAAATTGATATATTATCTCCATTTTATTTTTTTGAGACAGAGTCTCACACTGTTGCCTGGGCTGGAGTGCAATGGTATGATCTCGGCTCACTGCAACCTTCGCCTCCCAGGTTCAAGTGATTCTCCTGCATCATCCTCCAGAAGAGCTGGGACTACAGGCGTACACTACTATGTCTGGGTAGTTTTATGTACTTGTAGTAGAGAAAGATTTTCACCATGTTGACCAGGCTGTTCTCGAATTCCTGACCTTGTGATCTGCCCACCTTGGCCAAAGCCTGGGATTACAGGCATGAGCCACTGTGCCCACGCTTGCCTTCATTTTTAAAATTTTGAAATTGATGTTGATGTACAGAGTAAAAAATCTAAATAATACAGTAGAGCATTCATAGAAAGAATATTTGTTCCATGAATGCATTTCAGATCTTCAGACTCAGGTTCCTTTCCATGGAGGTGACTGTGTTACCCATATTAGGAGGGAAAATTTTAATTGGAATGGCAGTTTATTTTTGTTTGTTATTTTTTTTCTAAAGTTGGTATATTAATAGGATCTTCTCTTAAACTTCAGTCCCTGACTTGAAAAAGGATAATCATTTCCATTGGTCCCTAACAGTGACTTTTTTTGCCAAAACAAGAATAAACTCATTCTAAAATGTAAGTTGTGATTTCCAAAAATCATTGACACCTTGAAGCTTGGCTCACAAACTCACTCAAGGAATTTAAGATAATTTGGGGTGATTTGGCGGGGAGTCAGGGACCATTTCAAAGTCTAGCTAATGCTATGGACCCTTCCAGAGAAGTGCATGTTCATAAACATGCAGTCAATATTATATGGAATTTCAGGGGCTCATAGAACCTCTGAAACCCATTCATAGACTTTCTTGGAATTGATTTATTTATTGGTTTATTAATACAGTTGATTCTTGAACAACACAAGTGTTAGGGGCACTGACCCCCATACAGATGAAATCCATGTATAACTTTTGGCTACCCATAAATTATAGCCCAGTGTGGACCAGAAGCCTTGCTAATAACAAAGACAGTCAATTAATAAATTAAATTTTGTATGCTATATGTGTTATATCGTGGCTTCTTAAGTGAAGTAAGCCATAGAAAAGAAAGTCATAAGGAAATTCATAAGGAAGAAAATATGTTGGCTACTTAAGCAAATGTGGGTCATCATAAAGGTTTTCATCCTTGTCTTCACATGGAAGAGCTGAGGAGGAGGAGGAAGAGGAAGGGTTGGTCTTGCCGCCCCAAGGGTTGGCAGAGGAAGAAGTAATTTTTATATAGGTAGACCTATGGAGTGTGTTGTTCATGAGTCAAATGTATGGTCATTCTTCATATGTTTCTTGACTTTGTCCTTGGGCCAGAATGCTTTGTGGATGAGTCTGTTATCAACTTGTTTCAGATTCTAGCTGGGAAGACTCATAATGCAAGTCCAGTATGATTGTATTCATGGGACCACAGGAATGCAGAGGAGGAACAACCTCATCTATAGGTCAGAGGGTCAGGATCTGGGGTCAAGTTGGAAGAACTGGTTTAGAAGAGGCTGGTGTCCTAGGTGCCTCTCCCTATAGGTTGTCATCCCCTGTGGCTGAGGATGAGCTCTAGAGGGAAGGCTGCCTCATGGAGGAGCAGAAGTGAGTTCACAATCTAAGCCTTCCTCTCCTCTTAACCTGTTCCTCAAGGCTGCCAGGCTTGAGTGATATCTTGATAGCTTCCAAATTCTACTCTGGATGGAATTTCTTGCTATCAAACATTGAGATTTGTGCACATTTCTGTTTTGTTGTCACAAATGGCTGAATGTCTCCTGCTCTGTCTTGTCTCTTCAAATTAGGAATACCTGGCCAGGAAGTGTGAGTGGCATTTGAAATCCATATTGTCTTGCTAGTCTGCCATCCCTGGGGGTGAAAGAAAAATTCATATTTTCCAGACAAATTGTTTTAATGCTAAGATATCTGTAGGACTGAGGAAATGTAGTATTAGCTGTCTTGGGTGAATAGACTCAGAACCGTGTGAAGAAGCTGCAGAGCTATAGGAAAAGGCAGGCTTGCTGTATTTCTGGTGCTAGGTTGTGAGCATAGCTTCCACAAATGGGATTTTGACAATGGCAGGCCATGGGTGAAGACCTCAGCTTCATGGTCAAATTTGCACTTTAGTTAAAAACAAATTTGCTAATGGTTTTGCTTTGGATAATTGGTTCTAGCTTTCCCTCCCCTCTTCTCCCCTCCCCTCTTCCCTCCCTCTCTTCTATCATGGACCCACTGCTAGGTCATTTTAAAGGAAATCCAAGACATCACTGTAGTTATTAGTAAATATGTCAGTATATATATCTCAACAAGACAAGGACTTTAAGAATTATTAAAAAGGTAATTACAGCTAATATACAAGCAAGCTTATGCATGTGTATTTTAGAGGATTTTGTGAGAATCAGGGCAGTATAAATAAAATAAAAATCCCCTTTAATCTCACCATCCACAGACAAACCACTATTAACATTTTGGCTTATTTCCTTCTAGTTTGTTTTACTATACCTTATTTACAAATACATACTAATTATGTAGTTTCACAGATAGCTTATAATTTGCTTAACATTTTTATCATGAAGCTTTCAAATTACTTGTAAACATTTTTATCTTCTGTGTTTTCCATTCTATGGATCTTTCATGATTTACTTGATAATTTGGACTTTTCCCAGTTTTTTGCTATGAAAACCAACACCTTAGTTATCAACTTTGTAAGGAAATGTCTGCGTCACAGATTATTGGCTTTTAATAAAATTCATTACTGAAATTAAATAATTTTTTAAATTCTCCATGTAGAAGCAATTAGGTTTCTATTAATTAGTTCCCCAAAAGATGGAACCACTGGACACTTCCAATAACTATATCTTAAGTATCTCTGTCACTTAACTCTGGCCGGCTCTTGAAACAGAATTTTTTTTAGTTGGCTAGATGAAAATATTATCTCATTGTTATAATTTGCATCTCTTTTATGACACCTGTCGTGGAATATATTTTAATTTAATCACCACTTTTATATTCCCTCAGAATTGCATATTTTAACTGCTTTGATATTTTCCATTGTGTAAATGGAAAACCTCAGAGAATGATGGCTTCCAATATAAAGACAGTGGAATAATTTGAATTTCTAAAAAATAATAAATATTTTGAATCCTGGCAGGGAGTTCTATGATTATTCATTCTTTATCACTAGGCATTGCTCAACCATTGTCTCTGTATCAGTGTTATTTCAAACACTGCTTTAATATGTAAAATTTCCCAACAGAAAATCATTTTGTGGGACCCCACTCTTACGATTTGCTAAGAGTCTAGGTAGAGACTCAGGTCCAAGTAGGCTGAAGTCATGTTTGTGTGCCAGGCTTTGTGGGGAACAGTAGTGATGGGAAGCCCTTGTTTGTTCCTTTCTCTAAAAAGGCAGAGGCAGGGTGAGGTTGTAACACTGGTGCAGCCAAATTGGTTATTAAAAGACTGAAATACTTCTGTTTTGCTTATGAATAGCCATGAGTTCCTCGTGGTAGGAAAGGGATATTGCCTGGGTGGCAGGGGGCAGTAAAATGAGTTTTAAACAAAAGTAGTAGAGATTTAGGTTTGATATTAACAGCTGTGAGAAATACTCAAACTATTTAACCACTAGAGCATGATCATAGATGAATCAGAATAGATACTTTGTAGGATGCTGGAGCACCTGTTGTGTCAGGTGTCAATCCATTAGTAGCTGGTGATGGGGAGGTGGGGGGTTTCTGAGGGAGGGGCTGAGTGGCAGGGGGCACTTGGGGTTCCTGGAAGATATGGCTATTCACAAGCAAAATGGAAGTATTTCAGTCTCTTAATAACCAATTTGGCTGCACCAGTGCATACCAGCCAGGATATTAGCGAGATCTCACGTGTCTTTTATGCCAATGCATATGCAGAAGGTTTCTTGGGGAACTGTCTAGAAAAGGATACAGGATGGCTGTCTTCTCTGCCGTATATCACCCAGGCCCTGAAAAAGGGAGGTAGGGCTGAGAGCATTTGAAGATCTCTTTCCTAAAATGTAGAAATAGAAATGTGTTTCCTTCTAATTTTCTACCTTCTGAGCCTGGTGCTTTGGCCCATCTCTTATGGGTTAATTTTCTAGCTGTACTTCAATAGCATGCCTCCCTCCTATGAAAAGCACAGGAGCTGAAGCCAGCTGTCCATTCCACCACCCACTCCCTACTCCCATGTTCCCTGTCTTCTAGGGCAAGAGATTCCCAAGCAATTCCTGTTTTCATTGGGGTTGAATGAAGAGACCTGTTTTAGTCTCTGGTTTTGGGGTGTGATGTGCTCATTTGCAGAAGCATAAAAATAATCTTGTAACTCACCAAAAAATACTCCACAGCCTAAATTAACTTTGTTAAAGATCAACTTTCAAAAGAGAACCTTGGATGTGCCTTCATGGGGTCATGTGCTTAGTTTACTTGTAATGTCTGTGGCTTCCTTTCCTCTTCCAAAGTGGTAAATTCTCCATCCCTGTCCTGGTTCATGGAGGTTTTCAAATGGGCTTCAGCAGAAAGAAGCACATCTCTGGCTTCATCTGAGGGTAGGAGAACCCTGATGTTGTTTATTGCTTGATAATGCACTGAATTGTGTCTCCCTAGAAGTCATATGTTGGGTCCTAACCCCCAGTGTCTCCGAATGTGAAGCTTTGGTGATGTAGTCCTAAAGAGTAATTACGTAAAATGAGGGCGTAAGAGTGAGCCTTAATTCTACATGACTGATGTCCTTATAAGAAGAGGAGATTAAGATACAAACAGAAACACACAAAGGGAAACCATGTAAAGACATAGGGAGAGGATAGCCATCTGTAAGTCAAGGAGACAGTTTTCAGATGAGCAATCCTGCTGCTCCCTTGATCTTGGACTTCTGGATTCAAACTGTGAACAAATTACATTTCTGTTGTTTAAACCACCTTTGCTGTAAGAAAGACTGTGATCCTTTGTTACAGCAGCCTGGGAAAATTAATACAGAGAGGTTGGAAGGTAGTTGGCGCTTAATTCCAAGCCTCCTCCTCACTCTTTTTCTGTACATGGGTCTTAGGGGAGTCCAGACACCTCAGCTCAGAACCTAGACCTCCACCTGCTCTAACACTGACTTTCTTCTCATGTGTACTCCCTTTCTGGATACTAGGTTCCTGCTTTAAGGAACTTAGTCCCTGTCTTAGAGTCCTTCCTAAAATGCTTCTAGGACTTCCAGGTTCAATGCCTCTCAGGAACTTTTACTTAAATAGCCTTAGGGGGTGTGGTAAAGAGAATCGTGCCCCCACCACCTCCTCTTTCCACCCAGAGACATCTGCATTCTAATTCCTGAAACCCATGAATACTTACCTTGTATGGCTAAAGGGACTTTGCAAATGTGATTAAATTAAGGATCTTGAAATGGAGAGACTGTTCTGGATTAGCCTAGGTAAACCCAATTTATAATCACTCCTTATAAAAGGGAGGCAGGGAGGTGAGAGTCAGAGAAGGAGATGGGGCAACAGAAGCAGAGATTGAAGTGATGCACTTTGAAGATGGAGGGACGGGCTGCAATCCAAGGAATGCCGGCATCCTCCAGAAGCTGGAGGAGGCAAGGACATAGGTCCTCCTGTAGGGCCTTTGGAAGGAATGCAGCCCTGCCAACTCCTTGACCCACTACAGAGCTGTAAGAGAATCTGTGCTGTGTAGAGCCATTAAGTTGGTGGTAACTTGTTGCAACAGCAATAGGAAACCAATACAGGCAGAGCATTCGATAAACACGTGCTCTGCTCTGCATGTCAGGCTGTGCCATTTGTGGCCTTTCCTCTGAGTTTTATCTTAAAAATTCATGCAGATTATGGTTCCTACCTCATAATGTGGCTGTTGGTATTGAGGCAAAAATAGTTTAAAATGATTTTTAAGACATGTGTGTCCATTTTCCCCTTTACCAAATAGTCAAGTTGTATTAGCTCATTCTTACACTGCTAATACAGACATACCCAAGACTGGGTAATTTATGAAGGAATAAGGTTTAATTGACTCACAGTGCAGCATGGTCAGGAGGCCACTGGAAACTTACAATCATGGTGGAAGGGGAAACAAACACGTCCTTCTTCACATGGCAGCAACAAGAAGTTCGAGAAAAATGGGGAAAAGCCCCTTATAAAGCCATCTTATCTTGTGAGAACTCGCTATCATGAAAACAGCATGGGGATAACTGTTCCCCTGATTAAATTACCTCCTACCAGGTCTGTCATACAACATGTGAGGATTATGGGAAGTATAATTCAAGATGAGATTTGGGTGGGGACACAGCCAAACCGTATAATAAATAAAAGTAATGCTCTAGGGAGTTCTACTGTATTTGTGCTCTGCATGTGTGTTCTGCTGAGCTGTGTGTGCCTGTGTTTGAGAACCCTGGGGTAGTATGTACTTTGAATCCTGAAACCCCAAAAGCTGGCTCCGCAGCTCTTGAGGTATCTGTCCTTAGACAAATCACTCAACCATTCTGAGCCTTAACTTTCATACCTGGAAATAATTACTATTTTACAAAGTGTGTGTGTAATTTTACAAAGTAGGTATAAAGATTAAGAATTATCTGTGACAAGTGTATAGCACATTGCTTGGCATGTGAAATAGAACATACTATGCAGTGAGCACCTGTTCTAATACTAATATATTCTATGTATCAACACTTCTCATCCTTGCAACATTTGGGCAAGA
The DNA here is from genome assembly GCF_049354715.1 of Callithrix jacchus. Classification (NCBI taxonomy): domain Eukaryota; kingdom Metazoa; phylum Chordata; class Mammalia; order Primates; family Cebidae; genus Callithrix; species Callithrix jacchus. Next base: position 12,341,906 of record NC_133513.1, on the reverse strand, counting down.
TAGGGATCATTATTATCCTCATTTTACAGTTGAAGAAACTGAGACCCAGAGAACTTAAGCTATGTGTCCAAATTCATGATGGTGGTAAGTGGTGGAGCTAGGATTTGAACCCCGCTAGTTTGACTCTCAGGCAGGGTTTCTCAGCTTTAGCACTGGTGACATTTTGGTAGATAATTATCTACCAAATGTTGTGGGGGGCTATACTGTGCATTGTAATGTGTTTATGCACCTAGTAGATGCCAGTAGCAGCCCTCTCAGTTGTGACAACCAAAAATTTCTTTAGATATGTCCAAATGTCCCCTGGGGCTCAGTCATCCTGGGTTGAGAAACCCCTGTTACAGGTTTTGAGGTCTGATCACCAGGCAATACCACTGACATAGTATTTATTTAAGAATTAATGTCTTCATAGACGGGATAAAGAAAACATGGTACATATACACCACATAATACTATGCAGCCATAAGAAAAGAACTAGATCATGGCCTTCACAGGGACATGGATGGAGCTGGAGGCCATTGTTTTTAGCAAACTAACACAGGAACAGAAAACTAAATATTGTATGTCTTCACTTATAAGTGGGAGCTAAATGATGAGAACACATGGAGGGAGGCAATCAGGAAGAATAATTAATGGGTACTACTAGGATTGATACCTGGGTGATGAAATAGTCTGTACAATCAACCTGCATGATTTACATAGGTAAATCAACACATTTACCTATGTAACAAACTGCACATGTAGTCTTTTTTTTTTTTTTTTTTTTTTAATTTTTTTATTGGATTATAGGTTTTGGGGTACATGAGCAGAGCATGCAAGACAGTTGCGTAGGTACACACATGGCAGTGTGCTTTCTTTTCTTCTCCCCTTCACCCACATTTGGCATTTCTCCCCAGGCTATCCCTCCCCACCTCCCCCTCCCACTGGCCCTCCCCTTTTCCCCCCAATAGACCCCAGTGTTTAGTACTCCCCTTTCTGTGTCCATGTGTTCTCATTTTTCATCACCCACCTATGAGTGAGAATATGTGGTGTTTCATTTTCTGTTCTTGTGTCAGTTTGCTGAGAATGATGTTCTCCAGATTCATCCATGTCCCTACAAACGACACAAACTCATCATTTCTGATTGCTGCATAATATTCCATGGTGTATATGTGCCACATTTTTCCAATCCAGTCTATTATCAATGGGCATTTGGGTTGATTCCAGGTCTTTGCTATTGTAAACAGTGCTGCAATGAACATTCGTGTACATCTCACGCCAGTTAGAATGGCGATCATTAAAAAATCTGGAGACAACAGATGCTGGAGAGGATGTGGAGAAAAAGGAACAGTTTTACACTGTTGGTGGGAGTGTAAATTAGTTCAACCATTGTGGAAGACGGTGTGGCGATTCCTCAAGGCCTTAGAAATAGAAATTCCATTTGACCCAGCAATCCCATTACTGGGTATATATCCAAAAGACTATAAATCGTTCTACTATAAGGACACATGTAGTCTTAAAATAAAAGCTAAAAAAGGAAAAAAAAAAAACCCCAAAAACCAAAATAAGTGATGTCATTACACATGGGGACCCACGTTTTACAAAACCTTTGAAGCTGTAAATGGACAAGTGTCTGTTGGTGTTCCCACCTTTTTATCTACCCAGATCCAGTGGATCCATTATCCTATTTGGGGCTGACTTTGAATGTTGTTACTGTGTCCAGCCCAAGCAGAGCTTTGTGTTTGAGGATGTTAATGCTTTTAGTTGGCTTCTAGTTGCTGAGAAGCACTGCAGCAGATTGAATGAGGAGACAGAGCAGATTGCAGAAGGCACAGAGGCTTGTGCACATCAGTGCTTAATACATTCTGGAGAAGGATGATCCAGGTTGTTCACTCCTGGCCTTCCAGGAAGTTGTCTGAACCACAAATGTGCCTCCACCAAATTTTTCCCAAGCAAAATTTCCTCATTACTTTTGTGCCTGGAGGGGAGAAGAGACTCAAGGTATTCAGAATAGCTGGGGAGTAGACAAAGAGGAAGAGCGAATTAACAGTGAGCTTTCTGTTAGATTGAGCATTTCTCCACAATATATTGAGATCAAGTTTTATTTCTTAAACAAATCAGTTAACTTTTACGGTCAATTTGGGGTACTGCAATGGGTTAGAAGAATTCATTAAAACAGCCAAAATCTCTGGCTTTGCTGAGTGTGGGAAAGCCTCTGATGCCCTCCAAGCAGTTGTATGAAAAAGATGAATCGTCAGCAACACAGAGACAACACAAGAGATGCAGATGGGGCTTTGATCCTTCTTATTACCAAAATCCTACTTAGAACATGTTGTAATGAGGTCCCTGCTTCATGCAGCCCTATCATGGTTCCTAAAGCCAGGGCTGGAGTACTCACTGGGGTTGAATTTAGAAGCTAAAATGAACCTGCCCAAGTCTACATCCCATCCATAGTTCACCTGGCCTTGGTCCACTCCCACTTGTGCTGTGTGCTCTGTTTTCTTGGTGAGGAGACCATATCCCACTTGTGTTGCAGGCAGGGATCTGAGGAGCAGCACCCTCATTGTAGAGAGGAGGAAAATGAAGCTTAGGGAGTCACAGAAGCTTACTCTTGGTGACATTGCTGGTAGGCAGGTAACAGCAGATAACAGAGCTGGGCCCTGAACTCAGGTCTCCTGACTCCACAGCCTCTGTTTTTTGATAACAAGAATTTCTTAAGCTTTGTTTCTTTCCATGCCATCTTCACAATATTTTGGCCATTTTAACTAATTTTTTATTGTGGTACAATGCACATAACATAGAATCTGTCATTCTAAACATTTTAAAGCAAAAAATTCAGTGGCATTTAGTACATTCCCAATGTTGTATAACTAGCACCTCCATCTAGGTCCAGAACACCATCACTCCAAAAGGAGACCAGTAACCATCAAGCAGTTATAATCCATTTCCCCACCCCTCCAGCTCCTAGAAACCATTAATCTGCTTTCTGTATCTATGGATTTACTTGTTCTAGATGGGATGGAATCGTCTCTTCTGTGACCTTTTGCATCTGGCATCTTTCACTTATCATATATATTTTTTTCTTTTCTTTTCTTTTTTTTTGAGACAGAATTTCACACTTGTTGCCCAGGCTGGGGTGCAATGGCTTCATCTCCACTCATTGCAACTTCTGCCTCCCCAGTTCAAGCAATTCTTCTGCCTCAGTTTCCTGGAGTAGCTGGAATTATAGGCACCCACCACCACACCTAGCCAATTTTTGTAGTTTTAGTAGAGATGGGGTTTCATCATGTTGGCCAAGCTGGTCTCGAACTCCTGACCTGCAGGTGATCCACCCTCCTTGGCCTTCCAAAGTGCTGGGATTACAGGTGTGAGCCACCTCGCCCAGCCTTAGCATAATGTTTTCAAAGTCCATCCATGTCGTAGCATAAATCAGTACTTTATTCCTTTTCATGGCTGAATAATATTTCATTGCATGAATATAATACATTTAATTTATTTTTTCAACGACTGATGGCCATTTGTGCTATTTCCACCTTTTGGCTATTGTGAATAGTGCTGCTATAAACATTTATGTACAAGTGTTTGAACACCTGTTTTCAATTCTTTTGGATTTATACCCAAGAGTGAAATTGCTGGGTTATATGGTAATGCTATGCTTAACTTATTGAGGATAGATATAACCCCTACTCTCATCACCACAATACTTTTCTTTACATCTTAAAAGAAAATGATGCCAGGTACAGTGGCTCACGCCTGTAATCCTAGCACTTTGGGAGACTGAGGTTGGTGGATCTCTTGAGCCCAGGAGTTTGAGACTAGCCTGGGCAATATGGTAGAACCCTGTCTCTACAAAAAATACAAAAATTAGCTGGATGTATTGACAGATGCCTATGGTCCCAGCCGCTTGAGAGGCTGAAGTAGGAGGATCACCTGGGCCTGGAAGGTCAAGGCTGCAGTGAGCTGTGATTGTGCCCCTGTACTCCAGCCTTAGTGACAGTGAGACACTGTCTCAAAAGAAAAGAAATACAGTTTAAAAGAGAATAGTATATCACTGCCATCAATCAAAACCAGTTTCACTTATGATAATTAGAAGGCAACAGCAAACTAACAAATAAACAAACAAAATTCTGCAAATAGGAAAAAAAACTAAAAAGAAAGATTACATTAGTAATATTAAAATATAACAAACTACTGTTCCTGCCAAGTCTTACTTAGCATATCATATGGTTTGGCTCTGTGTCCCCATCCAAATCTCATCTTGAATTGCAATCCCCACATGTCGAGGAAGGGAAGTGATTGGAGCATGGGGGCTGTTTCCCCTATGCTGTTCTCCTGATAGTGAGCGAATTCTCATGAGATCTGATGGTTTTATAAATGGTAGTTTTCCCTGTACACTCACACTTTTTCCTGTCACCCTGTGAAGAAGGTACTTGCTTCCCTTCCCCTTTCGCCATGATTGCAAGTTTTCTGAGGCCTCCAAAGCCGTTTGGAACTGTGAGTCAATTAAACCTCTTCCTTTATAAATTACCAGTCTCTGGTAGTATTTTTATAGCAGTGTAAGAACCAACTAATACAGCATATTATTGTCTCTTTTAAAAGATTAGCAAGTGTTAGAAAGGTGTTGAAGAACTATTAGCACCAAAATGAGACTTCCTCACTGTCTAATTAGAAGGATTGAAAGATAATCAGAGTTTTATTCTGCATACTTTAATATTATTTTGCATTTCATCTATGTAAAACATAAAACAATCTCTGGCCAGCTGACTTTGCCAGTTCTTCCACTGCCCAACGCTTGGTGACCTCATTTTTTTCTATCCCTGGCACCTAGTCCTTATTGCCTTCCACCTAAACTTAGATTTCAGTCTTCTAACTTTCCTGCTTATATGGGAAGCTTTCCTGCTCAAAGGGGTGCTTTGAGCATGTTACTCTCCTCTCTGAAAGCTTTGGTGATATCAACATTATATTCAGGGTAAATTCTAAACCCTTAGCCAGGCATTTAAGAATTACCTCAATCTGCTCCCCCAACCCCCACTTCCCACCAGGCTCTGTCTTCCACAGTGGACCCATCAGGTGAATTAGATAACTTGCTCTTTCTTTCACATGTCCATAGTTCTAGTTCCATCGCTGAGTTCTTGTCCCAACCTCCATCTTCACTTTTGGAAAACACAGTTGAAATCTACCTCTCAGGGTTCTTATTAGCATCAAATGAAATAGGGTGTATGAAAACCCTGAAAACTGTAAGAAGAAATACAAGTGGGAAACATGTCATCATTAGTCCTGCTTCAGCTTTAAGTCCTTTAAGTTTTATGTGTCAAGGTCTCCAAAGTGCCTTTTCCATGTCTGAGGCTTGAAGCAATTGCTTTCCTCTGCCTCCTATGGACTCAGTGTCTTTAAGCCTAAAGAGAGACAGAATGGCCTCCCCACATGACTGTGAATTTATTCCTCTTCTATATCCTTGCTGTAGCCGTTTTTGTCTTCTTCCTCTCAGTGCCCAGTATACGTGGGTTGAAAGAGCAAATCTGTGCCTACTTGCAGGAGAAACCATCTTGTTGTCAATCAGAAGTGGAGAAAGCTATAGCCACACTGCCTCTGTCAAACATACTTTCTTTCCTTATTTCTCTTCCCTTGTTAGTTGCATCTTGGAATGTGCTTTCTCTAATAGGAAGTGACAGTTTAATCGTTTGGGTTTTTAAAATTTATATTCTGCTACACAGCTGACCACACGTGATGATCAGGCTGTTCAGCATTATGGCATGAGTGCATGCCACTTTGTCTTTGCATCAGAAGATTTGGGTGGAGTCATGATTGGCTGACCTTGTGCACAGAAAGAGTGCTGAAAATCACTGTGGGGGACAGGAGCTCTTCTAGGGAGAAAGCAGTCAGTTATGTGTGCAGGTGCAGAGTGGGCAGATGGGCAGGAAACCAGCCAGTTTTCCTGGACCCTGGGCTAGATCATCCCTTTCATTGTCCAGGATCCCTCCTACCACTTAAAATGGATTTCTGCATGATTATTTACTCCTGTCTCTTCTTCTGAAATCCTCTGAGCCTTTAAACTTGATATGGCTTGGTCGTGTCCCCACCCAACTCTCATCTTGGATTGTAGCTTCCATAATCCCCATGTGTTGTTGGAGGAATTCAGCGGGAGTAATTGAATCATGGGGGCAGGTCTTTCCTGTGCTGTGCTCATGATAGTGAATAAATCTCATGAGATTTGCTGGTTTTATAAATGGGAGTTCCCCTGCACAAACTCAATTGCCTGCTGCCATGTAAGATGTGACTTTGCTTCTCATTTGCCTTCCACCATAATTGTGAGGCCTCCCCAGCCATGTGGAACTGTGAGTCAATTAAACCTCTTTCCTTCATAAATTACTGGTCTTGGATTTGTCTTCACTATCAGTGTGAGAATGGACTAACATAGAGCTTTTTCAGAGGAAAAGATAGTACCTTAAATCATTATAGCAAACATTATAACCATTGATGGTATTGCATTCTCATTATCTATTATGAGAATTAGAAGGGACCATAGAAGGCATGTACGATATTTAACTTGAACTATCACACAGATGTGAAATGAGGCTCAGAGAGGCTCAGGGACTTGCTGAGGGACACCTTCCTGCTTGAATACCAGTTCCATGGGTCTCCTGGCCCATCAGATGTTGATTACTGGTGCTGGTGAAAAGACCAACAAGGGCATTTATTTTCTGTGATGGGGGATAGTAATAAAACTTCTCCCTGCAAACTCATCACATGTACTACATTGCCTTCAGATAAAATATAAACTCCTGGCTGCACAGATTCCTGATTTCTCACCCCTGCTGACCTTTTGAGCTTTAACTTGGTTCTCTCCTCATTATGCAATTTGCTCTAGACTTTCCCAAAGAGGGCTCTGAGGAATACAACACTACAGAAAAGAGTTGAGGCCAAAATAAGTTTAAGAGATGCTGTACATCATGGGATCCTCGGATATTTAAAATGCATATCAGCCTCTTCAAGGCTCTGAGAAGTCCTGCACTACAGATGTGATTTAAGCTGTGTTTGAACGAATGTTTCACAAATCTATTTGATCACAAGACTCCCCTTTTGTTATTTATACAACATTTGTTCTTGTTGGCATAATAAAATATAACAAAAACCATTGCCCTGATTGCTAAACTATAACAAAAAAGCACATTGCTCTAAATGTGCCTCTTTCACATTTTCTGTCACTTGTCTGTGCTGCTATTTCTGTCTGTCTCATATCCTTCAAAACTCATCTCAGAAGTCATGCCCTCTGAGAAACTTTGGACTGCTGCCCCCAACAGGCTTAGGTGCCATTCCTGTGCTTTTGTAGCTCCTGCATTCTGATTTTGTTGATTTAGTTTCCCAGCTGTCCTCAATCAGGATAGGAACAGTGTCTTATGTGTTCATTCATTCTGTGAGTCATTCCATCAACAGGTACTGAGCCTCTTCTATGCAGGCATGCAGTTCAGGGCATTGAGAATGCTGGGGAAACAATGTCCCTGTGCTTATCAAACGTATATTCACTGGGATGGGGACAGAATACAAACATGATAAATATATAATGTTAGGTTACATTAAGTGCCACAGGCAAAGAAGGATAAAGAGACTGAGAGTGACAGGAGATGCTGTTTAAGATAGAGTTTCAGGAAAGCTGTATCAGTTAGGATGGACGAGGCTATGCTGCACAAATAGCCCCTGTATCTTAATGGCTTGCAACAATAAAGGCTTATTTCTCATGCATGCAATGTGGCCACTGAGGGTTGGCTAGGACTTCTGAACCACATCCCCTCACTTGTGGGCCCAGATGGAGCATGGCTGGTTGTTGTGGAGTAGGTGGGGAGGGAGATGTGCTGAGTCATGCACTGGCTCCTAAGGGCTTCAACTCATTTGATTGCCACAACTGACTTGAGGGGCCAGGAAAGGGCATGTGCCTGAAATGTGAGGAAAACTGGACTGTGGGGTGGACAGCATTAATGAATGCATATGAACCCTCTCTGATATGAGGACTTTTGCACAGAGACCTTAATGCAGAGAGGAGGGGAGCCTTGTGGACATAGGGGAGTAGGGTGGAGGAAACAGCACCTGCAAAGACACTGACAACCCTCCAACACTCAGCACAGGGTTTGACATGAAGTAGATGACCAGGCAGTGTTTGTTGAATGAATATTTGAATTCCAGTATTTTCTGCATTAGTGAGCTCTTTCCATCCCAGTTGACCAAGTGGCAGGTCTAGGTGAGGTGAGTGTTCATTTGTAAGAGTGGAATATTCTAACCAGTGAAAACAAAGATTATTTGGTATTAGAGTCTCAATTATAGGACTTAGAGTCAGTATACTGAACTTATCTCTGGCTACATAATTTATTTTAACTTGTCCTCTGACTAAAGGCAAGGATCTTATGTTCTAGCACAAGAAACAAGGCAGAAATATGTAAAATCACCCCAACTATAGAGTGTTTAGAAAAATGTTTATAAAATACCTATAAAAATGAAAACTAGTTTTTCCCCTTGTGTATGCCTGATAAGTTTATCATATTTGAAATGACTTGATCACTGTCCAGATTCCCTATTAAACTCCAACTGGGCAGTAGCATATTCCCTTTATAGAGTATCCCCAGCACCTAGATACTGCCTGGCAAGTGATGGATGACCAATATATCTAATACTTGTGGACTGGTTGGCAGAGGGAGGGAAAGCTATGCAACATTTTTCCAGACTTTATTTTTAAGAGCAGTCTTCGGTTCACAGCACAACTGAACAGAAGGTCCAAAGATAGGCTGGGTGCAGTGGCTCATGCTTGTAATCCCAGCACCTTGGGAAGCTGAAGCGGGTGGCTCACAAGATCAGATTGAGACCATCCTGGCTAACATGGTGAAACCCCATCTCTACTAAAAGTACAAAAATTAACCAGGTGTGGTGTCATGCGCCTCTAGTCCCAGTTACTTGGCAGGCTGAGAGGCAGGAGAATCGCTTGAACCCAGGAGGTGAAGGTTGCAGTGAGCCAAGATCATGCTACTGCACTCCAGTCTGGGCGACAGAGCAAGACTCCATCTAAAAAAATAAAATAAAATAAAGTACAGAGATATTCCAAATTACCTCCTGCCTCACACATGCATAGATATCCCCATGAACCACATCCCCCACCAGAGTAGTACCAGATTATAACAACATCAACTGTTACAATTGATAGACCTACATGGATACATGATTATCACCTAAAGTCCATAGGATACATTATGGTTCACCTTTGGTGGTGTACATTCTGTGGGTTTGAACAAATGTATAATGACATGTATTCACTACTATAGTGCCATATAGAGTAATTTCACAAAAAAAATTATCTATGCTCTGCCCATTTATTCTTCCCTAAGCCCCTACCTCCTGGCAACCACTGATATTTTCACTGTCTCCATAGTTTTGCCTTTTCCAGAATGTCATATAGTTGGAATCATACAGTATGTAACCTTTTCAGATTGAAATATAAAATATGCATTTAAGGTCCCTCAGTGTCTTTTCATGGCTTGATAGCATACTTCCCGTTAGCACTGAATAATATTCCATTGTCTGGATGTACCATCTTTTAGGGTATGGCTATGAGGAGAGTTCTCACTTCAGCACTATTGCTTGTCAAGAAGGTGAAATGGGTTTAACTAGAGGAAGAGTGGGTTTATCAATAACGGCAATGGTAAACTGAACATGAAACCAGGAAGGATGATCAAGCTAGAGAACAATCAGCTAAGGCTCCCACAGAATGAACCAGGTCAGAGTTAGTGATGCTGGGGGGATAAACAGACTGAACTCGGTGGATGTGTAGGATTTCAATAGTGGAGCTTGGGGGGAGATTCGCACATGGGATCCATGGAGCTGAACCATCATTATGTCCATGTTAAATGCTAACTTTGGCAAAAATAAACAATTTCCATGAGCTTCTACAGCCGGAGAGAACAGCATGAATAAAGATACTTAGGTGACCAAGTACATAGTGTATATGGAGAGCCATATGCAGATTGCTTTGGTTGGATCATGGGGTGTTGGCATTTTACCCCTAACTCCTCTTAACTTTGATGCTAATTTTGAGCAAATGGAAATAACACTAGCCATATTCTTGGATCTGCCAGGTATCTGAATTTTTGGGTTACAATGTCTTAATTGTTTTGCTCAGTCCTAGGTCCTCCCTTGCTAAGACTACTATTGTACTGGCTTCCCTGGTGGCTGCTGCCAGGGGCAGGGTGCCTGAGATGGACTCACTCAGGCACACTGTGACTACTTCTCAGGATGAAGGAGAAGCACAGCATCTTTGCAGAAATGGTGCTAAGTTAGCAGACGGTTTTGATTGTGCAGATTCAGCATTTATCTTCCTGTTGGTTTGAATGAGCGTCTCACCTGCAGCTGCCTTGGGAAAAGCTGCTGTGTTAGATGAGGAGAGTCGGAGGTCAGACAGAGCCTGGCTGTTTTAGTGACTCAAAAATTCTTTTGTTTATAACGGCTTGGTAATTCCACCTGGTGAGCCTTTAATGCCTCGAACTCAATGGACTTGGTAGAGACTCTAAGTTAATGGATTTGAAATTTCTATGAAAATCTGTAATTACTGAACAAACACAAGATAGTAGTGGCCGTTATAGTAATTAAGATAAATAGGAGAGGATACTTTCCATTTTCCAGCCTGATATGACTTTAAGGATGCAAAAAGTGGAATCTGATGATGTTGGTCAAGCGTTGATCTTGCAGAAAATGTCCTGTTTTCCTAGAGCAAAGAGAAGCCCTAAAAATGGCCCTGCAACTTTGGAATTGAGTCCCTAGGGAACCATAGAGTTTTAGGGTAATATGTTTTTATCGTGAAGAAATATTTGATTTTCATGCCCCATTGTTTCTTCTTCTTCTTCTTTTTGTTTGAAATGGAGCTTCACTCTTGTTGCCTAGGCTGGAATGCAATGGTGCAATCTCGGCTCACCACAATCTCCACCTCCTGGGTTCAAGTGATTCTCCTGCCTCAGCCTCCCAAGTAGCTGGGATTACAGGCATGTGTCAACATGCCTGGCTAATTTTGTATTTTTAGTAGAGACAGAGTTTCTCCATCTTGGTCAGGCTGGTATTGAACTACTGACTTCAGGTGATTCGCCTGCCTCAGCCTCCCAAAGTGCTGGGATTACAGGCATGAGCTACTGCACCTGGCCCATGCCCCATTGTTTCCTATCACTTCATGCTTTAGTGCCTTGGTGCAAGTTGTTACCCCTATCTAGAATGCCCTTCCTCACCTAACTGGCAATGTCAGGAACAGTTCTTCACTTATAAGCACGAGACACATTCTCTGGTTAGCTGAAGTTGAAAAGAAAAAGAGAGGGGGAACTCACAAATTTGAGACGTTGGGGGAATCAGGCAGGACTCTGGCAGCATGCCACTCAAAATTAACAAGACTGTTGGACAAGGCTTGCATCTCGCGTCTCAGCTCTTCAAGCAAGTGCGTTGAATAGACTCATCAAGATGGCGGACAGCAAGAGTGCGGATTTCCCCAAGGACATTCATGGCAGTGGTGGTTGCTATGTAGCCAAAGAAATTAACACATGCCAGTTTCATCATCATTCAGTTCCCAGCTCAACAGTCATCTCCTAGGGAAGCTTTCTCTGACTTCTTCTGGGTAGAGTTCATTCAACACACATGATATTCAACAGATATATTAGTCGTGTCAGGCACGTGCAGGGCACCAGATGCAGCCATAAGCAAGGTGGACATGATCTATACCATTAGGAAGTTTACCTTTTAGAGGAGAAGCTAGATGTTAAATAGAATGAATATATAAATTAATTTTAGGTAATGTTAAGTGCTAGACAGGGAAATAGAGCTGGGAGAGGTAAGAGATAGAGTGCTGTGGATGGATGAGGGTGGAGTATTTAAGATAGACTGAGCAGGGAAGGTCTCTCTGAGGAGGTGAGGAAGTGAGCCATGTGGAGTATAGGCAGCAGGTAACAGCAAGTGTCTAGAGCCTGGGTGGGTAGGGGAGGGCGGGCTTGCCATGTCTGGGGAACAGTAAGAAGACTAGAGTGGCTGTAGGAGAGTGATCAGATAGGAAGTGGGAGGAAACAGGTTCTGAGAGGTAGAGAGAGAGGGCAGCTTTCCTGGGACTTAGACATGAAAAGACTTTGAAAACAAATAGATCTTAAAACAGACCAGGTTTTGTTTTTCTCCTGAAAACAGGAGATTCCAGGTCAGCAAGGTTCCTTCTACTCTAACCCTTATAAAAAATAACCTGAAGCCCTTGTTCCCTCCTTATAAAACCCACTGTTCTGCTATTTCCTAGCAGGATTTAAAACCAAATTGTGATGGAGTGATGCCAATCCCTAAAGTTTTGCTCAATCTCTCAACTGAGAGGTTGATCAAAAGGGTGGAATTGTTACGTTTAACCAAAAGTTGCCTCTTTGCATACTTTAGAGATTACTCCTTAAGTAGTAAACTGTAACCTAACTGGATATGTAGTCAAACTGGAATGCACTATTGTTCCAACAACCGAGTTGCAGTCAATAAAGGGTGGCCAGTTGTTCAAACTGGGTTCAAGTAAGGCAAACGTCAAGCTGTAATGAATCCAGCCATTTCTGCACCTCACTTCCATTTTCCTTTTTTTGTCCATAAATCTTCTTTATGGAAACAGGGAATCCTTTCCCCATTGCTTGTTTTTGTCAGGTTTGTCAGAGATCAGATGGTTGTAGATATGTTGTGTTGCCTTTGAGGCCTCTGTTCTGTTCCATTGGTCTATATCTCTGTTTTGGTACCAGTACCATGCTGTTTTGATTACTGTAGCCTTGTAGTATTGTTTGAAGTCTGGTAGTGTGATGCCTCCTACTGTGTTCTTTTTGCTTAGAATTGACTTGGCTATGCAGGCTCTCTTTTGGTTCCATATAAAGTTTAAGGTGGTTTTTTTCCAGTTCTGTGAAGGTCATTGGTAGCTTGATGGGAATAGAGTTGAATCTGTAAATTACTTTGGGCAGTATAGCCATTTTCACAATATTGATTCTTCCTAACCATGAACATGGAATGTTTCTCCATCTGTTTGTGTCCTCTTATTTCCTTGAGCAGTGGTTTGTAGTTCTCCTTGAAGAGGTACTTTACATTCCTTGTTAGTTGTATTCCTAGGTATTTTATTCTCTTTGTAGCAATTGTGAATGGTAGTTCATTCTTGATTTGGCTCTCTTTAAGTCTGTTATTGGTGTATAGGAATGCTTATGATTTTTGCACATTGATTTTGTATCCTGAGACTTTGCTGAAGTTGCTTATCAGTTTCAGGAGATTTTGGGCTGAGACAATGGGATCTTCTAGATATACAATCATGTCATCTGCAAATAGAGACAATTTGGCTTCCTCCTTTCCTATATGAATATGCTTTATTTCTTTTTCTTGCCTGTTTAATAAATGGTGTTAGTAAAACTGGCTAGCCATGTGCAGAAAGCAGAAACTGGACCCCTTCCTGACACTTTACACTAAAATTAACTCCAGATGGATTAAAGACTTAAACATAAGACCTAATACCATGAAAACCCTAGAAGAAAATCTAGGCAAAACCATTCAGGACATAGGAGTAGTCAAGGACTTCATGACCAAAACAACAAAAGCATTGGCAACAAAAGCCAAAATAGACAAAATGGGACCTAATCAAACTCCACAGCTTCTGCACGGCAAAAGAAACAGTCATTAGAGTGAATCGGCAACCAACAGAATGGGAAAACATTTTTGCAGTTTACCCATCTGACAAAGGGCTGATATCCAGAATTTACAAAGAACTCAAACAGATTTACAGGAAAAAAACAAGCCCATTCAAAAGTGGGCAAAGGATATGAACAGACACTTTACAAAAGAAGACATACATGAGGCCAACAAACATATGAAAAAATGCTCATCATCACTGGTCATTAGAGAAATGCAAATCAAAACCACATTGAGATACCATCTCACGCCAGTTGGAATGGTGATCATTAAAAAATCTGGAGACAACAGATGCTGGAGAGGATGTGGAGAAATAGGAACACTTTTACACTGCTGGTGCGAGTGTAAGTTAGTTCAACCATTGTGGAAGACAGTGTGGCGATTCCTCAAGGACCTAGAAATAGAAATTCCATTTGACCCAGCAATTCCATTACTGGGTATATATCCAAAGGATTATAAATCGTTCTGCTATAAGGACATATGCACACGAATGTTCATTGAAGCACTGTTTACAATAGCAAAGACCTGGAACCAACCCAAATGCCCATCGATGATAGACTGGACAGGGAAAATGTGGCACATATACACCATGAAATATTATGCAGCCATCAAAAACGATGAGTTTGTGTCTTTTGTAGGAACATGGATGAATCTGGAGAACATCATTCTCAGCAAACTGACACAAGAACAGAAAATGAAATACCACATATTCTCACTCATAGGTGGGTGTTGAACAATGAGAACACATGGACACAGGGAGGGGAGCACTACACACTGGGGTCTGTTGGGGGGAATAGGGGAGGGACAGCGGGGGTGGGGATTTGGGGAGAGATAGCATGGGAAGAAATGCCAGATATAGGTGAAGGGGAGGAAGGCAGCAAATCACACTGCCATGTTTGTACCTATGCAACTATCTTGCATGTTCTTCACATGTACCCCAAAACCTAAAATGCAATTAAAAAATAAATAAAAGAAATAAAAAAAAATCTTTGTTATGGTAGAAATTGAGCCTCTCAAAACCTGTTCTGGTTTGGGGTCTGCCCAATTCTGAATCATTCTTTGTTCCATGAAACATTATTGAACTTTTGAAAAAAGGAGTTTGGGTTTTATTTCTACTGTGATGGAAAACTGCTGGAGGGGTTTGAACAAAGGATTGACCTAACTTTATTTATGTTTTAAAAAAAATTCACTCTGGATGCTGCATGGATAGTAGGAGTTCTGGAGTGAGGAGGGGATAGGGGGCACCAGGGAGGCTAGTTAGGAGGATATAACAATAATCCAGGTGGATACAGGACAGGAGGTTTACTTGAGTGAGGAGGTATTGGTACAGGTGGTGAAAGTGACCAGATTTGGGATGTGCTTAGAAGGGAGACTGCTCTGTACTTGCTGATGGATTGATGTGAGGAGTAAGAGAAAGAAAGAATGAGAAGGAATGACTACTAGGGCTTTTACTTAATCAATTTTAAAATTTAAGGATAATTTTAGAGTTACAGAGAAATAGTGCAGAGAATTTTGGCTTATGCTTCACCCAGGTTGCCCCTATTATCAAAGTCATAGAGTTCTTTCTTTAATTTTTAAAAATTTTAATTATTGTGTATACTTAGTAGGTTATATATATTTATTAGATATATGGAATATTTTGACACAGGCATGCAAATGTGCAATAATCATATCAGAGAAAATACGATATCCATCACCTCAAGCATTTATCCTTTGTGTGAAAAACAATCCAATTATACTTTTAGTTACTTAAAAATGTACCACTAAGTTGTTATTGACTACAGTCACCCTGTTGTGCATTCAAATACCAGGTCTTATTCATTCTTTCTGTTTTTGTACCCATTAACCATCCCCATTCCCTGCTCCCCACCCCCAATACCGTTTTTAGCCTCTGGAAACCATTGTGCTACTCTCTATGTCTGTGAGTTCAACTGTTTTCATTTTTAGCTCCCACAAATGGGTGAGAACATGTGAAGTTTGTCTATCTGTGTCTGGCTTTTTTCACTTAACATAGTGACTTCCAGTTCCATTCATGTTGTTGCAAACGGCAGGATCTTATTCTTTTTAAGGCTGAATAGTTTTCCATTGTGTATCTGTACCACATTTTCTTTATTCATCTATTCATGGACACTTAGGTTGTTTCCAAACCTTGGCTATTGTGAATAGTGCTGCAATAAACATAGGAGTGCAGATATCTCTTTGATATACTGATTTGCTTTCTTTTGGGTATATGCCTAGCAGTGGGATTGCTGGATCATATGGTCACTCTATTTTTAGTTAGAGTTTTAATATGGTATAGTTAACATGCTAGATGGAATTGACATTTATTGAGATGGGGAAGACACAGAGAAGAGGGAGATGTCTCTAGCTCTGCTTTGGCCATGTTAGCAAGTCATTTCACATTCAAGTGGAAATAGATACCAGACAGGTTGGCTAGATATGTGAATCTCGAGCTCAGGAGAGAGCCTGGGTTGTGGCGCATCTGTCAACATTTAGATAGTATTTAAGGTCACAGAATCCTCCTCTCTTTTATATTTGGTAATTTCCATAATGAAAAATTCATTTAAAAATTGAGTTAAAAATTCACTTAAAATTTTTAAGGAAAATGATTAAATAATAACTTAAGCCATACTTTTCTACAAATGGCCAGTAGAAAATGTTTTAGGCTTTGCAGGCCATAGGATCTGTTACATCTACTGAGCTCTGCCAGTTTAGCATAAAAAGAGCGCTAGATAATGCCTCAGTGAATGGGCATGACTGGGTTATAATAAAACTATGTTCAAAAACTGGGTGGTAGACTGGATTTAGCTCATAGGCTATAGTTTGCTAATTCCTTGGCCCTACAATGTTGAGAAGTTGGGAAGATGAGGAGAAACCATCAAGGAGGCTGAGAGGGAGCACGAAAATCAGGGCAGTGTGAAGCCCAGGAAGGTAAGTCCAGGAAAGGAATTCTCCATTATGTCTGATGTTGGTAGGACAAGGAATGAGAATTGTCCTGTGGATCTGACAACACAGAAGTTGCAGGAGACCTTTTAGCAGCACAGTGGTGGCCATACCTGAGCAGGGTTCATAGAGGAAAGAATAGTACAGAAGTAGGAAAGGTGGTTATAGCCAACTCTTTACGTCATTTTTGCTATAAAATGGAACAGAGAGAAATGGAGAATTATCTAGAGGGGGACATGGGTCACATAAGGGTTTTTGTTTTTGTTTTAAGATAGATGCTACACTTGTATTTTGGGGTGATCTTCGTCATGCTTTTGCTATGGATGTATCCTGTATATACTTTTTTTTTCATTATTTTTTTTTTGAGATAGTATCTCACTCTGTTACCCAGGCTGGAGAGCAGTGGCACAATCGCAGCTCACTGCAACCTTTGCCCTACCAGGCTTGAGAGACCTAGCCTCTTGGGTAGCTGGGACTACAGGTGTGCACCACCATCCCTGGCTTTTTTTTTTTTTAATTTTTAGTAGTGTTTCACCATGTTGTCCCGGCTCGTCGCAGACTCCTGAGCTCAAATGATCTGCTTGCCTTGGCCTCCCAGAGTGCTGGGATCACAATACACGTTGAGATTCAGGATTTCCAATTGCACTGGAGGGGATTGTGTAGTTATTAGCAAGAGCACGGCTGCATTTAGCTGACATTTCTCATGCAGCTTCTGGACTATCAAGGTCTCTTGCTTCATGCTTCCTCATCTGCTTGGAAATGTTGCTTATATAGTTTCTTCAAAAGCAAGTGGACACGAGGGATGGGGAAGCCTTTTATCACAAGCATGATTATTAAATGTGGATTCCATTATTTAGACAAATGGCATCTATAGATGCTCCAGGAGCCACCTCCCAACACCTGTCTTTCACCTCTTGCCAGAGTCTCAAAGATGAGTGGACTTCTAGAGTCATAATAATAATAATATTAATAGCTCTATCTCTGAAATAGCCATGGCAATTTACATTCAGTGGGAAGTTTTTAGTCCCTCACTGGCTAAACACACTGAGGTGACCTCAGTGGGAGCTGAAGATGGTGAGGAGTAGGCTAAGTACTTCCCTCACCTTGTACCATCCTCTGATGCAGACAAACGTGACCTCCGTCTTTAGGGGATTCTAGGAAATGCTGTTGAATAGGCTGGTGGCTCATGCCCATAATCCCAGCACTGTGGGAGGCTGAAGGAGGCGGATCACCTGAGGTCAGGAGTTTGAGACTAGCCTGGCCAACCCCATCTCTACTAAAAATACAAAAATTAGCTGGGTGTGATGGCATACACCTGTAATCCCAGCTACTCAGGAGGCTGAGGCAGAAGAATTGCTTGAACCTGAGAGGTGGAGGTTGCAGTGAGCCGAGATTACACTACTGCACTCCAGTCTAGGTGACAGAGCAAGAGTCCATCTCAAAAAAAAAAATGTTGTTGAATGAATGGATGAGTGGATCTGCATCCATTCTCCCATCTTGTCCCTGTCTTCCTTTTATTTGTGTTTCTACTGGGCACCAAGGGTGTTCTGTAGCTGTCTCCAAGCAAGACTGAATTGATAAGAAGTTATTACTCTAAAGAGGGAGACTCAGGGTCTTAATAATTGAATGCTGTTCTTCTTTCAGTCTTTCCTGTATCACCTTCATGGATTTTGCTATATAAGGGTATCACCTACCTTAGGGATCTATAAACTATGGCCTGTTGCCTGTCTTTGTAAATAAAATTTTATTAGAATCTTTTCTGGGTGTGCTTTCTATGGGTGCTTTCATATTACAACAGCAGAGTTAAGCAATTGCCACAGAGACCATAAGGCCCACAAAGCCTAAAACATTTACTATCTGGTCCTTTACAGAAAATCATGCTGGTCCTTAATGTACATTATTATTTAATCAGTTTTTCTTTAAATGTACTCAGTTTCAAAATAAACTTATTACTATGGAGATTAGCAGACACAGAGAATAGAGAGAATGTGTAATGAACAGTCACGTACCCAAATTCAGCTTCAACTCATGGTCAATCTTTTTTTTTTTTTTTAAAAAACAGCTTTACTGACATCTAAATAATATTAAAAACTGCATGTGTTTAATATACATAACTTGATGAGTTTGGATGTATGCATGCACCTGTGAAACCATGGCCAGAATCGAGGTAATAGATGTATCTTTCACCTCAACAGTTTCCTTGTGTCTTTTTGTTTTGTTGTTGTTGTAGTGAGAACACCTGAGATGAGATCGCTCAAGAATATTTTAAGGGCACAATACAGTTTATTAACTATAGACACGGTGTTGTCTATAGTGCCTGTAATCCCAGAACTGTGGGAGGCTTATGTGGGTGGATTACCTGAGGTCAGGAGTTTGAGACCAGCCTGGCCAACATGGTAAAATCCCGTCTCTGCAGTATATCTCCAGAACATATTCATCCTGCATAACTAAAACTTTATTTCTATTGAACATGAACTCCCCATTTCTCTATGCCCCCAACCTTTGGCAACCACCATTCTATTCTCTGCTTCTATGAGTTTGACTATTTTAGATCTCCAGTATAGGTGGAATCATGCAGTATTTGTCCCCTGTAATGGTCTTATTTGACATAGCAGAATGGTCCAGATTCATCCATGTTACTGCAAATCGCAGAATTTCTGTTTTTTTTTTTATTAGGTTGAACAATTTACCATTGTATATATATGTCACATTTTCTTTATCTATTCATATCTCTTTCTCTCTTTCTCTGTCTCTTTTTTTTTGAGATGGGGTCTTTGCTGCTTAGGCTGGAATGCAGTGGCACCATCTCAGTTCACTGCAGCCTCTGCCTCCTGATTCAAGTAATTATTTCATCTCAGCCTCCCAAGTAGCTGGGATTATAGGGGCATGCCACCATACCTGGCTAACTTTTGCATTTTTAGTTATCATGGGGTTTCACCATATTGGCCAGGCTCCATTCACCTCTTGATGGACATTTGGGTTATTTCTGTATCTTGCCTGTTGTGAATAATGCTGCAATGAAACTTCTGCAAAGCAAAGGAAATAATCAACAGAATGAAAAGGTAGGCTATGGAACAGGAGAAAATATTTGCAAACCGTATATCTAATAAGGAGCTAATATCCAAAATATATAAGAAACTCCTATGACTCAATAATGAAAATTATTAAATGGACAATTAGAAAAGGGACAATGGATTTGGATAGATAATTCTTCAAAGAAGACATACAAATGGCCAACAGGTATTTAAAAGGTTCTGAACATCACTAATCATCAGAGAAATGCCACAGGAAACCACAATGAGTGATTGTTTTTGGGGATGGGGTTCCCCATGGGCGTCAAACCTGCACTGTTTGATTTACTAAAAAAAAAAAAAAGAAAAAAAAATAATACTCTCACACCTGTTAGGATGGCTATTATAAAAATGACCAAAGATAACAAGTGTTGGCAAGGATGTGGGGACATTGGAACCCTTGTACTTTGCTGGTGGAAAAATGTAAAATAATGCAACTGCTATGAAAAACAGTATGGTGGTTCCTCAAAAAATTGAAAATCATAGGTTGGTGCAAAAGTAATTGTGGCTTTTAAAAGTGCAATTAAAAGTAGTTGCACCAACCTAATTGAACTATCTTATGATCCAGCAATTCCACTTCTGGGTACACATCCCAAATAATTGAAATCAGGATCTCACAGAAATGGCTGCACCCCATATTCACCCATGTTCATTTTGGCGTTATTCAAGATAGCCAAGTTGTGAGTTGTGGAGAATCTTATTTATTTATTTATTTTTTTTTGAGACAGAGTCTCACTCTGTTTCCCAGGCTAGACTACAGTGGCATGATACCGGCTCACTGCAACCTCCATCTCCTGAGCTCAAGCGATCTTCCTGCCTCAGCCTTCCTAGTAGTTGGGACTACTGGTGTGCGCCACCATGCCTGGCTCATTTTTGTATTTATTTGTAGAGACAGGGTTTTGCCATTTTGCCCCGGCTGCTCTCAATTCCCTGGGCTCAAGAGATCCACTTGCCTCAGTATCCCAAAATGCTGGGATTAAAGGCATGAGTCATTGCACCCAGGCCAATCTGGTTTTCTTAATACTCTCTTCTCCCTAATACTTTACCTACTCCCTGATTATTTTAATGCAAATCTCAGAAACTATATCATTTTAATTCAAAATTTTAGTAAGTATATTAAAAGGTAAGAATACCTGTATTGACTATAAATATAATTTTATTATTACTCTTAGTAATTCCTTATTTGCATCCACTATCCTTAAATATCTCAAGGTTTTTAAACATAAATACCTACTTAAACTTCGTTCCAAGCAATAATTTGCTTAAAATTATGGTTTAGATTTGCTATTTGTATTTTTAATATAGTAGAATGGCTCCTGAATTCTTGAAAGTTTAAAAGGAAAATGTATCCCTACATCATCTAATATTATCTTGTACACCATCAGTATACTTCACTGATGTGAAGTATTCCTATAGTATACACTATAGGAATACACCATGTTAAGGAGACCATTAGAAGGTGTTGTCCACTTTCTTCTTTGCATGAGATGAAAAGTCTTACGGTGTCCTTGTTTTCAGAACTCAGACAGAGTGAGTAAGTGCCTGGAGCAAACACCTAGGACATGCAAACCAACAACGAAACCTGAAGGAACAACAGCTTCATAGTCACCTTCACCAGCTCAACACAATTTACAGTACAATTAAGACCAACTAATATAATTGGATAAACAGAAAATAGAATTAAGGTAATCTATCCTAAGTGTACCAAATTCCTATAATGAGTTGCTTTCAGCAGTTGTGGAAACATATAATTACCAAACAAATTACATGTTATTTTTATCTAAGAAGCTAATTAAGTGTTCTGTGTAAATGATTCTGTGGTGGCACCAGGATCAGAGTTGTATTAAATACCTAATTGGAAAAGGGACGAGACCTGAGAATTTTACATGGGAATGCAATTGAGAGAGATCATAGCAAGAGGGTATGATTCAGAGGCAGGGACTTGAGAGAAGCTGAGTGGAAATGGGAGAGGGTTAGGGTGCCTTTAGTTGGTTTAAATTTGTGTGTGTGTGTTTTTAGAGACAGAGTCTTGCTCTGCTCCCAAGGCTGGAGTACAGTGGCATGATCTCAGCTCACTGCAGCCTCAAACTCCTGGGCTCAAGTGATCCTCCCTCCTCAGCCTCCGGAATAGCAGAGACTACACTACCACCACATACCACCATGCCTGAATGATTTTTAAATGTTTTATAGAGACAGGGTCTTGCTGTGTTGCCCAGGCTGGTCTCGAACTCCTGGCCTCAAGTGATCCTCCTGTCTTGGCCTCCCAAAGTGTTGGAATTACAGGCATGAGTCACTGCACCTGGCCACTTTGGTTGGTTTAACGTCATCCTGGATGGTTGACTTTAAGTCAGGGCTCTGACATTTATGAAGCCCTAGATCTTTTTAATTTATCTGTTCTTAAACTTATTCTTCTTTCTAAATGTAAGCTGCAAGGCTCTGTGGGCTGCAGCTGACCTTCACCCTGGTTTATTTTTTGTAGCTCTTATGTAACTTCCTTACTTTGCTCTCATTTCCTCATTTCCTTGTGACTCAGTAAATCTTCCAATATCTTCTTGTGTATTTGTGTTCTTTGGCACCCTGGAATGGTAGGAAATGGGCACTTTGGGATATTTCCTATAATTCAGAACTGGTATCCTGCAAGAATTTTTCAGTGAAGCTTTGAGCTGGAATTAGCCTCAAGAAACATATTCCTGTTGAGTATGATAGCAGAGGTAGACCCTTCTCCCAAGTTGAGGCAGGTGTGGAGAGAGAGAAGTTGCTGCATTTCCACCAGGTTAGACATAGTGCTGTGGTGGAAAGTGCTCTCATCTAGAGTCATAAGACCAGATTTATTGTCCCTGTCCTGCTTTCAATGAGCATTGTGACCTTTGGCAACACATCACTCCCCTCTGAGCTCTGGTATCTTATTTGTAAAATGTGGAAAATAGCCCTTGGCCTGTTTACCTCACAGAGGTGCTTTGAGGATGGCATGCCATAGTGTAAATGAACATCATCTGTAAAATCTAAATTTTTACAAAAGTAAAGTATGAAAAGGTTCTGACATTATGGTTGTTGTTAACCAATGGCAGCTGTAGGAAGTCAGACAAGGTCAGTGATATAACTGAAAATAGCAGGAATCTTCTAGTCTGGCTAGATCCAGGTGTCATTGGGATTTAGTTTCTCCTGCTTTTCCACTTGGTCCTTCTCTCTATTCACTGTATTTATTTTTATTTATTTATTTTTTGAGACAGTGTCTTGCTCTGTCTCCTAGGATGGAGTGCAGTGGTGTGATCATGGCTCACTGCAGCCTCAACCTCCTAGGCTCAAGCAATCCTCCCACCTCAGCCTCCTGAGTAGCTGGGACTGGTTACTTGTTTTCATTTTTGTAGAGATGGGGTCTCACTATATTGCCCAGGCTGGTCTCAAACTCCTGGGCTCAAATAGTCTTCCCACCTTGGTCTCCCAAAGTTGTGGGATTATAGACATGAGCCACCACACCCAGCCTGTATGGCTTTATTCAGGGAACGTCTCCTCACCCTGATTCCCAGTGTGGCAAGATAGTCACTAGAAGTGTTGCATTATTATTCTATCAGTTAAGTGACTCACAGGAAACAGTGCAGAGTCCACTTCCTGGTAACTTCATCAGAGGGCCCAGGGCTAATTCTGATTGGACTCCTCTGAGTGACGCACCGATAAATAAACCAATCACGTTGTTCAGGATAGGAATACCCTGATTATCCAGGATGGTCATGTGCATATCCTGAGGGCTGGAGAGACTGAAGTTGCCCCACTTGAGCTACATGGAATGAAAAGTGGGGACAGTTGGCTCCCCAAAAGTGCCAAAAGAAAGAGTGTTTTCTGGACTGGAGAAAACCAAAGATCTCATTCTCCCATAGGCTATCTATTTGAATTATGCTAGAAACATTCACTAGCTTTAGAGTCAGGGAAGACTTGGATTCTAGTCTTGACTGTGTCACGATCACTCCGATCCTGGACATGTCACTTCTCTTTTTAGGAACCCAGTTTGCAAATCTTTGAAAGAGTTTTGGGCCTGAATTATTCTGAAGTTCCTCACCTTTTCTTCACCAGGAACTCTTTTTATCCTCTGGCTTTTTATTTTTGAGATGGAGTCTTGCTCTGTTTCCTAGGCTGGAGTGCAGTGGTGGGCTTTTAGCTCACCTCAACCTCTGACTCCTGGGTTTAAGAGATTCTCCTGCCTCAGCCTCCTGAGTAGCTGGGATTATGGACGTCTGCCACCACACCTGGCTAATTTTTTTGTATTTTTAGTAGAGATGGGTTTTACCATGTTGGACAGGCCGGTCTCAAACTCTTGACATCATGATCCACCCACCTTGGCCTCCCAAAGTGCTGGGATTATAGGCATGAGCTAATGTGCCTGGCCTGTCTTCTGGCCTTTTTAATCTTCATAGTATACTTTGAGTTTTGCCAGCAAAACCAAATACATTAATTACGTACTAATCCATTTTATTTAAAAAAAATGAATTGGCAGCAAGCAATTAATTACCACTTAGAAATGCAGATCAACAGAACATAAGATCACCGGCAGAACTACACTTAGTTATTTAAATTGTAGCCCAGAGCAGATAAACTTAGTATTTCTTTAATCTTACCTGGGTTGCCTGGGACAGCCTGATCATAGGACAGAATTTGAATGATGCCAGGCCTTATGAAATACTCAGCACAGCTATAGATTCCTATTTCTCATTTGCTCTGTCTCTGGGGTCACAGATGGTCACCTGCAGGTGTGTTTGTTTTGCTTGTGCAGAAACCTTATATCAGGCAGTTCACGGAAAATTCTGAATCTGGGATTTATTGTGAAAAATCAAAAGATTAAAAAAATAGGGCCTGAATTCCTTCACAGCATCTCTGATTTGTGTAGGAAAAAAGTTATGTCCTTTAGCTGAGGCATATTGCTCCAAAATTGCCACAATCCCCACAGTTCCCTATTGTCTACATACTCCTGGACATCTTAGATTATTTATCTTGGCTGAGCGAGGTGACTCACACCTGTAATCCCAGCACTTTGAGAGACTGAGGCAAGCAGATCACCTGAGGTCAGGCGTTTGAGAGCAGCCTGGCCAACATGGCAAAACCCTGTGTCTACTAAAAATAAAATTAGTCAGGCATGGTGCCTGTAATCCCAGCTTACTCTGGAGGCTGAGGCATGAGAATCACTTGAACTTTGCAGGCAGAGGTTGCAGTGAGCCAAGATCCAAGATGGTGCCACTGCACTCTAACCTGGGAGATAGAGCTAGACTATATCTCTCTCAAAAATATTACACACACACACACACACACACACACACATTTATCTCCTCTGTCTGGGTTCTGTGCATATTTGAATTTGTTGCACCTGATACAGACCAAATCAGTGTTTTCTAAACCTCTTGGATGTTAAAAATAACCTGTGGACCTCATCAAACCTACAGCCCCTGGGGATTCCGCACCCTCCCCACCTCCACCAACCCCTATTTTGATTCTGTGTATTTGGATAAAGTTGAATATTGCTTTTTTAACAAGGTATCCCCAGGTGATTTTTATTGTAAAGAAAGTTTGGAAACACTGGGGTAAGTAACATCCAAGGCCTTACTACTCAAAGTGTGACCAGCCACATCTGTATAACCTGGGGTATCTTGTTTAAATTACAGATGCCAGGCCCTACCCAGACAGACAACTGGAATCTGCATTTTAGCAATGGAAATAGATTGGCTTTTTAAAAAATTTGCCTGATTGGCTTCTAATTTGACCTATTTTCTGTTTTCATTTTAATGAGGCTCTCAGCTGCCCCTCTTGCCTTGGGCCTCTTCAGAAGAGACATTTCCCTCTCCTCTTCCTGCCTCCCTACAAGGTACAATAAACAGCTGTTCACTGGGGATGCTCACCCTGACCTCTCACCACTGAGACAGGCGATGCAAAAGTGTTCTACACACAGCCTGAGATCCTGCCTCTCAAAGCAGACTTGACCCCCAGCTTCCATCCCTAGGTCTCAGGAAGAAATGGCCTCAGCAGATTCCAGGCCCCCAGGGCTGTTTCATGCTCTCATTTGGACTTGGCCTGATCTGTGCTGTCTTTGTCAGGTGTTCTGAGGCATTTCACACATGATTTGTCTTAGGCAATTGGGCCAAACCTGTTCCGTTCTTTTTCAGTTTTCTTAATTGCAAGGCTTTTTGTTTCCCCACTGGAGAACTTTCATATGAAGAATTCTGAAATCCAGGTACTCAGACCTTAGCGGATGATGTTCTTCTCTCAGCACTTAATTCATTCATCATTGAGTAAACTATCCTCAAGTAATTCTGTATTCAAAACTTTCTGATAATGATGGCATAGTAATAATAATAATAATTATAATAGTTGGCATGTATCGAAATTTTATTGTGTGCAAGAAACTGTGCCAGGTACTTTATCTCATTTAATCCTCACAGTAACTCTGGGATGCTGGCACTGTTCTTACCCTTGTTTGATAGATGGGAAAGCTGAGGCTCATAGAAGGAAACAGAATGCCCAGTGTGTCTAATATAGTTTGGCTCTGTGTCCCCAACCAAATCTCATCTCAAATTGTAATCCCCACTGTTCCGGGAGGGACCTGATGGGAGGTGATTGGATAATGGGGGTGGATTTCCCCCTTGCTGTTCTCATGATAGTGAGAGAGTTCTCACTAGATCTGGTGGTTTAAAAGTGTGTGGCAGTTCCCCCCTTGCTCCTTCTCCCACCATCATGTAAGATGTTCCTCACTTCCTCTTCATCTTCCACCATAATTGTAAGTTTCCTGAGGTCTCCCTCCCCAGTCTTGCAAAACACAGAGTCAATTAAACCTCTTTTCTCTATAAATTACCCAAGCTCGGGTAGTTCTTTGCAGCCATGTGAAAATGGACCAATACAGTCTCACAGCTGAAAAGTGATTGAATCTGGTTTCAAACTCAGCCCTCTCTGACTTCTGATTCTTCAGTGTAAACTATGTCAGAAACTAATATGACATAGGCTTGATGGAAAGAACCCACTTTTCATGAAACATTAACAACAGAGCATTTAGTTCCTACTAATGCCATGAGGAAGGTGCCATGCCCACCTTGGTGATGACAGAACTAGTATCTAGGAGTGGATTGATATGGTCATAGACTCATGGCCAGGGATTGGCAAAACCCAAATTTGGACCCTGACTTCGCTAAAAGCCCAAAGTTCTTTCTGTCATCCCAGACTGTACAGCCCATCATCTCAAGGAGCTCACCCCTCAGAGGCAGAGAAATCATGTTTAATATTTAGGTGTTTGTGACAAGTACTATGTGGCACATCCCAGGCTCTGAGATGAAGTCATGACTCTTGGGTGAGTTCATGATAATGCAGGCTTGCATTGCTTCAGCACTTACTTTGTGCTAAGCATGTCACACTCTCATTTAATGCTCTATAACCCTACAATTATTCCCATTTTACAGAGGAGGAAACTATAGTGTCTCACAAAATAGGTACACAGTGAGTTTTTATTGAAAAGAAGAAAAATGACATGTGAGTTGAGTGAAGGAAATGTAGGCCAGGACTGGGGCAGGAAGGCAAATTGTGGCCATAGGGACAGCTTATAGGAAGAATCGAGTGACAGAATAAGGAGTTTGAACTTGATCTTCCATTTTATAAGTAGCTCAGGAAGGGAAATGAAATTGTTCATGGTATGCAGGAAGGACTGGAAGCAGGTGAAAGCATTAGTCATTGCAGACCTCCAGGTGTGGGTGAAATGGCTCAAACTGAGATGGAGAAAGTAGGAACACATGTCGGCATGTGTAGCAGGCGAGAATGTGACTTTGAAGTCAGATCTGCTTTCAGTGCAGCCTCATCATTTAAGAAAGTTACTTTATTTTCTCTGAGCCTCATATTTGTTTTCCTTTTTTTTTTCTTTAAAAGACTGAGTCTTGCACTGTCACCCAGGCTAGAGTGCAGTGGCACAATCTTGGCGTACTACAACCTCTGCCTCCCAGGTTTAAAAGATTCTCCTACCTTAGCCTCCTGAGCAGCAGGGATTACAGTGCCCACCACCATGCTTGGCTACTTTTTTTTGTATTTTCAGTGAGAAAGGGTTTCACTATGTTGGCCAGGCTGGTCTCAAACTCTTGACCTCATGATCCACCTGCCTCGGCCTACCAAAGTGCTGGGATTACAGGCATGAGCCACCATGCCTGGTCCCTTGTTCTTCTTTTAAATGAGTGTGCTACCACCTACTTACTAGGGTTGAGTAGCATGTGCTGCTGGGACTTTCCTGTATGGCCCCAGTTCTCTCCTGTATATACTGAAGCCTGATCATTATGAGCCCCTCTGGCTCTGCCTTTTCTGGCTTTGGAAACAGGTTTAGCTCACTTGCAGGGGGAGTGAAGGTGCTGGAAGCAGTCAATGATAGGGATTTGTGGATAAGCACTCCAGTCCTTTGTCTTGTAGGTAGGATAACTGTGATGTAGAATAGATATTTTAAGCTAGATCCCAGATGTCTCTTAAGCCCAGTTGCCCTAAGCAGTTACTTAATTTAAAATTCACCATTTATTGTTACCTTTTACTTCCCTGTCTCACTTTTCTTTCCTGTTACCAGTATTTCCTGGGATCATTTCTCAAATAAACCACTGAGAACTCAAATTCTTTTCTGAGGGCCTCAAGTCATAATAAGGATAAAATGAAACATTGTATGTAAAGTGCTTAGCACAGTTGCTTGTCCCAAGGTAAGTGCCCTGTAAATGGTAGCTGCTATCAACATCATCATCATTATCATCCTTGTGAAAGTGAAATGAACTTATTCTTTCAAGACATTTTCACTGACAGATAGATTCATCCAAAATATGAAGAAAAATATGAAGGAAAAGGTCACCTAGAATATTTGTAGCAAAATATTGCAATGATTTCTTTTTAAAATGAAATAGTTTATTAATTATTAATCAGTGTCTTTAACCTTTAGTCCTTGTCTAACACCATGGATAACAGGTCTACAATTGAGAGTATAATTACCTAAATGCCTCTTGCATCCTAAATTGGCTATTCTGAGTTACACATTTTGATTTTCTTGGAAGAGGACTTGGTTTCATTAGAACTTAGTTGCAAATGAATCGTCTCCTTGAAGTTCCTGTTGCTTTTGAGCTTGCATTTTTTGATGGAGAGAGAATTACTCTTGGATTTTAGTCATTTTAGCCTTCATCTTTCAAAGACGTGGGATGATTATGTGTGTATGTGCTGGAGGTTATGCTCCAATATTTACAATATTGGCTTTCCAAAATACAAGATGATGGGCTTTCTGGGCGGGCAGGTCAATAGGAAACCTTCAGAATCAGTGGGGTTGGATGGTGGAGCAGAGGGTAAGGGGAGAGTGATGAAAAGTAGAGTGATGAAAAGATAGGCTCATCTGACTTTAGACTTGCTCACTTAACTTATATGTACTTATTGGGCTTTGGACCCTGGGGGAGGAGATAGAGAAATGCATGAGAGAATGTCTTCAGTGTTAGGGACAGAACATGCTGAATGGAACACCTGTGTGATGGTCAGTGCTATGTGTCAACTTGGATAGGCTATAGTCTGTAGTTACTCAGTTAAACTCTAATGTAGATGTGTTGTGAAGGTGTTTTGTAGATGTGATTAAAGCTTATAATCAGTTGACTTTAAGGGAGATTATCTTAGATAATCTGGGTGGGCCTGATTCAATTAGTCAAAGGCCTTAAGAGTAGAGCTAATGCTTCTCTGAAGAATAAATTTCACCTGAGGGGAGAAGGTTTAACTCATGCCTAGAAGTTCCAGCTTGCCCTGTGGATTTTGGACTTGTTTCACCATTCCCTGCAATTATGTAAGCCAATTCCTTATCATATAGTTCTTAAAATATGTCTCCTATTGATCTGTTCCTCTATTATTTTTATTTTTATTTATTCTTTTAGCTTTTTAAAAATACTTTAAGTTCTGGGATATATGTGCGGAATGTGCAGATTTGTACATAGGTATACATGTGCCATGGTGGTTTGCTGCATCCTTCAACCTGTCATCTACATTAGGTATTTCTCCTAATGCTATCCCTCCCCAGCTCCTCACCCCTTGACAGGCCCTGGTGTATGATGTTCCCCTTCCTGTGTCCATGTGTTCTCATTGTTTAACTCTCAGGAGTGAGAACATGTGGTGTTTCGTTTTCTGTTCCTGTGTTAGTTTGCTGAGAATGATGGTTTCCAGCTTCATTCATGTCCCTGCAAAGGATATGAACTCATTCTTAATGGCTGCATAGTATTCCACAGTGTATATCTGCCACATTTTCTTTATCCAGTCCATCATTGATGGGCATTTGGGTTGGTTCCAAGTCTTTGCTATTGTGAATAGTGCTGCAATAAACATATGTATGCATTTGTCTTTATAGTAGAATGATTTATAATCCTTCGTGTATATACCCAGTAATGGGATTGCTGGGTCAGATATTTCTGGTTCTAGATCCTTGAGGAATCGATATACTGTCTTCCACAATGGTTGAACTAATTTATACTCCCACCAACACTGTAAAAACATTCCTATTTCTCCACATCCTCTCTGGCATCTGTTGTTTCCTGACTTTTTAATGATGGCCATTCTAACTGGTGTGAGATGGTGTCTCACTGCGGTTTTGATTTGCATTTCTCTAATGACCAATGATGATGAGCTTTTTTTCATATGTTTGTTGGCCACATAAATGTCTTCTTTTGTGGTCTGTTCCTTTAATTGAACCCTTAATAATAGATTTTGATGCCAGGAATAGGGTTATAGTGTAACAAATGCCTTACAAAGTGACAGTGACCTTGGAATTTTGTATTGGGCAGAGGCTAGAAGAATTTGGAGACACATCAGAGAAAAAGACTAGACATCTTTCAACAGACTGTGAATGGAAATATGAATGCTAACAGCTCTGCTTCTGGGGAATCAGAAAGAAGTAAGAAGCATGTTAGAGAAAGCATACATCATTTTAGAGAATACCTAAATCATCATGAACAGACTTTTGATAGAAATATGATCATTAAAGGCACTCCCAGTGAGGGCTACCTAAGAGGGAAGTGTGATTGAAAAATGAAGGAAAAGGACATCCTTGTTATATAGTGGCAGAAAATTTATCTGAATTGTGTGCTACAGTTATGTGGAAATCTGAACTTGCAAGCAATGAGCTTGGCAAGGTGTTGAAGGGGCCACCTGGTTTCTTCTTGCTGCTTTTAGTAAAATGTGAGAGGAAAGAGATAGATTGAAGAAAGAACTATTAAGCAAAAAGAAATCAAGATTTGATGACTTGGGAAATTCTCAGCCTAACTGGATTTGCAAAAGACTCTAAAATTAGGAGATCTGCTGTCAGAAAACCATGTCAGGAAAGGGTATGGCTGAACAGTTTTTTTTTTTTTTTTGCTAGTTCCTTGGAAAGATCAATAAGTCCCAATATTCAGCCACATAGAGGGCTCTTTGAAGAGATTAAGTATGAGACTCGTGTATTCTTTGGCCATCTAACCAGTAGTGAAGAATATTAGGATAATCCATATTAGGATTATCCAGGAAAGAACTGTGAAGAACCTTTTTTCCTTTTTTTTTTTTTTTTTGTCTGATGGAATGGATCCCAATGACATACACAGGAGACCCATGAGGTTTTTGATATTTCCTACTAGCATATATATTGGCAATTTAGACTGAAGGGGAACAGAGAAGATAAAATGAAAGAAGGCCATTACACTCCCCAAATTCTACAGGCAGGAAATGACTGTTTAAACCCCTCACATGCTACCCCTCATGAAAAAGAACTGGTTACTCAGAGGTTAAAGCCTAAAGCTCAAAGGACAGAGCTGTGAGTGAGACACAGCGGATTATTTCTAGGCTTTGAAACCTAACATTTGCCTAACTGAAACTCCCTCCCCTCCCCCTCCTTATTAAATTTTTTTTTGAGACAGTGTCTTACTCCAAAGACCAGACTGGAGTACAGTGGTGTGATCACTCCTCACTGTACCTTCAACTTCCTGGGCTCAAGTGATTCTCCCACCTCAGCCTCCTGAATAGGTTGGACTACAGGTTTGTGCCACCATGCCCAGCTAATTTTGTTTGTTTGTTTTTGTAGAGGTGGGGATTTACCACATTATCCAGGCTGATCTCCAATGCCTGGGCTCAAGCAATCCACCCACTTTGACCTCCTGTAGTGTTAAGATTACAGGTATGAGCCACTGCATCTAGACTGCCTAACTGAATTCCAAAATTGTCTGGATGTGGTAACTTGTTTTTTCTTTTTATTGTTTCCTTTTTTGATAAAAAATGTCTATAACTGGTATCCCATGCCTGTTCCACAGTTGCATCTGGGGAGCAGATAATCTGTTTTCTAGTTTTACAGGTCCACAGCTGAAGAGGAGCTTTGACCCAGGAGGCATCATGGTCAGATTCTTATAAGTACTTGATTTAGGTAATTGGGATGATGAGATTTTAGATATTTGAGCTGATGAGATTTATTTATTTTTTATTTTTTGAGACCGAGTCTCACTCTGTCACCTAGGCTGATGTACAATGGCACAATGTCTTGGCTCACTGCAACCTCCACCTCCTGGGTTCCAGCGATTCTTGTGCCTCAGACTCCCAGGTAGCTGGGATTACAGGTGCATACCATCATGCCTGGCTAAATTTTGTATTTTTAGTAGAGACAGCGTTTCACCATGTTGGCCAGGCTCATCTCAAACTTCTGACCTCACTCAGGTGATCCAACTGCCTTGGCCTCCCAAAGTGCTGGGAGTACAGGCATGAGCCACTGTGAGCTGATGAGATTTAGATGAAAATTTTAGACTTTGAATTGACACTATCATGTTAGTTTTGAGGGGATGGGGTGAATGCACTTTGTATGTAAGACAGGTGTGAATCTTTGGGAGCAAGAGAGTGGTCTGGCAGGCAGAATTATGACCTCTCAAAGATGTTTACCTTCCAAACGCTGACACCTGTGAAAATGTTATGATTTTTATGGCAATTGGGATTTTGAAGATGTGATTAAGTTATGGATCTTTCCATGTTGAGATGAGAGCCTCATCCAAAATTATCTGGATGGGCACAGTACAATCATGAGTATACTTATAAGAGAGAGGCGGGCATGTAAGAGCTAGAGATGGAGATGTGACCATGGAAGCAGAGGTAGAGTGATGTGACCTTGGCTGTGAGCTAAGGAAAGTGGGAGGACTCTACAAATTAGAAAAGGCAAGACATGAATTCTCCTCTAAAGCCTTAGAAGGAAGCACTAGGAAGCCCTGCTGGTCCATTTTAGAATTCTGATCTCCAGGACTTTACATTTCACATTGTTCTAAGTCACTAACTTGGTGGCAATTTGTTACAGCAGCAATGGAACACCACTTATAACCTATTAAGTGCCAGGTCTTCTGCTACACTGCTTAAATATATTGTCTTGCTTACTTCTTTCTGCAGTCCTTCAGGATATAGGTATTAAAATCCCCATTTTGTGGTTGTAGAAACAGAGGCATTGAAAGTTCAAGTAGCTTGCCTAAAATGACAGATCTAGTAAGTGGTGGCTATGGGATTTAACCTCATGTCCAAATGATTCCAATGTCTATGGACTAGATCTTCTATGATGAATATCAAGGGACATGAGAAATAGGTCAGAAAGTCATCACAACATAGCTCAATATGGCTTTACATTCAATGTAGGATGACCTAGTGGTAAGTGGTACAGCACCTGTTTAAGCGCACTGGAGACATGTTGCTTGGGTCCAGAACCAGCTTTGCCGTCCTTTACTGGCTGACTTGGCTTTGGATAAGTTATTTATTTTTATTTTTGAGATGGTGTCTCATTCTGCTTGTTCTGTTGCCCAGGCTGGAGTGCAGTGGCACAATCTCAGCTCACTGCAACCTCCATCCCCCCAGGTTCAAGCGATTCTCATGCCTCAGCCTCCCAGTAGCTGGGATTACAGGCATGTACCACCATGCCCAGCTAATTTTTATGTTTTTAGTAGAGATGGGGTTTCACCATGTTGGCCAGGCTGGTCGATTTCCTGACCTCAAGCGATCTGCCTGCCTCAGCCTCCCAAAGTGCTGGGATTACAGGTGTGAGCCACAATGCCTAGCCTGTTTCACCTCTCTGGACCTCAGTGTCCTCACCTATAAATGGGGATTATAATGGCACTTTTTTCTAGGGATATGGAGCTTAGAGGAGAATAATGGTAGTGAAATGCTTAGTACAGTGCCTGACACATCGTAAGTGCTCATAAGCAACATAACAATAGTAATAATAACAACAACAATAACATGCTGATAATAATGACAAATTACTCTTCCTGTTGTGACACTCTAGGTAAAGTTATACTAGTGAAGAGAATACAAGATCCATGCTGGGTCAGAGGCACAAGTGAGTTACAAGCAGAGAACAGCAGGTACTCCAGGCCATTGCCAATGATGTGTTCACCATACAGACCTCTTTTCCCCACCTGTTAAACTGGCTACTCCCATTCAAAACCCATATCTCCCAGGAAGTGTTCCCTGACATTCTTGGCTGGAACAGACACCCTTTCTCTGTGGGCCTATCGTATTCTAGTCTTGTCAATACATGTGCATGTGTCCTTATAGTAGACCGATTTATAGTCCTTTGGATATATACCCAGTAATGAGATTGCTGGGTCAAATGGAATTTCTATTTCTAGGTCCTTGAGGAATCGCCACACTGTCTTCC
The DNA here is from genome assembly GCF_049354715.1 of Callithrix jacchus. NCBI lineage: Eukaryota > Metazoa > Chordata > Mammalia > Primates > Cebidae > Callithrix > Callithrix jacchus. The sequence continues at coordinate 12,307,574 of NC_133513.1, read as the reverse complement.
ACAATGGTTGAACTAATTTACACTCCCACCAGCAGTGTAAAAGTGTTCCTATTTCTCCACATCCTCTCCAGCATCTGTTGTCCCCAGATTATTTAATGATCTGGGGTATCATTAATCATCATTTAATGAGATGGTATCTCAATGTGGTTTTGATTTGCATCTCTCTAATGACCAGTGATGATGAGCATTTTTTCATATGTTTGTTGGCCTCATGTATGTCTTCTTTTGTAAAGTGTCTGTTCATATCCTTTGCCCATTTTTGAATGGGCTTGTTTGTTTTTTTCCTGTAAATCTGTTTGAGTTCTTTGTAAATTCTGGATATCAGCCCTTTGTCCGATGGGTAACCTAGAAAAATGTTTTCCCATTCTGTTGGTTGCCGATTCACTCTCGTGACTGTAAATCGTTCTACTATAAGGACACATGAACATGAATGTTCATTACAGCACTGTTTACAATAGCAAAGACCTGGAACCAACCCAAATGCCCATTGATGATAGACTGGACTGGGAAAATGTGGCATATATACACCATGGAATATTCTGCAGCAATCAAAAATGATGAGTTCGTGTCCTTTGTAGGGACATGGATGAATCTGGAGAACATCATTCTCAGCAAACTGACACAAGAACAGAAAATGAAATACCGCATATTCTCACTCATAGGCGGGTGATGAAAAATGAGAACACATGGACACAGGGAGGGGAGTACTACACACTGGGGTCTATTGAGGGGAATAGGGGAGGGACAGTGGTGGGGGGGAGCTGGGGAGGGATAGCCTGGGGAGAAATGCCAAATGTGAGTGAAGGGGAGGAAGGCAGCAGAACACACTGCCATGTGTGTACCTATGCAACTATCTTGCATGTTCTGCACATGTACCCCAAAACCTAAAATGCAATTAAAAAAAAAGCCTCTCCCAATAGCCTCGAAACTCCCTGAGGGCAGAGGTGCCCTATTGTTACATCCTGAGCATTAAAAATAAAAAATGGGATAAGTGGCGAGAAGAGACTGGAGCCAGAGGCCTGGGCCATGCCCAGGAGGGACCCTTTAGCATCTAACTTCCCGATGAATTTCCCTTGATGAATTTTTGAGTTGGTTTGCTTTCTCCTTGTAACTGAGGACAGCCCAGGGAGAGGTGTGGACACGGGGGAACTGCAGGGATGAGAAGGGTTGCTTAGCATCTCCATGGCCCCTCACCACTACAGCCCACTCTACATGCTGTTCTGGGCCTCATTAAAAACCTGTTCTCCACTAGCCTCGGTGTTTAATACTTATTGATCACCCACAGCATGCAAGCTGGTCAATAAGTATTTTCAGAAGCCTCACTCCTCGCCTTCTTGATCAGCCCCTGCCACTATTTTCCATCATCCCAGCTCTTGAAATCTTGTGGATGTGCCTTGAATTTTTTTTTAAGTGCTTTTCTAACAAAAGTGCTGGCTGCAGAGATTCAGTAGCTGAACTCCCATTTCATTTACCTCCTGAACCTTGAGGGCCCTGGTTTTTATAGAGTTACCTCTGTCCCTCTTAGTCTTTAGTCTCCAAACTTCTCGGGATAGCTGAAGAGACTTGAGTTCCAGCTCCCTGGCAGCTATGTCTATGTTAATAGCATCTATGTTAGCATAATCCATTTAACTCCCCCAGCCGTTTACTCCCCTGGGGACCTGCTTGAGCCAGGCTGCTCCCAAATTCCTTAATGAAGATACGACAGTGGGTGGCTGGAGACGGGAAGTTTCAGGAGAAGCAAGAATGGGAGAGAGAAGAGGAGAGAGAGTCCCCTGGGTTATATCCCTGTTACTCAACATTGTTGAATTAGATCTTCAACATTCCATCATGTGATGTTTGGATGCTGGGAGGGGAGTTAAATATAGAATACCTCCTCTCGGCATTTCAGAAGGTTTATATAATGTCCTGTTCCTTTTGACAGTGGGGAGAGAGCAAATAGAGGCTTGGGAGATTGGTCTGTGTCCGGAGCTCCATTTAAAGTAAAGTCTACTCAGCAGCCTGACCCATCTGCCTACTCAGGGGATGTTCAGTGAATCATGTTTGCAAAGACGCAGATGCCCTTTTGAGCCCAAGGATCTGCTCAGCTCAAAAATTCTATTAATTCTAAGATTCTACAAGTAGCCTTCACAAGAGTGGGTGCTGAAAATAGATTAGCCATGTGGTATGCCCTGAATTTGCCTGGGTTACTGTTTCGATTTTCCCCTCAGTGCTTCCCTGAACCTGGCCTGGAAATTCAGCTTGCTTTACCATTTAAACCCTGTTGTGGAGTCCCAAGGACCAGTGTTCCAAGTCTACCTTCATCATTTCCCAGCTATGTAAACTTGAATGAGTTTCTTGGCTTTTCTGAGTCTCATTATCTTATCTTTAGCATGTCCTCATAACTTTCTCTCCTTTCTTTCCTGTCTTAGTAAATGATGCCATTTTCCATTTAGCTGTTCAAACTACAAACCTATGAGTCACCTTTGATTTCTCTCTCCCTCTTATATGCTATATGGAAACCATCAGCAATTTGCTTCTAGCTCTGCCTTTAACACAGATCCATGAAACATGCTTCTACCTTCATTGCAACTCCTTATAAATCCACATTCAGTGACAGCAGCATCTTCTAAGCTGGTCTCTGCTTCCAACTTTTACATCCTATGATCAATGCATGACCTCGCTGGTTGAGTGATTAAGAACCATGACAAAAACCCATATATTGAATCATACGCACCTTTATTAAAATATTCTTCCAGCTTTCCATTTTATGTAGAATTAAAATTCATTTCTTGCCATGGTCTAGAAGGTCTGCCATAATCTCCTGCTAATCTCTCAGACCAAATCCTGTTCTTTTTTTTTCTCGGTCTTTTTTCTTTATCTTCTTGGAATGTTCCTCACACCCACCTTTGTACTTGCTGTTACATTTGCTTGGGAATTTCTTCCCCTGGATCTTTCTATGGTTGTCTTTTCACCAAGTTTCATCTCAAATATTGCTGCCTGTGACAGGCTGTTCTTGATCATCCAAGTTCAAGTAGCCTCTACTCCAGCCATTGTTCCCATTACTCAGCTTCATTTTCTTCCAAGCCTAGCTCTATCTAAATATTATTTGGTTAGTATTTTTTATCTAACTCCTCCCATTAGAGTGTGTGTCCTTTGAGAGCAAAGACATTGGTCATTTCTGTATCTTAAGAGAGTCATCACCAGTCTGGGTAACACAGAGAGGCCTTGTCTCTACTAAAAATAAAAAAAAACTTCACCAGGTGTCATGGCATACACCTGTAGTCCCAGGTACTTGGGAAGCTGAGGTGCAAGGATCACTTGAGCCCAGGAATTTGAGGCTCTAGTAAGCTCTGATGGTGCCACTGTATTCCAAACTGGGTAACAGAGCCAGATCCTGTTAAAAAAAAAAAAGTCGTGCACGTAGTAGGTGTTAAAAAAGGTGATGCACACAGGAGGTGATTAATAAATATCTGTTGAACAAATGGATAAAAATTGGTTATGGGGATGAAAGAAGACCATGCTTCACATGCTCACACATGCATTGACACACTCATGCATATATGTGCATTGAAACTGCCATGGTAAGAAATGCGATTGTTAATAGCTGGAAGCGAGACTTTTTATGACTCTCCAGTTGCATCAGGCCTCCCTTGACTATATTATGCTTCTGAGAAACTTTTCCTGCCTTTTGTTGAATTAAAATTCTTTAACTTCTCAGCTGTCTCATGGATCTCTGCATCTGTTCTGCATCTGTTTCTTAGCAGCCTAGCTTGGCACATGGTGCTTTTTAGAGACATTTAGCATGTAAAGATATTTATAAAGGAGGGATTCTCTTCTATTTTTGCCCAGTCATCTGTTGGAGAGAGGGGGAGCAGCAAGCAGGCACACATGATTCATGCTTTTGCCTGGAGGGTGCTGCCCACCTCTAGCCTGGAAGAGTGGGGCAACAGGAGCCCTCTGCATTTCAAGGCTGGTTTCAATGAATGGAGCATCTACAGTGGTGGTTTGGCAAGTCTCAACTTTCTGTAATGACCTCTTCTTCATGGTTCACACTTCCAAGTTAGGTTAATATTGTAGCTCCTGCCTCAGAATTCCTTAAGGCAGCCCTTAAGTGTGGAGCTGCAAAGTTGAGGGGCACAGTTCATAAAAACATCATTTCTGACATCACTTGCAAGTTTGAGGGCTGCCACCCTTAGCTTTGATAATTCACTAGAAACTCATAGAGCTTAGCGAAAGCTGTTACACCCAGAATTATGACTTGTTATAGCTGAAGGATACAGACTAAAATCAGCAAAGGGAGGGACACATAGGCAGAGTCATGAAAGATCCAAACATGAGCTGCCAGTGGCACTCTCTTATAGAATCATGGACAGTGGCACCTTCTCAGCAACAATGGATGACAATAAGCATGGAACTTTGCTAACCAGAGAAGCTCACAGAGCCTTGGTGCACAGAGTCTTTATTGAGGTCTGCTGTTGAGTTCTCACATGGCTGACCTCAGCTTCCAGGTCCTCTGGAGGTTGAGCTCATACTATGTGATTCTAAGCCCCCACTCTAAATCAGACTGTTACACTCTCTGGTATGACCCAAGGACTCCACAAGCAAAAACACTCCTATCCAGGCATGACATTCTCAGGGCTTAGCAAGACACCAAGGTCAAAGACCAGACTTCTTTTTGGGCAATGTTTAATCCTTTACTGTATAAGAGCTCAACCTGATACTCTTGGTATGGATGACTTATATGGATAGCAGTAGTGCTGGTGCTTTTCTTGTTTCTAGTGCCTGAAGTGATCCATCAATTCCACAAATATTTATTGATTGTGAGCTAAGTGCCAGGCTCTGTGCTAGTTGCTAGGGAGACAGTGGTGAAAGACATAGTTGGTGCTATAAAAAGTCAAAGGAGACAGATAAACAAGCAATTATTCTTATACATAATTATATCATTATGATGCTAGAAGTGATACTAAAGGCTCTTGGTGGACAAGGGTGTCTGGCACAGTTGCTGGTGAAGACCTCCCAGGTCAGTGGTAGTTAGGCTGAGATTGGAAAGATGATTAGAAGTTGGCCAACCAGGGTGGAGTATGGAGGTAGGGAAGTAGTGTTTAGGTGGAGGAATATTACACATGCAGAGGTGCAGTGGTGAGAAAGTTCTTGAGGATGGTAAGGACCTCCACATTTTATTGAATGCCACAGCTCACAGGTGATTCATCTTGAACATACAGCCAATAAATATGAAATACCCCAAAGACTTTCCCATCTTGTACCAAGGCAGGTAGATATATATATATATATATATATATATATATATATATATATATATATATATATATATATATGGCTGGTTGGTTTGTTTCTGTGTTTTAGACAGAGTCTCACTCTGTCGCCAGGCTGAAGTGCAGTAGCACGATCTCAGCTCCCTGCAATCTCCGCCTCCTGGGTTCAAGTGATTCTCCCAAGGCAAGTGGATTTTGAAATCAAGAAAATGGGGTTAATAAAAGAAATTCTTGGTACCCATTGCTGTTAGGAAGTCTTTTAGACTAAAAAGAATAGAGCTAATGAAAGCAGTTGGATGGGGCAAGGGTATGAGCATTGGCTTTCAGTGGCTTAGAGCAGCTTCAGCTCCCCATAAAATTGCTCTTTGTTTACCATGGTGCCAGGACTTCAGAGTGTGACCCAGAAGGACCCAGAGCTGGTAAAAAGTGTAGATTGGTTCTGTAGGCCAAAAGACAAGGTTTATAAAAGCAGGTGGATTTCTGAGACATTTTGGACATGTGAGCAGGTGACTCATAGACATTCTAGAAACCTTATTTCAAAGACATAAGATATTTTTGGCAGAATCAGATGGTTGCTTTGTGGTCCTTTCAGGGAGTTCCAGAAACAACATAAAGAAAATTAACAGAAACCAACAAATGGTAGGGAAGAAAGTTGGTGATATTTGCCAAAGGGTTACTATCTTTAATGCACAAAGTCGACTTACAAATTAAGAAAAAGACAAAACACCCTAAAAGAAAAATGGAAGGGAAAAAATTAACATGTGGTTAGAGAATAAAAACTCAATGGTTGATCAATGCCCAAGTAAATATTAAACCCTGCCAATATTGCAAAATATTTGAAATAAGGTTATGAAACTAGCTGGGCACTCGCTCTTGCCTGTAATCCCAGTGCTTTGGGAGGCCAAGGCAGGAGAATTGCTTGAGGCCAGGAGTTTGAGACTAGTCTGGGAAACATAGTGAGAGACCCCTCTCTACAAAAAATAACTTTAAAAAGTGAATCAGGTGTGGTGGTGCATGCCTGTAGTCTCAGTTTCTTGAAAGGCTGAGCCTAGGAATTTGAGGCTGCAGTGAGCTCTGATTGTGCCACTGCAGCTTGGGCAAAAGAGCGAGATACTGTCTCTGAAAAAAAGATAATGAAATGCATCAACTAGCACACAAATGCTGTTGATAGGACTTTGTATTATTTTTATAATTAAAAGGAAAGCAAAATGAAAAGTCAGTAAGCAAAACAATGCAGTCGAAAGGGCTCTGTCTAAGCCTCCCTACTTCATTTTGGCGGAGGCAAGGAATCGGGAGGGAGTCTGGGACTCCCTGCTTCTGTGTCCTCGTTTTGTCTCCTACCTCCGGCCTCCATTTTCCCTGCAGGTGTGAATGTGTTAGATCTCCTGTCCTGAGTGGGAGAGAACTTGCTGTACTCTAGGGAGTTGAGTTTGGGGAAAGACTGGCCCTTAAGCATCCTCCCACCCAGGCTTTACCCCTAGCTCTCTATCCCTACAGGATGCCTGAGTTTCTTGGCAGAGGAAGAAGCTACCCTCTCTTTCCTTTCCTAGGGCCCTGTAGTAGGCAAGCAGCCTCTTCCCCTGGGCTACCCAGCCTCCTGTAGGCCTGGGACTTATCAAACCATCCAGGGACTGGGAGACTCAGGGCAGTCTGCTTTTTATTTTTTATTTTTTGCACTGTGAGCAATGTGAGGATGATGCCTTAGCTCCGTCGCTTTGCTCTCAGCCTTCAGACTTGCTGGAGTAGAATCTCTGCTATGCCCTGTCATGTCTCAGGTTTGCATAATTGAGGTAGGCCCCCCAGGCAATTTAAGTAGGGATTTACTTATTCCTTGGGAGTGCTGAGCTTGTAGTGGAGGAATAGTCTGCTCAAGAGTATATTTACTCAACTTCTCCTAGCAAAAGCCTTTCTACTTGGGGTTGCTCTGTTTGGCATCCCTTGGGACTTCCAGGGAAAGCCAAATATTCTTTGCTGCCCCTGCTTCTTTGACAATAAAGGCAAAACGTTTGAAGAAATTCCATACTGGGGTTGTGTCCAGGGTCAAAGACCTTGAATCTCTAGCAAGAAGTAGAAGATCTCCTGAGGTCAAGTTCTGACTCTGTACTCTCAGGCCATTGTGACTTCATTGATGCAGTGTGCAATGGATGGTTTTGTAAGACAGATGTATTTAAAACCCTTTCATGGCATCTTGTAGCCTTTGGAATAAAATCCAACATCCTCACCATGACCTATTAAGAGACCCTGCATGATTTGTACACTACGTGCTTTTCTGGTGCTTCGTTTGCTATTGTTTTCCTCCTTTTCTTTCCAACCCAGGGTCTTTGCACTCATTGTTCCCTATGCTTGGAATACTCTTCCCACTATTCTGCACTAGTTGATGACTTCTTCTCTTTCAAAACTTGGCATAAGTGTTATTTCCTTTGAGAGGGCTTTCTGACAATTCTGCTGACCTTTTTCATAGGGGCCCTCATGTCATTAGCTGTATCACAACTTTAATGTGTATGTGTTCATTTACATGGTTCTGTCTCTTCCATGAAATGGGTGCTCCTTGGGAGTGAGGCCTCTGCTCTGTCTTATACAACAGCTGACACATGACCAACTCAATGAATGAATGGATAACTCTCTAGGAAATCAATTGTGATTGTATGTTTCCCTGCCATCTCCCAGCTCTGTCTCACCTGGACTACTTGGGAAAACCTCTTGTACCCCATAATTTTAGTGCCCCTGTCTGTATCTGAGCCTATGGAAAAGCTCTCTACCCAAGCACCAAGCAGCCCCCACCTTTTCCACTTGTCCAGGATAGTCCAGGATAAACAAAAGACTTATCAAGGCTGAGTTGCCAGTTATGTTGGTTTCTTCTGTTTGCTGTTGGGAGGACAGGATTTTGATTACAAGTGTAATAACAACCTCCAATTATTGAGCATCTACTGCATATAGGGCAGGCACTTTGCATACATGATCCCTGATCCTCATAGCATCCCTACATAGTAGGTTCGATCCCTGATCCTCATAGCATCCCTACATAGTAGGTTTTATTATCCTCATGTTGCAAGTAAGCAAACGAAGGATCTCCGAGGTCAGTTTGCACCCTGGGCCACCTGATGCCAAGACTGGTGCTCTTTTCTTCCCTCTACATTGTGGACTAGGTTTTGGAACACACACAGCCCTTCTCAAACTATGATAATATGGTGAGCTGTAAGACCACGCTTTTTTTTTTTTTTTTAAACAGCCTAAGCTGATGTGTTGAGTTGTAAGGATCTGAAGCTTGTGATTTCACTTCCTCAATCTCTGGGGATTATTCTGGGTTTCTTCTGTCTGGAAAGAAGGTGAGCACAAAGGATCTGTGAGGGATGATGACACCAGTGCAGCAAGTGCTCATGTGCCATACAGTGCTGAGTGATTTATACATATAACTTCCTTTAATCTACAGAGCAGCTCCATTTGTACTATTATTTTGAGCACTATTTTACAAATGAGGAAACTGAGGCACACAGAAAGTAAGAAAGGGTAAATAATGGAGACTGGATGCAAACCCAGGTAGTCTGAATACAGAGTTCAAAAGCTTAGCCACCAGGTACCTACCAACCAGCTAAATAGATTCTCACGATTCAAAGTGTGGTCCATGCACCAGCAGTTTTGACATCCTCTGGGAGCCTGAATGCAGAATCTCAGGTCCTGTCCAGACTGACAGAGTCAGAATCTGCCTCTTAACAAGACCCCTCGAGGATTCATATGCACGTTAAAAGTTTGAGAAGCACTACTCCAGAAATTCCACGAATATAAAGTAAGTGCCATTTTCCTGAAGTCAAAAGCTGGAGATTTAGGGCATTAGTGTTCTTAGAAACAACCTGTGACTTCAGTATTTTGCAAATTATGGCATCAACCAGGAGTTGCTCCTTTGCTTGAGGGAATGAGTGATGACAAATTCATTTAGTATTTTCAACAAAAATAAAAGCAAGTTGAGCTTGCATAGTTGATTCAAGGCTTTAAAAAACAGAGGCTGCTTCAGCCTGCAGGATGTTGTTGACACAGTATTACATCTAAGTAAGCAGGGAGCCCCGAGCCAGGGTTGCTGAAGTGTCCCTATTGCAGGTGAAGTTTTGGCAAACAGAATCTAGGGGTTGAAAAGTAACTCCTTCATTATATCTGCCTGGAATTTACACATCTGCAAATGTGGAGAGGACAAGAAGAACTTTTGATGCAAGAGAGATTTGGCCCCATCTCTCTGTGACGGGGAAAAAAACTTTGATTTCCTTTTTTGATGTGAAACATTGCCATTGATAACTATATATTTGATCATAGTCACTGGACAATTTATTCAGCTCTAGTTCTTTATGAAGTCCTCGTGGTTGCTTTCTTGTTTAAGACACCGGAATCCTTAAAGACAAGGGGAGTTTTTTTTTTTTAAACCTTTCCCAGCCTATAAATGCCCCAGGGATCTGGAGATGTCCATGTGGACTTTACCAATAATGTATGTGGTTCTGTTTGAGTCAAAATAATGAGTGATTGCATAGACAGTGATTGATATTGTGTATTTCTGAGTCGCCTCATTTCAGGGAAGGAATATGCTGACCGTATGTCAATTTCCCTCAGGTCGGCCTTCCAGCAGAGGGCCCACGGAGGTCTGCACCCTTTTCATATTTCTTTGCTACTTCCTTTCATCTTGCCAAGTTACATTTAGCAGGATATTCATATAATTCCTTTTTTAAAATTTTAATGCTCTCCATTTTCTTTAAGGGACAAAAAGAGCCTTTTAGGAAATAAGCATCAGGAACTAACTAATCAAAGCAGAAACTTTCTGGGAGGAATGTGACAGCCACATGTCTCTAATGACCTTCAAAAAGATCACATGCTCCAGGCAATTACAGGATTTGGGAGAAAATAGCTCATTCTGAATAGCCAAACCTGCTGCAATGTTCATCACTTTGCAGCCATACCCCTCCCTCCCCGTTTTTGTAGCTTCCTTACCCAGGAGCCTCCTGAAAGAGATTTCACTTGGATTAAAACTCCTCCAGCTTTAACAAACTGCAAAGGGGACAGCTGATGCTAAAAAGGGGATCTTGTGCACAGTGCCAGGTTTCTTCTGTAGCCAGAGTTTTTTTGGCTCTGGCTACAGAAGGTGCATAATGCATTCTGACTCATGGCCAAATATTATCAGGCGACTTTGCTACTCAAGCTCTTGAATATGGGTGCAGCTGGAAAAATAACCTATTTGTCAATAGATTACTGATTTCACAGCTGGTAGTGGGCCAGAGGGCACTGAATAAACTTCAGTGGGACCCATGCTGCTTGGTCCATGAAGTTCATCTGAAACGAAGCCTTTCTGAAAAGAATATTCAGGAATCCTGAAGCAATCTTTTCCTTTATTTTAATTAGACCATGCTTCCCTCTTGTTTGCAGGGCTATTTGAGATGTTATGCAGATTTTTAATGCTTTTGCCTGTCAGTATTTTCATTATTTGAAATCTTTCATGTTAAGTAAAATTAGCCAAGGCCAGTGCTATATTAAAGTATCAAAACTTTCAGCATTTGCTCACCTTTCTTTCCCAGGGAGAACAGGTTTCTCTACATGATTGCCTGTATGCTTTGCTCTGAGTCATAGTTTAGAGAAACCTCCTGCATTCCTGTGCAATGAAAGAAACAGCATAATGATCTCAACTCAGGCAGAATGGCCTGGAAGCTCACGATATGTGGCTGCACCCAGTCGGTGGCTTTGCTTTGCTTGTGTTGGAGGTCTCTTGCGTAGGTGTTGTGAAAATAGATGATGAGCTTGAGCCTTTGTGACTGTTTCTTAAGACCTGCCTGATTTCCATGGTCACAAAAACACAGAGAAAGATGTGTGGGCCCCCAGGGCTCTGCCTGACACTGTTATGATAGATTCCAGAGAAGGAAGCTATCTATGGGGTAATCTTTGGATGTTATTCTGAAAAGCCCCAACTTCTTCCCCATGACAGCTTCTAAGCTTGAGAACCAAGAGTTATCCTCTAAAAAGGTGTTCCCAAACAAGGTAGGCGATTTCCTCCCACTGTTTTCAGGGGTGTGAGCCAATACATGGGGCAAAATGATTAGGGGAACTTCTAGGTCTTGGAGGCGGTTTAATCCTTGCAACTCAATGTAACTCTGTGTGCGGTTGATGTCACTCAGAGTCAGGGATAGGAGTGTGTGTGAGACAGCGTAGTAGAGATGCCAAGCTCTGTGGTTGTCCCATGTGTGGCCCCTGCTTCCCAAGGCCCCACCCTTCTTGCTGGGCATGGCTACTTTGACCAAGAGTGTTAAACTGATTAAAGTACATCCAGTCCACAGACAGTCTGATGACATTTGACCTCTGTGGCTGAGTTTGAAAGGATGAGCTTGAATGTGGGCTTTTGAATTAGAAATAGGGTTTTTCAGTCAGCATTGTTGATGCAGGGGCTGAAAAGATGCCACAATGAGCTGAAGTTAGGAAGGATCAGGGGACACCTGTGGGAGACAGACAGTATGGGGAAGACTAGAGGGGAGTGGAAATAGGGACCGTGGGGCAGGAGAGTGGGGAGAGAATATGAAGGCTTCTGGTGGCAATCTGTATGTGTCCTTACATACAGATTCTCTTGAACTAACTGGAGTGGGTCTCTCTTCTTGATAATGCAGAAGACCTAATAGAAGAAAGGAGACAGAAAGAGATTGTGGGTATATTCCAGAGAGAAGATCTGTTTTCCTGTGTGTTTTAATGTGGAGACTCTTTCTGGTCTGCTTACCCACCCCCTGCCCCCACATCCAGCCCCCTTGTATATTTTTCCACTTAATGAAAAAAGAATAGAGATCACTTTAATACAGAGGTAAAATTCTAAGGCCTCCACAGAAAACTATTATTTCATGAATTAGGAAGCTGAGAAAAAGGCTCATTGACTTTAAAGCACAGCAGGGTTAAATAGGAGAACGGAGAAAGTTATAACATGATTAATTGGTCAAGTTGGGGTGGGAACCTTAGGTTATATTTTTTCAACCTTGGCACTATGGACATTTTTAATGGGAAAATTTTTTGTTGTGCGAGGGGCTGATCTGTGCATTGTAAGTTATATAACAGCATCCCTGAACTCTATCCACTAAATGCCGGTAGCAGTCCCCCGTTGTGACAACAACAAATGTCTCCAGCCATGGTCAAACATTCCCCGGTGATGAAAAAATCTCGAATGTAAATTAGTGTAGCCATTGTGGAAAGCAGTGTGATGATTCCTAAAAGAACTTAGAATTACCAATCAACCCAGCAATCTCATGATGGAATATATGCCCAAAAGAATAGAAATAATTCTGCTATAAAGACATATGCATATGTATGTTTGTTGCAGCACTATTCACAACAGGAAAGACATGAAATCCACCTAAATGCTCATCAATGGTGGAATGGATAAAGAAAATCTGGTACATATGCACCATGGAATATTACATAGCCATAAAAAGAACGAGCTCATGTACTTTGCAACGACATGAATGGAGCCAGAGGCCATTATCCTTAGCAAACTATGCAGGAACAGAAAACCAAATACCACATGTTCTCACTTAAAAGTGGGAGCTAAATAATGAGAACACAGGAACACAGGGAGTGGAACAATAGCCAAATAGTTCTGACTGAGGGCACAGGGTCAAAGGAGGGAGAGGATCAAAAAACTACCTCTTGGGTACTATGTATATTACCTGAGTGATGAAATAATCTGTACACCAAATCCCCGTTACATACAGTTTACTTATATAACAAACCTGCACATGTACCCCTGAACCTAAAATGAAAGTTAAAAAATAACCTTTCGCAGTTGAGAATCACGGGGTTAGACAAAAATAAAGCTGCCTTCCTTTGTTTCTTGAGACTTTTGTTTGTTTGTTTGAATCTACTGTTTATGAATGCTGTGGCAGCAACAGAGATGATTAGGGCACTGTCTCTGACCTGTATGAATTAACAGATTTCTGGAAAATATTAAGCATGAAAACAACTGATCAAATAAAGCTGAAAAACACCTTAGTTCTCTTGGTTTTGAGGAACAGCAAAGATATCCACCTGTGTCAGATGGGTAAAGTGCATTCTAATTCAAAGTATAATAATGAGGATCTAACCTGGTCTAATCTGAGGTTCCCACTCAAGTTGATCAATTAATCATTTTATAACTTTCCCAATCCTCCTCCTCCTACTGAACTCTACTGGGTTATAAAGCCAATGGGCCTTTTTTTTTTTCGTGGCTTTATTATTCAAAGGGTAATGGTAGGTGCTATAACAAGTAAGCCCTCAAATATCAGTAGTATAACATAGTAGAAGTTTGGTTCTTGCTCATGTAATGGTGTTCCTGGTTGATGAACAGCATTCCTCCATGCAGTGATTCAAAGACCCAGGCTTCTGCCATATTGTGGATCTTCCAGTCCCCTAGATCTCACTGTCTTTTCTTTCCAATCAACAGAAAAAAAGTAAGGAGAAAACATGCCCCTTTCTTAAGAGTCCTGGCCTGAATGTGACTTTGTTTATGCTGATCTTCTATTAGGAAGGATGATTGGACTATGGATGATTTCTGATCAAGTAGAATGAATCAGTTATTGAATGGCTCATCTTGGCTCAAATTCTGTGACAGTCTCTGGTTATGAAATTTTACCATCCAGATCCTGTTCACATAGGACACTTTCTTCAGCAGTGGGGAGAGTCTTAAAAAGAATTCTCTTTCTGCACAGTTTAAGGTGGAGCTGGGGAAAGAACCCAAGTTTTTAGATACAGCAGTCTGTCTGCTACTTGCAACTTTTATTCTCCTCTATACCAGACTGGAAGACATGGATTACATCGATTGTGCCTAATTTCTATTTCCTAAGTACCTACCAGAGGATTGGGCATGTAAAATATTTTCAGAGGGGATGAATGGATGAGAAATATTGTCCACAGCCTTAGAAGTATGCACTCAAGGAAGATTTTGTTAACCTGAAAATTGCAACACAGGTGCTTGTGGAGCTGTACCCATAGCAAGACATTGATGTTGCAAGGGTCAGGGCAGGAAAAACTACAATTGCTGCATGGGATGGGGTGGGGAATGACCACAGTTCCCTTTATTAGCCAGAGACATAAGTGACAGGAGTCTAGATGAGAACCTCAAGCCAAATAGGGACATTTATTTTATCAGGTAACTAAAAGTTCAGGGTATATTGCTTTCAGCAGGGCTGCATACAGATCTGTAACAATGTCATTGGGAACCTCTTTTTATATCTGGGCTCCACTTTCCTTTGACAGACTCAGTCTTTGGCAGATTCTCCTCAAGTGATGGCAAAGATAACACCAGCCACAACAGATGTTCATCCTTCAACTTGGCCACCTCAGAAGGAAGAAGACTTCAGAGAATGCCCCGAGATTATCATTGGGTGGTTTAGTGCCATGTACTACTAGAACAAGGGGTGCCCAGCCCAGAGGGATAAAGGGGCAAGCAGGGACAATTCTTTAGCAAAAAACTATAATGGATGCTGGATGAGGAAAGATACTTGATGTCTACTATATTTCTGATCTCCTTATGGCGTGGACCTGTGTATTTTTGAACTTAACATTCATTTCCATTCTTGTGGTAATTGTATGTGATGAACTTTTCCCCAGCTGTAGCCCCTGAGCTTATTGTAGAGATTCCTCCTATTGCAGAGGTGGAACATATGGTTTAGTCCTGGACTACTAGGGTCATTATATGCTCCTGGATCCTGTGAACTGTTCGGGGAAGTTCCAGTGAGATGAAATGAGACTTTACCTTAAACTTGAGTAAAAGAGATTCTTTTTTCAAAATTAACTTTTTATTATGATGATTTTCAAAATGCATGAAAATAGAGGTAACTCTAATCATAAGCAGAGATAACTCTCCTATACTCACCATCCAGCTTCAGCATTTATCAGCTCATGAACAATGTTATTTTATTTTTTTACCACCTACAGTAGATTATTTTGGAGCAAATTCCCAACATCCTATCATTTCATCTCTACACTTTTTCAATATGTGTCTCTAAAGATAAGAGCTCTTGGGTGAAAAAACTTGGTATTTTCTATTAGAAGTGAATCTGAAAAGATGTAGGGAAGGAAATCACTACCACCATCTTGCTTTCACTTGGAGCCAACAATTGGAGCCAACAACTAGAGCCAACTGTGTGGCTGCAGAACAGCAAGAAGGAGGAACACAAAATCCAGATGACACATTTTGCGTCCTGAATTCACCTGTGCATGGATTAAGCTTAGCTACTTTTTTTTTCAGTCACGTGAGCCAGAATATTCCCTGTAGTTTTGTTGTTGATGCCCCACTCATATCCTCTTGGCCCACCCTTAGGGTCACCTGAAGCTTAGATCGACAGTTCCGAACACAGTGATTGCTTCTCACCTCAAGCACAGGCATCTTGCTGCCTAAAAATATTCTCTGGCCATAAGACGGTACTTAGGCCGGGCACAGTGGCTCATGTCTGTAATCCCAGCACTTTAAGAGGCCAAGACGGGTGGATCGTGAGGTCAGGAGATCGAAATCATCCTGGCCAACATGATAAAACCCTATCTCTACAAAAAATACAAAAATTAGCTGGGAGTGGTGATGTGTGCCTGTAATCCCAGCTACTGGGGAGGCTGAGGCAGGACAATCACTTGAACTAGGGAGGTGGAAGTTGCAATGAGCCAAGATCATGCCACTGCACACTAGCCTGGAGACAGATCAAGATTCCATCTCAAAAAAGAAAAAAAGATTGTGCTTGGCTCCTGAATGTGGCGGAAAAAGTGGCAGGATAAATAAATGCCCCCCAGAGCTGCCTTTAATGATGAGGGATAGAAGCTGGCGTTACCCGGCTTCTTTGCAGCTCAGTGAGACAGCACTGAGGTGTGTCCTACACTGTTATTGGAAGACCCCTAGTGGGGTTGAGTCCTCCTTGTCCCCAGCAGTAACCTTCCCATGAATGCCTCTGCTGTTGGCTTCTTTTCCTTTCCTGCCTTGTTTTTCTACTTCTTCACCACACTTCCTGTGATCACCTCCCAACTAAACTTTGTACCTACCCCCAGTTTCTTGCTTTAGGGTCTTCTCTAAAGAAAACCTAATTGAAGTTGTTCCCCTCTTCCTTCATTTTGCTTAAGCCTCCATGGTTCTATTTCTTTTTTAAAACAATTTTATTTTATTTTAAGTTCTGGGATACATATGCAGACGTGCAGGTTTGTTACATAGGTAAACATTTGCCATGGTGGTTTGCTGCACCTACCAACCCATCACCCAGGTATTAAGCCCCACATACATTAACTATTTATCCTGATACTCTCCCTCCCTGACCTCCAACAGGCCCTGTTTTATGTTGTTCCCCTCCCTGTGCCCATGTGTTCTCATTGTGCGGCTCTCACTTATGAGTGAGATCACATGCAGTGTTTGTTTTTCTGTTCCTATGTTAGTTTGCTGAGGATGATGGCTTCTGGCTTCATCCATGTCCCTGCAAAGGACGTGATCTCATTCCTTTTTATGGCTGCATTGTATTCCATGGTATATATGTACCACATTTTCCTTATCCAATCTATCATTGATGAGCATTTGGGTTGATTCCATTCTTTGCTATTGTGCATAGTACTGTCATAAACATATGTGTTCATGTATCTTTATGACAGAATGATTTATATTCCTTTAAGTATATACCCAGTAATGGGATTGCTGGGTCAAATGGTATTTCTGGTTCTAGATCCTAGAGGAATCACCACACTGTCTTCCATAATGGTTGAACTAATTTACATTTCCACCAACAGTGTAAAAGTGTTCATGCTTCTATTTCTGGTCATTGTTTAAAAAAAAAGAGTCCTGAGTAATTATGCTCCATATTTCCACTCCCAATATTTCCTTGAGAAATGAAATAATACTTCTGTGAGACTATGTCTCCACGCCCCCATACCCCATTCATACAAAATGTTTTCAGCTTGAGAATTCAGTTGCAGAAGCCAAGTCAGGTCTCAGAAATATCTGGTTTGCAGTAACTTTCACCTGCAGGATTATAAAATTCAGGTGCTGTTGCCTTGGGTACAACGGCTGGGCTCTGATAAGTAGAGTGGGTGCCCCAGCAGCCTATCTTGTTGGTTCAGATAATGATTTATGGAGGGTGCAGGCCTCAGGGTGTACGCATGGGAGGATGCTCTGCTTATCCTCCTCAAGATACATTTATGGCATCTAAGACAAGGGAGGAGTAGGGACAACAAAGAGAGCTGCTGTCTCTTCCTATTTAAGCCTCTCTCCTACTACCTACAAATGAAAACATACAAACACTATGCTGATAGTAAAGCAAGTAATTTTAAAGAAGGACCCCTGAAATACTTCACTAGAGACCAGTTATCCAGCAGTTTGAAACCATAGGGAAATTACAAAGTAAGCTGAAAAAAAAATCTTAGATCATGCAAAAGAGTGGTCGAGAAAGTCTGTGTGCTCTACTCAAAGGAGAACCCTCTTAAGACTCTCTTGGAGCTAGTTTAATTTTACTTTATGCACAATTCCAACAGGACGTCAAAAGCAGCATATTTTAAGCAGGGAGGGAACACACACAGCAAGGGATGCAAACTCAAAAATTTAAATGAATCAGACAAGAATTGTAAACGTGTGAAAGAGGCCAGTTGACAGATCAATGGCATGTAGAAACAAGGGTCCAGTATTGACAGTTCTTCCATGTTTTCAGGAAGAAACTGAAAATTGGAATTTCAAGTGAAATAATCTTTCTTTTACAAAAAAAAAAAATGTGAATGAAAAATTTAAAAAACGACATGTAGACCTGGCACATTGAGGGCCTGAACAAGGCATTAATTCTCCATTTTGCCAATGTTCCTACTTGGCTCATATAGGACACTTTAATTTGTGATTCTTTGGTTATTAGATCCCTAGATTTTTGAGCACAGGGTTTGGCCTTGCTTTGCCTTCTTGGAAAATACTGTCAGAGAAATCAATGGGTTCATAACCTTTTGCAGAAGTCACTCTTATTACGGTTGAGTGGGCAGTGTTCTTAGCTACCCAAAACAAACTAGCTAGTCATGTTCTGGGATTGATGGGACTGGTGCCTAGGGCTTTCTAGGGACATAGAGGATACATCTTCCTCCTCCATCTCTTGTGTTTACACAATCTGCTTTCAAAGGTTACGATTCCTCTGTGGGCACCCAGCCTTACAGCATCTGCCTGCTTTGCTTGATTTGGTTGATTTCATCCAGGCTGGCGTCTTCGAGTCTGGGGTCCTTTTGGTTTTCCCTGCACATAATCTCTCAGGTGGATTGAAACCTCTTCAACTCTCTCTCTCGTCTCTAAGCAGGTTCCCCTGTGGGACTTTTCTACGAGTGTTTAGCATTGGCATTGCTGCAGAGCACACTCCCCTTGTGTGGTTTTATGAAGAATCTGTTTTTAAAGTTTTATTTTTTATTTTTATATCTTTAGAGGCAGGGTCTTGCTCTGTTGCCTGGGTGCTAGAGTGCAGTGCTACGATCGTAGCTCACTGCAGCATCAAACTCCGGCTCAGGCAGTTTTTCCTGCTTCAGCCTCCAGAGTAGCTGGGAGTACAGGCATACACCACCATGCCCAGCTAATTAAATCTTTTTTTTTTTTAAAGAAGAGGGTCTATGTTATCCAGGTTGGTCTTGAACTTTTTGCCCCAGCCTTCTGAGTAGCTGGGATTACATGCATGAGCCACCATGCCCAACTAATATTACAAGTCTTAAGATGCCCTTCAAGACTCCACTCCTCAAGGTCACGACAGAGTCTTAAATTTGTTAAAAATAGTGTTGAGTATATTTATTTTATTTTCATCTAGTCCCAAGAGTGTTATATGATGATTGTTTTTGGAAATACAGGCTAAAATTAAAATGATCAATAATGCTGTCATGCATATTAAACAATAATGGCATTTTCCCCTTTATATCCTTCTGCATATGTATATATGTGTGCATTGATGTGCGTGCCTATGTATGTATGTGTATGTATGCAAGTACATAAAATATAAATATATCCATATATATTTGTAATTGTACACAATTTATACATGCAGTAGTGTATAAACTGCATGTTTCACTTATTATCAAAATCTCTGTAAGCATCATTTTTAATGCCTGTGTAAGGTCAAATCATAATGGTGCTTATTTATCCACTTAGTGTTGGGTGCTTTGGTCATTTTCATGGAAACTTTTACTAATATAAATAACACTGTGATAAAAATCTTTGTGCATAAATCTTTATATTTACTGTTATTTTCTCAGTGTAGATTCCTTTTAGAAATGGAATTGAACTGTATCCTTGAAAGCCTCCAAACTGTCTAATTTCAATCAATTCTTTTAAGAGCTAAAGTAAGAGTATTCTTAGCTCCACTTAATTGGTCAAGCTGATAAAGTAGCTTTTTCTTGATTTTTCTCTGAACTAATTAGGTTAAGAAAAGTTAGTTTAACACATACATCCCTGAATATCAGAAACTTAGTCCACCACAAATGTACTTCTTACTCATCTGAAGTCAAATGTGAATGTTTGCATTCAAAGGGCAGTCCTCTGACAAGTGGTGATTTGGTGGCTCAAAATCCTTTCATCTTTTGGCTCTGCCACCTTCACCGTATGGCCTCTAAGGCCAAGGAGCTCATCAGCATTGAGCTGTGGAAGGAGTGGAGGGTGGGAGGTTCTTTATGGACTAAATAGTACCAGGAGGAAAAGTGAGTGGGATTTGTGATCACTTATCCAGACCCTGCTACACAATTTCTCCTTATCTCATACTTGTATTCCATCAGCAAATCCTGTTTGTTTTGTCTGGAAAATATTCCTTGACCCATCCACCTTTCTCCCTTGCCCATGCACCCTCCAGTCCTGGCTGCAATCATCAATCCCCTGGATCACTCCCATCGCTTCCTCACTGATAGCTCTTTTTCACTTTGCCCATTACCACTTGCTTCTCCATATTCTGTTAAAAAAGCTTTATTAAAACATAAACTGTCCCATGACATTCCTCAGGTAAAAACCATTTAGTAGCTTCCATTAGAATTTATTACAAAATCCAAACTACTTACCTTTATCTATGAGGTCCTGTGTGATCTAGCCTTGTCTATTCTCCAATGTCACCCATTACCATGTTCCCCTAACTCATTAAATGCTATTCCAAATGGTCTCCATTCATCTTTCTCAAATTTGCAAAGCTCTTTCTTACCCTATAACCTCTGCATGTGCTACTCCGTTTGCCCAGAACTTTCTTGTTTTTCTTCACTTGACAGGTTGTTTTTATTTAAATTCTTTTTATTTAAAAAAATTATTGTATTCTAATTTTTAGTTTTTGGGGGTACATAGCAGGTATGTATATTTATGGGGTACATAAAATGTTTTAATACAGGCATGCAATGTGAAATAATCACATCACAGAAAATGAAGTCTCCATCCCCTTAAGCATTTATCCTTGTGTTATAAACAATGCAATTGCATTCTTTTTGTTATTTAAAAATATACAATTATTATTGACTACTGTTGTGCTATTAAATGGTAGGCCCTATTTATTCTTCCTATTTTTTTTGTAGTCTGGCTATTTCTTGTTCTTTGGAATTCAGTCTACCTTCATGGTGTGAACCCACTTGATTATAATGCATTGCCTTTTGGTATATTTTTCTATTTGATCTGCTTATGTTTTGTGGGGCATTTTTGCATGTAAGTTTGTGAAGAATGTTGGAGTAGAGTTTTCTTATGATGGCTTACTCCAGTTTTGGAATCAGCGTATACTATCCTCATAACGTGAGTTGGGAAGTATTCACTCCCAAACACTAGTTTCTGAAATAATTTGTGTAGGAATTTTTCTTTTTTTCCTTAAATGTTTGTAAGAGTATAGCAGAGAAGACATCTGAGCCTGAGGTTTACTTTGTGGGAGGGTTTTAAACTATGGGTTCAATTTCTTTCATTAATATAGGGTTGTTGAAGCTATTTCTTTTTGAAAAAGCTTTGATCATTTGTATCTTTCCAGGAGTTTGTCAATTTCATCTAGCTTGTCAAATTTATAGGCATAAGGGTTTTTAAGTCCTTTTAATATCTGAAAGGTCTGTAGTAATGCACCCAACTTTATTTCTGATAGTTTCTCTTTTTTTCTTGATCAGTGTACCTAAATTTATGAATTTTTTTTTTTTTTTTTGAGACAGAGTTTTGCTCTTGTTAGGCTGGAGTGCAACGGTGCGATATCGGCTCACTGCAACCTCCGCCTCCTGGGTTCAGGCAATTCTCCTGCCTCAGCCTCCTGAGTAGCTGGGATTACAGGCATGTGCCACTGTGCCCAGCTAATTTTTTTGTATTTTTAGTAGAGAGAGGGTTTCACCATGTTGACCAGCCTGGTCTCGATCTCTTGACCCTCATGATCCACCCACCTCAGCCTCCCAAAGTGCTGGGATTACAGGCTTGAGCCACCGTGCCCTGACCAAATTTTCTTTATTTTTTTAAAAGAGAATCAGCTTTGGGTTTTATTAGTTTTCTGTTATTTCTTGATTAGCTTCTTAGTTTACATGTCTTCTCAGAAAGGATGTTTCCTGACCATTCTACTTAAGGTAGCTTCCCCTTTCTCTTACATTGTCCTATGATTATTTGTTTTCTACCTCAGATCTATGTGTAATTATTTTTGTTTACTATGTGTAGTGATTTTTTGCTTCTATGTTACTTGCAGATACTGGAGAATAGTAATAAGTCTACCCAATCTGGTGATGTGCCTGGTGCATTTCCAAGAAGAATGTAGATGGTGGTTTCCAAGTATGCTAGTGGAGCAGTATCTATAGTGGCTAAAAGACTAAGCTCTAGAGTTATCTGATCTCAGCTTGAATCTTGACTCTACCATACACTAAATGTATGACCCTGAACATGTGTGGCCATGAATGCAAATTCTGATCCCTTCTGAGATGAAGGCTGTGTAACATGACAGCTATGATTAGGAGGCCTGGGGTTTGAGTTCTGGCTCTGTTACCTGCCAGCTGTGTGATTCTTGAGGCAATTACTTAACTTCTCTGAGCCCCAGTGATATGGTTTGGCTGTGTCCCCACTCAAATCTCATCTTGAATTGTAGCTCTCACAATTCCCGTGTGTTGTGGGAGGGACCAGTAGGAGATAATTGAATCATGGGGGTGGGTCTTTCTTAGGCTGTCCTCACAATAGTGAATAAGTCTCACGAGATCTGATGGTTTCACGAAAAGTTCCCCTGCACAAGCTCCCCCTCTCTGCCTGCCACCATCCATGTAAGACATGACTTGCTCCTCCTTGCTTTCCACCATGATTGTGAGGCCTCCCCAGCTATGTGAAATTGTAAGTACATTAAACCTCATTTTCTTCCCAGTTTCACTTATGTCTTTATCAGTAGCATGAAAATGGACTAACTGGGTAATTTTTTCTTCTTTAAAATGGTTTGATGCAAGGAGTATCTAATCATGGGATTATTGGAAGGAACTGGATGAGACATACTTGTGTAGCCCAAGGTTGGCCTGTTGCATATGGGGCAATCCTTCAAACTCTACTTTCCTAGAACTTGTCCCCAGTAGAGGGTAAGCAACACCATAGCAGGCACTTGGCATGTTTTGTGCACCTCTGCACACTGACTGCCTCAATCAGTGTGGGTAGACAGTAGACACTGAGAAATCCCTGTGAAATGGATTCTTCTTTTTGTTGCTTATTAAATCTGTGACTGTGAATTGAGTGTCCTGAAGCTCAGCAGGACAACAATGGCTTCAATAATCTGACCCTTGCTTGTCTCAGGTAAGCTGTCCCTTTTCCTTTCAGGAATGTTGTAAACTGCTAGGATTCCCAGGGGGAGGATAAGACCTTTAGGGATCTTGCGAACCCCAGCAGAATATTGGTTTCCTTCACAGGAGCTTGTCTACTTTCCTTCAGGCCTGGTTTGCAAATTCCAGACATGACACTGTGCTATTTGCTAGCTTGGCCTGGCAGGAGCACAGGTGTTTATTCAAAGGCTGCAGAGCTCCATGATAGAAAGCAGCAACAGAGCCAGCAGGATCCTATAAATACTCCTCATACAACTACCTGCTCAGGGCAGTTTCAATACCAGAGTTGGAGGAAAGAGGTTGTATGTACGTTGTCCTCTGGGGACTGCTGCTGTTGTTTATGTCTTATGGTTTCCTTTGGTGGAGACAGATCCACCCTGCTTTTCTACTCCATATTCCTACCCGAATATATCCTGTTATCAAGTGCTGAAACAGGGCATGGAAACAGGGGCAGGGACTAGTGCTGAGATCTTCCACTTAGCTCTTCCAAATACAGAAAGAACTTCCCTGTGTCTGGTTAGGCTTGAAGTACATGTGCTTGGTTCAACATTCCTTCAGTCAGTAGGAAAGCCAGTCATCATCCTAGCCCCTGGTTCTATTCTTTGTCTTGCTTTATGGTGTCTCTTAGGGGTAAAGATTTCTGAATTCAAAGCTAGCTGAGCTGGGTTCAAATCTCTACATGTCCATTTATGAGATGAACATCATGTCTTCATTCTGGTCCATTTATGAGATGAACATCATGTCTTCAGTCTGGTTCATTTGTCTTAGTTTCTTCCTCTGAAAATGGAGATGATGGCAGTGTCAACCCTAACATGTTCTCAGGAGGCTGAAATAACACCCAGGTTTGCTGCTCATTGCACAGTCCGGCTTCTCTACCTTCCTTCTCTCCCTTCATGAAAACTCCCATGTCCTGCTTTACCTGTTGCCCTTCTGTTCATAAGAGTATTTTGAATTCCTGCCTCATTCTTCTTCTTTCTCCAGAAGTGAAGGAGCTGACTTCCCAAAAGTCCATGGAATGCCATTTTACTTTGTTAGAAAAAAAAATCACATTTCCTCATGTACATACTCACCCATCCATTCAGCAAATGTCATCTGAGCACCCTGGAGGTCAGTCTGCTTCTAGGTACCAGGGATTCAGAGATGAACTAGTCATGCTTTCTACCTTCAAGGGACTTAGAATTAGCCACAGAGAAGAATGCCATGAACAACCTCATGTGTGATGGTGTGGCCAGGTTGGTTGTACTAGGGTGGTGAGATTTGGGAGCTTTTCCTTATTTTTGTTTATTTTTAATTTTTTCAATAATTTTTTTTAATAGAGACACAGGGTCTTGGTATATTGCCCAGGTTGATCTCGAATTCCTGGTCTCAAGCAGTCCTCCCTCCTTGACCTCCCAAAATTCTAGGATTACAGGTGTGAGCCACCATGCCAGGACACATTTTCTTATGTTTAAATTAAAAAAGAATTTGAAAAGAGATAAAAGAAAGTTAAAAGAAATCACATCCCCAAACAAAAAAAAAACTGTTTTCACTAATTTCTTTTCTGAGAATGGTCATCTTTGATATTTCAGATGGTATGCATGCCTCATTTTATCCAAGTTTCTCACAGTGCTTGGGAGTGTAAGTCTTTTTTAACACACAGTTCCATACGTAAAAGACGGCTGTGCAAAAAACTTTTAACATAGCTGTCTGGCTATACTGTACATATATCTATACATGCATATGTATGCCTGTATGTGCTTATACATATAAATATGCATATATACATATATATGCACATATATGTTTATATATGTGCATACATTTTATTTTGCTTTATTTATTTAGAATTATTATTATTTTTGGAGATGGAGTCTTGCTTTGTTGCCCAGGCTGGAGTGCAGTGGTGCTGTGTTAGCTCTCTGCAACCTCTGAGTCCTGGGTTCAAGCCATTCTCCTGCCTCAGTCTCCCGTGTAGCTGGGATTACAGGTGTGTACCACCATGTGCAGCTAATACTTGTATTTTTAATAGAGATGGGGTTTCATCATGTTGGCCAAACTTATCTCCATCTCCTAACCTCAGGAGATCCGTCTACCTCAGCCTCCCAGAGTGCTGGAATTACAAGCATCAGCCACCACACCTGGCCTTATTTAGAATTTCATAGGGAATTCTTATGTTATTAAAACTAAGGCTTATAAGGGCTGCCAAATGGCCTGTCATATGGCTGGTCTCAAATGCATTTAAACACCCCCTCCACCATTGTGATTTTTTTACATGGTTTTCTTATGTTTTAAAATTTGTAGTATCTCTGTTAAACATTGGGCCAGCTGATCCTACGTTCCAGGAGGCTTGGGGCAACACCTCAAAGTCCACAGCTCTCTTGGCCCTGATGTGACCATTCTACTTCCAAGCTCATTTTTCTTTGTCTGCAGAAAGACACAGTGCAAACTGTTAGCTTTGGAGGTTGTTGGCAGCTTCACTAAAGGGCAAGGATTTTCCTCTATGCAGGATTGGCTTCATCTTTTAATGGTTGTAGTCAGCATTGCTGGGTGAGAATCCTTAGGCTTTTTGTCAACGGTTCAGAGCCTTCTGAGCTTTTCCGGGCTTCCATCTCTAGAGAAGACTGGGATGAACTCTGAATCCTTCTGGACCACACCTACCAACTCGGCTCCAGACCCAGGGTGGCACTGCTTTAATCTTGGCAAACACCAAAGACTTTTTTGTGTAACTAGTTAAAAGTTTGCTTCAGGGTTCTTTTATTTTATGCCTCCACTGTACTCTTGTAACATTTAGCACCTACCCCTGTTGTCATATCACTTATAGTATTGGGTAGTTTATTTTAATTTGGCTTTCCTGTCAATCTTCCTCCTAGACTCTGTGCTCATGAGGGACCTGGAAACCTGACCTGTTTCTCTTCATACCCCTGCCGTCAACTGCAGCTCCTTCACATGATGGGGTCTAAAATGCTGATAGGAGCCAATGGATTGTTTTATTGATTTTTAAGCCTAGATATTTCTTATTTTTATGTATGGCTTGCACTTTTTCTCTAGCAAATCAGGACTCAGTACAGAAACTTGGCATTGTTATGTGGGCATCCTGGAGAATTCCGTAATTTGAAAAAATAAAAATTAATACAGAGAACACTATTCCTTCCCATAACCAGGTAAGATCATGCTCATGCAAGGTCCCTATATACAAGAATACTTTTGATCTAATCAGATGGGAAGCCTGAGGCAGAGGAGAATGAATGCAACTTACACATTAATTATTAAGTCGATTATTCTAGTAGTATTTATTGGACTCCTGTGATATTCAGGGCCCTTTGCTAGGCACTGGGGATATAAAACAAAAAACCTTTGATCTCACCCTCATGCCATGTTTACATCTAATTATTTATCTAACAAATATTTATTGGTTGTCTCCTGCTGTTTGAGGTGGAGTTACATTCATAAACAAATAGACTAAAAAATTAACTTTCATTAACAATGAGGATATAGAATGATAAAGACACAAGGCATGATGTTACACCCATCTTTTGGCAAAAGAACAAAATGCAACACAAATTCAACCATAAAACCACAAGCACACATGATATTGTGGGTTCTCTTCTTCCCACTTGTCCCTTTCTTCTGATCAATTTTTCATCTTTTTTCCCCTTAATTTTATTTTTTAATAAGGCAGGGTCTTGCTTTGTTGCATTGGCTGGAGTACAGTAGTGCAGTCATGGCTCACTGCAGCCTCAACCTCCTGGGCTCAAGCTGTCCTCCTGCCTCAGCCTCCTGAGTAGCTGGGACCACAGGCACAATGCCACCACACCTGGCTAATTTTTTTTTTTTTTTGTAGAAATGGGGTCTCCCTATTTTGCTCAGGCTTGTCTCTAACTCCTGGACTCAAGTGATCCACTTCAACCAGCCAAAGTGCTGGGATTACAGGTGTGAGTCACCATGCCTGGCTCCCATATTCTTTGTCTCTGGAGATTAGGAGAAGATGGAAGAAGAGAGTTTCTTTAGGAGCTATTAAAAACCCATTACATTTGGTAAGATTTATATGGGAGCCTAAGGTTGAAATATAAGTAGTTCATACCATGTCTAAATCATTAATCAAGGTTGTGTTTATATATATATGAGCTGGTGGAAAGGAAAGGTTTGAACTCAACTTTCTTGCCTAGTCTTTGTGTTCCAGCAGAACCATTTTTGATGAAATTCAGTCACATTTTTTTCTTGTATATACCTGCTATATCTTTATTTTCTGAATTTGCACTCCTGTTTATCCATTTATTGATTTTCTGTTTTTATATGGCACAGGTGCTAGCCATGAGGGATTTGTAGGAATGTAAGACAGACACACAGATATAGTCTCAGCCTTCATTGAACTTATGCTCTCATGTGAGGGAAAAACCAAACAATCAATGGTACAACAAATTATTTAAAGCCAACAGTCATGACTACAATGAATAGGAAGCACAGGTTGCTGTGAGGGGGAACATCAGGGTGTGGTGGTGGTGCTTAAGGAAGGTGTCTCCAATGAAGTGATGTTTGAACTGCATCTGAAAGGTGATAGGGAGTTAGCTAGGTGAAGACATGGGTTGGTGGAGACAGTGGCAGGGGAGCAGAGCGTTCCAGTGAGTGCATAGTGCCTGTGATTGGAAGGGCTATCACCCCTTGAAAGAACTGTAAGAAGACTGAAATGATTATCCACTAAATATTGGAGTGAGAGTAAAGCAATGGAATGGTGTTGGTGGCATAGAAAAAGGTGGGCCATGCAGGCCTAGTGGGCTACTTTGGTAAGATGAGTGAAGGATTTTATTTAAGCAGGAGACAGACATGATCAAGTTTTTGTTTTTTAAAAGATGTCTTTGGCTATTGAGTGGGGAGTGAACTATAAGGGGCAATGGTGAAAACAGGAAGAAAGGTTAAGTTATTCAACTTGTCCAGGTAAGATAGATTCGAAGGACCTGGGCCAGGAGAGAAAAGAGAAAAGTGGATGGATGTGAATACTATTAGGAGGTATATAGTCACAGGGTGAGGGGTGTGAGGGAATTGGAGGTGGCAAGAAGCTTAGCCTTGGTGTCTGGGAGGATGGTTGTACCATGCCCTAGAGCAGGGTCAGTTTGAGGAAGGGGAGGTAATGAGTTTTTCTTTGGATGTGTTGAGTTGATGGAGCTTGAAGGTCCTCCTGATGGAAGCATCAGGGAAGTTACCTAGAGCTGGGTGGCAGGTGAACATTGGAGAGGAGGCTTCAGCTTTGGAGATGGATAAGGTCACCCAGGGAGAAAGAGGAAGATGGGAAGGGAAGGGAAAAGGACTTGGCCTTGAGGATGACCAAACAAAATTAAGCATTGACTTTATTTACCATTATGTGCCCAGGCCCTCTCTCAGGCCATAGTTTTAGAGTCAGTACATACCTGTGAAGTGAATGAACAAATGACAGAATGAATACATTGAATAGTTTCTTCAGACTGGTTTGTGTTAAGAGAAATAACATTTATACTTTTATTTAGTCCTAGAGAAAAAATAATAATAACCTACTCTCATTTTCACAGCCCTTTCACAAATATTGTCATCTTTGGCTATGCTCATGTGTGGATTCTTATTTTAAGGAGGACATTGATAAACTGGGCTTGTTAAAAGGAGCATGACTAAGGGAGGTACAGGCTGCTGGAAGTGATTCCTGAATAACATCAATGAAAGGGTAAATGTTTGCATTTCCGAGTGAAGAGAAATGGGGAAGTGAGAGGAGTGAGTAGATTGCTATGTACCGATTATTTGAAGGGCTTCTACATTCCATGTTGCTTTAGAATCTAAGGGAAGAAGTAGAGCCCACAGAGACAGAATCTGCCTCCAGAAAGTGTGTGGAAGAGCTACTACTAGCTGGCTAATTAAGTCTAGAATTCTCTGTCATTGGAGGTCATCAGGCAGTGTAAACATGTCAGGGGCCAGGATTCTTGTGTACATATGGACTCTCTTGTTTCTTAGATTCTCTGAGGTTATTAGGACTTCTGGTGATATTCTCATCTATAGATAGGTATTGCTTCAGCTGCCTAAATCTGTATCTCCCTGTATCCCTAAAACATTCAAAGGCTATGGCCATAGAACTTCAAGAAAAGGTAATATTTTGCGGGTTAGTTAATACCCTTGATGGTTAGAGTTATATGTGGCCGTGATTCTCCTTGTATCTATTCTGGTCTCATTTAAGATGGCTGAAATGATTGATCACTGCCCTTCAGAGACTCATGTATTTTCTGCTCTGTAAAATGTATGCAAATTACATCCCAGCTTGTGCAAGACAAGCCCTTCCCTCATTCCAAGTGTGTTGTTTCTTTCAATGATGGTGACTCAGAGGCTGTGATATATCGGTTTAGCTACTTTGGGTTTCAGCTTTCTCATGACTAGATGTATGTCTTTGGACAAGTCTCCATTTTCCCATCTTCCCTTTCTTCGTCCTTAACAAAAAGTTGGTGTTACTGCTGATAGCATCTACTCCTCATAGTTGAGAGTGGGTCTCCCATTACAGAAAATAAAAGAAATTGCTATATTAGTATCTTCCCAGCTAGTCTTTGAGCTTCTTGATGTCAAGGATAATTCATTCTTTTCTTCCCAGTGCCTACCATAGGGCATGACACAGAGCAGACAATAGATGCTTGTTAAAATGATGCAGCAACTGTGGCATCCACTCCATGTCTCTGAGGGGGATGCGTATCTCAGAGCAAGAGTGCCCCAGTGCAAGAGTGATCTAGAACAGTGGAGGAAAGGAGGATAACAGTAGTCATTGATTCTGGAGAGACCTAAGTTTGAATCCTAGCTCTGCCTCTTACTAGCTCTGTGGCCTCAGAAAAATTACTTAACCTCTCTGAGCCGATGTTAGTCCATTCTTGTGTTGCTATAAATACTAATTGCTTCATAAATACTAATTGCTATTACTATTATCGTTAGGATTGCCACATGTTGTCAGCTTTTCCTGTCACCCTTGCCTCCACAAAAGTGGCTTGATATTCTAGAAATTGAGACTAAACTGAACTTTGAATAGATTTTCCAAAATCTGCCAAAATATCTCCCAAATTATAGTAATAATCATTCCCTCTGGAGTGGGGCTATCTCTCCAATGGAAGACCTGAAGGTTGTGTAAGGGATACTTTTTCTCTTATCACCATCTACTTTCATTTTTGTTTTTGTTTTTTTTTTGAGATGAAGTCTCTGTCGTCCAGGCTGGAGTGCAGTGGTGAGATCTCAGCTCACTGTAACCTCTACCCCTGAGTTCACGTGATTCTGCTGCCTCAGCTTCTCGAGTAGCTGGGGCTACAGATGCGTACCACCATACCTGGCTAATTTTTGCATTTTTAGTAGAGACAGAGTTTCACCATATTGGTCAGGCTGGTCTCAAACTCCTGACCTTGTGATCACCTGCCTCGGCTTCCCAAAGTGCTGGAATTAGTGGTGTGAGCCACTGCACCCAGCCTCTACTATCTTTTAGCCTGAGATCCATAACAATTTCCAAGGCAGGGATAGGTAAAGTAGACCAACAGGGTTTTCCTTGCTGGGATATTAGGCTCTTGTCCCAGGTTTATAATTAGTATCCCAAATAATGGATTGAGAGGTGTTGGCCAGAAGGGGAGAAGAACTGGCAACATCACCGCCCTAAATGACCCCTGGGATTTTGGCCAAAAGCATGGAGTAATCTTTCTTGAAGCCCCAACATCTGCTGTTGTTCAGAAAGCTTTCTGGCAGTTTGAGCCAACTTAATTAATTAGATTGCTCTCTTTCACAGCATTTGGAGTTTTTAATCCTTTGGGGCAAGAGATAGCTCTGAGTTACTTAACTTACCAGGTTCTTGTATATGCTTCTTTATGTTGTAGATTTTAGTTTCTTTTCTCTCCAAGGTGAGCCAGTTGGATCCTCCAGGAAACAGACGCTGAGATTGAGTTAGTTGTACAAAAAGTTTATTGAGGGGGCATAAGTACTTGGGGAAAAAAATAATGAAGGTAGGAAGCAGAATTGTTCAAGGGAGAGCCTTAGACCACCATGCAGACCAGACAGTCTCTGCCAACCTAAGAGAAAGCTTTGGAGCAGAGGTTGCCCATGAGAGGAGCCCTATGTTGGGCAGAAGTGGCCAGGCCCCATGTCCTCATTATGCTCTGCCACTGGCTAAGGACTGCTCTGGCAGAATGTGACCTCAGCTCAAAAGCGACTTCAGCTCAAAAGCAAAAGTGGATCCTGAGGGTTCTGAAGCCAGAGGATGTCAGTAACCTGCACCCCCAGTGGCTGAACAACCCATTCTTTTTTGAAGACAGATCAGATCTGAATATCTCCTCCATGGTAGTCACACCTAGAGAATCACACCTTGCAAAGCATTGGCCAACACGTCTGTGATGGATTAACTCAAGCGATTAGGGATCCTGGCTGTATGCCACCATCTGGGCCATTCAAGTCAGTTTTCTCCACAAATATTTATTTACACATTCTAGGCACTAATCATCATGGTGGGAGAACTAATTTGTTATAAAGTGAATCCAGCAGGGAGAGACTATGCCTTCAAATAACATAAAGCCGCACAGATGGAGTGAACAGCGTGGACAAACAACCATTTAAAAAGATGTGACCTGAAAAGTGTCTTACAAGAGTTAAGAGAGATCATCACTATAACAATGGCTATCATTTATTGAATCATCAGGATGTGTCAGGTCCATTCTACATCCCATCTCATTGCACTGGGAGGTGAGTGGGCTTATAACTCCCATTTTACAGATGAGGAAATGGAGATGCAGAAAGAAGTAACTTGACCAACATCAGACAAACTACATCTCCCCATTTCCATCATCACCTCATCATCAGGATGTGTCAGGTTCATTCTACATCCCATCTCATTGCACTGGGAGGTGAGTGGGCTTATAACTCCCATTTTACAGATGAGGAAATGGAGATGCAGAAAGAATTAACTTGACCAACATCAGACAAAATTCATCTCCCCATTTCCATCATCACCTCTGTGATGCAACACTCAACACCTCTTGCCAGGACAACTGAAGGTCTTTGAATTATTCTCCTTCCCACAAACATCTTTGCTTCTTGTTCAAAGTCCATCCTCTCTACTGAAGCTAGTGGGATCTTTCAAAATGCATACCCAATCATGTTGTTTCCCTGCTGAAAATGGTTTCATGTCTTCCCATTGCTATGGTGATAGTAATAAAATGTGTCTCTGTGGCCTTCAAAGCACTGCATGGCTGACCTCTGCTACCTCTGGAGCCCCACCTCTCACCTGCTCTTTGCAAAAGTGATATTGGCCTTCTTACAGTTGCACTGATGTCCCCCTTCACCTGTCTAACATGGGTCCTTTGTACCTGCTATTTATTCTGCTGATACTTCTTGACTAGTAAATTCTTTTAATATACTTAAATAGCACTCACTATGATTTGTGATGTTGCATTTGCTTTTGTGATTGTTTGACTAACTCCTGCCTCCCTGAACTCCCTAAATGAAGCTCATAAGAGTAGAGAATTATCGGTTTTCACTATTGTATCCCCAGCACTCAGCACAGTGCCTCATGCAACCTCAGGAACTTCATGGAATGAGCAGATGTTCCAGTACTGGTGCTTGAAATAAAAACAAACATTCTGACTTCAATGCCATGGGAAAAGCAGAGTTCCTTCTAACTGGGAATGAGGGAGGGTCCTGAAGGCATGTTCTAGGAAGTAGCCTTTGAATCTAGCCTTTGAAGTGAGTTACCTTTCTTCTGTTTCTGACTCCAGTAAACAAGCTAGCAAATCAAGCCCTTAGAGATGTCAAGACTATGTAGCAGAGCAGGTGCAGATGTTTTCTGACCCATCCTACCCTCGGAGGACAGCAGCTTCAGACAGTTATCATCCTTGGGAAAAAACCACCAATTTCCACATTTTCTTTGAGCCAGGAGAGCACTGGTTAGCTGAGGAGGAGGGTCCAAGGGAGGGAGACAGGATGACATCCTCTTTCCTTTTCTCAGTTATTTGCTTCTCCCAGTGCTGAATCTAGGCACTCCAGAGACAGGGCCCTGAATTCCGAGCTCTGGTGATTTGCATTTAATTACTAGAATGTATTTTTTCTCTTTTAAAATTGCAATGCTGCTTGTAGCATTAAAAGAAGTTCCTTTTGGAATGAAAACACCAAGGTTTTGAGTAAGTATCTTTTATATTGAGCATGAGGAGTCATCTAAAATAGGGAGTTGATTTTCATAATGGTTTTGCAATTACTCATAATGATGCCCTTTGTAAGTCTTTAAGGTCAACGGAAAAAAGTGTTAGGTCAGATGCACAAGGTATGGGGAACATTAGAAATTTCTTTGCTTTTATCTAAATTCCTCTAGATGAGTGGGTTTTTTCCCCAGCATTTTCTAAATTATTTTGAACAACTATTATTTGGTGAACACAAACTGAAATAACCCAAATCAATACTAGTTTTATTTATTTATTTTTCCTTAACCTTTAATTTTTTTCCATAGGTTTTTTTTAGGGGGGAACAGTTGGTATTTGGTTACATGAGTAAGTTCTTCAGTTGTGATTTCTGAGATTTTGGTGCACCCATCACCCGAGCAGTATACACCGAGCCCAATTTGTAGTCTTTTATTCCTCAGCACCCTTTCCCATGAGTCTCCAACGTCCATTGTGTCATTCTTATGCCTTTGCATTCTGATAGCTTAGCTCCCACTTATAAGTGAGAACATAAGATGTTTGATTTTTCATTTCTGAGTTACTTCACTTAGAATAATAGTCTTCATTTTCATCCAGATTGCTGTGGATGCCATTAATATTCCTTTTTATGGCTGCATTATATTCCATCATATATCTATATATCATGTATCATATACATATCATATATCATATATAAATATATATTGGGATATATATATATATCCTAATTTCTTTAGCTACTTGTTGATTAATGTGCATTTGGGCTGGTTCCATATTTTTGTAATTGTGAATTGTGCTGCTATAAACATGCATGTGCAAGTGTCTTTTTCATATAATGACTTCTTTTCCTCTGGGTAGATACCCAGTAGTGGGTGTGCTGGGTCAAATGATAGTTTTGCTTTTAGTTATTTAAGGGATCTCCACTGTTTTCCATACTGGTTGTACTAGTTTACATTCCCACCAGTGGTGTAGAAGTGTTCCCTTTTCACCACATCCATGCCAACATCTATTATTTTTTTATTTTATTGATTATGGCCATTCTTGCAGGAATAAAGTAGCATCGCATTGTAGTTTTGATTTGCATTTCCCTGATCATTAGTGATGTTGAGTATTTGTTCATATGTGTGTTAGCAATTTGTATATCATCTTTGAGACTTGTTTATGTCCTTATCCCACTTTTGTATGGGCTTGCTAATTTGTTTGCAAATTTTTTTTTCTTGCTAATTTGTTTGAGTTCCTTGTAGATTCTAGGTGTTAGTCCTTTGTTGGATGTATAGGTTGTAAAGATTTTCTCACACTCTATGGGTTGTCTGTTCTGCTGTTTCTTTCACTGCACAGAAGCTCTTAATAATTAAGTCCCACTTTTTTTTTTTTTTTTTTGGAGACGGAGTTTCGCTCTTGTTACTCAGGCTGGAGTGCAATGGCGCGATCTCGGCTCACTGCAACCTCCGCCTCCTGGGTTCAGGCAATTCTCCTGCTTCAGCCTCCCGAGTAGTTGGGATTACAGGCACTCGCCACCGTGCCCAGCTAAGTTTTTGTGTTTTTAGTAGAGACGGGGTTTCACCATGTTGACCAGGATGGTCTCGATCTCTTGACCTCGTGATCCATCCGCCTCGGTCTTCCAAAGTGCTGGGATTCCAGGCTTGAGCCACTGCGCCCGGCCTAAGTCACACTTTTTTATCTTTGTTTTTATTGCATTTGCTTTTGGGTTGTTGGTCATGACATCTAAACCAATGTCTAGAAGGGTTTTTCTGATGTTTTTTTCTAGAATTTTTATAGTTTCAGGTCTTAGATTTAAGTGCTTTATCCATCTTGAGTTGATTTTTGCTTAAGGTGAGAGATGAGGATCTACTTTCATTCTCCTACATGTTAGATGAAGGGTGTTAAAAAAGAAAATGCAGGAGGGTTGGATTTTAGGAATCTGCCCACATTTATCAGCCATCGCTGCCCCACCACTGCCCACATCTGGCTCATTAGGATCTAGGTTCTGCCAATAGCTGCAGATTTGGTTAGGATCCCTTTTCAGTCCCTGGGTTTCTGAAAGGTTTAGGGACCAGGAGGATGAGCAAAATTAGGCTCTGCCAGCCCCTGTGTTGGAACTGGTGATCCAGTCTGACTGGAGACTCCATTCCTTTCCTGTTGCCTCATAGATTAGATCATGGTAGGACGAAGTCTCCAAGACACCAAAATGATATATGTGGGGTGATGATTTCACAGGGAAGAAGCCCCAGGTCCTCATTCTCTCAGTTTTCCAACTTTTAACATCTCTACGATTATTTGTTTAATGTGTGCTTTAAACTGCTTTTTTTAAAAAATTTAAGCCCATTTATTTTAAAAAAGCAACTTGGCATCAGAGCTAGAAATGGAAAACCAGTATCACTTCCCACAAATAGAAAGTAAGTTGCAAAAATACATACAACGAAGACCAAAGAGCTCAGAGACTTCTGCCTAAGGCTCAGAGCCCCGAGGTCTGATCTCCCTGTTAAAAAGGGAGATTACTGAGTGTTATAGGGTGTTTGGGACTTTTTCCCTGATGTTTTCAGAAGAGTTGAAACAGACTTGAAAGGGAGCAACTTTCGCACCATGTGATTTGATGTTATTTAATTCTGTCTCCTGTACCACCTAAAACTTATCGCAGCTAACACCAGTGGTATAGCCTCACACTTGGGAAAGGGCCCTGGTCTTTTTCAGTACACTGTTAATTCTGCATTGGTTCTTTGCTTCCTGGGCAGGTTCAGAGAATGTGGCTTGAGAGTGATGGAGAGGATAGGTTAGTTTCAAGGAGTTAGTGGTGGTTGCAGCAGGACTTGTATGGAGGACCAACCAGTACGGGAAGTACAAAGAGATGGGGTACATGGCACAGGTAGAGAGGAGGGCACGGAAATGAGACCACCAGCAGGAATGAACTGAGAATTGGAACGGTGGAGTAAAATCCACACTTTCACTGTTGTGTCTGGACTTTGTGAAGACATTTGGGAAAGGTGATGTG
The DNA here is from genome assembly GCF_049354715.1 of Callithrix jacchus. Classification (NCBI taxonomy): domain Eukaryota; kingdom Metazoa; phylum Chordata; class Mammalia; order Primates; family Cebidae; genus Callithrix; species Callithrix jacchus. Next base: position 12,271,476 of record NC_133513.1, on the reverse strand, counting down.
GGGCTGGAAGTTATGCTGACTGACCAATATAGTAAATTGTGTGTGTGTATACGTTTTACCACAGTTTTAAAAAAATTAAAAGGAAATAGAAGAACACTGTTAGTTACCTGAGAAGCAATATAGCCCATGGTTCTCATGCTTTTGTGAACATCAGAATCCCCAGGAGGCCTGTTAAGCTGGTCCACCACCAAAGTATCAGATTTAGTAGGTCTGGGTGAGGCCCAAGAGTCTGCATTTGTTACCAGTCTCTGGGTGCTCAGGTGCTGCTGCTGGTTGGGAACTGATCTAAACCATTCACTTTGGTACCCACAGGTCCAGATAATGTCAGAATGTCACTATCCTCTGAGCCCCATAGGGGCTGTCAACCTAGGAGGCACATTAGAATCACCTAAGCAGCCTAAAAAAACAAGCATAGAAACAAAAACATGGATGCCTGGGCCCCACATCCCCAGTGAATATGATTTTATTAGTCTGGGGTGGGGCTTGGGCTCATATGTTTTTTAAACTGTGTATGCATTTAGATAGATTTTTTTTTTTAAACTTTTTAGTTCAGGGATACATGTGCAGGTTTGTTACATAGGTAAACTTATGTCATGGATAGATACATTTTCAAGCTTACAGAAAAGTTGAAAGAATAGTAGAAAGAACTCCTATATTCTCTTTATTCAGATTCACCAGTTGCTTACATTTTATCCTATTTCTTTCACACTTTTTTTTTTCCAGAAATAGCACTGAAATGACATTGTGTCCTTCTTGGTGCGTTGTATCAGGAGATGATGTCAATTGGTTTGATATTGATGATACTAATTTTGACTATGTGGGTTAAGGTAGTATTTGCAGTCTCTCCTGTAAAGTTGCTATTTCCTCTTTGTAATTAACAAGTAACTTGTAGGGAGTTCTGATGCTTCCTGCTTAGAAACCTGGATTAGAAAGATGGGAGACTTGGGTTTCACTGTAGCTCCTATATTTGTAGGGAGATATATTGAAACTATGTAAATATCCTATTCCTTATGATGTTTTTACTCACTACTTTAAGCATCAATTGATGTTTTCTAATGTCATCATTTCTTCTCTTAGTGTTCTGCTATAAAGAAGAACATTTATTTTTACGTGTATAATTTATATTAGCATGGGCTCAAGATTCTTAATTTTTCAGTGGGTTATAATCCATTACTGTCATTATTTATATTTATATTGATGCTTAAATTGTCTGAGATTTTGTCAGACAGAACGTCAACCTGGCTCTTGTATTGTTTTGCGATATTCTTATTTTAGTGAGCTCAGGCTGCCATGACAAAATATCATAGACTGGGTGTCTTAAACAACAACATTTATTTTTTTCATGGTTCTAAAGACTGGAAGTCCAAGATCAGGGAGCTGGCATGGTTGGGTTCAGCTGAAGGCACTTGTAATGGTTTGCGGACAGACGTCTTCTCTCTGTGTGCTCATATGGTCTTTCCTCAGTGCATCCTGGTGGGGAGAGAGAAAGAGAGAACTCTCTTTCTTCTCTGCTTATAGGTTTACCAATCCTATCAAATTGAGGTCCCATTCTTAATGACTTAATTTAAACTTAATTACCTCCTAAAAGCCCTATTTTCAAATATAGTCAATGGTAAGTTAAGTCTTCAATATATGAATTTGTAGGGGACAAAATTAAATCCCTAGAAGTCCTCATGGTTTTTAAATTTTGTTTTGTTTTTGTTTTTCACACACATTCTCTTACTTTCTCAAACAATAAGATGCTCCAGGCTCATTTTATACTTTCTCTGCTTCAACCCTGGAATCAGCAATCAGTCATTTCTCCAAGGGTCTGGGTTTCTCTTTTAAAAAATGCTTTCTGGGCCAGGCTCCGTGGCTCATGCCTGTAATCCCAGCACTTTGGGAGGCTGAGGCAGGTGGATCACTTAAGCCAGAAGGTTGAGACCAGCTTGGCCAACATGGCAAAAACCTGTCTCTACTAAAAATACAAAAAATTAGCCAGGCATGGTGGTGGGCACCTGTAATTTCAGCTACTTGGGAGACTGAGGCAGGAGAATCGTTTGAACCTGGGAGGCGGAGGTTGCAATGAGCCAAGATTGTGCCGCTGCATTCCAGCCTGTAAGAAAAAAAAAAGGTAAAAGGCAGAATGAAAAAAGTTACTTATATTTTACTTATATCTTGAGATTTAATGCCTCTCAGTACATGAGATGGAGGGTTTAAGAGAAGGGACTTGAGTTATCTGTTTAGTTTGATCCTGTCTCCACCACACTAGCTTGCTATGTAATCTTTAACAAGTCACTTAACCTCTCTGTGCTCTATTTTCCTATTCATAAAAGGGGATAAAATAGAACTGACCTCATAGAGTTGTTAGGAGCACTAAATTAATTAATACATTTTATGTTTGGAATAGTACATGGCACATAGCTGTCTATAAGAGTTATTTATCACTATAAAAGGCAAAACCATTGAGAGAAAAAAAAATAATGCTTAATTTTCCTTACGTTCTTGAGAAGAGGGAACTTTTAAGACTTTTGAAGACACTGATCTTTTTCCACTGTCCCCTCAGACCTCTGGAGGCGAAGGTGGTAATGCTGTCCCCTGTATTCTGACTGCTAATGTGGGAAAATCTCATACAACACAGCACGTCTGCTGAAATGTTAATTTATAATTTAGTGTGAAGACTGATTTTCCTTGGACTATAACAAAACTCCCTTTCTAGAACTAAAAAGATTAAAAATATGTATATGTAACTATTATGGTGTTATGCCACTTAAAAAAATTCCTAAATATTGTTCGGGTAGAATTATTTAGAGAGAATGAGGCTAGAACCATTCCAATCCCAAAGACTCCTCATTTTATTAAACTCTTCTATTCTTTGTTGAAAGGACTAGATTGGAGTTATATCAAGCCATGTAGATGACTAAACTATTGTGTAGGCTGTTAGAGAATTAATTATTTTAATATTTTAATATTTATTGATGTGTAATTTACATTTCATAAAATGCACTCATTGTAAATATATAATCCAATGATTTTTAAAAAGTTAGAGATTTTGCAGCTGTTGCCCCAAATGAGTTTTAGGATATTTTTACCACCCTTAAAAAAATTATCTCAGGCCTGTCAGTCATTGCTCTTAACCCCTGCCCCAAGCAACCACTGATCCACTTTCTGTCTTTATAGATTTTCCTTTTCTGGAAATTTTATTTAAATGGAACCATACAATATACAGTCTCTTGAGTCTGGCTTCTTTCACTTAGCATAATGTTTTTGAGGTTAATTCATGTTGTCACATGTATCAGTGTTTTCTACATTTCTGTTGCCAAATAATATTCCATCATCTGGGTATATAACATTTTGTTTATTTATTATTTTTTTGAAATGACCTATTCCCCAAGCTGATACATAGAAGTGGAATTAATGGACCATACAGTAAGTTTATGTTTAAGTTTTTTAAAAACTGCCAAACTGTTTTCACAAGTAGTTGTACCATATCACATTCCCATCAGCAGTGTACAAGGGTTTTAGATTCTCTGAATCCTTGCCAACACTTGGTATTGTCTATATTTTTCATTATAGTCATCCTAATATGTATACAGAAGTGGTATCTCATTTTGGTTTTAATGTTCATTTCCATAATGATGAATGGTGTTTAACTTCTTTTCATTTCTTATTGGCCATGTATATGTCATTTTTGATGAAATAACTATTGAGTTTTTAAACTCATCTTATTTTGAGCTGTTTGTTTTCTTATTACTGAGTTGTAGGGGTTCTTTGTATATTTTTGATGCAGTTCTTTATCATATATATGATTTGCAAATATTTTCTCCTAGTCTGGCTTTTCTCTTTATTCTTAATGGTATCTTTGGAGTGTAAAAATTTTAAATTTTAATGGAGACAAATTTGCCTGTTTTTTTTCATTTATATCTGGTAAAAGAATAATGAATGGTATTGTGTCTAAGAGCTTTCTGCTTAAGCCAAGGTTATGACAATTTTCTCTAATTTTTTTCGAGGAAATTTATAATTTTAGTTGTTATATTTAGGTCTAAGATCTATTTTGAGTTAATTTTTATGTGTGGTTTGGAGATAATAATTTAAGTTCACTTTTTCACATACTGATATCAAATTTTCCCAGCATCATGTGTTGAAAAGACTATCTTTTCCCTATTGAATTATCTTGGCATGCTTGTCAAAAATCAATTGACATAGTGTAAGAGTTTATTTCTTAACATTCAGTTATGTTCCAGAGACTTACATGTCTGTCTTTTCCTTCACACCACACTCTCTTGATTACCGTAGCTTTGTAATATGTTTGAAATGAGGGTAGTATAAGTCCTTCACCATTTTTTTTTATTTCAAAATTATCTCGCCTGAGTCTAATTTGTTTTGGATACTGGAAACCCCTCCCTCTTGGGTCTGACAGGGGTTGGGGAGAGATAAGGTAAAATAGAATACAGAGGACAGAGATCAGTAGATTATCTCTTGGTCACCATTGTGTCTTTAGCACCTTATATGGTGCCAGGTAGGTCCTAAATACTAAAAACAAAAGCTGTAAAATACATGAATAAATATATCTTCAGATTTTTAAAATCACGTAGTATAATCCATGTCTTTGGATTAGGGAATATTCCCAGGTTAAACTAGAGGGGTGAAATTCACCAAGATTTCGATATGCTCTGTTATGATCACTAATACTTAAGCTTCCCCCTCATCAGTTTCATTTCCCACTCATTACAGCATCTGGAGGAAGATGGAATTAATTTCAAGGGGATTTGGGAAGTAATTTTCCTGTTGTTAATTATAAATTTTTGAGAGATGGAGGAATCTTATCAAGATAGCTTGCTGTTGAAATCTTATAGTTTCTTGTTCAGACCTCTCTTATTATTATCTGATTATTATTATCAAAGGTTTTATATGTCTAAAGTGTTAGCTATTGAGAGGACCTTCTTACGTGTTGCCTTTTCTGCCTGAAACAGAGCCCCCCAACCCACCCAGAAAGAATCACACATACCCCAAACTCTCTCATAATTCTTAGACATTCTCCAGACCTCAACCTCATCATCACTCCTTAGAAAAATTGTTCCTAAACCATAACCTGTATCAACTGCCCTCCCAGAACCCACCATATTCTTCTCCTTGGTAACACTTATGGTGGTTACGTATTTAACATTCATTTTCCCAGCATCGTGTGTTGAAAAGACTATCTTTTCCCTATTGAATTATCTTGGCATGCTTGTCAAAAATCAATTGACATAGTGTAAGGGTTTATTTCTTAACATTCAGTTATGTTCCGGAGACTTACATGTCTGTCTTTTCCTTCACACCACACTCTCTTGATTACTGTAGCTTTGTAATATGTTTGAAATGAGGGTGTGCTTATTTTTTAAAGCTTTCTCTAGGTATAGTTGACATACAAAAAATTGGGTATATTTAATGTAAACATTTCAATGAATGTGGACATATGCATACATCTGTGATACCATCACCAAAATCAAGGAGTACTGAACATTCTTTCAGCTCCAGGGTATGTGATTAATGTATATTTCTCCCAGGTGATCATCAGCTTCACAGGGGCAGGAAATGTATTAGTTTTCACTCACCATTTTGTTTCTAGTGACTACTACAGTAGTTGGCAAAGTACGAATAACATTTTACTAAGCACTTTCTTTGTTGCCTGGCATTATTTAAATGCTATGCATATATTAATATATTTAATCACTACAGTGGCCTATTGGATTGGTCCTATTGTCAACCCATTTTGTATATAAGAAAACTGAGGTATGAGGAGAGAGATTATGTAACTTGCTCAAAGTCATACAGACAATATGTTATGGAGCATACAGAAGGTTGTCAATAATTATTTGTAAACAAATGGATAAACAAGAGAAACAAAGGGTGAATGAAGCTATTCCCTTGATCCTAGTTGAAAGCAGGGCCTCTACAAAGTGTAAAGTTTTCTTTTCTTGCGAGGTGGATGGGAATACCAGGCTATGGGGAGGCCCAGGAGACTGGTTTGGGCTCCAATGCTGCTGACTCCAGAGTGAGGAAAAGGTGAAGGTTGAGATAGTCTAGGAAATGCTGGCTTCACACAGCAAAGCTGAGTGGGTGGGAGCCACAAATAGCCAGTCCTTTGAGTAGAAACTCCTCCAGGGAGGAAGCATTTCTTTGAAATTGGACACACAAATTAACTAATGATATCCAGACACCAAAGAACTGCATGCTCCTCAGACAGCCCATGGCCCAAGGATGATCTTGTGGAGTGCCACAGGTCTGGGGTGGGTATAGATTGTTGTGTATGTCATCCTCACTCACAGCCCTGAGCACAGAGGTGAGGACACAGCCAGGTCTAGCACTTTCCTTCCATATCTGCTGATCTCTGCCTCCCTGTATGTCTCGGGCTGTTGGTCCAGGATGGAAAGTGGCCATGTTGCATTTTGACCTGTGTGTACTCAGTGATAGTTGACATGACACAGATAGCATCTATGTTAACACTACTTCCAGGCTGAAGCTTAGGAAATTTACTTTAGGATGAATTTTCCAACATGGGAGCTTCTTTTAGAGCCTGGGATGTGCAAACTACCTGTACTTATCTTCGAAATTGTGTCCAAATGTGCATTTCTCAAGGGAGAGGAGAGTCCAAGGCTTTTGTGAGTTTCTCAACAAGGTATGGGATGTCTCCAAAAGGGTGAGAACCCATGATGATGATATTGATAATAGCAATAATAAAGTAAGTTTACTGAGTGCTTAGAATGCTTAGAAATTGCTAAGGTGAGGTATGGTGGCTCACACCTGTAATCCCAGCACTTTGGGAGACTGAAGTGGGCAAATTGCTTGAGCCCAGGAGTTTGAGACCAGCCTGGGCAACATGGTGAAACCCTGTTTCTACAAAAAAAACAAAAAATTAGCTGGGCATGGTGGTACATGCCGGTAGACCAAGCTACTTGGATTGCTGAGGTGGGGGGATTGCTTGAGCCCAGATGGAGCAATGAGCTGATAACATGCTACTACACTCCAGCCTGGGTCACAGAGTAAGACCCTGTTCCCCCATACTGTCCCAAAATAAATAAATGAAAAGGAAAATGCCAGATACAATTTAATTGTTGTATCAGTCAATTTAAGCTGGTTTATGCTACAGTAATAAACAACTCCAAAATCTCAGCAGCTTATGAAAGTTGATTTCTTGCTCCAGTTATGTGAGGTTAGTTACAACCCTTCTTCATGTTTTAGTTGCAGGACTTCAGCTGATGGAGGGCTCCTTTCTAGGTCATTGCTAATCTCATGGAAGAGGGAAAAGAGAAGTATGTAGATGATGAGATGGATCTTAAAGATTCTTCTGGAAGGGGCACCGTTACTTCCACTCACATTCCACTGGCTCACAGCCCAACATTGGTGGGGACTCCAATTATCCAGCAGGAAGGAGTCCTGTAGAGAAGAGGGACAGTGGATAGTTCAACAATAACATAATCTATTACGTTCCTTATAAAAACCAATGGGGTAGATAGACAGTACTGATTATTATCATTGTCCCTTTCTTACAGATGTGGAAACTGAGTCTCAGAGAGGTTAACTTTCTCCCCACGGCTGTGTATTTATTATGTGGGAAGTTCAAGATCTACATGGACTTGGTCAGACTCGAGCCTGCAGCGTTAGCCACTGCATTCATCAACTTCCATTACTATAGCTGCAGCTTCTCCTCCACTCCTCACTCCTTCTCCCTAATTCATGGCAATCCACACCCACCAGTTTTCTTAAAACTTCATTCATGCTCAAAAGAAAACCATGTCTCTATCTGGATCCTATGTTTTCATAGTCCCCAGCCTCCAGGCTCATTCTGGATTGTCCAGCTAGGTAGGCATTTGTTTGGCAGGATTCCTGCCCACTAAGAGCTCACCATACATGCCATGGTGGGAATCAGCTGGGTATTTTTAGAGCTTGGCAGCCTAGCACTGCCGCTTGCTCTTCCCCGAGGTCCATGGATTAGCCCAGGGGTAGCATATGCCCACGCTTTGCTTGCCTGGTCCTGGTACATGGTCCTGTGTGCTGTTAAGAAAACAGATTGTCCCAGGTAGATATGTAGCCAGATTTTTTTCTGTGCTTCCCTTTTTTTCTGAGCTGCTCCACCCTCTGGTATGGTGCAGCTTCTCCTGGGGCCCCACTGTAATTTTACAGCTGCTTCTGAGCTAGTGAAGAAGGTGGGATTTGCTCACTTGCAGTGAAGTCTGGCCAGACAGCTGCTGGTTATTGCCACAAACATCTTATGTGTCTACAGACTTGCCTGTCCTCCTAAGCAGGCAGAATGCACAACCACTCCTCAGAGGAAGTGAGAGGATCTCGAAGGCCTGAGAAACAATTATTTTTGGTATCATTGTACCTCCAAACTCATTATTCACATATACTGAGCACTCCTGAGGCCCAGAAGCTGATGGCAGTGTCCCTGTGTGGCACCCTACCTTGGACATACTTATTGTTAAAAGCTCTGGATAGGGACTACCAACAATGCACTTTGCTGCCTAGGTGCTGTGAGTCTCTATGGGAAGGAAAGTTGGACATTTCCATGAAAAAGTGTTTAGAATCTCCAGAAGCACAAACTCAGCTGTTACCCAATTCAACAGACACTTCCTGAGTGCCTACTGTGTGCAGGACATAGGATTTTGCTTTGTGTAGAGGTTATAACATTCAAGAGGACACCTATGGAGCAGGCAGGCACATCCCCCAATATAGCCCCAGGCACTACAGAATGTGACAGACATGGTATTTTTTGTTTGTTGACTGATTCATTCTAGTGTTGTGGTTAAGAGCACAAACTCTGGGGCCAGACTGGTTGGTTCAAATCCCAGAAACAAAAATAAAATCCTAAACCTCCCCAACTGATTAAATGGATCCCCTCTTGGCCAGGAGGATCCCAGAGAAGAAATCTTATAAACTCAATTCCCAGCTATAACCAGACAGGAGCTCAGATGCATCTCATGATATCCTCTCCCTTGCTAACCATCATTTGGCTTTCTTTCCTAAAGGTAAACAGAAATGGTTCATCTCAAAAGACTTGTTCCATCACTGGTTTCAACCAACCACCTGACGCTGCCCCTCACTTTATGCAGGTTTGACACAGCCAACTAAGCAACATTCCTTCCTGATTAAGATTTGCACAACCAGAACTAGCTCCTGTTTGCATGAAGTGGTTCTGGTCAGTTTACGGAGGCTGCACACTGAGTGTCTTCATGTCCTCGAATTCACTTTTGACACATAGAGTCTACATATAATATACTTAAATGTTAGGCTTTCATCCCAAAATCAACATGGCATGTATATGACATTCATATTAATTTACTGTACATTTGCATACCCCTCTTTTGTAAATATTCATAGCTCCTCCTATAACTTGGTGACTATGCATACTTAGCCAATCTGTTAGGGTAAATTCCTGTCTCATCTTGCCTCATTTGAGGTGCCTGCTTCTGGTTTCTTTTTTTATTATTTTTTTAATTGCATTTTAGGTTTGGGGGTACATGTGCAGAACGTGCAAGATAGTTGCATAGGTACACACATGGCAGTGTGTTTTGCTGTCTTCCTCCCTTTCACCCACATTTGGCATTTCTCCCCAGGCTATCCCTCCCCAGCTCCCCCCCCGCCGCTGCTGTCCCTCCCCTCTTCCCCGCAATAGACCCCAGTGTTTGGTACTCCCTTCCCTGTGTCCATGTGTTCTCATTTTTCATCACCCACCTATGAGTGAGAATATGTGGTATTTCATTTTCTGTTCTTGTGTCAGTTTGCTGAGAATGATGTTCTCCAGATTCATCCATGTCCCTACAAACGACATGAACTCATCATTTTTGATTGCTGCATAACATTCCATGGTGTATATGTGCCACATTTTCCCAATCCAGTCTATCATCGATGGGCATTTGGGTTGGTTCCAGGTCTTTGCTATTGTAAACTGTGCTGCAATGAACATTCGTGTGCATGTGTCCTTATAGTAGAACGATTTATAGTCCTTTGGATATATACGCAGTTGTGGGATTGCTGGGTCAATTGGAATTTCTATTTCTAAGGCCTTGAGGAATCGCCACACTGTCTTCCACAATGGCTGAACTAGTTTACACTCCCATCAACAGTGTAAAAGTGTTCCTATTTCTTCACATCCTCTCCAGCATCTGTTGTCTCCAGATTTTTTAACGATCGCCATTCTAACTGGCGTGAGATGGTATCTCAATGTGGTTTTGATTTGCATCTCTCTAATGACCAGTGATGATGAGGATTTTTTCATATATTTGTTGGCCTCAAGTATGTCTTCTTTTGTAAAGTGTCCGTTCATATCCTTTGCCCATTTTTGAATGGGCTTGTTTGTTTTTTTCCTGTAAATCTGTTTGAGTTCTTTGTGAATTCTGGATATCAGCCCTTTGTCAGATGGGTAAACTGCAAAAATGTTTTCCCATTCTGTTGGTTGCCAATTCACTCTAGTGACTGTTTCTTTTGCCGTGCAGAAGCTGTGGAGTTTGATTAGGTCCCATTTGTCTATTTTGGCTTCTGTTGCCAATGCTTTTGGTGTTTTGGTCATGAAGTCCTTGCCTACTCCTATGTCCTGAATGGTTTTGCCTAGATTTTCTTCTAGGGTTTTCATGGTATTAGGTCTTATGTTTAAGTCTTTAATCCATCTGGAGTTAATTTTAGTGTAAAGTGTCAGGAAGGGGTCCAGTTTCTGCTTTCTGCACATGGCTAGCTAGTTTTCCCAACACCATTTATTAAACAGGGAATCCTTTTCCCATTGCTTGTTTTTGTCAGGTTTATCAAAGATTGTATGGTTGTAGATATGTTGTTTTGCCTCCGATGCCTCTGTTTGGTTCCATTGGTCTATATCTCTGTTTTGGTACCAGTACCATGCTGTTTTGATTACTGTAGCCTTGTGGTATAGTTTGAAGTCCGGTAGTGTGATGCCTCCCGCTGTGTTCTTTTTGCTTAGAATTGACTTGGCTATGTGGGCTCTCTTTTGGTTCCATATGAAGTTCATGGTGGTTTTTTCCAGTTCTGTGAAGAAATTCAATGGTAGCTTGATGGGGATAGTGTTGATTCTGTAAATTCCTTTGGGCAGTATAGCCATTTTCACGATATTGATTCTTCCTAACCATGAACATGGAATGTTTCTCCATCTGTTTGTGTCCTCTCTTATTTTGTTGAGCAGTGGTTTGTAGTTTCCTTGAAGAGGTTCCTTACATTCCTTGTGAGTTGTATTCCTAGGTATTTTATTCTTTTTGTAGCAATTGTGAATGGCAGTTCATTCTTGATTTGGCTCTTTTTAAGTCTGTTATTGGTGTATAGGAATGCTTGTGATTTTTGCACGCTCCCCAGCCTGCAAGGTGGTCAGCTGATAGGCTGCAACCCCTTATAAAAAATAAAGCTCTCCTTTCTAGATGTATGAACCTGGTGATTCTTCAGCTGACAAATCCTTACTCTGTAACCCACTTGCTATATAATTGAACAAGTGATCAAAACTCTCCCTGCCCTGCTTCTTTCTTCCCAATATGGGAATGACACCAGTACCTAGCTCAGGGCGTTGTTGCAGGGATTATATGAGTTAATATACATAAGGCTCTTGGGATGGTTTCTGGTGCATAGGAAGCTCTATCAAAGTGTGGCTGCTACTAACACTGTTTTTTATTTTTTGAGATGGAGTCTTGCTCTGTCACCCAGGCTGGAGTGCAGTGGCACAGTCTCGGCTCACTGCAACTTCATCCTCCTGGGTTCAAGCAATTCTCCTGCCTCAGCCTCCCGAATAGCTGGTATTACAGGTGCATACCACCATGCCTGGCTAATTTTTTTATTTTTAATAGAGATGGGGTTTCACCATGTTGGCCAGCCCGGTCTTGAACTCCTGACCTCATGATCCACCCATCTAAGCCTCCCAAAGTTCTGGGATTATAGGCTTGAGCCACCGCGCCTGGCCACTAACACTATTATCATTAATGCAATGGATATTTATTGATGTATGTGTTGGTAGACTCTCATCTACTATGTGTCAGGCACTGACCTAGGTCCCAGGTACAGAGCATTGAGCTCACGCCATGTCCTTTTCCCCTTATGGAGCTTGCATTTCAGAGGTTGGAGGCAGAAAATAAAATAAATAATAAGTATAGAATTGTTAGGTGGCAATTAAGACTTGAATGAAAAATCAGACTAGAAAAGTTAGATGAGGGAGATTAATTCCTAATTGAGCAGAGATGACGAAAAACTTCCCCAGAGGAGATGACACCGACTGAGATGAGGCATGGTTGTAAAAGGCAGGCACCCAACATGCAATTCCAAAATGAGATTTTGCTAGAGAATGGGAGTATCCTTCTCAGGGATCATATTGTAACATATTTCTTTTTCTTGCCACCTATGAACAGGAATTCTAAATGAGGTCAGAGACTGGGGTTGTTTTTTTGGTCTTAATGACCTCGGTGTTGGGCCCAAGATTCCAGGAAGCCTTTTTTTTTTTTTTTTTTTTTTTTTTTTTTTTTTTTTCTGAGACAGTCTTGCTTTGCTGCCAGGCTGGAGTGCAGTGGAGCGATCTGGGCTCATTGCAACTTCCGCCTCCTGGGTTCAAGTGATTCCCCTACCTCAGCCTCTAGAGTATCTGGGATTGCAGGCATGCACCACCATGCCCAGCTAATTTTTTGTATTTTAGGAGAGACGGGGTTTCACCATGTTGGCCAAGATGGTCTTCATCTCCTGACCTAGATGGTCTCGATCTCCTGACCTCGTGATCTGCCTGCCTCGGCCTTCCAAAATGCTGGGATTACAGGCGTGGGCCACCACACCTGGCCCTGGAAGCCTTTTATCCCAGCAACAGTTTTTCAGAGATGACTCACCTACTTGCAAGACTGATATGAAAAGGGGTTTGCTCTGTGTGAGGCTCTGAGCTCGGCCCCATACTTAAAGTGCTGACTGAGAAAAAAGGCAGGGACTGTGCCTGTTTTGTACTCAAGGGGCCAGAACAACATTTGGTTCTTAGTAGTTGCTCAGTAGAGAATAGAAATGGGCACTGACTGTTTACTGTGTGCCGAAGACATGCCACCAGGTTCTAAGCCTTTGATATTTGCCAACTTAATTAATTTTTACAACTGAATGCCTTTTTTGTTAGACAGGGTCTCACTCTGTTGCTTAGGCTGGAGTGCAATGGCACAATCTTAGCTCACTGCCGCCTCGACCTCCTGGGTTCAAGAGACCCTCCTTCCTCGGCCCCTAAGTAGCTGGGACTATAGGCATGTGCTACCATGCCTGGCTCATTTTTGTATTTTTTGTAGAGCCAGGGTTTAACCATGTTGCCTAGGCTGATCTTAAACTCCCGAGCTTTAGTGATCCACCTGCTTTGACCTCCCAAAATGTTGAGATTACAGGCATTAGCCAATACAGTCAACCCTGAATGCCTATGAGGAAGCTGGGCACAAGCCATACTGGGGCTATCTAAGGACTCTTCGTCGAAAGAATTCAAGAAGACTTCTTAGAGAAGGTGACCTCATAAAGCATGTCTTGAAAGATAAACTCTTCAGGTTAGGAGAGTAGGGGTGAGGAGTGAGATGGAGAAAAGGGCATTGTAAGGAGAAGCAGCTCAGTGAGAGTGTTTGGTAAGTTCAGTCGAGGAACTTTTGGCCTCCCAAAGTACTAGGATTACAGGGGTGAGCCACCATACCTGGCCCAGGAAGCCTTTTATCTCAGCAACAGTTTTCATATCAGTCTTGCAAGTAAGTGAGTCTTCTTTCTGAAAGTCCAGGAGGCAGACAGCAGAGTAGTAAGAGAAGAAGGTAGAGAGAGGGCAGGGTGGGCTGTGCATGGTGGCTCGCGAGTATAATCCCAGCACTTTGGGAGGTTGAGGTGGGTGGATCACCTGAGGTCAGAAGGTTGAGACCAGCCTGACCAACATGGAGAAACACTGTCTCTACTAAAAATACAAAATTAGCCAGGTGTGGTGGCACGTGCCTGTAATCCCAGCTACTCAGGAGACTGAGGCAGGAGAACTGCTTGAACTCAGGAGGCAGAGGTTACAGTGAGCTGAGATCTCGCCATTGCATTCCAGCCTGGTCAACAAGAGCGAAACTCTGTCCACACACACACACACACACACACAAGGAAAAGAAAAGAAAAAAGAAAAAAAGAGAGCAGGGTGAAAGCACTTGGGCCTCATAGGCCTTACTCAGTGATTTAGATCTTTGTCTTGACTATATCAGGTAGCTATGTAAGTAATTCCTGAAAAGGAAATGTCCTGCGATCAAACTGGCTTTACACAAAGGTCACCATTTAAACCCAGCTATGCACAGTTTAGCACTTCATTAAATACTGAGTCCTAAGGGTTGCTTCCTTCTCCCAGGAGCCACACCACATGTCTTCTCATGTGCATGAGCACTTGTGGAGTCTGCGGTTGGAAGAATTCACACAAGGACTGGTTGTGCCTTGCACACTTGTCAGAGATTTGCACACCCAGATCCAGCTCCTGTTTGCATCATCTCTCCTGTAGCTTCTGCACATGACAAAGGGTGGGAATTTCTTCTTGGATGAAGTTGTATTTTTAGGTTTGAGACTTGAATGTTTTCTTTGAAAACTTTTTATTTTTTTGCAAAGAGAAACTTGTTCCTCTTCCTATGCTCACTGAGTCCTCTTTTTCCTAACTTTTAGAGGAAGTGTATTTAATCATGCTGTGATCAAGTCAGCCCTGGGTGCCCACGTTGGCTTTTAATTTTAAAAAAGAGAATAACAGGAAAAGAAAATGGGCCAGTTAGGTTTTGAAGTTTTTTCTGCTTTATTATTATTAAAGGAAGTCCATGTGGGAGAATGTCTGGTGCTGGTTTTTCATCTTGGCTCTGACATCTTCCCTATCTTGACTGCTATAGGAATTATTTGTTCTTGGCTTATGTATCAGCTATCTATTGCTGTGTAACAACTGACCACAAACTTAGCAGGTGACACCTATTTATTATTTCAGAGTTTTTGTGGTTCAAGAGTGTTGGGACAATTTAGATGGGCTCTCTGCTCAGGGTCTCACAAGGCTGAACTCAAGGTGTCAGCTACAGCTGCAATCTGAAGTTCTGTTTTTTTTTTTTTTCTTAGCTCATGTTGTGGTGAAGATTTGTTTCCTTGCAGCTGTAAAACTCATAGAGGCCTCCTTCAAAACCAGTGATGGAGAGAGAAGGAAGTCTCTGCTGCTTCCAGTCTCTGAGCACAGAAAAAGTTTAAGCCTTCTTTTAAATGGCTCACTTGGTGAGGCCAGACCCACCTTGGGTAATCTCCCTTTTCATTAACTCAAAGTCAGCTGAGTAGGGACCTTAATTATATCTGTAAAATCTTGTCACTTTTACCATATGATGTAATATAATCACAGAAGTGATGTCCTGTCATATTCACAGGGAAGAGATCACACAAGGACATGGGTCATTGGTGGTCATCTTAGAGTTCTGCCTAAGTGGCTGGTAATCTAAATCAAAGATTCTTCCTGATCTGTGGATTAAGACTGTCACTTTGGGAACAGCCATTTTGCACACCCTCTCATAATTCCATCATAAGCAGAGATGGAGTGTTGCCATACAGTGTTTTGGAGGCTTCTAGTTTAGGTGAAGTGGACCAGTGGAGACAGAGTACCATCTTGTTTATGGAGTCAGGCAAAAGACACTGTGTCTAGGTGGGATTTGGTTGGAGCTGATTTCTCTGCTGGATAAAATAGACCAGTGGCTTTATAACTCTAGGAAAAAATAAGGGTTCTGCAAGTTGACACATTCTGGAAGTGGAGTTAAACCCAAGGCTGACTCTAGGTCTGTAACTGTTTCTATTTGTCACCCTTGAGCTTATTTATCCAGTACATAGGTCTCAGCTTACAATCTGAAAATGAAGAGTAGGAACAGAGGGTCTTGGAGTTTCCTGCTTATTTTACTCAGTTCCATAGCCTGACCCCAGTCCAGTGAGCATCAGATTTGGAGCCTGTGCCACTTATGAAACAGGCAGGTATTGGAGAGATTCAACAAGCTTGTCTCGTGTGTGCTTCCCTGCAAAAACAGCCAGTTCTTGCTAGAAACTTTATCTTCATGAAAGTAAAGGAAACCTCTAGGCAGAGAATAGTTCTATTTGTTTTTACAACTGTCCCCAGTTGTACTTGAAAATGGCAAAAATTCTGAGCTTAAGGCCCCCCTGGGTTCATGGAGCTTGCTTGCTTAATGCCTCAATTGTACTTTTAATCAGAACAAATTTAGAGCATTAATCTTTAGTGCTTGTTCCTGCCATTTCCAGCCACTCGACACTTTTTCATAAACAAAGTGACAGTTTGATTGAATGTGGTTTTTAATTAAGCTGCCTTCACTTGGAACAACTTTCCGGGGTATATGTAAGGAGCAGAACTTAGAAGTGCAAGCCGAGGCTGACTTCTCCGTACCTTCATCGACAGGCAGAGTTTGAGAACAACAAAGGAAACCAGGCAAGTGGAATTAACCAGGCACCTGAATCCAGGGCAACAGCTCCCACTCTATCCTAGTTCACAGTCCCTTGGAATAAGTGTGGGAAGGCTTAGCAGTGACTGTAGTTGCTTCATGCTAACCTTAGAATGAATCACATAAGAGCCTCAGAAATTGCCCCATGGCAGATCTTTATATTAACGACATTTGACCTGTTTATGGCACGTCACTCTCTTCTGCATTTGGGACTCTGCAAATGCAAGATGCAACAAGACCACTCTGATTCTGCCCTCAGGTACAACGCAGAATTTTATGAGCAACAGTGGATTCTGCAATACAAGATCTCAGAGTCTATCAGGGAGGCAAAGACATTCATGAGGGCAGAACATATGAGATAGGAATGAAGGAATGGGCCACTGGAGCTTGGAGGGTGGAGATGTAGCTGGGAAACACTTTGCAAGCCCTTCATGGCTGTTCAAGTATAATGGGGACAGTATGTCATATGACAGGGCTGGGCCTGTTTGAGGTGGGTGTTTGCATGATAAGAGGGTCCCAAGGGTTATCATCTGGCTGTAATGCAAGGATCTGGGTGAGGGTAATATTGCTTTAAGTAGCACTGAATCTGTACTCCATCCCTCCCTTTGTGTTCTGTGGTGTATAGATCTACTCTGATAAATAGCTGCTGCCGTGGAGAAATCCATCAAGCCTTCAGCCTCTGCATGACTCATTTCCCTGTGGCAGGCGTGTTGCTCGGCTTCCAAGAATAGCCTAGCCTGAGGGATCCAAGCTCGGAATCCCTTCCAACTTTCAGGGCTCTGAAGTTTGGCACCCACAGAGGTCTGTGCTTAGGTAACGGGGTGCAGATGGCTTGTCATTTGCAGAGACAGTGGCTAATAACCATCTTCCTTCCACCTTTGCTTTCTGCAAAAGCTGAGAGCCTGACAGAGTCACATTGCTTGCAAAGGAAGCCTAATCATAAAAAGGTGCTTTTTGGTGGCTTAAAAATAAGCTAATCAATGAGATAACCCACTCATTGATTTATTTGCTCATTCAACAAATATTTGATGACTGCCTTGGGAGTGAGAAACACAACAGGAAACTTAACAGGCCACCTTATATACACGAATCAGATCTCAATGTAAGCCCTGAATGTACTCTGCTGTGCTGGTGACCAGGTGGGGAGATGATAAAAACAGTAGTTGGCATTTATTAAGCACTTACTGTATGTGATGTGTTAAGTATTCTACATGAATCAGTTTGATTAATATGCACAAAAATGCCATCAGTTCAGTTCCATGATCATTCTTATTTGCTGGTTGAGAGGAACATTGCACAGAGGATAAACTTGCTCATGCTCATACAAAGTGCTCATGCAATTCCTCTTACAGGAATTGCACCAGGGTTCTCTGATACGAACACACAAAAATCATAATGATTACACCATTGTGTCATCACAGCAACCTTCTTTCTGTCTTCTTTCTTTCTTCCCAGACTGTGCCAAGCTCTTTTCTGCTTTTAGTCTGTTTGGGCTGCTGTAGTAAAATATCATAAACTTGGTGGCTTGTAAGCAACAAACATCTATTTCTCATAGTTCTAGAGGCTATGATAATTAAGATCAAGGCACCAGTGGATTCATGTCTGGTGAGGGCCTGCTTCCTTGTTCATAGATGACCATCATCATTTTGTTTTGTCCTTCAGTGGTGATGGAAGGAGCCATTGATCTTTCTGGAGCCTCTTTTATAAGGCATGAATGTCATTTATGAGGGCTTGGCCCTCATGACCTAATCACCTCCCAAAGGCCCTACCTCCTAACACTATCACTTTGGGGATTAGGTTTCAACATCTGAATTTTAGAGGGACACAGACATTCAGACCATAGTTCTTCTGCCATGGGCTTAGCATTTTCCTCTGCGTGAAACATGACTGCATTGTCTTTGTCTTGTTCTTCAGATCTCCCCTTAAAGGCCAACTCCTTAAGAGGCCTTCCCTGACTACCCAGTCAGTTCTGTCCTGTTGTTCTCTAGCCTACACTTTACTTATTTCACAGCTTTTATCATATTGTGATATTACCATTTTTTTTGGTTGTTATTATCCATATGCCTCTCTCCTCCAGTCCCTACTAGAGTTTAGGCTCCCAAAGGCATGGGCCCTGTATATCTTATTTGCCCTAAGACAGTGCCTGGCACCTGGTGAGTCCTCAATGAGTATGGTCTGGGAGTTTTGAGGAAGGAGCTGGGACCTTCAGTCCTCACAGATGTGGAACAAATCTCAGGTGTTGTTGCATGGCTGTTTGGATGAATGGAGCTATGAGCATAAGGCTGTACTGTTATTGTTGTCGCTGTCATGATCATGGCTGGTGAGTAACAGGAAGACACTGGGGATTCAGAATGTACAATAGAGTGTTTGTAATTACAATGCAGAGACAGCAACCTGGCAGTCAGTCAATCAATGCTCCCTTTCTGGGGTCTGCCCGAGGAGTGCACTGTGCCCAATGGATGGGCTTTGGAGGGTGTAGTGGTGGCAACAGCTCCCTAGCAGCTTCTCACCTCTCTTGGCCTGAGGGGTCTGTGTCCTTTGTTTCACTGCAGCTGCTGCAGGCAGAGAAAGGAGGAGATTCCCAGCCTCGAGAGTGCCTGGCAGGGCAGTAGTGACTGAGGGCAGAGTGTGGAGGAGCCCCTGCAGTCTCCTTGGGGTCATGACTATGTGGCTTGGCTTCTCCTGCCCTCAGGGGCTGGGGGCCTGCGAGCTTCTCTGAGGATTCCCTGTTGCTCTCATCTCCCTCCCTCCTGCATCTCAATTTGCCTCCCCCTGGACTCTGCTTTTTCTACCTTGTCTTGTTTAATCTGCCACCAGGACATTCTGGAAAGAGGACTTTCTGTGTTCCAAAACATTCTACATGTGTGGCCTCTGAGTCTCACTTTGTTAATCTGTGAAGTGGGCATTATACTGACTGACAGTGTGGTCACGAGGAACAGATGAGGCTGTTTCCCTAGCTCAGTTCCAGATACGTGGCTGGTAAAGCTCTGTGGTATTTGTTCATCTCACTGGACCACAGAGCAATAGCATCTTACATTTTATGAAGATGTTTCAATCCCTGGACTAAATACTTCATTATTATCATTGTCATTATTATTACTTGTTTTCTAATTTTAACAGCTTTATTGAGGCATTGACATGTAATAAACCACACAGCTGGGTAAGTGCTGATGGAAGCAGGTACCTATGGAACCATCACCACAGTGTTATTCAGTCTGTAGCACACCAAAAAAAAAATGATATTTGGATAAAGACCCTAAAGAGGCTTTTAAGGGAGTGGGCTACACAGAAGAGCATTCCAAGGAGAGAGAAGGTCTTGGGATGGGGGTGTTTTCTGTTGTGTTTAAGAAGCATTTAAAAGGCCAGGCTGGCTTGGGGATGGAAGGAGATAAGGGCAGAAATGTAACCAGAGGCCAGACTCTAAATAACCTTGTAGGACTGTGTAAGTTCTTGCCTGAAACACCATTGCAATGTTTGGGAAAGTTAATAAACGTGGACTAACAGGGCCATTCTGGAATCCATGTTGCTACTGGGTTGTAAGATGGCACAGGTGGAAACACAGATTCATATCCAGGTGAGAGGCATCAGGGACCAGACTTCTAGTGGCAGTGGTGAGAGTAGGGGTTGTACTGGATTTACTGATGGATTTGTGCAGAATGAGAGAAAGAGAAGAGTTGGAGATGCCACCAAAATATTTGGCCTAAGCAATGAAGTCAGTGGCTGCTGTGGCTGAGATGGATGATAGACTTGAGATGCCTATTAGCCATCATCTTAGTATCTTTTTTCTTTGCTGCCATAACAAATTATACTCAGTGGCTTAAAACGTATCAATTTATAATCTTACCGTTCACCCACATCTCACTGGGCTAAAATGAAGATGCAAGGCTGTGTTCTTTCTGGAGGCTCTAGGGGAAAATCCATCTACTGCCCTTTCCAGCTTTTAGAGGCTGTCTGCACCCTTTGGCTGTAGCCACTTCCTCTATTTCCAACAGCAGCAACATTGCATTCCTCTGTGCCTTTCTTCTGAAGTCACATCTTCCTCTCCTGGAAACCAGGAAAGATTCTCCACTTGTGACCCTGGTGATGATATTGGCCCCATCCAGGTCATATAGGATAAATTCCCCTCTGAAGATCTTTAATTTAATCACATCTGCCAAGTCCCCTTTGCTTTGTAAGGTAATGTGCTCACACATTCTAGGAATTAGGGCGTGGACCTCACTGGGGACCACTGCTCTGCCTACCAGACATATATCCTGGTGGAGATGCAAGGAGAGAGTTGGATGTTTGAGTCTGGATTTCAGATGAATGGATTACATTCATTCCACAGTGCTCTGGACTCTTCCATATTTACTTTCTGCATTTGTTCAATCCTCATAGCTTTTTCTCCTCCAGACTATGAGTTCCTTGAGGTAGAACTTGGGTCTTTTCCTCCTTGTGTTTCTCAGGCCCACCCCAAAGATTACCCTGGATTGTCTATGGTGTGGATGTAGTTTGAGTTCAAATTTAAAGCAACCTCATCTCTTAGACAAGGAGCATGATACAGGTCCTAGCACTTGGGATGGTCATGGACATGTGTCTCCATCCTGCCTTTCCTAGTAAGAGTTCGTGGCAGACCCTGACCCTGCTGAACTCAGGTTTTAGCTTGTAGGTTTCCACTGTCGCCACTCTGGATACAAACTTGGCATCGTGGCTGGGGGGTTTTGTGGGATGGATGCAGCAGATGTTGCCTTGTGAACAGTCTCCTGTGGATGGTTTTTGGGTCAAGGCCCACTGGATCCTGTTGTGAGTTAATTTGCAAAGCTGAGCAGTGCCTAATGCAGCAAAGAGGGTAAACAAATACAAGCAGCAGGACACACTTAGAGGAAGGCCTGTCGGGGTGGGATCCTCAACCCACTTTGCTTCCTGACATCCCAGGTTCTGGGCTGGGAGAATGATCTGGGTAGCTCTACATCTGATCCTAAGGAACATTCACATTTTGCTATGCTTTCTACAGGTAGCACAATGGGCACATTTTTCACTCTTGCAGATGGGTCTTGGAATGAACTTCCTTCCATTGAAAAAGGAAGTGGTTTGGATTTTCTCACTGTCCTTATAGAAGCATAATGGCTAAGGGAATTTCTGGGGTCCCTCTGTCTGGGTTCAGAGCCCAGAGTTATACACACTAGTTATGGGACTTTGATTTTTAATTTTTAAGCATATTAATATATTGATATTTGTTTAATGAACTTTCTATTTTTAGATATTTAGGGCAGCTAGAGGTATTATTGTATATACTGCAGATGAATGTCCCTCTATAGAGATGAATATCCCTCTAACACTTGTATGATTATTTTCTTAGGAGAAATTCCTAGCACAGAATGTGTTAGTCTAAGGGCTTGATTACTTTTAAGACATATATATATATATATGTCTTAAAAGTAATATAAAAAAATAAAAAAGTAATAAAAAAAGAATATATATATATATATTCATCATCAAGCTGTCCTGTAGGGTGACTGTCCTGGATGACACTCATTTTGATGGATTATTTCTTTTGCATTGTAGTAGAATATATATATCCTAAAATTTACTTTTCTAACCATTTTTAAGTTAAGTGGCATTAAGTAAGTTCACATTGTTGTGCAGTCATTATCCGTATCCATCTCCAGAACTTTTCCATCATTCCAAATTGATAATGTATATTTATTAAGCAGTCACTCTCCATACCCCTTGCCCTGCCCTACTCAGTCCCTGGTAACCACTATTCTACTTTCTGTCTCTATATATTTGCCTGTTCTAGGTATCCCATATAAGTGGAATCATTACAAATTTGTCTTTTTGTGAAACGGGACTTTAGACAAGTCATGTCATCTCTCTGGGGCTCAGTTTCCTAATCTGCTTTTGTATGACTGAAAATCTCAAACTCAGGTTGAAAGGAAAGGAGGGAAGAGGACCTTTAACCGATCAAACAAAATTTACTAGGTGCTTACTATGTGCCAGGTCCTGATACTGTTATATCCCCCAACATACAGATGAGGAAACTGCATAGATGAGGACCACCCATGTAAAGTCCTAGCAAGTTCAGGGCTGAGATTTTTAACCCATGTGGCCTGGCATGAGAGCCACATTCTCAATGCCTACACTGTGCTTTCCTTTGATAATAATGGAAACTCCTTCATATGATTCTTTGAAGGATTAAGCCAGAAATTTTATCTGTGTATAGCACTTAGCCCAGCAAGGAAAAATTGGTCAATAAGTGATACCTAGTCTTATGTTTAAATGTTTTTGAGTTATAATTCACATAAAATTTACCATTTTAAAGTTCACAATTCAATACTTTTTAGTATATTGACAATATTGTACAACCATCACCACTACTAAATTCCAGAACAGTTCCAGAACATCAAAAAGAAACCTCATATTTTTAGCAGTCACTCTTTGTCTCCCTTTTTCTCCAGCCCTAGAAACTATGAATCTACTTTTTATCTCTATGGATTTGCCTATTCTGGAAATTTAATATAAATGGAATTGTACAATACATGGCCTTTGGTGTCTGGTTTCTTTTACTTAGCAAAATGTCTTCAATGCCCATCTGTGTTGTAGAAGGTATCGGTACTTGGTTCCTTTTTATGGGTATACAGTATTCCACTGAGTGGGCGTATCATATCTTGTTTATCCCTTCATTGATTGTAGAATGTTTAGATTGTTTCTAGTTTTTGGCTACTATAAATAATGCTGCTATGAACATTTTTATACAAGTTTTTGTTTGAACATCTGTTTTCAGTTCTCTTGGGTATATATATACATATATATACATGCAGAAATGGAATTTCTGGGTCGTATAGAAGTTCTATGTGTAGCTTTTTGAAGAACTATCATACTGTTTTCCATAGCAGCTGCACCATTTTACATTCTCACCATCAATGTACACATCCTGGTCAACATTTGTTACTTCTATTCTTTTGAGTTTAGCCATCCCGGTGAGTGTGAAGTGGTATCTCATCGTGATTTTAATTTGTATTTCTTTAATCAGTGTTTGTGTTGAGCATATTTTCATGTGCTTATTTGCTATTTGTATGCCATCTTGTGAGAAATGTCTATTGAAACCCAAACTCTTTGCCTAATCTATACAGGGTTTCGCTCTTGTTATCCAGGCTGGAGTGCAATGGCGTGATCTCGGCTCACTGCAACCTCCGCCTCCTGGGTTCAGGCAATTCTCCTGCCTCAGCCCCCTGAGTAGCTGGGATTACAGGCACATGCCACCATGCCCAGCTAATTTTTTTTTCTTTGTATTTTTAGTAGAGACGGGGTTTCACCATGTTGACCAGGATGGTCTCGATCTCTTGACCTTGTGATCCATCCGCCTTGGCCTCCCAAAGTGCTGGGATTCCAGGCTTGAGCCACCATGCCTGGTTGCCTAATATTTTTTTAACTGGGTTGCCTTTTTATTGTTGAGTTGTACCCTGGATACTAGACTTTTATCTGATATATAATTTACAAATATTTTCTTCCATTCCGTGTGTCGTGTTTTCAATTTTTTTTTTTTTTTTTTTGAGACAGGGTCTCACTCTGTCACCCAGATTGGAGTGTAGTGCCGTGATCTTGGCTCACTGCAACCTCTGCCTCCCAGGCTCAAGTGATTCTCCTGCCTCAGCCTCCTAAGTAGCTGGGAGTGTTACAGGGTGCATGCCACTACCACCTGGCCATTTTTTTTTTTTTTGTATTTTTAGTAGAGACAGGGTTTCACCATGTTGGCCAGACTGGTCATGTTTTCACTTCTTAATAATGCCCTTTGATGAATAAAAGGTTTTAATTTTGACGAAGGTTGAAGGCTGTCTAGTATTTCGTCTATGATCCATTTTTCACCTCTAGGCCCATTTTTTTGACCCTCACACATCATGGTAGATTACGAATTTGTTGATGCTATACTGGTTTGGGGGGCAAGGAAGATGGGACCAGCCCTCTTTGCTTTGTCAGGCTAAGAGGGAAGAAGTGATTCCATTGAGCCAGGATTTTAACACCACCTCCCCTGGCTTCAGAATTCCTTCTCCAGACCAATCCTGCATGACATCAGCACGTGGTAAAATGCTCTTGTGTCTTTAGAGGCTCCAGTCTATAAATGCCTTTTTCTGTCTCCCACGCACCTTGCCTGCAAGCACTTTCCATCTTTCCCTAGGTTTCAGTAATGCTTAAGAATTATGGGGACTTGGCTGTAATCCTAGCACTTTGGACGGCCGAGGCAGGTGGATCACTTGGGGTCAGGAGTTCGAAACCAGCCTGGCCAACATGGTGAAAGGTCTGTACTAAAAATACAAAAATTAGCTGGGCATGGTGGTGGGTGACTGTCATCCCAGATACTCAGGAGACTGAGGCAGGAGAATCTCTTGAACTGGGGAGGCAGAGGTTGCAGTAAGCCGAGCTTGCAATGCTGTACTCTAGCCTGGGCCTGGGCAACAAACAGAGACTGTAAAAAAAAATTATGGGGTCTTGTCACTGAGTTTCCGTAGCCCACCTCTGCCTCTGAGCTCATTTTTCCTTCTACTTTTCCACCATGATGAAAAACAGCCACAGGCTCTGACTACCCTGTATTCTGCAGGGTCCCAAACTCCAGTGAGCATAGAATCACCCAGAGAACTTGTTCAATATATGGATTCCTGGGATACTCCCCAGAATATTGAATCCAAATTTAGGGATAGAGGCCAGGATGTGCATGTTTAAGCAGATTCCCAGGTGATTCTGATGTCTGGGGTCCACAGACCACATCTTGAGAGGCACTGCCTTATTCTAGAAGCCTACCCATCCAAACTTAGTCTGAGACCCCAAGAGAGGGTAAAGCCCAGTGGTTCTGAAACTTGACTTGTATTATAATCACCTACAGGAACTTTATAACTTCCTTCCATCCTAGGCCATGGTGCAGACCAATCAAAACAGAAACTCAGGGCATGGGACCCCAGCTTTTGTAGTTTTCAAAGCTCCCTGGGTACTTCCAAGGTGCAGCCAAAGCTGAGAGACATTGGAGCCATAAAATTGTAGGTACTTGTTTCTCTTTGCTAAGTCCTTTAACCCACACAGGTCAGCTGGATTTGGCAATTGATGCTTCACTCTTTTACACACACTTCAATTTGTTCTTTATTCTCGTGCTGCAAATGGGGGTTAGCAAGGGATGGAATGTGCACATACTTCCAAGTTCCTACCAGCAGGGAATGCCACAGCCTTATTAGGCTTAACCACATGGGGCACACCACTTGAGACACCTTTGCTCACTCTCATGATGGCAAAAGATTGACCTGGGCTCATTAAAGGAGCCATGGATGTTCCCAAGTCCCTAGATAGAGTTATCATCATTTTCTAATCATGAACCTGTGAAACCAAGGTCATTCTGGTAAAGACTTTTCTATGTAATGGTCAAGAGTGTGGGCTTTGAAATCAGGCTGCCTGGTTTGAATTTCAGCTCTGTGACTTAGGTGGGCAACCTGCTGGCTCTTTTGTGCCTCCATTTTCTCCTCTGTGAAATGGGGATAAACAAAAGTACTGTACCTACAGGGCTGCCTTAAATATTAAACAAGATGATGCATATAAACAATTTAATCACTGCCTGGTGTCACCTCCCCTCCCCTTCTCCTTTTGGATTGCCTTTCAAGAAGTGATGGTGGCAGGTGGGGCTGATGCTTGGGACCATACTGGTAATAGAAGCGGCAGCCATTTGCTGTGCCCAAAATACTCTGAAGAGCACAGGCTCAGTACATCCCTTTCATTTACCACCCAAGCCCTGTTTGGCAAGACTCATCACTTGTCCTCTATACAACACCTTCCCAAACTCCACTACAATCCTTCTCTGTAGGCACAGTTTATGTTAACAAGATATAGCTTCATCCTAGGGGCATGATGCACTTGAACTTTTTCTAAATACAGTGCTATTAGGGTGAGGAAAGGAATTCTGTAATCAGGGCAACCAGAAGAGGTACATGCCCAAATTCTTAGCAAGACTGATGCCTCATCCCCTAAGACCCCTTGACTCTATTATTGCAGTTGTAAGAGTAGAGACTCTTTGCGGTTTTCCCCGTACTTGAACCGGATCTGTCAGTAATCCACTTTACTAACAGGGATGCATTCTTCTAGAAACAATATCCTTCCTACATTGCTTTTCTGCTAACAGAATGTTCAGAATATTTTCAGGTATATGTGTCTGCATGATTCTACCTTTATAAAGCCTCTAACTAGAAATCCCATTTCCATGCAACAGTATTCAACATTCAACCATGTGCTAGGAATGGTTCTTTTATGTAGGTATTACTTAAGCTGGTTTATCAATTTTAACACACTAGATTTCCCCTTCTGATCAGTACTGCCTATCAGCATGAGGAAAGTTTTGGAGAAATGGACTTTCTATGCTTTCAAGTGACCAAGGCTCTCAAAGAGATGTTGTGTTAATCTGACTGCTCTCTCAACAAAGAGAAGTAGGCAGAGAAGGAGAGGAAAAGAAGAAAGTAGACTTTTCAGAGGGAAAAGTACCCATGAGAAAAGCAGGCAAAGGAAAGAGGACACTTGGAACATGTCTCCCCTATAAGCTAACTGGTCCAGATGTCCTGTGTGAGAGGCAATCTGCAGAACTGGCTAATCCAACTGCTGAACAAATTCATAGCCAGTTTTCAAAACCTAAAAGGGGCAGCACAGAGGTCCACACAGGAGTAGAGGGAGAAGAAGGGCCTGCTTAAAATTTACCATCTGGAAAATCTGATGAGGAGAGGAGTGGTCAGAGAACACAAAGGGAAAATTCATAAATATCTCAGTGTCACCAGGATCTCAGCTTCAAACAGCCCTTGAAGTTTAAGAACAAATCATCCCAGGCCACACTGGTAGCATTTTTTACCATAATTACAGATAACTGACATATGGGAATGTTGTAGATGACTGGCTTCCGAGCTGTAGACCAGAGATTCTCAAATTTTAACATACACGCACAAATCACCTGGGATCTGGTTAAAATGCAGATTCTGTTTCATCAAGTCTGGGCTGGAGCCTGAGACTATGCCCTTCTAAGAAGCTCCTGGGAGATGCTGATGCAGCTGGTCCATGGAACCCACTATGAGTAGTGAAGCTAGAGGTATGCTTGGTAAACAAAGTCAGGAGGCCTGAATGGAGGTGCTTTAAGGTGGTACAGGAGCAGCTGGGGCACCTAGAAAGCATTACTGGCATCTTGGGGACCCATGTCCAGGGAAGGGCTCCAGGACTTCCCCTCGTTGATTGAGGATGAAGACTCAGACTTCCTGGCTACCACTCAGAGAAAAGCACGACATTGCCACCGAAGTCCCAGATATGAATGAATTCTAGAGCTGCTGGAGGGGAAACATTTTCATTGAGCTTAGAGAAAGAGAAGTAGGAGGGAGGGGTGGATAGGCAGGAGGGAACCCACAGGTACTGAGCATTTCTTGATTGCCTTCCTCTTGCTCCCCACCTTAGCTGTCCCTTCCCAGGTCTTTCCCTCTTTAGTAATTGCACTTACCATCCACCTAACCGCCTAAGCCAAAAGACCTGGAATCTAACCTTCACTGCTTTGGGAAGGGCAGTCATGCATCGCTTGCTTGACCCTGTATGGCTGCATGAGTGGCCTTGGGCCTGAAACATTTCCTTGACAAGAGATGAAGAGCCCTCCCAGCCTGGGCTGGGCACATCTCTTTGCCTGGAAATATCATTCCCTTTTCTGGGTTTGATGTATTTTGTTCTGCTTAAGTGTGTGCATCTAATGGCCCCTGGCTAAATCTGCTGCTATATCTGTTCCTGGTGGAGAGGGATCTGGGTCCTACTGCAGCATGAGGAGGGGTGCATGCAGCCACACTGCCTGGGTTGGCTGCAGAGCAGATCCACTGGCTCTGGGGGACTGATACATTGCAAGGGACTGCATCCTGTGCAGTCTGTCTCCTCTTGCTGTAAATCATGCTGTTCTACTTGAGCCTGGTGCATGTGTTGTCTGTTCTCAGCAACCTCAAATCGTGTGATGGTCTCTTCCCTGGATGACACTTAGCCTTTTAACCTTGGCTGCCCAGCCTGACCACCCAGTGAATGGTGAAACATTCCCTTTCTCTCCTCCCCATGAGAGTCTAGTGCAATGTGTTATTATTCTCCTTCAAATATATATCCCAAGTTCTTCCTCATCTCCAGCGCTACCACCATCATTACCACCTGGACCTGTGGATGGAGCAGCCTCCTAACTGGTCTCTCTGCTTCTACCTTTATTCCTCCCCCACTTCATTCTTCCCTTTGCAGCCAGGATAAATTGGATCTGGTCACTTGTGTTCTGAATAGTCTTTAAGGGCTTCTCATGACATCTTGGCTAGAACTCAGGTGCCTTCTTATGAACTGCAGGGTCCTTACCCACCTGCCTTATTCCTCTCCCCTTGCCACCTGTTCCCCACCACACACCTGTGCGCTCTGTCAGTTTTGAACATACCCTGTTTTCTTTTCTTCTTAGAGTCATTGTATGTGTGGTTCTCTCTGTCTGGAACCAGCACCAGTCCCCAAAACTCTGCTGTCCTTCAGGTCTCTGCTTCAGTGTCCCTTCTCCAGAGACAGCTTCCCTGATCACCCTAGATTAGGTCTTAGTCTCTGGCCTCTGTACTTTACTCTCAAGGCACTAATCTTAGTTTAGTTTGTATGTTATATATTATCTGCCTCTCCCATTTGATTAGATGATCCATGAGGGGAGTGATAAGATTTGGATGTCTTGGCCAAATCTCATGTTGAATTGTAACCCCCAATGTTGGAGAGGTGGGACCTGGTGGGAAGTGTTTGGATCATGGAGGTGGATCCCTTGTGAATGGCTTGGGCCACACCCTTGGTGGTGAATGAACTCATGCTCTGAGTACTTGTGAGATTTGGTCATTTAAAAGTGTGTGGCACCTCCCCCCACCACTTTTTCTCTCTCCTGCTCATGTGACAGGACTGCTCCTCCATCACCTTCCACCATGATGGTAAGCTTCCTGAGGCCTCCCCAGAAGCCAAGCAGATACCAGTACCATGCTTCTGGTAGAGCCTGCAGAACTGTGAGCCAATTAAACCTCTTTTCTTTATAAATTATGCAGTCTCGGTTATTTCTTTATAGCAGTGCAAGAACAGACTAGTACAGGGACCCTGCCTTTCTGATTTGTTGTTGAATATCCAGCACCCAGCTCCAGGCTCAGAGCAGACACTCAGTACATGCTGGTTGAAGAACTGAGTGTGTTAGTGAATAAAATAAGCTTTGGGAAAGCAGAGGACCAGAAGGAGAGCACACAAGGAGTTAACATTCACAGGAGCACCTGTTATGTGCGTTGCACATCTGCCGTCTCATCTCATCTATCCCACAGATGGCTTTCAGATTCATCTTGCAGCCTAGAGAGTTTAATTAACCTGCCCAAATTCCACAGCCACTGAGTGGCAGAGCTGATCTGCACTCTGCTTTGTCTTAGCCTGGCATTTTTTAGGGTTGGCATCATGACATTTGGGACCATGTAATTCTTTGCTGTGGGGTGGCGGGGGTGGCTATAATACACACTGAAGGACATGTAGCCTCTACCCATGCCCTGCTAGTAGCACCCCCTGCCCAATTTATGACAACTCTCATATCTCCAGACATTGCCAAGGTCCCTCGGGGTAGGGGTGGGGATGTATCCCTTGTTGAGAACCACTAGCTTAGCCTGTGGGCAATCTCAGCTTCCCATATGCTTCCACTCCATTCCCTGCCCATCCCACTCCTCTTAGAGAGCTGCTGTTTTTCTTCTGGAGTCTTCCCCACCCTGTCTTCATGCAGTCCTCTCTGGTGTGCCTCCAGGCTTGCAACACATGAATGGCAATGTTCCGAGTGTAACAGTACATATTTGTGTTTCTGGTTTCTTTAATATCAGCCCTGTGTCCTGATATTTGTGTCATTGGCATGGATGCTAACAGACTGTTTAGTAAATGTGCAATATATTTTTTCTTTTGCCTAAATAGCACATTTAATTGTTTAGCATGAGATAAACCAGTGTGTTTATCTCATGTGTTTAACAAGTTACAACTTGTTAAAAATAGACTTGTGGTTCCACCATTAGAAAAACCTATCCTCCTCATTTAGAGACAGTATAAATTTTTGTGGATATTTTATATGGATTTAAATCAAAAAACTATTTCCTGCTGTTTTGTGGACAAAAAAAAATGAGGGTTAAATGAGGAAAGAAACAGCTTCAGAAAAAGCCCCAGATGCAAGTATCTTTGTAAGCATATGGGATGAAGAAAGAGAATAGAACAGAAACGAGGAGAAAGAAATGTCAAAAAAGAGAGAATTTGCTAGAGAAAAAATGTGAGAGAGTTCTCAGCTAGGGGATCCAATTAGAGACAGGGTGCTCTTTTTTTTGCTTGTTCATTTATTCATCCACTTAAAATATTGTGAGCTAGGGAGTGTGCTGGTGTAGCATGTGTCAGACTTTCCTTTCTTTTTGAATGCTGGCTAATATTTCATTGTATGTAATTACATTTTGTTTACCTATTCATTATTCACTTACCTATTCATTATTCACCTTTGGCTATTGTGAATAATGCTTCTATGTTAGGCCGGTCTTACATATCAGTATTGAAGCCTACATTTCCCAAGTGCCTACTGCTGAGCTGGGCACCATGCTGGCCTCCGCATACACACCATCTCATTTAACCTTCTCAATCTCATGGGAGGTTGACCCTCTGCCATGACATTTAGTAAACATTGGGAGGGGAGGCTTAACAAGCTTCAGTCACTCATCCTAAGGTCTCAGAGTGATAAATCCTAGGTGGAAACATAGGTCTTTTTGTAGGTCATCATTTTTTATAATCAGAATAAGTGATTGTGAGTGAGGTCCTACTCATTAAGGAACATGAGATAGCCCATAGTTTTGTCCCTGTTGACTTTGATGTCCTCTTGCATTTGTATGGAACTGCCATTTTTCACATACATCTATCTTCAGATACCATTTTTGCTCTGCAAACATTGGCTAACCTTGAAACTCTCTGCTGTTCCTTCTTCCTCTCCTTTTATGACAGAGATAAATAAGTTGGTAATGTTTCCAGAAGAAGGACATGATGAGACAGACAGGATTAGACTCCAGGAAGGAGCCCAGCGGCTGCTTCGTGAGCTAGTGTTTAGCCAACCCTCCCCAGATGTGCAGTGCAGCAGAAGTAAAGGCCCTTGAGAGGCACAGAGAGGAAGACACATCTCAAACTTCAAAGGCTGTCAGGCTCCCACTCCAACACCAGGGGATGTGAAATTCTGCTGTGGTCAAGAGCATGGTCTCCTTTCTAAAGTTTGAAGAATGCTTCCACTTGGCTCCTAAGATGGGTTGGGGTGAGATTAACTATGGAAGTGTCAGAAGGACAGATAAACAATCTCCTGGATCAACCTTATTGATCTCCTGGGTAAACCATCTCCTGAATCAAGAGATCCAATATCAAGATTGGTATTCAACTAGCCGAATATAAATCTTGCCTTGAAACAGTGGAGATTTTCCCATAGTCTAGTCCATGGGATCAAACAGTCATTTGCATTTCACTGAAGCACATGGAGAAGTCAAAAAAGACTGTGCAAATAAGAGTCAGAGAAAAGCATGTGAAGCAAAGATTTGTACCTGGGGGTGTTGGTAGCAGGGTCTATTAAACAATGACATGTCTTGATATCTTTTAGTCATCATATCAATTTCTCTTGCAATTGGATTCATGATGTCTAAATCCATTTCCAAAAACCCTCTCTCAAAGAATACTCTTTAAGATATGGGTGGATAGGTGACTTTCAGTTCTCTATTCATAAGAGACCCATGTTTCCACCCAGTATCTATCACCCTGAGACCGTGGGAGGAGTGGGAGTGACTGAAGCATGCTAAGCCTCCCCTCCCAATGTTTGTTCAATCTCATGACAGAGGGTCAACTTCCAAGAAATTGAGCAGGTTATAGTCTTGGCTCGAGATGGGGTTGGAGTAAATAATATATCCAATCGTCTTACAGCTTAGCATTCACTTGGTGGCCAAGAAGATCTTCCATAATTATTAATACTATTAAGCACATGCTACAAGTCAAGAGCTATGCTAGATGCCCTTCATCCATGCTGTCACTGAATTCTTTTAAAAATCCTATGAGGTAGGAGCTATTATTAGCCCCATTGTAGAGATAAGAAAACTGAGGTTCAATAATTTGCCTGAAGTCACATAATGAGCAAATGACAGAGATTTAAATATACATCAAACGAAATTTATGAAAGGATGGATTCTGAAGATCTGACCTTAGAGAGACAGATGGGCAGTGATTAACCTAAGTTGAGAGACTGCTGTGGCATATGTATTGTCCTAGATAGAGAAAGAAAACTGTGGTTGTAACAAGAAGCCTGAAATAAAAAGTCATAAGAGTAGATGCTCTGGGTTGAAGGTACATTATTTTGCTAACAAGTTGTTTCTCACATGAGTAACTCCACACTACATGCTCTTGGCTGGGTGGCAGCAGGCTATCATTTTAATGATGACAGTTAATCATTTAATGATGGTTAATAATTCTCTCAATTAATGCCAGGCAGGTAAGTTACCTTAAAATAAAGCACAGAACTTATTGGCATGTGTGAGAGCCCAGTTATCTCAGAGATTAATCAAGTTTCTATTTGCATAGAATGCTGTGTGGAGAATCTGTTATCACCAGATTTTGCTAAATTTCCCTCTAATTTTTTACATGGTCCTGACTCTCCTCTTTCATTTATGCTCAAATGGATTCTCCACCTTACCATGTCTTTTGATTTTCTTAGGTAGATGGTATTGAAAAGGTTTAACAATTGATGAGGCATGGGGACTGGTCAGTTTTGATGAAGGCACTGACCACATGAATGCTTGTCAGCCATAAACAACCAGCTGAATATCGATCTTGCTCTGAAACAGTGGAGATTTCCTTATAGTCTAGTCCATGAGATCAAACAGTAATTTGCATTTCACTGAAGCACATGGAGAAATCAAAACAGACTGTGCAATTAAGAGTCAGAGAAGAGCATATGAAGCAAAGATTTGCACCTGGGGGTGTCGGAAGCAGGGGCTATTGAACAATGATATCTCTTGATATGTTTTAGTCACCCTATTAATTTCTCTTGCAATTTCAAATAGCATTAGAGGAAAATGTGAGGTTAAAAACATTAATCAAGGAGACTGGGTTATAAAAGCTTGAGAAACGTCAGTGTAGGGGCATGAAGAGTAGAAAGAAGCATAGGTTGGAGCCACTGGATTAATATGGAGTGAAGCTGTCCATCCTTTTCCCATTCATAAAGTCCTAGTTGAAAATGTTTGAGGACCTCTGGTACAGAGCTTTGGGAATTAGTCCAGACCTCAGTCCTAGGGAGTGAAGATGAGGTTAGACCAGTGACAACATTGTTCTGACGCATTGAAATGGGCAGATGAGGGGAGATGTCTGGGACGCATTCACTAGCATTCAAGTACCTGTGAATGCAGGGCCCCTGCATGTTGCTGTGGCAAATTTTGGGAATTGTTTGAGAAATAGAGAAGCCAGCCCCTGCTTCTGAAGGAATATCTATTCTCACAGAAGAAACAAAACACTCACCAATGAAGTCAGTTCAATTCTATAGACATCGATTGAGAACCTGCCATGGGTAAGAAAAGCTCTCTGCTTGAGAAATAACTTAAGGATCATTGAGAAATGACACATCAGTGTGATTCGAATAAAGCAAAACAGAATAATCCTATTGTTGTCAATATACTGCTGAGACACAAAATCCCAGAATTCTAGAGGGCTCTAATTAGGAAAGGCTTCCAGGAGAAAGTGGCTATGGGGTTGTGGATATAGTGGCAGCCTCTTCGGGAGAGCCTGGGAAGAGGGTTATTTGCTCCATTATCAGTCTGACTTTTGGCAGTGCAAGAAATGAAGGCTACTCTATGTCTGGAAGTTTCCAATGTTTTCACCACCTAGTGTTTTTTTTTTATTATTTTGACTCCTATGGACACTGTGTTTTGGAGGATTTTATCTACTGATAAAAGGGTATTGAAGCAGCAGTTCTGTACTAATCAAAGCTGACTGTAACATAGGATCCAGATACTCTAATTTGCTTGAGAACAATTTATTCATTCAACAAATATTCACTGGGTACTAAATCAGTAGGATTCAGTTTGGTGGTTTATGACAGAAAATCCAGATCATCAATGGCTTAAGTAAGATAGAGTTTTATTTCCTTCTCTTGTGAAAGACGAAGAGAATAGATTTTTGGGTGGGAGACTTATCGTTGCTGTCATAGGCATCAACTAGTAGCCAAATACCAGGCTGTGGACTAGAAATGACTAGGCAGGTCCCACACATAGTAATTTGCTATGATTCTAACTCATGTCTTAATTATAGTTTCAACTTTTATTTTAGATTTGGTGGGTACATGTGCTGGGTTGTTATATGGGTATATTCTGTGATGCTGAGGATACCAATGGATATTAATGGCTAGGCACGTCTCACTCACAGTGATTTGCTATGATTCTAACCCATTTAAAAATTATAATTTCAACTTTTATTTTAGATTCAGTGGGTACATGTGCTGGGTTGTTATATGGGTATATTCTATGAAACTGAGGATACCAATGGTCCCATCATCCAAGTAGTGAGCACCTTACCCAATAGGTAGTTTTACAGCCTTGCTTTCCCTGCACTTCTCATAGTCCTCTGTGTCTCTTGTTCCCATTTTTATATCCATGTGCACCCAGTGTTTAGCTCCCACGTATAAGTAAGAACATGTAGTATTTGGTTTTCTGTTCCTGTGTTAATTTGCTTAGGATAATGGCCTCCAGCTCCATCCGTATTGCTGCAAATAACACGAGTTTGTTCTTTTTAAAGGCTATGTAGTATTCCATGGTGTATATGTACCACATTTGCTTTATCCAGTTCACCGTTGATAGGCACCTAGGTTGATTCCATTGTCTTTGTTATTGTGAATAATGCTGCAATGAACATATGAGTGCATGTGTCTTTTTGCTAACCCAGTGCTTTTTTCTTTTTTTCCTGAAATGGAGTCTCACTCTGTGAGCCTACGTGACAGTGCGACCTGGAGTGTGATCTCGGCTCACTGCAACCTCCATCTCCCAGGTTCAAGCAATTCTCCTGCCTTGGCCTCCCGAGGCGCTGGGATTACAGGCATGCTCCACCACACCCAGCTAATTTTTGTGTTTTTAGTAGAGACAGAGTTTTGTCATGTTGGCCAGGCTGGTCTCAAACTCCTGATCTCAGGTGATCTACCTGCCTTGGCCTCCCAAAGTACTAGGATTACAGATGTGAGCCACCATGCCCAGCCTGCTTAACCCAATGTTTTTTAAACTTTAATGTGCGTCAGAGTCATCTGGAAAGCTTGTAAAAATAGATTTCTGAATGTTATCCCTGGAGTTTCTATTTCATTAAGTCTGGAAGCAAAGAGACTGATAATTTTCATTTCTAGGAAAATCTGGATGCTACTGTTCTAGTGACCAGATGAACTTAGTGACACAGGTCAGGGCATGGCCACCTACAACCTACAGGTCAAATCTAGCTGGCTGTTTTTTGTGCATACATTATATTGGAATGGAGCCACACTTTTTGTTTTCTACTGTCTAGGGCTGCTTTTTACTACAACAGCAGAAGTGAAGAGTTGTAACCTGAAGTGCTTCCTATTTGAGCCTTTACAGAAAAAGTTTATTAGCTATTGCCTTAGGCAGAAGTGGATACTCACAATCTATAAAGAAGGGATGTACATCAACAGAAAACTCAGTAAGTACAAGACCTGGGTTCCCATCTCATCCTAGTTCAGCCATTCATTTTTTTTATGTCATTTTGGTCCAGCTATTATCCTGCTTGATCCTCAGTTGCCTCCCTTATGTAATGGAGGCACTGAGCAAATGGTTCCAAAAATCCCTTCCGGTACTTCTCTGATTTCAGCAGAGCTGACTGAATGGTCTGTTGCCATCATACAAAGTGACAGGCTCTGGCTGAATAAGTCCCATTTTGCTGCTGAGTTAGATTGGCCTTTATGTTGTGTTTATGAAGGTGTCCCCTGTGCCACTTTTGGAGGGAACTCCCTTTCTTTACTTTTGATTGACACTTGACATTTACTGGAGCTGGCACTCATTAATTCCTATTTTCTTAGCCACTTTCCAACATATTCTATTCATCGCTGTGACTTTTTTGTTGCCTTTGCTACTACTGACCTTCTAAGAGTTCGGAAAAGAGGCACTTAATAGTTTATAATGACACGTATAATATCACACCACCTGTCTCGGCCCCAGACTTACTTCACTGTGGGTTTGGGTGTCTTTTTCAGAAGCAACAAGGGAGAAAATTTTTCTTTTGGTGGCACCCCATCAATCAAAGTGAGACACATGGTTGACTGTATTTAAATCTGAGTGAATGAGTGGAAATGAGTTTGTAAAGGAATCTCTATTCATTTGGATTTTAGTAAGTATTAGGGCAGGTGTATACATTGGTTAGGAATTGTATTTGTCAATAAATAGGCCTGGAAATAATTGCTAAAATGTAAGAGAAGTGTATTTCTTTCTCAGATTAAAGCAGTCTGGAGGTAGGTGGTTGAGGGTTGCCAAAGTGGCTTCATGTTGTCATCATAGGTCTAGCCTCTTTCTGTGTTTTTGTTGTATTCTTAATCACATGGTTCACATCATCAAAGTTGCTTCATGATCCAAGATGGCTGCTGGAGCTCCAGCCATCATATTCACACTCAAAGCAGGAAACAAGAAGAATGAGGAAAAGAGCAAAAAGGGCACACTCCAGCTGTATGCCCCTTCTTTAGGAGCTCAGAAATCCTACCCCGGCATTTCAGTCTACATGTTGTTGGTCATCTCTGATAGGAAGGAAGGCTGGGAAATAAAATATTTTACCTAGAAACATTGTTTCTTGAATTACAGTAGAGTTCTACTGAAAAGGAAATGGGGATCAGACATTGGGTGGGAAACCAGCAGTTTCTGCTGTGATGTTTCGCAGAATGAATACTTTGATTGATATGGTAGAAAGTTAGATTTGGGGATGGTTTGGCTTGTACTTTTGTGGGGGTATTGTGAATGGAAGGCCATGTATCTTGCAGTTGTAAAGATGAAACACAGCTTTCATCAGATATCCCTGGCTTTGGATCTGCCATTTACTAGCTATGTGACTTGGGGCAAGATAGTTAACCTTTCTGAGGTTCAATTTCCTCATCTGTAAATTGAAAATAATAGAAGCAAAGATGATGATAACGAAGATGGTGCTAAAAATAATCATGACTTTCTTGCAGGAACAAATGATACATTGAAGATCAAGCCCTAAGAACAATTTTCAGCATGCAGTTGGCATTTAATAAACAGCAGATAATCTTTTTTGAAGAACAATGGATATCAGGGGAAAGGTATACATTTTGGATTCCTCCAGGCATAGGTTTAGGTGCCAACTTAGCCACTGGCTAGCTAAGGAATCCTGAGTAGGTTTCTCAATCTTGTTGTGCCTTAGTTTTCTTATCCATAAAATGGGTCATAGTGGGGCTAAACATATAATGTGTGGGACAGAACTGAGGCAACATCAGAAAGTGTTAAGCACAGACCCTGGCAAATGGTTCGTGCCTAGATCTATCAATTTTCCTTCTCTTTCTAGAAGACTGGGCTGTGAGGACTTTGTTCTTGGGTCTGCACTAGTAGCCTAATTGTTCTCAGTCCATTCTCTGCCCTTTCCCTTCTCTGTTCCACATGCAGGGACATATTTTATCCAGACTGCAGGGGATTTCTTCTTCACTTCCTCTTCCTTGGGGATGTCTCCATCTAGCTCTTGATGGACGGCCTCCAGGGTCCCAGTTCCTATCGGGTGGTCCCTGCTGTGAGATTTGCTACTATTAGGCAACCCAGCTTCTGAGCTCTGGTAATGTCTTCTACAACCCCTTTTTCCTCCAGCCCTAAGATATTAGTGCCTTCCTGTTTTCCTTTTCTCTCTGTGTCTCAGTGCTCCTGTGTAACCAATTTCCTGTATTAAATTATCTTTGTTGGAAACACTTGGAGTGGTTTCCATTTCCTTGACTGGATCTTAACTCATTCATGAATCTAAAACTGTATAACTACATAGTGCCCAAACATTCTCTTCACTTATGTCTTACCTCTCACTTACCACCCTCTAAAAATCTTTAGTGTTTTTTTTTTTTGATCAGGATGATGTGATTTTATTTTTTTAATTCCTTGGCTCTTCATTAGCTACAGAAGAAATTCAAAAGTTCTTCCTCTGTTATTTAAGACCCTCTATTGTCTGAGGCATGAGCTCTTTTCTAAAGTTATTATTCATTTCTGAACTTTAGAAATGTTAAGAACAAATTTGATTTTACCTCCAAAATATATCATCAACCTACCCATTTCTACCACCAGTCCAAGCCAGGGGTAGCTGAATCCTGCACTTGCATGACCCTGAGAATGAGTGCTTCCTTGCATTCTGTATCATTAGATGACTCACTTGCCCCAGCCATGGACCAAATCACCACTCCACTCGCTTACTTGGATGAATGCAATGGCCTCTAAACTGGTCTCTTCTGTCAATTATCTTTTTCTCTACAATCCATTCTCTATTCAAAGTCCAAAGAAATCTTTTAAAACAATATAATGTAATCCTGTTATTCCTCTGCACACACTGCTTCAGTGGCTACCCACTTTACTTAAACTGCAGCCAAAACCCATTCCCATAGTCTGTGGGGCCCAGCACATCTGCAGCTGCTCCATCTTTGTCTCCATTTTCTCTGTCCCTGTTGCTGTGTTCACTCCAGCCACATGGACCTTCTTCCTGTTCTTCTGATGCCCAAATTCCTCTTCCCATCTGAATCCCTCTTCCCTGGATTATGATGCCCCATCCTCCTGAATAGTATATTCCTCGTGGGTACCAACACCAAGTGAACCTCCCCTCTCCCCACATCACACTGTTGATTCTTTTTCCTGCAGTTAATCACTATCTATAACGATGTTGTTTATTTATCTGCTTATTGACTGTCTCTGCCCACTAGAATATAAGCTCATTAAGGAAGACACCACACCTGTCCTTTTGGACTTGTATGTTGCCAGCACTAACTGTATTGTCAGGAGTGTCATAAATACTGAGGATTTGGGGGATGAATGAGTGAGTAAATGAATGGACAAATACAAAAATACCTAAACATATAAAGCACATAAACGGGTCCCCAAGGGGTCTGTGGATGGAATTTAGTGCTCTGGAAACTTGGATGGGGAAAATTTGCCTATTTTCACTTATCTCTAACAGAAATTTTCATTTCTTTTCATTTTGAATTATATCAAGAAATCACAGTAATATCAGCAGCTCTCTGTTCACCAAATTACATATTTCTTATATTATCACTGTTTCAGATACCTCAGAATTATTTACCTTTACCAAATTATTTTGAAATCATTGTAGTTAGTAGACACAGCACAGATCTTGTGATTTAGCATGTTATACAGACATATACATATCACAAGTTTGTTTTAAAACATTATGGCTATATTTTGATATAATTTATTTTCTTTGTAATCTAGCATATTTTATTTAACTTATTTGATAGCTCTGTTCTGAGAAAGAATTAGAAAGCTTCACTAGCCTACCAAAGTGGTCTTTGGCACATAAAAGTCAAGATCTTGGCTGGCACGGTGGCTCATGCCTGTAATCCCAGTACTTTGGGAAGCCAAGGCAGGCAGATCACAAGGTCAGGAGATTGAGACCATCCTGGCCAACATGGTAAAACCCCATCTCTATTAAAAATACAAAAAATTAGCTGGGCATGGTGGTGCGGGCCATAGTCCCAGCTACTCAGGAGGCTGAGGCAGGAGAATCCCTTGAGCCAAGAGGTGGAGGTTGCAGTGAACCAATATCACACCAGCCTGGTGTCAGAATGTGACTCCGTCTCAAAAAAAAAAAAGACAAAAAAGGCAGGATCTCTTGAAATGAATGAGTGATGTCTGCACTTTTGTTTATTGAGGACCACACTAAAAATAGGTATCCCTCCCAGTACTAAACTCTCATTTATCCTTCAGAATCCAGGAAGATCTTTCAAGAAACCTTTGCAGTTTTCAGTGGACTACCGGTCCTCTCAGAGTGTGTAGCAGTTATCTAAAACCCAATACATCCCTAATCCTATAAGCTTCATTGGGGAGTGATTCTTTTTTTCTTTTTATTCCTTATGAGTTTGGTTTGTTTTTCTAACTTGAGAGGCCTTCTGTTACTCCCTAATCATAGTTAATGCCCTGACCCTTGCACCATTGTTATTTTCTTTGTAGAGCTGTATTTTTTTCTTCATAGAATTCAGCAAAATTGATAAATGTATATTTATTTGTATGATTTATTTAGTGTCTATTTATCCATTTGGGAAGAGACCTTGGGTATTTTGCTTCTCACCTAGTGGAGGCTCCAGAACATTTATACTGGAAGAGCCTAAGTGCTGCCAATATAGTTGCAAGTCACAGGAATAGCTAGGGAACTTACCTTGAAGTTCAATTTGCATAGCGAACCCATTGTATTTACTTAGATTGTATTTATTCTTGAGGTCTGGTGATATTAGTGGGGATATTAGCATATGTTGAAGGAAAAACCCATATCTTGCTACTACTGTTGTCACCATTGTATACTTAGCACACAGAACAACACTTGGTATGTAGACCCTAAATAAAGTATGTGTGAATGGATGAATCATAGATGGATAGATGGATGCATGGATGGATGGATGAATGGTAGATTGGGTAGATGGCTGGATGAATGGGTGGAGGGCTGGATGGGTAGAAGGCTAGTTGGGGGGAAGTTTGGATAGTTGAAAAGATTACTGGCTGGGGACTGGAGAGATGGAGTGGTGGGGAGGCGAGGTGGTGTATTAGTTTCGTAGGGCTGCACAACAACATCCTGCAAACTCGGTTGCTTAAAACAACAGGAATTTATTATATCACAGTTCTATAGGCTAGAAGTTCAAAATCAAGTGTTGACATTACTGTTCTCTTTCCAAGGATGCTAAGGGAAGACCCTTCCCTGCATCTTCTAACTTCTGGTGGTTGCCATCAACACTTAGCATTCCTTGGTTGTAGACACATCATTCCAATCTGTTTCCAGGGTTATATGGCCTTCTCCTTGTGTGTGCCTATGTTTTCTCCTCTTCAGGACATTGGTTATTGGATTAGGGTCCAAATTCAGTATGACCTCATATTTAGTTCATAACATCTACAAAGGCCTTCTTTTCAAATAAGGTATATTATTAGGTTCTGAGTGAACATTAATTTTTGAAGGACACTGCTCAACCCAATACAAGTGGTTAGAGGATTGAGGAGATGGATGTATGGAACAATGGAAGGTGTCTTAATGGGTAGGTGGAGAATTGGAAGGGAGGACCAGGCTGGTTGGAAGGGCAAGAGGATGGATTGGTAAAGGAGTTGGTGTATAAAGAGAATGGTGGATGAATTATTTGAATTGTTGGGTGGAAAGACGTAAGGTTGAATGGATTGAGGGTGGAAAGGTGGAGGAGTGAAAGGACAAATGAGTGGAGGGATGAATGGTTGATTGCTTAGATGTAGGTGTGGGTGAATCAATTATATTATTAATTTCATAATAGTAGAATTTCTGGCACATATATTTATCTTCTCTGTATTACTTAGCATGACACTACATTTAGGAAATGCTCATTAAATACTTGTCGTCTGGTCTTCTCTGCATTCAGAAATGCTGTTCACTAGAATGACTGCTACCAGCTCTCTTGGGCTGTGAATTTCTGGGGGTAAGGTAGTGCATGTGTGAATTCATTTGGTGCAATGTCCAGCCTGGATCAGTCCCTAGCCTGAAGTATGCCTAGTGAAACTCTGACAAGAAACTTACATGTTGAGTATAATTCCTGCTGTTTAGGGACTGACAAAAATATACATATATAAACACCACTATTTCATATTTCAATTATTATTTATTTAACATTTTAAACCTGATGACAGAAAAATATACCTCAGACACGCACAATTGCTTTTATTATTTCAGATTGGACAGGGGTAAATGTAGTGTGGGTGATCCTAAAGTTTGGCTAAATTGATTTCTGTTGAAAGTTTTTTCTTATTTGCCTAGGGAAGAGCTTAGTTGAATGTAAAAGCACTTATTCTGATGTTGTGTATTGAAGTGACTGAGTTTGTCAGTGCACTGTTAATAGGGAGGTTGCAGGTTGGTGCCAGATGAATTCACTTCATCAGATGCCAGAGATCTTCCTAGACGTTTTGTCTACTCAGAGTATCCTTTCACATTGGTCTGGATATCTCCAGTAAACTCAGGAGTCTCAGAGAAATCCTATTATTATGT
The DNA here is from genome assembly GCF_049354715.1 of Callithrix jacchus. Lineage (NCBI taxonomy): Eukaryota > Metazoa > Chordata > Mammalia > Primates > Cebidae > Callithrix > Callithrix jacchus. The sequence goes on along the minus strand of NC_133513.1, from coordinate 12,228,784 downwards.
TTGAATCTTTTCTTTTTCTCTTTCAAAACAAGGATTTATCAATGCTGGAACATTTCAGACATGCTGATAAGTACAGAGAATAAAATAACAAACACCCATGTACTGAAAATTCAGATTTAACAAATGTTAATATTTTTGTCACATTTATTTCAGATTATAAAAATATAAATAAAGATGCTGCTGAAGCCTGCCACCCTCGATTCATTCCCTTCTTTCCTTCCTCAGAAAAAAACCACTAACCTGAAGCTGGTACACCTGTTTTTCCATATGTACATGCAAACCTAGAGTATAATGGTATTAGTATGTTTTATGCTTTTTATAGACAGTACTGTATTTTATTTATTTTTTCAACTACTCTTTTTTTGAGATGGAGTCTTGCTCCATTGCCCAGTTTGGAGTGCGGTGATGTGATCTTGGCTCACTGCAACCTCCACCTCAGCCTCCCGAGTAGCTGGACTACAGGCATGTGCTACCATGCCTGGCTAATTTTTTGTCTTTTTAGTAGAGATGGGGTTTTACTGTGTTAGCCAGGTTGGTCTCAATCTCCTGACCTCGTGATCTGCCTGCCTCGGCTTCCCAAAGTGATGGGATTACAGGCGTGAGCCACTGCACGAGGCCCAAACTACTCTTTTTTACTCAGTATTATGTTATTGAGATTCATATTTATATATAAATGTAGCTTTAGTGGATTTATTTTAACTGTTCATATTTTAAATATCCACTGTATTGATTTATAAAAATTTTACTTACCCGCGAACTAAATGATAGGCACTTTGTTGTTTTTAAAGCAATGAAACACAGAACATCTTTGCACAGATCAGACATTTTCTCAATTATATCTTCCTGTAAGCAGAATTTTTGGGTCATAGGATATGGGTCTCTTCAGCATCACCAGAGATTGTCAATTTGTTCTGCTAAAGGATTGAGCTTGTTTATGTTCTCACAACAAGGAATGAGAGCTGGAACCTTCTCATATCTCTTTAAATCTTTGTATTAGTCCTGTTCATTTTTGCTTATATGATAGATGTAAAATGGAATCTAACCACGGCCTTCAATTTGCATTTATCTTATTACTTAAGAAGTTGAACATATTGTCACATTTATGGGCCATTTGGTTTTCTTTTCTTTAGTTTGTTTTTTTGAACAGTCATATCAGAAGATCCTTTTAATATGTTTTTCTCCAAAGATCAGCTTATAGTTCTATTTGGCTTCTTTTTTGCTTGCTTTATTATTCTTTTCTGCTTTATCCACATAGGATCTTTTCCTTTCTTTGGGTTTGCTTCTATATTCTGTTCACAATTTTTAAAAATTAAATTTTAGCTTATTATTGTTATTCCACATTCAAATACATCAATTTAAAAATGTAGACCTGGTGCAGTGGCTCACTCCTATAATCCTAGCACTTTGGGAGGCCGAGGTGGGTGGATCACGAGGTCAAGAGACTGAAACCATCCTGGCCAACATGGTGAAACCCCATATCTACTAAAAATACAACTATTAGCTGGACGTGGTGGCGTGTGCCTGTAGTCCCAGTTACTTGTGAGGCTAAGGCAAGAGAATTGCTTGAACCCGGGAGGCAGAGGTTGCAGTGAGCTGAGATCGTGTCATTGCAATTCAGCCTGGTGCCTGGTGACAGAGTGAAACTCTGTCTCAAAAAAAAAAAAAAAAAATGTATTAGGTTGGTGCAAAAGTAATTGTAGTTTGCAATGGCAAGAACTGCAATTACTTTTGCACCAACTAATACATCTCTTGTGTGGCAGCTTTTATTGCATTTCACAGTGACCTTGATAACACAAGGAGGTTGTAATGCCAGGTGGCAGGATTTAGTCTAGGCAAAGAGGTCTAATCCTGGCTCCATTTTCTCCTCAGGCCAATCCACCTTAGTGCAATATTTGCCCCCCAAACCTCCCTATGAACTTGTCACCACCTGCACAAAAGACATCAATGACTCTGCTTCATTTATCATTCACAGTCCTTAGAAGAGGTGGTGTGTAGTGGAATAATTATGGGCTTTAGAGGTGCAAACATTCAGGTTTAAACTCCAGTTTTTCTCTTACTAGCTGTCTGACTTTGGGTAAATTAAATTGAAGAGAGAATATTCATAGAGGGTTGTTGTGAAGATTAGACAAGATTAGAGTCTGATCTGTGGTAGATGTTCAGCAAAATACATTATCTTCCTTTTAGCCTGACATTTAAGGTCCTCTAGATTAAACCACCTCTTCAACAGGAGCCTCTGCTACTCACCTACAGAAACCATCTGTCCCAGTCATTTGATTTGCTTCCTCAATTTGGAAAGTTTCAGGTAAAACCTTTCTGTCTCCACCCTACTCCTCTTCTTCATCCACTGTTGTGGCCCTGAACTATGTTAGAATTACTAATGAGCCTTGTTCAAAGTTCAGATTCCCAAGTTTTACTCAGACTCACTATCTGTATTTTTTTTTTTTTTTTGAGTTGGAATCTCACTCTGTCACCCAGGTTGGAGTGCAGTGGCACCATCTGCTCACTGCAACCTCCACCTCCCGGGATCAAGCCATTTTCCTGCCTCAGCATCCCGAGTAGCTGGAACAGCAGGCATGTGTCACCAGGCCCAGCTAAATTTTGTATTTTTAGTAGAGATGAGGTTTCACCATGTTGGCCAGGCTGGTATCAAACTCCTGATCTCAGGTGATCTGCCCACCTCAGCCTTCCAAAGTGCGAGCCACTGTGCCCAGCCTCACTCTCTGTTTTCTAATGATGGAGCCAGGATCTGCATTTGGGAGAAGCCCCCACTTTTGGTAGAATTTGCTCTAGTGATTGAGGCTTCCTGCCTCAACAAATCTTTTCTTTATGTACAGCACAGGACCTACATTTTCCAGGAAGTCTTTCCTGCCAGCCAGCCCTGGTCAAACTTGCCCTCCTTACAAGCTTAAGGCAGAATATCTTCGTTCACCCCTCTGCCTAACAAGCATCATTCCTGGTCCCCTGGAGCAAATGGTGAACCCTTAAGGACAAGTCCTAGGTCTTGTGGACTTGACCCTTCCTGTTGGAAGTTCAGTGCATGATATGTAAAAGGACTTGAGAGCATGGGAAGGAGTACAGGCTTTGTGGCTGCCCAGGTTCAAACACCAGCTCTGCAAAACTGTGAGATCTGACCCACAGGGCTCAGTCTCCTTCACATAGCATGTCCACCCCACAGATCTTTAGGGGAAGATTAAATGTGATCAGCTCTTTGGAAAGTCGTTTCTTTTTCTCTCTTATTCCAGATGGAGAAGAGCTTGAATTATTATGAGAATACATCTATCATTGGGATCATCTTTGTGTTAATTTCCTCTTACAGTAAGATTGATTGACCTCTCGAATTTCCTGATGACATTGTTTTGGGCATGTATGCAATTGTCTATTGTCCTCTATTGTCTTCATTTCCTTACAGGGCATTATGATTCTATAGTTTCCCGATTGAAGTCTTCAGAAAAGAGGTAGTTTGAGATCTTTCAGCACAAACAAGATTTTTTAGTATGTGACAGTGATCTGGCCAATGAAAATGCATTGTTATGGTGTCCACATAACAGTGAAAGTGTAGTCTTTACAAAAACCTATCTAATCACGTCACCTTTCTGCTTGAATGTCTGAGCTGGCTCCTATGGCTGAGAGGAGCAGGCCAGCCTGGCAGAGCAGGCAGTCTGGCCAGTCTCTCTGCCCCATCTTCTGCACCACCTGCACAGTGTTGCACTCACGCTGGCATGCTCTGCTTTCCTTGGTATTTATTAACCTCATTCTTGCTCATGCAGTTCTCTCTCCCTGAAGACAGAAGTTTTATGAATTCTACAACATTCTATTCAAATGCCGCTGTCCCTGATACATCCCCTCAGACACACACATGCAAGGCGGAATTAATTCCTTCTAGCTTTGTATACATGGAGCACTTTAAAAACTACTTTGAGTTACTACTCATTCATTCACTCAACAAATATTTATTTATCACTTACTATGGTGTCAGGCATTGATCTTGGCTCAGGGGATACACCTGTGAAAAGGCGACACCCTGTACCCACGAAGTTTTCTTTCCCAGTGTTTTTTTTTATTACTACTCATTTATGACAGCCCCTTTCCATCAAACTCTGAGATCCATGCAGGATGTGTCTTGATCATATCTGTGTATTTTTATGGCTGACTGCAGTTATTTGAACTGGGAATTCCATGAAGAGGAAAAACTAAGGTCATAGGACAGAGTAGGTGCTGAAGAGATTGCAGGGTGGGATAGTCATGACCTTATAGCACCCAAATCCCAGGAACTGAGGGTTGCACACGGTGTTTCTTATTGTTTGATCAACTCCCTTGACTTTGTATGAAGGACAAGAGAAAATGTGTGGAGTTAAGCTGACTGCATTTACATCTACATCATCCTACCACCTGAGCGGCCTGGGACATGCTCTTGAGTCTTAGCTTCCTCATCTGAGTAATGGGTCTATTAGTTTCCTATTGCTTCCATAACAAATTACCATGAACTTCATGGCTTAAAGTGGCACATATTTATTATCTTATATAAGTCATATGTTTTGGAGGACTGAAGTTCAAAATGGGTTTTACTGGGTTAAAATCAAGGTTTGTGAAAGCAGGGCTGTGCTCCTCTGGAAACTCTCAGGCAGAATATGATTCCTTGCCTTTTTTCAGCCTCTACAGTGGTAGTCCTCAATCTTTTTGACACCAGGGACCAGTTTTGTGGAAGACAATTTTTCCACAGGCTGGAGGTGGGGTGATAGTTTTGGAATGATTCAAGTGCATTCCATTTATTGTGCACTTTATTTCTATTATTATTACATTGTAATATATAATGAAATAATGATACAACTCATCATAATGTAGAATCAGTGGGAGCCCTGAACTTGTTTTCCTGCACTAGATGGTCTCATCTGGAGGTGATGGGAGACAGTGACAGATGATCAGGCGTTAGATTATTATAAGGAGCATACAACCTAGATTCCTCGTGTGTGCCATTCACAATAGGGTTTGCATTCCTGTAAGAATCTAATGCCACCACTGATCTGACATGAGACAGAACTCAGGGGGTAATGTGAGCAATGGGGAGGAGTTACAGATACAGACAAAGCTTCACTTGCTCACCTGCCCCTTGCCTCCTGCTGTGTGGCTCAGTTCCTAATAGGTCAGGGACCAATACTGGTCCATAGCCTGGGGTTGGGGATCAATACTTTAGAGGTCACCTGCAATTGTTCCTTGGCTCCTGGCTTCTTCCTTCATCTTCAAAGCTAGAAGTGTAGCATCTTCAATTCTCTGTCTTCCTCTGCCCTTTCTACCTCCCTCTTAGAAGAATATTTCTGATTACATTGGGCTGAACCAGGGACTTCAGGATAATCTCCCCATCCTTACTCACTTCTACAAAGTCTTCTTGGCCATATAAGGTAACATATTCCCAGGTTTTTGGTGTTAGACATAGACATCTACTGGGAGACCTTTATTCTCCCTATGAGGCATGGAGATATGGGTGGAATATAAGTATGGGAATTATGATAACAATGACTTTCCCACTGGGCTATCAGAAAGATTCCAGGAGACTCATTTATTCATCCTTTTGGTCAGCAAATATTAATCAAACGCTTCCTATGAGGTGGGCACTGCTCACAAAAAAATTGCACAACATTTTCTGCCATTATAGAGCTTCCATTTTAATCAGGAGAGACAGATAACCAAGTCATGATATAATGTATTGGAGGATGCTAAGTGTAATGGAAAAAAAATCAGAAGGGAAGAGTCCAGGTCAAGGTGTTGCCCATTTAAATAAGCTGGTGATGCTGGTCCAACTTGAGAAGGTAGTGTTTGAAATAATGAGTCTAAAATGCTTAGCACAGTGCCTGAGACAGAGTAAACACAGAGTATTTAAATGTAAATTAAAAATAAATTTAAATAAATAAATAAGCAATCCATCTTTTCATTGTTATCCTACCATCCAGGAAACAAAACCCTGTTCTTTCTGGGTGGTATCATTCATTGAAATTCACTGGGCTTTTGCCAAGAGGAACTCTGAGCTTTGGAAGGGTTATTAAGGTATGGAGTGTGTCATATCAGGAGATTAAAATACTGTTATAGATTTTCCTCCCCTCTGGCTCTCTTGGAATAGCAATGACTGGGAGGTAAATAGCTTAGAATAGAGACAGCAAGTTTCTGATGCATGAATGGGCAGGGGCTGGGGCCAGAGAAATTACTCCCTCGGCTCCTTCCTCCATGTCAGCAGGAAGGAGGCTTGTAGAACTTGGCCCTGGAGCTTCCACTGATCCCAGCTGCCATATAGAATGGCTTTAGGAAACAGAAATCCTACAAGGTTGATGTGGAGAAAGGAAATGGGGAGAGAAGTCTTTTATGGGTTGAGACATTTTTAGCCCCTTGTGGCACCACCCCAAGGGAGGCCAAATGTGGGGTATTACTGTCTTTCAGAATGGAATGCTGCTTACCCATTCAACAACCCAGGGAATGCTCATTTCTGCGGTACACAGACCTGGGCTATGTCAGTTTCTGGAGACACTGATATCTATAGTCTTCCCAGGCCAGGAGAGATTGTTGAGCAAATGCAGAGTTATTCAGGCATATTTCCTGAATGTTAATTCAAGTGAAGAAATCCAAGCAGTTTGCAGGCAACATGTCCCCACGTATGTCTTCATCAACAAAGTCTGGAATTACACTTTGGGCAAATAGGAGAAGCTTTCTTCTTGCTGTTGTCTGTTTTTGAAAATTAGATTCTTAAATTATTCCTGATATGTTGGCTTGAGATAGTAGGCAGCTCTCCCAAGTCCTAGAAACTTGACTCAGGCTGCCAAAGAGACCAGGATTGACTATGAAGGAATTAAAAGGAATAATTGCTTATGGAGGGCTTACTAGGTACCAGTCACGATTTCAAGTATTTAACAAATATTAACCCATTTAGCCCTCATTATAACCTTGTGAAGTATTGTTATCTCCATACCGAGTTATAGGCTAAATAATTTGCCCATGGCTACAAAATTAACACATGTTTGAAAAGGGATTCTAATCAGAAAATATAACTATAGAATCTGAACTCTTAATCATTAAAATAAAGGGATAGTATCTTAGTTGGGTCCCTCAGAAATAGATTGTGATTAAATATTGAGTGCACCTGGTTTATCTGGGACATGCAGGGGCACAGGCAGGGGAGACAGGAGGTGATAAAAGGAGAGAAAATCCACCAGTCAGGCATATGTTACTAAGCCAGAGATACCAAGGTGGGCAACTGAAACTTAACCCTGCAGTTAAGCTCTGCGAATCAATGTAAAATACATACTGAGAATTATGCCTGCCAAGGGGTGGGAGAGCTGAGGTATTTATACTCCTATGCCCTTTAGTCATGTTTTAAAGGCTTCTCCAAGGTAGAAAATGTTATATTAGCCCTCAGACACTTCTGACCCACCATGCATGCTGGCAATGTGGAGTCCTATATTCAGAGGGTGTCCTACAAAGATGCAGGTGCTGGCTATTGGGAGTCAGGGTGGCTGTGCAGAAATGTTAAGAGGATCTGAGAGGGTTCTGGTGAAACACCAACAACATCTATATCAAGTATGAGACTCAAGTCTGTAGGTTCATAGAACCAAGTAAAGAACTGAGGTCCTAATTCCTAAAACCAGACAATATTCTTTGAACCAAGAACAAAATAGAAGGCAAAACTAACATTTTATTAAGTACTAATTGTTTGCCAGGTATTTTATTAAGTGTTTTGCAGTCATTATCTTACTTAAGTCTGAAAGTGATCCAGAGAGGTAGACTTTATCACTCCTATTTTCTGGATGAAGAAACTAAGATTGAGACAGTAACATCCACAAGTTGGTGGAGAGTGGAGCTTAGGTTTGTCTGCTACCAAAGAATGGTTGTGACTGTTTTATGCTATAAAACTAAATGATCATTTATAGAAGAAAGTACATTTCTTGAGGGCAGGAAACAAATCTTTTAATCTGTATATCACTAGGGTGTGCACCAATGGTTTCCAATGAGAAGTAATTTTATCCTTCAGGGACAAATGTTCCCTGTTTGGCAATGTGTGGAGACATCTTTGATTGCCGTGACTGAAGGTGAGTGCTACTGGCATCTAGAGGGTAGAGTCCAGGGATGCTTCTAAACATCCTAGAATGCACAGAGCAGCTTCCTACAACACAGAATTATCCAGCTCAAACTGTCAACAACACTAAAGTAGAGCAACTGATGTACACAGTACTTAGTATATTATTAGGCTTAATAAATGTTAACTGAATGTCTGAGTGTTGGGTGGTGAATGTGTAGATGTGCCACCCTCTAAAGGGTGGTAGGGACTGAAAATCTAATGATACCCACAAAGCACTTGGAGTTTATTATGCCTTTTCTTCTCTTTTTCCCTCCCCTCCCCTCCCCTCTCCTTCCCTTTTCTCCCCTTCCCTTCCCTCTTTTCTTTTTTGAGACAGAGTCTAGCTCTGTAGCTCAGGCTGGAATACAATGGCATGATCACAGCTCACCACAACCTCCGCCTCCCATGGTCAAGTGAATCTCCTGCCTCAGCCTCCTGAGTAGCCGAGATTACAGGCATGTGCCACCATGCCCGGCTAATGTTCTGTTTTTAGTAGAGATAGGATTTCTCCATGTTGGTGAGGCTGGTCTCAAACTCCTGACCTCAGGCAATCTACCTGCTTCAGCCTCCCAAAGTGCTGGAATTAAGACATGAGACACCGTGCTCAGCCTATTATGCATTTTCATACGCACTATCTCATTTGACCATTATACAATCTCAAAAACGTGCAGAATTGATGGTGTTATCACCATGGAAGAAATGAATGAATTTAAGTGAAAGAGCTGTGTGTGTGTAGCTGCTGCTCAAACTTAGCTCTGTCTGCCTCAGATTCCAGGGCTCTTTAAACCATTCTATGTGGCATTGAATGGCAATGTTTTGAAAGGCAATGTTTTGAGTACTAATAAGCAAGAGAGGCAAAGTAGGTTTGTCATGGAAAAGCGAGAAGGTATACATATTGGGATGCTTTTGGCTGCAAGTAACATAAATCCCCAACTCAAATTTATTTTATTAATAATGAAATGAATTTAATTTATTATCTTATGTAGTGAAGAGTCTTAACATATGGTGGCCCTAAGATTGCTTAGGTTAACTGGGGAGCCATAGCTTTAAGAAAAAAACACTTAAAAAATATCTTTCATCCTTTCTTATTGGCTGCATTCTCAGGGTGGTGATAAGATGTGATCTAGACATTCCAGCAACCAGAAAAAGAAGAGAGGCGTTCAGTTTTGGATTTTCTCAGGAGTGAGAGAATATTTCTCAAAAGGCCTCAAGATGACTTCCCTCATGCTTCATTGGTCAGAGCTGAATCACATGCTCACCCCTAAAATCATCACTGACGAAAGCAATGGGGCTACCATATTGGCTTAGAGCAGTGGTTTTCAACTGAGGACAATTTTGTCTTTCCCTCCCTGAAGATAATAGTCTGAAAATGTTTTTGGTTACTGCAAAATATCCTACAACGCACAGGACAGTCCACTCAGCAAACAGTGATCTGGTCGGTAGTGCAGTGATTGAGACACCCTGGCACAGGCAAAAAAGATTTAATCCAGAGCCTTCTGTAGGCAGGTGAACACCTAAGCAAAATAAGGACTCTATCAGCTTGGAAAAGGGTAGCATGGAAATTGGGTGGGGTACTCCAAGATCATCTGATTAGACTTTGCACATTTTTGATGACTGATGTCATAGGAGACAAATACAGCTCTTTTTTGCAAAACGTTTCTGGATGCCTCTGTCAGACAGTGCCATGGCCTGTACGGGCCATTGGTCTGACCCAGTCTGGCATTTCTTATCTTCATCAGGCTCACTGCCAAACCCCAAGGATAGGATGTCACCTCTTGCAGAGGATCAGTCAGGATTAATTGATAGTGAAGCTGTGTCCCACTTTGAACCTCTCTCTTACGTACCCAGAGCAGTGAAGATTTGGAGTCTTAGGAGCAGAGCATTTGGAATCCAGTGCAAAGGAATTTGCAAGAGGCCCGAGAGCTAGCCTGCTGTACAAAAGGCTGTAAACTAGCCAGAGATCCCTGCTAAATGTAAAAAGGAAGAACATGTTTAACTTGATTCTATTTGGGGAAAGAAAATAATGCTTTCCTGAAGGAGGCAATCTGTATTCTTAACAATACTGCTTAGTAGTTTTGAGCTCGTCAGATACATTTTCCAGGCCAAATATGATTAGAAATCCTTGAATCATGTTTGCACCTTGGTGATGTAAGGCACCAAGGAAGACTTTGGCCACTTGGCAAGAAACTGTGACCAACTTGAAGAAACCTATGACATCAACTAATGATCCCCCTGCCAATATTTTCAAAAGAATATTTTGAACAGGGTTTTTCTTTGCCTGGTGATTATGGCAAATGTTTTATTCAAGACCAGTGTCTCTGAATTGCTCAATAATTCTCTGGTCATTGGTTGGGAAATAGTAACACATTTAATCCTTGATTAATAGATCACAATTGTCACACATATATCTACAAATATTTGAATACTTGCCTTGTGCCCTGTGATTTATGTTAGAGACAAGATGATGAAAAAAAAATTTCTTGTCCTTGGTAACTTCCAGTCCAAAAGAGGAGTCAGATTCAAACACTTGATTGGAAAGTCATGGGATGAGAGCTGTCATAACTTGCAGGAACACAGCAGACATGGGCTAACATGTAAATGATAAATATGTGCATCCCTTTCATAACATTTATTTATTTTTCAATTTTTTTAATTGTATTTGGGCTCTGGGGTACACGTGCACATCCTGCATCCTGCAGGATTGTTGTATAGGTACATACATGCCATGGTGCTTTGCCGTTATCCTTCCCTATCACCCCCACCCCCCTGCTTTCCCCCTTCTCTCCCCTCCATCCTCCCATGTAGCCCTGTGAGTGTTGTTCCCTTCCCTGTGCACAAGTGTTCTCATTGTTCATCACCCACCTATGAGTGAAAACATGTGGTGTTTGGTTTTCTGTTCTTGTGTCAGTTTGCTGAGAATGATGGTTTCTAGGTTCATCCATGTCTCTACAAAGGACATGAACTCATGATTCTTTATGGCTGCATAGTATTCCATGGTGTATATGCACCACATATTTTTTGTCCCTCTGTCATTGATGGGCATTTGGGTTGGTTCCAGGTCTTTGCTATCGTATACAGTGCTGCAGTGAACATACGTGTGCATGTGAACATACATGTGTCTTTATGACAGAACGATTTATAATCTTTTTGGTATATACCCAGTGATGGGATTGCTGGGTCAAATGGAATTTCTATTTCTAGATCCTTGAGGAATCGCCACACTGACTTCCACAATGGTTGAACTAATTTATGCTCCCACCAACAGTGTAAAAGTGTTCCTGTTTCTCCACATCCTCTCCAGCATCCGTTGTCTCCAGATTTTTTAATGATCGCCATTCTAACTGGCGTGAGATGGTATCTCAATGTGGTTTTGATTTGCATTTCTCTAATGACCAATTATGATGAGCATTTTTTCATATGTTTGTTGGCCGCATATTTGTCTTCTTTTGAAAAGAGTCTGTTCATATCCTTCACTCACTTTTGATGGGTTTGTTTGTTTGTTTTCTTGTAAGTCTGCTTTAGTTCTTTGTATGTTCTGGAAATTAGCTCTTTGTCTGATGGGTAGATTTCGAAAATTTTTTCCCATTATGTTGGTTGCTGGTTTACTCTAATGATTGTTTCATAACATTTATTGAGCATCTGGTATGAACCAGCCATTGGTGCTTAGGGAATTCAAAGTGCTTAGAGGATTTTTAACACATCTGATTTTCTAAAAACTTTTCAAAAGAATAGGATACATGTTTTATTAAAGATATGTATAGAACACAATAATAGCCTAGATGAAGAGTGACTTAATTTGGGAGTTTGGGAGTAGCATTGGGAAAGACTTCATAAAGACTCAGCAAAGACTTGAACAGAGGAAAGAAAAAGCATAAAGGAGGGCAGGAAAGTCAAAGTTTTCTATGCAGCAAAAACTCATGTATGCATGATTTAAAAAATAATATTGCAACCCCTTTTCATGGATCAGGTAGTGGGCAAGTGTAAATTAAGCACCAAATGCTGTAATATCTACACTCAGGGGCTGAACAGCAGGAGTATTTGGCCCAGGGATTTGACCTCAAGAAGGAGGCAGCTTGGCTGATAGGGGCAAGTTAGGAGGCTTGAAACAATTTGAAAACCCTTTAGCACTAAGCTGTATGGTTCCGGTTATCAGTATAGTAGAGGTTCAGAGCAGGGAGCCTTCCCTGTGGGCTAGAGTAGTTGCAGAAGCTTTCCCAGCTGAGATAATTGAAGATTGGTGGCATCTTTGTAGGATACTGAGAAATAATACCATATATAGTGAGAAGTGGAAAATCACATCAAGACCTGTCCCACTTTGGGAGGCATCATGGCAGAGGGTAATGTTCAGCTCCACAAAAAGATAAGGAGTTAGCAAATTAACATTTAAAGTTTGGGCTTGCTGCTGATGCAATCCCAACTGACTTTCTGAGGTGAATCTTGAGTGCTTTCTTGGCGTGCCACTTTGATCATCAGCATAGTGGGTTGGAATGAATGTCATCTTTGAGTTCAAAGGCCTGTACTGAATCCCAGCTGTGCCTCTCACTAGCTGTGTGACCTAGGAAAAGTTATGTAATGGTATCAAGCCTCTGTTTCCTCATCTATAAAGTAGCAATGATAGTATCTAAATTGTAGGATACTAGACAGATTAGAAATCTGTAAAAAGTGTCTAGATGGTGCCAAATGTAAAATGCAGAGAGCCCATTAAAGGTAGCTCTTTGAATGAGTTAGGTTATGTTTAGCCACAAGTAATTATGAGAACCTTGACTCAAAGTAGCTTATACAATGTCTACATTTATTATTTCACTTGACCTGAATCTCTGAAGTAGAACAGGGTTGGGGACTGATGGATTCAGTGGCTCCATGGTATCAATAAGAATCTACCTTCTTCCCTTCTATCTGCTCTACTCATAGGCTGGTTATAAAAGGGTTCCTGAAGTTTGAGACATTGCATACAGACACAAATATGTTGTGGCAAAAGAGAGATTTTATTTTCCTATGGTCCCCTTAGGTGTGAGTTATTAAGTGTTTCCCCATGCCCCGTCCACCCCAACCCAAGCAGATTTCCATTTAAATATTAAGCCCAGGATTAAGGGTCAGCATCCTGAACTATGTACTGATAGAGTATATTATGTATTAATTAGCTATTAGTACATAACAAATCATATCAAAAATTAGAAGTTTGAAGCAACAAGCATTTATTATCTCAATGACTATGTGGATCATGTTCAGGAGCAAGTTAGTTGGGGGATTCTTGCTTAGGGTCTCTTGTGAGGTTGTGGTAGGTACATTGGCCCAAGGTTGGACTGAGGCTGGAGCATCAACTGGCATGGATGGCTCCTTTCCAATGCTGCTGGCAGGAGGCCTCATTTATTGACTTTGAGCACCTTTCCATGGGGTGGCTTGAAGTCCCTCATGTCATGGCTGCCAAGTCCCTCAGAGTAAGTGATCCAGAAGAGAGAGAGAAGGAAGCCACATTGCCTTTGTTGCTGTCATCTCAGAAATCACAGACTGTCTTTTCTGCCACACTCCATTAATGAGAATAGAGTTGCTAAGCACACAGGGAAGATTAAGCTTTACATCTGGAAGGAGGGGAGTACTGAGAAATTTGCAGACATATTTTAAAACTACCCTATGGGTGGCACAACAGAAATTTCATCATTATCTGGTGGTCAGGAAGTGGAGTGCATTTTTTGGAGCTGACTACAAGGTCCACCACACTATTGCTGTTAATCACCTAAGAAACATTTATGGAGTCCCTACTGTGTACATTTCATTGGACAAGGAGGCATGAGCCCTGATAATTATGGCATAGAGGGAGTGTAAGATGCCCTGGGACTATATTGGGATATAGAAAGCTAAATCTGGAGAGGGACAAATAAAGTACCAGGGCGTGACTGCAGATTGCAGAAGGAGGTGGTTTACTTCCAATTAGCACATTCATCGAAGGACTTCACTGAAGAGGTGGGCTTTGAGCAGAGCTCAACAGAGTAGGTTCGATTTATACATTCAAGGATGAGTATTGTGTGTGCTGAGTTTGGGCTGGTCAAAAGGATAGTCATACCAAAGTTATCAGCACTTATTGAGCACCTAGTCTGTGCCAGATACTGAACATATATTATCTTAACCTTTATTGCATCCCTGGGAGACAGGCAATGTTACTCTCATTTTACAAATGAAGAAACAAGCCCAGAGACATTAGATGACCCCATGAGACCATGTAGCTAGGAAGAGGCCCCACTCTTCCTTACTTGTGTTTTAAAGAACTTAGGGGACAGCGCCTTGCCTTAAGGAACTTGCCTAGCTTGTTCAAAGTAAGGCTTTTATATAACAATTTAGATTCAGGGAGTAGGTACAGCAGAATGAGTAATCTCTTTACAAAAGAATTTGTCATTTTATTGAACCTTTACAGAAGATTCTCCTTAATTATCAAGCCCACACCCCACCCAATACATTGAAAATATCATTCAAAATTTATTAAGATTTACTTTGCACATCTTTCCCCCTGGAATTCCCACTCCATGTTATACCTTTTGTAGGCTGGGTTGTTGGAAGAATTAGCTGGTTAAAAATTAGCTTATAAAACTGGGAAGGTTAATGGAAGAAGAGAGGTCTTACATATTCCCTTCACTTTTTTTAAATAATAAAGATGATAAGATTCATCCAAGTAAAAAGACATTAATTGGTGCTGATTAACACCGGGAACTCCACCCACTCAGACCACCACTTGTGTATTGGAGGTGAGGGGGGTGCCTTAACCTGGGTTACTTTGCCAGGGGGCTTTGATGTCAGGTGGAGGCAGAGAAGGAAGGGCTTAGGGTAAGCAGAGAGAAAGCCGCCTCCTGCAGCCTGCCGCAGAGGGGAGTGCTCCAAGCTGGGGCTGCTTTCGCAGTGCAGATAGGACAGCTCACCAACACAGCCCCGACCTGCCAGTCTCTCCCACAGCTGCCTCCAGCCTCCAGAGTGGCTTATTCAGGAACAGAGGCAGATGCAGAGTCAGAGCGCAGCTGTGTGAGGGTTGTGTGGGTGTGTCTCCATGGGAGTGTGTGCAGTGTCTGTGGTGTGTGTGCGAATGTGTGCTGGGAATGTGTAGGTTTGTGTGTGTACATGTGAGTTTGTATATGTGTGTGTGTAGCTGTGAATGTGTGTGGTGTGGATGTGTTTTTGTGTGTGCATATGTGTGTTTGTGTGCTGTGAGTGTAGCATTATGTTTGCGGTGTGGATGTGTCTTATGGATGTGTGTTTGCGTATGGTGTGTGTGTGGTGTGAATGTGTGTGCATGTATTTATGTGGCAAATGACACAAAGAAGTGTGTGGATGTGTATTCATGACTGTGTTCATGTATTTTTGAGTGTGTGTGGTATTGTGTTTGTGGGTGTGTTTGTGTATTTGTGTGTGTTGTGGATGTGTGTGTTGTGTGAGTGTGCAGAGTTGTGAGTGCATGTATGTGTGATATGGATGTGTGTTGTGTATTTGCGTGTGTATGGTGTGGATGTGTTTGTGTATTGTGTATGGTGTGAATGTGTGTGTAGTGTATTTGTGTGAGTGGTATGGATATGTATGGTGTATTTGTGGGTATGTGTGTGTGCACTGTGTGTGCAACTGCGAGTGTGTATGTGTGGTGTAGATGTGTGGTGTGTATTTGTGTATATGGTGTGGATGTATGTGTTGTGTATTTGTGAGTGTGGTGATGTGTGTTGTGTGTATGCAGTGTATTTGTGTGTGTGGTGTGGATTGTGTGTTGGGTGCGTTTGTGGGTGTGTGCGTGTGCACTGTGAGTGTGCAAAGTTGCAAGTGTGTATGTGGTGTGGATGTGTGTGTTGTGTATTTGTGTGTGCGGTGTGGAGGTGTATTGTGTGTTTTCATGGGTGTGTGTTTGCATGTGTGCTGTGAGTGGAGTGTGTACGTGATGAATGTGTGACTGCCATACCCCTCCTCCGAGCGGCGGGGCCCAGGACTCCCCTCTCTCTTGCAGCCTGGCTCAGGCTCCTCATCGCTGAGAGAGGGAGGGGGCTTCTGTCCAGCACCCGGTCCTTCGAAACGCTCCTCCCAGGAGCAGAGCGAGCAGCTGCCCGCCCCGCTCTGGCGCTGGCCCTCCCTGCGCCCCCCACCGCCCGTCCCTCCCTCCGCTGCGCAATCCTCACTGCCCTCCGTTCTGTAGGTGGCAGCCTTGGTAAGCCTTGCTCCCATCCCGCTACTGGGGAGAGAGGAGCTTCACCAAAAGACTTTTAGACTTTGGTTTCTCGATTTTCAAACAAACAACTTTATCTTTTACAGTTTAAAAATGAAAACAAGAGATCCAGAGAATGCACTTTTAAACAAAGCCACATTTACCTGAGACCCTGGGGACAGAGAGCAGGTTTTTGGTGCGGGTTTGGAGTGCAGCTCATCCCTGCTCCTGCTACGAATGCGCATCTGTATTCGCCTTCCAGTCGTGAGCAAGAGAGCAACTGAGAAAACACCTAGACACAGCCAAAACGTCTTTAAATCCTGGCACCAAGGACAGGAGCGGTTCCCCTCTCTCCTTTCTTTTGCACTCACTTTCTATCATCTAGTTGATCAACAAACATCAGTGGGGACCTTGTAGGATGGGAGGGGGTGTCTGCTCCCTGCTGGGCAGGCACCATGCTAGAGTCAGGGGCACAAAATAGAAGCAGCCCTGGTTTCAGTCTGATGTGGTTTCAGTCTGTGTTACCTAAAATAAACAAACAGTGAATTTGCTGCTGTATGAAGGATATGGGGCCCAGAGGAGCGGCCAGGGGGCTTCCTGGAGGAGGTGACACTGCTATGATTTTTAAAGGACCAGTTGGAATTATCTGGGCTGGGGACATTTGGCAATATCTAGGTTTTTCTGTTGTCCAAACTGGGGATGAGGTGGAGTTGCTTCTGGCATCTAGTTGCAGAGGCCAAGGATGCTTCTAAATACCCTGCAGGGTGTGCAGGACAGCCCCTTCCAATGCAGAATTATCCAGCCCCAAATATCCACAGTGCTGGGGTTGAGAAACGCAGGTCTAGACAAAAGGAAGAAAAGAACTATGGTTTGAATGTTTGTGTCACCCTAGAATTCGTATGTTGAAATCTTGACCTCCAAAGTGATAGGATGAGGAGGTGGAACCTTTGGGTGGTGATTAGGTCATGAATGGGATTAGTGCCCTTATAAAAGAGGCAGGGCAAAGATCTGTAGGCCCTTCCTCTGTGAGGACAAAGTGAGAAGGCAGCACCTGTGATCCAGGAAGCTGACCATCACCAGACACCAAATATGCCAGCACCTTGATCTTGGACTCCTCAACCTCTAGAACTGCGAGAAATAAATTTCTGTTGTTTATAAGCCCAGTTTATGGTGTTTTGTTACAGCAATCTAAACAGACGAAGGAAGAAAAGTGTTCCAGGGGATTATGATGTGGACTGGGAGGAGTTGCAGACAGCTGGATTTGTCTGGAAAGACTGATGGGTGTGGGAAAGGGCTTAGAAATGGGAGTAGAACAGGGCACAATAGTTCATGCCTATAATTCCAACATTTCGGGAGGCTGAGGCAAAAGGATTGCTTGAATCCAGGAGTTTGAGAGTAGCCTGGGCAACATAGCAAGACCCTGTCTCTACAAATAACGTAAAAATTATCTGGGTGTGGTGGCACATTCTGCAGTCTTAGATACTTGGGAGGCTGAGGTGGGAGGATCACCTGAGTTCAGGAGGTCGAGGCTGCAGTGAACCATGATTACTCACCAGCCTGGATGACAGTGAAGGACCCTGTCTCCAAAAAATAAAAACAAATAACAATAATAATAAAAGCAGTAGAAGAGAAGCTGTCAGATGGAAATGAATGAAGACCCTTGAGTGTCATGCTAAGGGGCTTAGAGTTTATCTTAGGAAAGGGGAAATGTTAACCGGTTTTAAGCAGGAGTAACATAGTCCAATGTGCTTTTTAGAATGATCACTCTGGATACTGCATATCAGGTTCAGTGGAGGGTGGCAGGGCTGCATATTGCAGGAGAGGCTTCAAATGTGGGCTGTTAGTGCATGCAAGCGGAGAAGCGATCACGATGTTTCCACAAAAGGACTTAGAATTGGTTTAGTTAATGCAGTGCAGTGGAATGCAGTTATATAATAGGGTCGTTTTTATATTTCAATAAGAAAGCTATGGGAAGAAGAGCTTTAGGGAGATAGAGTTTTACATGGCTGCCATGCCTTTTCTTTTAAATGACCAACCAGGTCAGCATGTTGCATAAGGACACGGACAAGTAACTTCTGTGCTAACCAAGGCGGAACTCTCCAGTAGCTGAAATTCCAATGCTCCATCCATCCAGGGAGATGTCTATGAGATGACAGGTCATCAAGACAAATAAGGAATTGTCTCCACTGCGTGAATCCTCATGGGATTGGAGGTGTCACCTGACAAGGCATCATGAGTTGCCCACCAAATATATACATATGTCCTAACCCTCAGGACCTCAGGATGTGACCTTATTGGGAGAGAGGGTCTTTACAGAGGTAATCAAGTTAAAATGAGGTCATTAGGGTGAGCCCTAATCTGATAAGAGTGGTGTCCTTACAAAAAGGGGAAAATTGGACACAGAGGCATACATGCTGAAGAGGAGATGGTATGAAGATGCATACAATCTTAAAAAAAGTAAGTACTAATGTACTAGTATTTTTATTATAGCATAAATGGAAAGACTGCCATCTATGAGCCAAGGAACGCCAAAGGCTACCAGAAGCTAAGAGAAAGGCATGAAAGAGATTGTCCTTCAGAGACTCCAGAGGGAACCACTGACACCTTGATCTTAGACTTTTATCCTCCAGAACTATGAGAAAAAAAATTCTATTTTTTTTTTTTGTTCAAGCCACCAAGTTTGCAATACTTTGCCATGGCAATTCTAGAGAACTAATGCTAATACCAGTCACACAGAGTGATTGAAAAGGGGAGAAATCCTGGTGAATTTCAGAAAAACCCCTGATGTCAGTTATGCAAGTGAGATTATCAGGAGATTCTGAATCAGTCATAATTTTTACCTAAAGCAGTCAGCAGAAAGGTAATTAAATTCCATAGAACTCCATTAATCATGCCAGGCATGGTGGCTGACACCTGTAATCCCACCACTTTGAGAGACCCAGGCAGGTAGATCATTTGAGGTCAGGAGTTTGAGACCAGCCCGGCCAACATGGCGAAACCCCATCTCTACTACAAATATAAAAATTAGCCAGGTATGGTGGTGGCACCAGTAGTCCTAGGTACTTGGGAGGCTGAAGCAGGAGAATCACTTGAACCCAGGAGACGGAGGTTGCAGTGAGCCAAAATTGTGCCACTGTTCTCCAGTGTGGGTGACAAAGCAAGACCCTGTCTCAAAAAAAAAAAAAAAAAGTGAAGATGAAATCAAAGATATTGTCATGTTGTAAAGAGGACTTGAGAGCCATGATGAGACTCTATTTAATGGGGGACACTAAGAGTTTTAGGACTATAATTATAGGCTGAAGTTTCAACGTGTAATTTCAATATGTATGTGATATTCAAATTAGCTGACCTATTAGGACTGTGTCAGCCAACAAATGACTGAATGCAGATACTGAACCATGCTTTCTCAAAATGCAAACTCCTAGTGGTTCTTGAGATGCGCAGAAGGTCACACCAATACCAGGAGAACTCTAGATTTGGGGAATCTTTAAGAAGGCCAAGGACCAGTAAGTCTCCTCATTAGATATACCAACCAGTTTTCTCCCACTTGGGGCTTTTAAAGATGAGTGACACCTTTACCTCTTGACCTTAACCATTCATTAGCCAGAGAGTCATCATCATTCTCAAAGTCTGGCTCCATCAATTCTGAGCCAGTTTTCTTCTTTCTTTTTCTTTTCTTTTCTTTTTTTTTTTTGAGATGGGATCTCACGCTATTGCCCAGGCTTGGGTGCAGTGGCATGATCTCGGCTCACTGCAACCTCTGCCTCCCGGGTTCAAGCAATTCTCCTGCCTCAGTCTCCCAAGTAGCAGGGACTACAGGCATGTGCCAACACTCCCAGCTAATTTTTTGTGTTTTTAGTAGAGACAGGATTTTACCACGTTGGCCAGGATGGTCTCAAACTCCTGGCCTCAAGTGATCCACCTGCCTCTGCCTCCCAAATTATTGGGATTACAGCTGTGAGCCACCATGCCTGGCCCTAAGCCAGTTTTGATCCATGTTTTGCTAAGCTCCCTTGATCACTGACCCATTCTGAAGGCAGAGAAAGACAAAACTTTTGTCTTTGGGACACTTGTGATTTGGTTGCACAGAACATGGAGCTTCTGCCCTTCATGCTGCCAGTCTCAGTTCTCATGGCCACCTGGCATCAGGAAGGCATTCATCTCTGCTAAGGCTCTGTCCTCTTCACCTTTCAGCAGGTGTTCCTTGCTGGTTGTTTGGCCTGGGTGATAGGAAAAGAACAGACGAGAGTGGGCCCATGTGCCTCTGTCTCTTTTTTGTTCAATGACCCAAGAAGGCAGGAAAAGGAAGACACTTCTCAGCTGCCTTTCCGACAGTTGGCTGCTAGGATGGATGGGGCTGGGGAACTTGCCTTTTGTGATGAACAGTGAAGAAGCAGGGATTTTGGGCAGCATCAGCACATGCATAAGGCTGTGTTGAGAACAAAGACAGGGCTCCAGAGAGGACTGACTGCAGCTGCCCCTTTCATGCTGGTTACACATGCTTTCTTCTGTCTGGCTCCTCTCCTGGACTGCATAGATAGCTTGTTCACACCTGAATGCCTGGTGCCTGGGTTCAAGAAAGGCATAGCTTTCATTTCTGAGCATTTTACTTGTGCCGTGAGATTTACCGTCATTATGAATAGATTTGGAAACTGAGGTTTGGAGGGATTACGAGACTTGCCCAAAGACATTCAGCTTGATGGGAGAAGATCATGGCCCTGTTCTAAAGATCTCTCCAATCCCTCTCAGTTTCATTTCATCACATCATCCTGTTTATTTCCATCATAACTTGTGTCCCAGTTGACAACTACTTTCTTGCTTGTTGATGCATTTAATGTCTCTCTCCCCCTCCAGGCTCTGGATTCTTGATAGCGGCACCTCTATTACCTGGGTTCACCTGAGTGTATAACACAGGCCCATCATACAGCCAAAGCTGTACAATGTTTGTTAACAAAATGAATGAATGAATGAATGAATGAATGATTTGAACCCAGACCTATTTGGCCAAAGCTTCACTCTGTAACCTCTGCTCACAGCAGAGTTCCATGTGTTATAATCTTGCTTGGTAAATGTTGATGGAACTGAATTACAGTTCAAGGTTGGTAGGTGGGGGTATCAGATACATGCATCTGAGAAAGTCACAGAAATGTACCCCAATATAGGTATGATTATGTGCCCAGGAATGCAGGTTAAATTTTTCCCACAGGTGCAAACCAGCTGGAGCACATGTTGTATCCAAGGAGCCTGGTGTGCTGAAAGGCATGGTGTGGTGATGGGTTCCAGAAACCCTCCATTAGGTAAGGACACTGGATGTGGATCTCTTTCACATGAGCAGAGCCTTATGTTAGGAGTTCCAGCTGGTAGTCAGGCAGAACATGTGATGAAACCTCTCTGGGCCTCAGTTTCCCCATTTGTTGTTTGGTGTGTGTTCCACCACTATTGTTTAATGGCTCAGAATGGCATTAAATGATCTGTGCTCAACCCTGAATCCACCACTTTCTAGTTGTATGCTTTTTGGAAAGTTTTCATTTTCCTTCGTGCCTCAGTTCCTCATTTGTGAAATGGGGATAATGATAGTATTTACCTTTGAAGGTGGGTTGCAAGGGCTGAAAGTTATTTATATAAAGCACTTGGACACAGATGGTAAATGTCTGGCTTACTGGATTAATGAGAAAATCCAATGAGGTACTGACTTTTCGTAATGCAAAAGTAGCTGAAAGAAACTCAGCAGAAGTGGCATTTGGATCAAGGTATCTCTGTGGAAGGTATCAAATTAGATGAGAAGCTTAGAAGTGGGTAGACCCACATTAAAAAAATCACTTAATTTGTACAATGTGTGCCAATTTTTACTTATAAAGCATCATCATCAATTTTATCTCATAGAAGTCTCCCATGTCTCTATGGCATAGCCATAATTACCCAAGGCTCAACTAGCTTCAGGTAGCTTGTTTGAAGGTCACATTTCTTAGTTATTTGTTTATGAATTTCTTGAAAGCCTACTATATGCTAGGCTCAGCATAAAATGGGGTTCAAAACCAGATTGTCTTTCTGCTCATGTGAATCTGACAGTCTAGAGGAGGCAGATATTTTTAAAAAGTATCATGCAAGTAAATAACGATGCACTGTAATAAGCATTGTGTGACCCACCCAGGAAGGTCAGGGGAGGTTCCCTGAGGACATGGGCTGAAACTGAGATATGAAAACTAGGGTGGGTGATGGAGTGAAAGGAGGAGCATTTCAGGAAGTGGAAACAATCTGGGCATAGGCCCTGTGGCAGGAAGGACCATAGCAAATGTCTGATCTGAAAAAATTACATGAGAAAACCCAGGTGCTTGGAGAGGAAAGAGTGAAGGAGGTAAGAGCAGGACCGTGCTAAGATTTGGGAGTTATGTCTTTATCATAAGAGCAGAAAGAAACCCCTGAAGATTTTAAAGCCAGGGTGGATGATAGTGAACATCAGATTTACCTTCCAGAAGCATCCTCTGGTGGCTACGTGGAGAACCGGCTTCAGGGGAGAGAAGAGCAGACAGTAAGTTACAGTTGCTAAGAAGCATTCACCATTCCATGGGTAGTTACTGAGCACCACTGCCTGCAGGCTCTGTGCTGGGCACCAGGAACACAGCAGTGAACACACCAAAGCCCCTGCCTTCAAGAGATGCCATTTCAGTACAGGGACAGAGACAGCAAATGGACGAGCAAGTGAATGAATGTGTCAGGTAGCAATGTGGCTGGGAAGAAAAACTTAAAAGCAGGAAAAGAGAATAGAGCCATTCAGGCAGGAAAGACTTCTTAAGGTACTGACATTGGAAGTGGGGGGACAGGCATGGGAATATCTGGGGGAAGGGCTTTCCAGGGGGTGGCACAGCAACAGCTGAGACCCTGAGGTGGGAACAGGCTTAGGGTATTTGAAGAACATCATAGGAGTCAGTGTGGTGGGAGAGAAGGATTGATTAAAAGAGGCAGATTGTCCGGGCACGGTGGCTCACACCTATAATCCCAGCACTTTTAGAGGCCGAGGTGGGTGGATCACCTGAGGTCAGGAGTTCGAGACCAGCCTAGCCAATATGGAGAAACCCCGTCTTTACTAAAAAATACAAAACTAGCTGGGTGTGGTAGCGCATGCTTGTAATCCCAGCTACTCGGGAGGCTGAAGCAGAATTGCTTGAACTTGGGAGGCGGAGGTTGCGGTGAGCCAAGATCCTGCCATTGCACTCCAGCCTGGGCAACAAGAGTGAAATTCCATCTCAAAAAAAAAAAAAAAAAAAAAAGGGCAGATTACGAAGCTTCCATTGAGGATTTTTGCATTTTATTTGGAGAGTGAGAAGAGGCCACTGGAAGCCAGAGCTGGAAAGTGAAGTGAACTAAGTGGCCAGGGGATTCCAGTGTAGGCTTCTTCTCTTCTCAAATTCTAGGGCCCCTACACCACTTTCTCAAGTTCAGATTTCTCTCTGGCCTCGTGATAGTAGCATTTTTAGCAATGTCAGCAGCCAGTATAGCAGAGCCTACCCCATAGATGGTG